>NC_074676.1:21280528-21898028 GCF_029448725.1 Salvelinus fontinalis
TCTGTGGCACGTGATCTATTTGTCAGCCATTTTTATGTTAATGCAAGTTATTGCTAGTTTGACCACCAGAGGGCATCTTTGAGAAGCATTTGGTAGTCTTCCATATTGGCATTAAAAGAGAATTTAAAACCTTGTTTGTAATAACATAGTACATGGGATTTATTTTAAGAAATTTGGCTTAATTCATTGGATTAATATTATGGTGTTTCTATTCAGAAAAAAACTAAAAACTAAACCCTCAGTGTTTCCGTTAGGATGGAATGGAAAATATGGCGCTGTACAACGGAAAAAAGGAGTAGGCTGTCCTTGTAAATAAGAATTTGTTCTTAACTGAGTTGCCTAGTTAAATACAGGTTACAATAAGAGCATAACATTTCTGCACCCTAATTTTCTAATTCTTGTCTAACCAATACCCAAACGGAGATTAAGTGAAGATAAAAATCTCATTGATTTATCAATACCGGTCCCCATGCTTGTCTCAGAGCAGGGCGAAACGGTGCTAAAATAGTTGTAGGCTTTTGCTTCTAACTTCAATATGCTCTGTAAATAAATAAGACCTACACCATTTTTAACAGCACATTACTCAACCAACACTAGTGAGACTCATTTCGCCTATGGTAGGCCTACAGTATATCGAAGGGGGGAAAAAATAAATGACGTGACTCTCCACCAATAATTACATTTAGAGGATTGGAGGACACAAAATTAATATCTAAGGGGCATTTTCTGTTAGATATTCTCACAGATCCTAAGGCGCTTTCACATAATTCTAAATGAATTAACCTGTTTGGGCTGCAGGGGCAGTATTGAGTAGCCAGATAAAAGGTGCCCATTTCAAACGGCCTCGTACTCAATTCTTGCTCGTACAATATGCATATTATTATTACTATTGGATAGAAAATACTCTCTAGTTTTTAAAACCGTTTGAATTATATCTGTGAGTCAAACAGAACTCATTTGGCACAAACTTCCTGACCAGGAAGTGGAAAGTCTGAAATCGAGGCTCTGTTCTACTTCCTGCCTATAAATGGGCATGATACGTGTTAGTATATATGCACTTCATAGACCTTCCCCTGGATGTCAAGAGGCAGTGAGAGAAGAAATTGAGTGTTTATCTTGGTCTGAAGTGGAATACAAGCTCTTTGTATGACGTGTCCCCCATTTCCTGTTTTCTGGAGAGCGCGAGGAGGCACCTGGATTTGCCTTCTGTTTAGCTGCCGTTATGGGCGACTAATATCTCTGGCTTTGATTTTATTTGATACATGTGATCATATCATCGTAAAGTATGTTTTTTCAATATAGTTTAATCCGTTTATTGAATTTTTTTCGGGAGTTTTGCCGTGTTCCGTTCTCTGAGTTTGTTGACATGGAGAGATTCGTGCCACTTGGCTAGTGTGCTTGCTAAATCGAGAGGGAAAATGGACGTTCTAAATCCAAACAACGATTGTTCCCGACAAAGGACCCCTTGTCCAACATTCTGATGAAAGATCAGCAAAAGTAAGAAACATTTTATGATGCTATTTCATATATCTGTCGTACATGTGAACTAGTCGTCGGCGCCCAGCTTTTGGGCACTCTAGCTATATCGAAGCTGGATGTCGTAATGAAGTTATTTTTAGAATTCTAACACGGCGATTTCATTAAGAACTAATGGATCTATCATTTCCTATACAACATGTATTTTTTAGTTATGTTTATGAATAGCTATTTGGTCAGAATATGTGTGTCAGAAAAAGTGTCAGAAAAATATCCGGACGTTGTGGGAAATAGTAGCTACGTTAGCACAATGTATAACCACTGATTTAAGCTCTAAATATGCACGTTTTTGAACAAAACATAAGTGTATGTATAAGCTGATGTTATAGGACGAAGAATATCAAGGTTAGTCAAAAATTATATATCTTTTGCTTGTTTGTTACGATCGCTAACCTTTTGCTGCTGGGGAATGGATTGTGTTTCTGGCTATTGTGGTAAGCTAATATAATGCTATATTGTGTTTTCGCTGTAAAACACTTAATAAATCGAAAATATTGTCTGGAATCACAAGATGCATGTCTTTCATTTGCTGTACACTATGTATTTTTCAGAAATGTTTTATGATGAGTAATTAGGTATTTGAAGTTGGTGTCTGTAATTATCATGGCTGCTTTCGGTGCAATTTCTGATTGTAGCTGCAATGTAAACTATGATTTATACCTGAAATATGCACATTTTTCGAACAAAACATAGATTTATTGAATAACATGTTATAAGACTGTCATCTGATGAAGTTGTTTGTTGGTTAGTTTGGTTGGTTCTTGGTTAGTTAGGTTGGCTTTGTGCATGCTACCTGTGCTGTGAAAAATGTCTGTCCTTTTTTGTATTTGGTGGTGAGCTAACATAAATATACGTGCTGTTTTTGCTGAAAAACATTTTAAAAATCGGACATGTTGGCTGGATTCACAAGATGTGTACCTTTCATTAGCTGTATTGGACTTGTTAATGTGTAAAAGTTAAATATTTAAAAAATATATATTTTGAATTTTGCGCCCAGCACTTGAGCTGGCTGTTGTCATAAGTGTACCGACGTCGGGCTTGCAGCCAGAAGAAGTTCAACTCTGTAACTGTTTTAAAGTCACCAATTGCCTCATGGTGAAATCCCTGAGCGGTTTCCTTCTTCTCCGGCAACTTAGTTCGGAAAGACGCCTGTATCTTTGTAGTGACTGGTGGTATTGATAGAGCATCCAAAGTGTAATTAATAACTTCACCATACTCAAAGGAATATTCATTGTCTGTTTTTAAAATGTATTTTCTAAATCTACCAATAGGTGCCCTTGGGAAGCCTCCCTGGTCTTGGTGGTTGAATCTGCGTTTGAAATCCACTGCTCGACTGAGGGACCTTATAGATATGTGTGGGATACAGAGATGAGGGAGTCATTGAAAAATCATGCTAAACACTATTGTTGCACATAGAGTGAGTCCCTGTAACTTATGTGACTTTTTAAGCAGCGTTTGGTTCCTGAACTTATTTAGGCTTGCCATAACAAAAGGGTTGAATACTTATTGACTCAAGACTTTTTCAGCTTTTCATTTCATAAACATAATTCCACTTTGACATTATGGGGTATTGTGCGTAGGACAGTGACAAAAAATGAAATGTAATCCAGTTAAATTCATGGTGTAATAAAACAAAATGTTGAAAAAGTTGTGAATACTTTCTGAAGGAATTGTATCTATCCCTGTCTGTCAATGCCTGAAAGGTTCCTCTCTCACTGCTGGAGTGCTGCCCAGAGGACCAGGCTCAGGCCTCTTGGAGAGGATAAGACTCCCACAGTAAGATAAGTGCCATAAAGAAGAGGTTACATGGCGTTAGTGGCCCTATGGAGAATGCAAGTGGCCCTAAGGACGGGGATAGAAGCCTGAAGAAAGGGAAATAGTGCTCCTTGTAGCAAGCTTTAAGATGCTTGCGGAGTATTGGATGTCTTACAAATGGAGGTTACAAACACACTAAGAAGGGTGTAACCCGCCCCATCAGGGTGGTTAAGGGCCCTAAGGAGTGAAGACATGTGCTATATGGTGAGTGGTAGGTGTTCTAGCTAAGGAAGGAGTTCATGGTATTTGGAAGGTGTCACAAACCGGCTCAAAGCCGTAACAAAAAGGGAGACACGGAATAACAAAATATATTTATTAACTAAGGTAACCTAAACGCAATTAACAATGGTGTGTGTAATCAGTAGTGTAAGTGAGTGTTTTGCTTGCATAAATGTGATAATGCGGGGTGTTGAAAGGTGCTAAAGCAAACAACCAAAAGGCCACAAAAATACCACAACAAAATCTATGAAGGTGTCTGCATGGAGAGAGTCTCCCCCAATGAATGTGGAAGAGGTCTATTTATCCTGGGACACACCCAGGCCCAGGTGTTTCCCATGTAGCTGACGACCCTCCCAACTCCACCCACCAGCATCCTAATAAGGAGACAAGAGCAAAGAGAGAATATGGCAGACAGAGTGGGAGGGTCGTCACAAAGGTTATGTGACCCCAAGGAGCTAAGAGGTCAGATGAAGCAGACGTAGTGGGGTTAGTAGCCATTACAGTAGAGTTAGAGGCCCTACAGGGGGAGATAGGGACCACATGGAGGGTGTAAATAAGGAGCCGTACGTACTGTATGTACAGCACCCAATGTCACAGGAAGGCATAAAAGGTCATCAATGGCATCAACCACCCGAGCCACTGCCTGTTCAAACCGCTACCATCCAGAAGGCGAGGTCAGTACAGGTGCATCGAAGCTGGGACCGAGAGACTGAAAAACACCTATCTCAAGGCCAGTAGATTGCTAAACAGCCATCACTAACTCAGAGAGGCTGCAGCCTACATTGAGACCCAATTACTGACTACTTTTAAAAGATGGATCACGAGTCACTTTAATGCCACTTTAATAATGTTTACATATCTTACAGTACATGTATATAGTGTATTTTTACACCATCTATTGCACCTTGCCTATGCCGCTCAGCCATCGGTCATCCATATACTTACATGTACATATTCTCAGTCACACCTTTAGATTTGTGTGTATTAGGTAGTTGTTGGGAAATTGTTAGATTACTTGTTAGATATTACTGCACTGCCAGAACTAGAAGCACAAGCATTTCGCTACACTCACATGAACATCTCCTAACCATGTGTATATGACAAATAACATCTGATTAGCACACAGAGTCCAGTCCGTTTAGAGAAGGGAACTGGCAGGGTTAAAATGGGTTTAAATTGGGACCTGTCAGCTGTTATACAGCACAGTTTAATATAAAATATTGGACTAGGAGCTGGGGCTAGGAGCTGCAGAGGCAGGCCATTGTTTGGGACGCTCTCATTATCTGTTCCTCAGCCCATTGGGACAGGTTCAAAAGACCACCCCTTTCTTTTATTTTATCCCCATATATTTCTCTCTTTCTTTTGCCTCATCCCTTGTTTTACCCCCTTAGTATGTTTTATTAACTTAATAAACCTTACTCTCTTTTTCACTTACCACTACTCTCAAGGACTGCTAGGGCCATGATCATCAGTCACAGTTCCACATTTCAGCAGGAGCCTGTGCATGATGCTATTACAAACATAGCATGACTTAACACCTACCACTACAAAGCATGTTACTTTATGATAAGCGCCTCAGCATTGCCCTCACATGTAGTTATGGTTTGTAATGTCACAGGGCTTGTGTTCATATGGCCAGTGTATCCTGCCTACCTCTGAATGAGTCCAGAGATCCTGCTATAATCTGCCATGTTATTGATCTGTTAAACACATATGTTTTGAGAGCTGTTCTAGATGATGGGTGCATGGTCACATATTGATTGTTGATGAGTGGGCTGTCTTTCCCTGGATCAATAGAAGCAGCATCAGGTTGTTAACAAGGTGGTTTCTGAGACATCGATCAATGTGGAGATGGAAATATAATATCACTTTATACTCCAATGGAACCCTCACATAGTTCAGTATTCACTAGACACAGGAGTCAGAGAGAAGGAGAGAGACTGATGAAAATAGAAAGATACACTACATGTCCAACAGTATGTGGACATCCCTTCAAATTCGTGGATTTGGCTATTTCAGCCACACCTGCTGCTGACAGGTGTATAAAATTGAGCACACAGCCATGCAATCTCCAAAGACAAACATTAGCAGTAGGATGGCCGTACTGAAGAGCACAGTGACTTTCAATGTGGCACCGCATATGATGCCACATTTCCAATGAGTCAGTTTGTCAAATTTCTGCCCTGCTAGAGCTGCCCCAATCAATTGTAGATGCTTTTATTGTGAAGTGAAAACATCTAGGAGCAACAACGGCTCAGCCATGAAGTGGTAGGCCATACAAGCTCACAGAACGGGATCGCCAAGTGATGAAGCGTGTAACAAGTAAAAATCGTCTGTGCTCGGTTGCAACACTCACTACCGACTTCCAAAGTGCCTCTGGAAGCAACGTCAACACAAGAACTGTTCATCGGGAACTTCATGAAATGGGTTTTCATGGCAGAGCAGCCACACACAAGCCTAAAATCACCATGCACAATGCCAAGTGTTGGCAGGAGTGGGGTAAAGCTCGCCGCCGTTGGATTCTGGATTAGTGGAAATGCGCTCTCTGGAGTGATGAATCATGCTTCACAATCTGGCAGTCTGATGGACGAATCTGGGTTTGGCGGATGCCAGGAAAACGCAACCTGCCCGAATTCATAGCGCCCACTGTAAAGTTTGGTGGAGGAGGAATAATGGTCTGGGTTTTTCATGGTTCGGGCTAGGCTCCTTAATTCCAGTGAAGGTAAATCTTAAATGTACAGTATATAATGACATTCTAGACGATTCTGTGCATTTAACTTTGTGGCAAAAGTTTGGGGAAGGCCCTTTCCTGTTTCAGCATGACAATGCCCCCGTGCACAAAGCGAGGTCCATACAGAAATGGTTTGTCGAGATCAGTGTGGAAGAACTTGACTGGCCTACACAGAGCCCTGACCTCAACTCAATAGAACACCTTTGGGATGAATTGTAACACCGACTGCGAGCCAGGCCTGATCGCCCAACATCAGTGCCCGACCTCACTAATGCTCTTCTGGCTGGATTGAAGCAGGTCCTCACAGCAATGTTCCAACATATAGTGGAAAGCCTTCCCAGAAGAGTGGAAGCTGTTATAGCAGCAAAGTGACCACCTCCATATTAATTCCCATGATTTTGGAATGTGATGTTGGACGAGCGGGTGTCCACATTATTTTGTTATGTAGTGTATGTGGGAAGAGAGTTTCTGATGACTATAAAAACTGTTAAATCCCCATTGATTGATGAGGAATTGAAAAAGTGTATAGTTGACAGGGATGAGGAAAAAGGAATGGCAAGTAAGTCTGGCTGCACAGCCGATTGGCAAACATACTGTACATTTTGAATTCATGTGACTAAACTGAACAAAAAGAAGAAGAAACTGTACTATGAAACAAACAAATTATTTAAAGGATGATAATAAAATGCCTTGGAGCACCTTAAATGAAATGTTGGACAAAAAGGCAAACTCGGCTCAATCATTCATAGAATCAGATGGCTCATTCATCAGAAAACCCACTGATATTGCCAACTACTTTAATGCATTTTTTATTGGCAAGGTTAGCAAACTTAGGCATGATATGCCAACAACAAATGCTGAACCTACATGTCCATGCATATCTGATCAAATGATGAAAGACAAGCATTGTGATTTTGAATTCCGTAAAGTGAGTGTGGAAGAGGTAAAAAAAAGTATTGTTGTCTATCAACAGTGACAAGCAACCTGGGTCTGAGAACTTGGATGGAAAATGACTTTGGATAATAGAGGACGATATTGTCACTCCTATTTGCCATCTCTTCAATCTAAGCCTACAGGAAGAATATACCCAAGAATAGCAAAGCACCCTTTTTTGGCTCAAATAGCCAACCAATCAGCATGATACCATCCTTTGTACATTTTGAGGGAAAATAGTGTTTGGCCAGATACAGTGCTATTTCACAGTAAACAAATTAACAACAGATTTTCAGCACGCTTATAAGGAAGTGCATTCAATATGTACAATGCTTGTCTTTCATAATTTGAATTAGAATTTACATAATTTGATCAGATATGCATGGACGTGTAGGTTCAGAATTTGTTGTTGGGATATCATGCCTAAGTTTGCTAACCTTACACAAGTGACTGATGATTGGCTGAGAGAAATTGATAATATAAAGATTGTGGGAGCTTTTTTGTGAGCCTTCATTGCACCTTTTTTTATGGGATTACATCCCTTGCTATATTGTGGATCGAGAGTTACCTAATAGAAAAGGATGTTTTTTAATGCAAGCCTCTCCAACATAATCGAGAAGATTCAGGTATTCTCCAAGACAGCTGTCTAGGCCCCTTACTTTTTTCAATATTTTAAATCAAATCAAATCAAATCAAATCAAATTTTATTAGTCACATACACATGGTTAGCAGATGTTAATGCGAGTGTAGCGAAATGCTTGTGCTTCTAGTTCCGACAATGCAGTAATAACAACAAGTAATCTAACCTAACAATTCCACAACTACTACCTTATACACGCAAGTGCAAAGGGATAAAGAATATGTACATAAAGATATATGAATGAGTGATGGTACAGAACGGCATAGGCAAGATGCAGTAGATGGTATAGAGTACGGTATATACATATGAGATGAGTACTGTAGGGTATGTAAACATAAAGTGGCATAGTTTAAAGTGGCTAGTGGTACATGTATTACATAAAGATGGCAAGATGCAGTAGATGATATAGAGTACAGTATATACATATACATATGAGATGGGTAATGTAGGGTATGTAAACATTATATTAAGTGGCATTGTTTAAAGTGGCTAGTGGTACATTTTTACATAATTTCCATCAATTCCCATTTTAAAGTGGCTGGAGTTGAGTCAGTATGTTGGCAGCGGCCGCTAAATGTTAGTGGTGGCTGTTTAACAGTCTGGTGGCCTTGAGATAGAAGCTGTTTTTCAGTCTCTCGGTCCCTGCTTTGATGCACCTGTACTGACCTCGCCTGACCTTTAATGACATGCCACTGGCTCTGAGTAAAGCCTGTGGGTCTATGGTTGCTGATGACTCAACACTATACACGTCAGCTATGACAGCAAGTGAAATCACTGCAACATTTAACAAAGAGCTGCAGTTAGTTTCAGAATGGGTGGCAAAAAATAAGTTAGTCGAAAATATATATATATAAAAAAAAAGCATTGTACCTGAGACAAATAATTCACTAAACCCTAAACCTCAACTACATTTTGTAATGCATACTGTGAAAATGTATCAAGTTTAGGAGACTGTATTGTAAACTGTCATGGAAAAAACATATTCGTGTAACAGTAGCTAAGATGGGAAGAGGTCTGTCCATAATAAAGCTTTTTAACAACGCTATCAACAAGGCAGGTCGTACAGGCCCTAGTTTTGACACATCTGGACTACAGTGCAGTCGTGTGGTCAGGTGCCACAAAGAGGGACTTAGAAAAATTACAATTGCCCCAGAACAGGGCAGCACGGCTGGCTCTTAAATGTACACGAAGAGTGAACAATAATAATATGCATGCCAATCTCTCCTGACTCGAAGTAGAGGAGAGATTGACTTCATCACTACTTGTATTTTTGAGAGGTATTGGCATATTGAATGCACCAAGCTGTCTGTTCAAGAGAGAGAGGGAGAAAACCGTTAAAGTTACATATCGCAATATTATTTTGGATGATATTGTATCGATACTTTGACTCCGAGTATGAACTGTTTTTGCTGGGGTACTGTATTCTGTGAGATAGAATTACAGTACCATTTGAAATACAGCAATTGCTGCCCACAACATTTTCCCACAATGCACCATAATTAAAAGTATGCTGCAGTAAAACTTTTCACGGTATTTTACTGTTTATAATATCAAGTTTACATAGAATAGATAGACAGACTGTACTGTGATTAATTTAAAGAGTGTGAGAGAGAGAGAGAGATATATTATAAATATATAACAGAGATGATTAAAGCTAAAGAAAAACATAGTTTCCTAATCACACAAGCTATGATTGTTATTATTATCACGATTTCTGAGCTAATTATTAATTTAACTAAAAGAATAATGGTCTAATACCCACAGCTATGTAAAGTATGCTGCTCTCGTTCCGTTTCCACTTGTTGAACATAGCCTATCTCTTCAGGAAGTCATTAGACTGAAGTACTTTGCTATCCAACGGTCTAGGCAAGCAGATACGGGAAGAATTATATTGTCTATGTCTCTCTGTTAGTGTGTGTGTGATTCTGTGATACGATTAGAGTTTAAAGGGTTTTTTCTCCTCAGATGGATTGTCAGATCAGCAGAGCCAAACAAGACGGTTCCTTGTTGGCCTTTATAGACTGAACCCTCGTTTAGTTGATTGACACAAAAAAAATATTGTTCAGGAAAACAATAGCTGCCAATTATCCACTGCTCCCTCTTTGTTTGTGTGTGTGTGCGTGTGTGTGTCTGGGGCCGCACCAGGAAAAGATGCTTCAATGTTTTCCTTGGCGGGTCTTCCACAGAAATGCACAGGTATATCAGAGAGAAAAAAGATTTTGTGATCTTTTCATGGGGTCAAACGTCAAAAGTGTGCTCTTTCTAACTTAATGACAATAAAACTTCAATTCTTTTAATTTGATTTCAGGAAATGTTAAACTTTTAGTGTATTTAAGTTTTAAAGGTCCAATGGCGTCGTTTTTGTATCTCAATATCTCAATTTCACCTATTGGGCTCAGGGATTTGAACCAGCAACCTTTCAGTTACTGGCCAAATGCACTTAACCGCTAGGCTACCTGCCACAGCCTATATTGTGATAATCACGATTCTCACAATTCTATATTATTTGCGATTAGATACTGTGATTTTATTGTGATTTGATGTTCCAAACATATTGCTCCTTATATGTCTGCTGCAGAGACAAAAGAGAGCATGAGAAAACGAGTTTTGATCAGTCAGGAAAATAAAAGTGCTGAAAACATGTTGGCTCAATATTTGAAAAGAAGATGGAGAACAAGCTTCAGGGAAAATTTCCGGAATTTTGGTGCACGTACAGCCGACTATTGCTAGCTAACCCTACCTACAGTAGACAATTATTTTTTTTAACAAATAAATAAATATATATATACAGTGGGGAGAACAAGTATTTGGTACACTGACGATTTTGCAGGTTTCCTACTTACAAAGCATGTAGAGGTCTGTAATTTTTAATCATAGGTAGACTTCAACTGTGAGAGACGGAATCTAAAACAAAAATCACATTGTATGATTTTTAAGTAATTAATTTGCATTTTATTGCATGACATAAGTATTTGATCACCTACCAACCAGTAAGAATTCTGGCTTGCATCATGCTGTGGGGATGTTTTTCATCGGCAGGGACTGTTAAACTGGTCAGAATTGAAGGAATGAGGGATGGTGCTAAATACAGGGAAATTCTAGAGGGAAACCTGTTTCAGTCTTCCAGAGATTCGAGACTGGGTCGGAGGTTCACCTTCCAGCAGGACAATGACCCTAAGCATACTGCTAAAGCAACACTCAAGTGGTTTAATGGGGAAACAGTTAAATGTCTTGGAATGGCCTAGTCAAAGCCCAGACCGCAATCCAATTGAGATTCTGTGGTATGACTTAAAGATTGCTGTACACCAGAGGAACCCATCCAACTTGAAGGAGCTGGAGCAGCTTTGCCTTGAAGAATGGGCAAAAATCCCAGTGTCTAGATGTGCCAAGCTTTTAGAGACATACCCCAAGAGACTTGCAGCTGTAATTTCTGCAAAATGTGGCTCTACAAAGTTTAGCTTTGGGGGGGTGAATAGTTATGCACGCTCAAGATTTCAGTTTTTTTGTCTTATTTCTTGTTTGTTTCACAATAAAAACAATTTTGCATCTTCAAAGTGGTAGGCATGCTGTGTAAATTTAAATGATGCAACCCCCCAAAAAATCAATTTTAAATCCAGGTTGTAAGGCAACAATATAGGAAGAATTACAAGGTGGGTGAATACTTTCGCAAGCCACTGTACATCAGTGCTGCATTGTTGTGGGAGCTAGCACATACTTTAAGCATTCGTCTTAAGCCTAGACATCCCGCTAGTGGGACAACTTCTGGTGAAACTGGAGGACGCGCAATTCATATAAATAATGATAAAAATTATGGATTTTAAACATTTATGAACATATCTTATATCGGTTGAAAGCTTAAATTCTTGTTAATCTAACTGTTCTGTCTGATTTACAGTAGCTATTACAGCGAAAACATGCCATGCGATTGTTTGAGGACGGCGTCCCACATCAAAATATTTTTCCACCGGCACAGGTTTCATAAATTCCCAAATAGCGACTAAATGTTCACTTACTTTTTGAAAATCTTCCTCTGATTTGTCATCCAAAGGGTCCCAGCTATAACATGTAGTGTCGTTTTGTTAGATAAAATCCTTCTTTATAGCCCAAAAAGTCTGTTTAGTTGGCGCCATCGATTTGAGTAATCCACTCGTTCAACATGCAGAGAAAGTAATCCGAAGATCTACCCCTAAACTTTGTTTCAACAAGTCAAAATACATTTCTATTTACTCCTAAAATGTAATCAAATTATAATATTTCTTACGGAAAGAAGTATGTTCAATTGGAAACCAATTTTAGCAGGTGCGTCCTGTCTTCATGGCGTGCGCAAACACAAATTTCCAAAACGGTGTCCCTGTACTGAAACTGATGTTTCTTATTCGTTTTTGAAGTTACAATCCTGAAACCTGGAACATAGACTGCTGACACCATGTGGAATTCATAGGAATTGCATCCAGGGACCTTATACTTGCCATTCTAAGAGGATGGTCTCTAAAAAAAATATCTGGTTGGTTTTTTGGGGGATTTTCTCCTACCATATCTATTGTGTTATATTCTCCTACATTATTTTAACAATTCCACAACCTTCGAAGTGCTTTCTTTCCAATGGTACCAATTATATGCATATCCTGGCTTCAGGGCCTGAGCAACAGGCAGTTTACTTTGGGCATGTCAGTCAGGCGGAAATTGAGAAAAAAAGGGGCCTAGCCCTAAGATTAAGCATTTCGATGTCCCTTTTATACCTGTTGTAAATTGTGTTGTAACTAATCAATGTAAGTCGCTCTGGATAAGAGCGTCTGCTAAATGACTTAAATGTAAATGTAAATAAAGAGACGAGAGGGTTTGTGTAACTTACCCTCAGAGGAAGACCGAGTTTTTCAGTGGAGACAGGACAGAGAAGCAGGCATTGAGGTAAATATGGAGATTCAGAAGCATTTCTGGCCGGGACAGAGAACCTCTGTCTACACTTGACACTGACATAAGACTTCTGCTATCAGACTACTATCACATTGAAAAGACAGGTCTAAACACACAAAAGTTGCATTGTGGTTGGATTGTGTTCAGATCTGGCTGACCACTTCAGGAGGTGGTCAGGGACACATTGTCTGCAGATTTCTCCTCAGTCTGGATGCAATCAGGCTACCGAAAGCGCACACAGTGGGAGACGTCATCAGCACTCTCCAGAAAACGTGTATTTTGGGAGAGAGAGGAATCTTTGGAGGAATCTTTGCTGGCTTCATAAATGCTAGCCATCTGGCTTATTTAGAAGAAAAAAATGTGTTTGTCTGGAGTCATGCTAACTTCTTTGCAATCCCTTTACCTTTGCTTGCTATCTTGCTGGTTAGTTAGAGGTTAACTGGCTAGCTAGCTGCAGTAGTTGGCTAACTGACTGCCATCAAGTTGTTGTTGTGATTATTATCATTTTTAGCCTATTCCACCATTTGCAGAATGCATACTGTCATTTGAATATAGTGTGGGAAAAGGGAATCCGGACACAATGTGGATAATTATGCTCGACATTTACAGTCCCTTCAGAAAGTATTCACACCACTTGACTTTTTCCATATTTTGTTGTGTTACAGCCTGAATTAAAAATGTATTACATTTTGATTTTGTGTCACTGGTCTACACCGAATACCCCATAATATCAGTGGAATTATGTTTTTAGAAATGTTTACAAATTAATAAAACACGTAAATCTGAAACGGCTTGAGTCAACAAGTTTTCAAGCCTTTTCTTATGGCAAGCCTAAATAGGTTCAGGAGTAAAAATATGCTTACCAAGTCACATAATAACTTGCATGGACTCACTCTGTGTGCAGTAATAGTGTTTAATATGATTTTTATTGACTGCCTAATTTCAGTACTCCACACAAGCAATTATCTGTAAAGTCCCTCCGTCGAGCAGAACATTTCAAACACAGACTCAACCACAAAGACCTGGGATGATTTCCAATTCCTCGCAAAGAAGGGTGGCTATTGGTAGATGGGAAGAAGAAAAAACAGACATTGAATATCCCTTTGATTATGGTGAAGATATTAATTACACTTTGAATGATGTATCAATACACCCAGTCACTACAAAGATACAGGCATCCTTCCTAACTCAGTTGCCAGAGATAAGGAAAACACTCAGTGATTTCACACAATGAGGCCAATGGTGACTTTAAAACAGTTACAGAGTTTAATGGGTGTGATAGGACAAAACTGAAGATGGATCAACAACATTGTAGTTACTCCACAATACTAACCTAAATGACAGTGTGAAAAGAAGGAAGGCTGTACAGAATACAAATATTCCAAAACATGCATCCTGTTTGCAATAAGGCACGAAAGAAAAATAAATGCACAAAAATGTGGCAAACAAATTAACTTTGTTCTGAATACAAAAGCGTTATGTTGAGACAAATCCAAAAGAACAAATCACTGCGTACCATTCATCATATGTTCAAGCATGGTGGTGGCTGCATCATGTTATATGTATACTTGTCATCTGCAAGGACTAGGGAGTTGTTTAGGATAAAAAATAAAAGGAATAAAGCTAAGCACAGGCAAAATCCAAGTAGAAAACCTGGTTCACTCTGATTCAACAGACACTGGGAAACAAATTCACCTTTCAGCAGGAAAGTAACCTGAAACACAAGGCCAAATATACACGAGTTGTTTACCAAGAGGACAGTGAATGTTCTCGAGTGGCCTAGTTACAGTTTTGACTTAAATCGACTTGAAATCTATAGCAAGACTTGAAAAAGGCTGTCTAGCAATGACCACAACCAACTTAACAGAGGGAATTTAAAAAGAATAATATGCAAATAATGTTCAATCAAGATATGTAAAGCTCTTAGAGACTTACCCAGAAATACTCACAACTAGGTTCGCTGCCAATGGTTATTCTAACATGTATTGACTTAGGGGTGTGGATACTTATGTAAATTAGATATTTCTGTATTGAATTTTGAATACATTTGCAAACATTTCTAAAAACATGTTTTCACTTTGTCATTATGGGGGTGAGATGGGTGAGAAAAATTAAATATTTAATCCATTTTGAATTCAGGCTGTAACAACAAAAGGTGGATTTTTTAAAAGCTTTTATTTAACTAGACAAGTCAGTTAAGAACAAATTATTATTTTCAATGTCGGCCTAGGAACAGTGGGTTCAGGAGCAGAACGACAGATTTTTACCTTGTCAGCTCGGGGATTCAATCTTGCAACCTTCCGGTTACTATTTCAATGCTCTAACCACTAGGCTACCTGCTACCCCACATAATAAGTCAAAGGGTATTAATACCTTCTGAAGGCACTTTAAAGGTAATTGTAGATGCATGATGTGTTTGGAATTCCATCATCAGAACTCAATGATCAGAATGCAAAAGCTGCATGAACAGTCAAATCACACTCAAGCCTCAAAGCAGCATAGTATAAGACTCACACACAAACACACACTCACTCAGAGACCACTTACAGCAACAGTACGCGTTTGAGGAATCACCATGGAAACCCATGTACAGGAAAGGAACTTCCAGAAGGAAGGAGGATAAAGGGGATTTCAGAGAAATCTCTTTCTCAGGCTGTCAGAGACAAAGATCTGCTTGCGCTAGTATGGTAAAGACAGAACCTAGGGTATGCACAGGGATATGGGGAGTACCTGAAAATATTGTCTCTCTCGGATCAATGGTCATTCAATAGTCAACTGGTCAAGTCGTTGCTTCATACTGCATTTACACAGCAGCCTTACGGAATTGGGACGTTAACGTTAAGAAAAAATCCCTTACCGAGATAATATATATATATTTTTTTACAAAATGTATTTTGGTCTATTACTCAACAGCTAACTCACCTGTAAGAATCACATGTAATCAGATTACTTTACAATTTTGGACAGGGTAACTAGTAACTGTAAGGGATTACATTTAGACAGTAACCTACCCAAACCCTGTGTAAGGACATAAGTAAACAAGAAAATGCTCATCCAGAAGCGGCGCTCCTAATAGCCGGGGACTTGAATGCAGGCAAACTTAAATCCATTTTACCGAATTCCTACCAGCATGTTGTTACGAATCCCGCCGAGGATGGTGCCTCTTCCCGTTCGGGTGGCGCTCGGCGGTCGTCGTCTCCGGTCTACTAGCTGCCACCGATCCCCTTTTCTGTTTTCTTTTGAGTTTGTCTAATTGGTATCACCTGTTTTGTGTTTAGGGTAGGGGGTATTTAAACCCAGTTGGCCCGCCGACTTTTGTGCGGGCTTGTTTTTCTGTTTGTGTTGGTGGTGTTTTGTATAGTGGATTTCAGTCCTATTTCATGTTGGACAGTATTTTGACGCGCCCGTTGTTTGTGTGGCGTCGCCGCTTCTAAGATTATTTCTGGGTGAAATAATAAATATCCACTTGATCAAGGTTACCCTGCTCTCTGCACCTGACTCCTTCATTTCCACCATCGGAATTGTGACACATGTCACATGTTGAAACAGAAAAAAAAGAACTGTAGACCACCATTATTCCACATACACAAATGCATACAAAGCTGTCCCTCGCCCTCCATTTGGCAAATCTGACAATATTTATATCCTCCTGATTCCTGCTTTTAAGCAAAAACTAAACAAGGAAGTACCAGTGACTCGCTCAATATGGAAGTATCAGATGACGCGGATGCTACACTACAGGACTGTTTTGCTAGCACAGACTGGAATATGTTCCGGGATTCATCCAATGGCATTGAGGAGAATACCACCTCAGTCACCGGTTTCATTAATAAGTTCATTGACGATGTCATCCCCACAGTTACCGTAACTACATATCCCAACCAAAGCCATGGATAACAGGCAGCATCCCCCCGAGCTTAAGGCTAGAGCTGCCCCTTACAAGGATCGGGACACTAATCTGGACACTTATAAGAAATCCCGCAATGCCCTCAGACGAACCATCAAACAGGCAAAGCATCAATACAGGACTAAGATTGAATCCTACTACACCGGCTCTGATGCTAGTCGGATGTGGCAGGGCTTGCAAACAATTACGGCCTACAAAGGGAAAACCAGCCGTGAGCTCCCCAGTGAAGCGAACCTACCGGAAGAGCTAAATGCCCTTTATGCTCGCTTCAAAGCAAGCAAAACTGAAGCGTGCATGATAGAAACAGCTGTCCCAGACGACTGTGTGATCACACCTCTCCGTAGCCGATGTGAGCAAGACCTTTGATCAGGTCAAGATTCACAAGGCCGTGTGGCGGATTACCAAGATGTGTACTCAGAGCATACGCGGACCAACTGGCAAGTGTCTTCAAATATATTTTCAACCTCTCCCTGACCAATACTGCAATACCTACCTGTTTCAAGCAGACCACCCTGTTTCCAAGAGAGTGAAGATAACCTGCCTAAATAACTACCGGCCCGTACCACTCACGTCAGTAGCCATGAAGTGCTTTGAAAGGATGGTCATGGTTCACATCAACACCATCATTCTGGAAACCCTAGACCCACTCCAATTCGCATATTGCCCCAACAGATCCACAGATGACAAAATCTCAATTGCACTCCACACTGCCCTTTCCCACCTGGACAAAAGGAACACTTATGTGAAAATGCTGTTCACTGACTACAGCTCAGCGTTCAGCACCATAGTGCCCACAAAGCTTATCACTAAGCTAAGGACCCGGGGACTAAACACCTCCCTCCGCAACTGGATCCTGGACTGCCTGATGGGCAAACCCCAGATGGTCAGGGTAGGCATCAACACATCTGCCACGCTGATCCTCAACAATGTGCTCAGTCCCCTCCTGTACTCCCTGTTCACCCACGACCGCGCGGCCAAGCATGACTCCAACACCATCATTAAGTTTGCTGATGACACAAAGGTGGTAGGCCTGATCACCGACAACGATGAGACAGCCTGTAGAGAGGAGATCAGAGACCTGGCACTGTGGTGCTAGGACAACAATCACTTCCTCAGCGGAGGAAGACAAAGGAGCTGATCGTGGACTACGGGAAAAGGAGGGCCGGACACGCCCCCATTCACATCGATGGTGCTGTAGTGGAGTGGGCCGAGATTTTGAGGTTCCTTTCTCTCCACATCACCAACAAACTGTCATGGTCCAAACACACCAAGACAGTCATGAAGAGGGCACGACAATACCTTTTCCCCCTCAGGAAACTGAAAAGATTTTGCATGGGTCCCCAGATCCTCAAAAAGTTATACAGCAACACCATCAAGAGCATCCTTACCGGTTTAATCACCTCCTGGTACGGCAACTGCTAGTTATCCGACAATAAGTCGTTACAGAGGGTAGTGTATACGGCTCAGTACATCACTGGGGCCAAGCTTCCTGTCATCCAGGACCTCTATACCAGGCGGTGTCAGAGGAAGGCCCTAAAAATTGTCAAAGACTCCAACGACACTATTCATAGACTGTTCTCTCTGCTACCGCACGGCAAGCAGTACCGGAGCACCAAGTCTATGTCCAAGAGGCTTCTAAACAGCTTCTACCCCCAAGCCATAAGACTCCTGAACATCTAGTCAAATGGCTACCCAGACTATTTGCATTGCCCCCCCCCCCCCCCTCCCATCTCCACACCACTGTCACTCTCAGTTGTCATCTATGCATAGCCACTTTAATAACTCTACCTACATGTACATACTACCTCAACTAACCGGTGCCCCTGCAGATTGACTCTGTACCGGCACCCCCCTGTAAATATTGTTATTTTTTACTGCTGCTCTTTAATTACTTGTTACTTTTATCTCTTATTCTTATCTGTATTTTTTTGAAACTGCACTGTTGGTTCGGGGCTCATAAGTAAGCATTTCACTGTAAGCTTGTATTCGGCGCATGTGACTAATACATTTGATTTGATTTTGATTTGATCACTGGGGCCAAGCTTCCTGCCATCCAGGACCTATATACCAGGCAGTGTCAAAGGAAGGCCCAAAATAATGTCACAGACTCCAGTCAACCGAGTCATAGACTGTTCTCTCTGCTACTGCATGGCAAGGGTACCAGAGCACCAAGTGTAGTTTGTAACTAAGCATTTCACGGTAAGGTCTACACCTGCTGTTTTTCGGTGCGTGTGACAAGTACAATTTGATTTTGATTTGATTTACAATGATGGTTACGGCAGATACTGATTGGTTTTCTGATCGACGCCCCTACCTTTTTTTTAAGGTATGCTTTTCTGTATTCCCAGTCATGTGAAATCCACAGATTAGGGCCCAATAAATGTATTTAAATTGACTGATTTCCTTTAATGAACTGTAACTCAGTAAAATCTTTGAAAATGTTGCATGTTGCGTTTATATTTATATTTTGGTTTAGTATAGCTTATTTGTTGAGATATAATGTCAAATCGGACAATTAACCATCTAACAAGCTAATTGGCATGCATGATGTATCAGCTTTTACAATATCATCACATCGCTTGAAGTTATAGGCGATGTAAAATGTGGCGTGCACTGGGTTCAAGCGAATTTAAATACAAGCTAGCTAGCTATAGCCACACTAACGTTACGGGTTGCAACGATTTCCAAATAGACTTGCCACTGTGTTACATCCTGCATACCTGTTGGGTTTGCACTGGCTAATTATCTTCCTCATTCATTTCAGGGTCAGATACTACCTTGCGGCATTGCTGGGCTAAAGTTACAGTAGCATTTCTGATTATGTAGCCATGTTGTGAGTTACCTTTTGGCTAGTATGTTTCCAGGAAAGATTCTGGCTTCAGTGAAAGCTGTTTTTAAAATACTTATTGACGAGTATGGTTGAAAAAAACAACACGTAATAGCTTTATGATACTTCGAGATCATTGTTTATTTAAATTAAGTGAAACTAAAATGGCTGGAGTGAACCTTAAGGAAACATTTTCACTACACTTCCCTCTATCCTCTTCTTTCTCTTCCTTCCTCCCCTTACTCCACCCAATCCACTGGAGCAGAGGCACACACAAAAAGAGAGAGAGGTGAATGCGGAGATAAATAAAAAATTCTAACACTCCAACACTGACGAACTGTGAGATAATTCCCAAACTTTGGGCCTACAGTAACAATATCACAGCCAAAGAGGAAGCAGCAGGGTCGGAGTAGGAACAGTTTCCTGTGAGCAAGCCCTGCTGAGATAAAGACACCCGGTATACTCTACAAACGTTTTATTGTTCTCTCTCTTATAGAAAACTCACACACATGCACAAACAGTGCAGGAGACAGTGAGTATTTACTGTGGGATTCATGTTGAGCATCTACTCCAGCATCTCTTTACACTCTCACGTCAAAGTACACACTGATGGATCTCTATACTGTCAATCAGGTTGTTGTCACTGTGTGTGTGTGTGTGTCTGTTGGTCTACGTGCCTGCATGAGTGTTGTCTGGTCCTGAGAGAGAAGGCTTAGCCCCCCCCCCCCCCCCCCCACTTCTCAGACATTTCACATTTTAGATTGGTGATCAGTTGACTAATTGAATCAGGTGTACCAGTCTAGGGTTAAAACTCAAACGTGAAACGGTTTAGCCAATCAAAATGAGGGAGAAATCAATGAGTCTTATTTGTACAATTGTCTCTAAAGAATGGTTAACCAACCAAAAGTAACAGCCTAATCTTAGGACAACCAATTATATCACTTTCTCACAGATCACATCACAAGCCTCTGAACCATTGCAATCCAGGAGAGAGAGAAGAGAGGATCCTGCACTACAGAAAGATAGACACTGTGCTCTGAAAAATCTCTCTAGTGGTCTGTCACAGAGACAGATAAACTAATCCCCTGATAGCTCCTCAAGGCTTAGTGTGTGTGTCTGTGTGTATTCACTTTCATATATTTACAACATATCTCGGCAGGCTGACTGTAGGCTCCTCAGTCACTGTTCTGATTAAGGCCTTGTACAGACATACAGACAGACAGGAAGACAGACAGAGATGAAGGCAGGGACAAACCTAGCAGTGCTGCAGTTCTTGACACAAACTGGTACACCTGGAAACTACTGCAATACCCTGTTCAAAGCCACTTAAATATTTGTCTTGCCCATTCATCCTCTGAATGGCATACATAAACAATCCATGTCTCAATTGTCACAAGGCTTAAAAATCCTTCTTTTACCTGTCTCCTCCCCTTCATCTACATTGATTTGAAGTGGATATAACAAGTGACATCAATAAGGGATCATAGCTTTCACCTGGATTCACCTGGTCAGTCTATGTCATTGAAAGAGCATAATGTTTTGTGCACTCTGTATATGCTCCAGAAGGAGCCGAGCCCACACCAGCCCCTGCAGCACAGCTCTGGGGTCCATCCACAAATTTGTAAACACAAATAGCATCTCACACTTTCTGGTCTTCCACACTGCCATTTTTGCCTGCCCAAACAGGTTGTTTAATAGGGATCGAACCTGGTTCTGTAGTGATGCCTCTAGCACTGCAATGATGTGCCGTAGACCACTGACCCACTCAGGAGGCCCAAAGGGGTTCACTAATCAATACAAGCACTACAGACCTCCTATTCCCATCTCTTCCCACATTTACAGTTGAAGTCAGAAGTTTACATACACTTAGGTTGGAGTTATTAAAACTCGTTTTTCAGCCACTCAACAAATTTCTTGTTAATTAACAAACTATAGTTTTGGCAAGTCGGTTAGGACATCTACTTTGTGCATGACACAAGTAATCTTTTCAACAATTGTTTATATATTATTTCACTAAATCACAATTCCAGTGTTTCAGAAGTTTACATACACAAAGTTGACTGTGCCTTTAAACAGCTTGGAAAATTCCAGAAAATGATGTCATGGCTTTAGAAGCTTCTGATAGGCTAGTTGACATCATTTGAGTCAATTGGAGGTGTACCTGTGGATGTATTTCAAGGCGTACCTTCAAACTCAGTGCCTCTTTGCTTGACATCATGGGAAAATCAAAAGAAATAAGCCAAGACCGCAGAAAAAAAAATTGGAGACCTCCACAAGTCTGGTTCATCCTTGGGAGCAATTTCCAGGGTTTGTCCGGGTTTGGCTGGGGGGGGCTTTACAAGTAGGCCGTCATTGAAAAATAAGAATATGTTCTTAACTGACTTGCCTAGTTAAATAAAGGTTAAGACATGTTTTGCTGCAGCAGCTACTCCTCCTCCAAACACATTAAGGCACTTACATAAGACAAAAGATAAAACAGTACATTATACAACATTATTACACCACTACATATCTACAATTAAAAAATATATAATACCACCATTTGTGCATATGTGTGTGTCTGTAACTGTGTGTCTCTTCACAGTCCCCTCTGTTCCTTAAACCTGTTGAGGATGGGGGCGCTGTTGTCACTATTTATGCTAATCGTGTAATTTTTGAAACGGCTTCCCACAAAATTCTTGATCGTACAATATGCATATTATTATTATTATTGGATAGAAAACAGTCTATAGTTTCTATAGGAGTTGAAATGTTGTCTCTAAGTGGAACAGAACCCATTCTACAGCAATTTCCCTGACATGGAGTCAGATTTCAGAAATGTTGGCCCCTGATCTGGAGTCAGTTAAAAGGTCACAGTTATTGCTATGAGTATACGGACACTGCTTACGTCTTCCCCTGGATGCCTTTACGTGATGACGATTTGAATGGGGTCGATTGCGCGTTCACAGGCACTATAAATTAAAAAACCCTGTAGCTAGGAACTCTTTTCTTGCTGCGTAATGCGCCTGGAGGACATCGACCCGCACTTGTTCCAAGCATTAGTGGAGGGAGTAATATTACTCTGGTCATGTTTCTACTCGTTATGGGAGTTAAAAACATCATAAGGTAGTTAATTTAAAGCGTTTTATAGCAATTTATATCCGTTTAGTGCGATTTTGGGACATTTATTTCTGAAACGCTGTGAATTGCTGGGCACGCTTCCAGTTCATCCCGAACGCAGTTGGCATTTCCACATGGCAAGAGGACAGCTTTCCACCAAAAGACGATTAGACCCAAGAAAGGATCCTTTGCCCAAGATACTGATGGAAGAACAGCTCAAAGTAGGACATTTTTATTATGATAAATTGTGTTTCTGTCGAAAAATGTTAGTGGCTTAGGACGCCATGTTTTTTGACGTAGCTTCGCTTGGCGCAAACTGTATTGAAAAGTAAGGATAATTTAAAAAATGTAATTCCGCGATTGTATTAAGAATTAAATTGTCTATCAATCCCTGTCCACCCTATATTTTTTAGTCACGTTTATGAGTATTTATGTATAAGAGTAGATCACTGTCTAATATGGCGCACGGACATTTTCTCACCAGCTGGGCTACATTTCTCATTGTCTAACCATGATTTTGGTGGCTAAATATAAACATTTTCGATCAAACTCTATATGGATTGTGTAATATGATGTTACAGGAGTGTCATCTGAAGAATTCTGAGAAGGTTAGTGAAAAAATTAATATATTTTGGAGATGTTGACGTTATCGCTCACTTTGGCTAGAATCAATGCTGGGCTGCTATGTGCTATGTGCTATGCTAATATAATGATTTATTGTGTTTTCGCTGTAAGACACTTAGAAAATCTGAAATATTGTCTGTATTCACAGGATCTGTGTCTTTCGATTAGTGTATGCTGTGTATTTTTACGAAATGTTTGATGATTAGTAAGTAGGTAAACACGTTGCTCTATGTAGTTATTCTAGTCCATTTGTGACGGTGGGTGCAATTGTAACCTATGCCATCTACCTGAAATATGCACTTTTTTCTAACAAAACCTATCCCATACCATAAATATGTTATCAGACTGTCATCTGATGAGTTTTTTTCTTGGTTAGGGGCTATAAATATCTTAGTTTAGCCGAATTGGTGATAGCTACTGGTGTTGGTGGACAAATAAAAGATGGTGGATTATGCTAATGTGTTTTTAGGTAATAGATGTACATCTTTACATATTGTGTCTTCCCTGTAAAACATCGGACATGTTGGCTGGATTCACAAGATCTGTGTCTTTCATTAGCTGTATTGGACTTTAATGTGTGAAAGTTAAATATTTAAAAAAAATATTTTTTTTGAATTTCGCGGCACTGGTTTTTCAGTGGGGGTGGGGGGGGAGTGCCGCTAGCGGCACCCTCATCCTAGACAGGTTAAGGTGTATATTTATCAGTTTTTAAAATCGGATTCTACTGCTCGCATCAGTTACCTGATGTGGAATAGAGTTCCATGTAGTCATGGCTCTATGTGGTACTGTGAGCCTCCCAAGTCTGTTCTGGACTTGGGGATTGTGAAGAGACCTCTGATGGCATGTCTTGTTGAGGTATGAATGGGTGTTCGAGCTGTGTGCTAGTAGTTTAAACAGACAGCTCGTGTATTCAGCTTGTCAACACTTCTTACATAAACAAGTAGTGATGAAGTCAATCTCTCCCCCACTTTGAGCCACGAAAGATTGACATGCATATCATTAATGTTAGTTCTTAGTGTACATTGAAGGGCTAGCCATACTGTTCTGAGCCAATTGTAATTTTCCTAAGTCCCTCTTTGTGGCACCTGACCACACGACTGAACAGTAGTCCAGGCGTGACAAAACTAGGGCCTGTAGGACCTGCCTTGTTGATAGTTTTGTTAAGAAGGCATAGTAGGGCTTTATTATGGAAATAATTCTCAATCTTAGCTACTGTTGTATCAACATGTTTTGACCTATGACAGTTTACAATCCACGGTTACTCCAACCAGTTTAGTCATCTCAACTTGCTCAATTTCCACATGATTCATTAAAAGATTTAGTTGAGGTTTAGGGTTTAGTGAATGACTTGTCCCAAATACAAGGCTTTTAGCTTTTGAAATATTTAGGATAAACATATTCCTTGCAAACCACTATGAAATGAACTGCAGCTCTTAAGTGTTGCAGTCATTTCAGTCGCTGTAGTAGCTAACGTTTTTCCAACAGCAGACTGATCGATAATGTCAAAATCTGCACTGAAGTTTAACAAAACAACCCCAAACTTTTGAAAATCAGTTTCTCTCAGCCAATCATCAGACATTTGTGTAAGTGCTGTGCTTGTTGAATGTCCTTCCCTATAAGTGTGTTGAAAGTCTATTTTTTCTTTTACTGTAAAGTAGCAATGTATCTGGTCAAACACCATTTCTTTCAAAAGTTTGCTACGGGTTGGTAACAGGTTGATCGGTCGGCTATTTGAGCCACTATAGGGGGCTTTACTATTCTTAGGTAGCGGAATGAATTTTGCTTCCCTCCAGACCTGAGGGCACACACTTTCTAGTAGGCTTAAATTGAAGATACCGCCATACAATGAGTTCAGTAGACATCAACTTTTAAATGTGGTGTTCTTACAGGAGACCCACAGTAACAGACAGTGTGGGGCATGGAGTGGGAAGGGCAGTACTTCCTTAGTCATTGGTCCAGGGGTAGCAGTTCTATTCTCATCAGGCTTAGACCTTAAAACACTTTACACTTGTTCCCTTATATGGGTTGAAAATTGCAGATTTGGGCACTGATAAATGCCTAAATTGGAACTCAGTGGCTGTACAGTAACATACTATACATGACTTCCGAACTCTGGATCTGCCCTTCACAGAACTGAATGGGTTTTGAATGACATTCTTTCTGAACTTGAGCACCTCGTGCAACAAGAAGTTGCCCCCATCCCTCCCGCTAACTGGGCAACTTTTGCACATTTTTTGTTGTCTGAGTGAGGGGAAAACATTGAGGATTTGTAAGGGCTGTCTCTCTCCTCATCCTCGGACGAGGAGAGGAGAGAAGGATCATCAGACCAAAATGCAGCAGTAGGGAAATAGTTTTTTCCAAATAAAGAGATGGCCTATGATGGCAACACGAAAAAACAAAACACTTTCAAAAATACAAAACAAGAAAACGACGTTGACGAAACCTGAACATAAACTTACATAACTAAACGTAAACTCACGGACAGGAAACAGACGACATCAAAATAAACGAACAGCCAAACAGTCCCGTATGGTACATACATACGACGCCACAGGAGACAATCACCCACAAACAAACAGTGAGAACACCCTACCTAAATATGACTCTTAATTAGAGGAGAACGCAAAACACCTGCCTCTAATTAAGAGCCATACCAGGCAACCAAAACCAACATAGAAACAGATAAAATAGACTGCCCACCCAAAACACATGCCCTGACCTAAACACATACAAAAACAACATAAAACAGGTCAGGACCGTTACAGAACCCCCCCCCTCAAGGTGCGAACGCCGGGCGCACCAGCACAAAGTCCAGGGGAGGGTCTGGGTGGGCAGTTGACCACGGTGGTGGCTCCGGCTCTGGACGCTGTCCCCACACCACCATAGTCACTCCCCGTTTCTGTCTTCCCCTCTCAATGACCACCCTAAAACTAACATCCCCTAAATAAACGGCCAGCACCAGGAGACGGGGCAGCACCGGGACAAGGGGCAGCACCGGGACAAGGGGCAGCACCGGGACAAGGGGCAGCACCGGGACAAGGGGCAGCACCGGGACAAGGGGCAGCACCGGGACAAGGGGCAGGTCCCGGCTGAGATACTCTGGCAGATCCTGGCTGAGGGACTCTGGCAGGTCATGGCTGGACGGCTCTGGCAGGTCCTGGCTGGACGGCTCTGGCAGGTCCTGGCTGGACGGCTCTGGCAGGTCCTGGCTGGACGGCTCTGGCAGGTCCTGGCTGGACGGCTCTGGCAGGCCCTGGCTGGACGGCTCTGGCAGGCCCTGGCTGGACGGCTCTGGCAGGCCCTGGCTGGACGGCTCTGGCAGGCCCTGGCTGGACGGCTCTGGCAGGCCCTGGCTGGACGGCTCTGGCAGGCCCTGGCTGGACGGCTCTGGCAGGTCCTGGCTGGACGGCTCTGGCTGGTCATGGCAGGACGGCTCTGGCTGGTCATGGCAGGACGGCTCTGTAGGGAGGAGAAGGAGAGACAGCCTGGTGCGTGGTCTAGGCACTGGCTGCGCTGGAGAGGAGGAAACAGCAGGAGAGAGAACCCGGAGAGACAGCCTGGTACGGGGGGCTGCCACCGGAGGACTGGTACATGGAGGTGGCACCGGGTCTACCGGACCGTGAAGGAGGACACGTGCTCTTGAGCACCGAGCCTCCCCAACCCTACCAGGTTGAATGGTCCCCGTAGCCCTGCCAGTGCGGCGAGGTGGAATAGCCCGCACTGGGCTATGCAGGCGAACCGGGGACACCACCTGTAAGGCTGGTGCCATGTACGCCGGCCCGAGGAGACGTACTGGAGGCCAGATACGTTGGGCCGGCTTCATGACATCCGGCTCGATGCCCAACTTAGCCCTCCCAGTGCGGCAAGGTGGAATAGCCCGCACTGGGCTAAGCACGCGTACTGGGGACACCGTGCGCTTTACCGCATAACACGGTGTCTTACCAGTACGACGCCTTCTACCTCCACGGTAAGCACGGGGAGTTGGCTCGGGTATCCTACCCGGCTTTGCCACACTCCTCGTGTGCCCCCCCCCAAGAAATTTTTTGGTCTGACTTACGGGCTCCCAACCGCGTCGCCGCGCTGCCTCCTCATACCAGCGCCTTTCAGCCTTCGCTGCTTCCAACTCCTCCTTGGGACGGCGATATTCCCCTGGCTGAGCCCAGGGTCCTCTACCGTCCAGGATCTCCTCCCAAGTCCAGGAGTCCTTGTTGTTCAGTTGAGCATTCCCTTGCCGCTTGGTCCTCGTTTGGTGGGTGATTCTGTAAGGGCTGTCTCTCTCCTCATCCTCGGACGAGGAGAGGAGAGAAGGATCATCAGACCAAAATGCAGCAGTAGGGAAATAGGCCATCTCTTTATTTGGAAAAAACTATGATGGCAACACGAAAAAACAAAACACTTTCAAAAATACAAAACAAGAAAACGACGTTGACGAAACCTGAACATAAACTTACATAACTAAACGTAAACTCACGGACAGGAAACAGACGACATCAAAATAAACGAACAGCCAAACAGTCCCGTATGGTACATACATACGACGCCACAGGAGACAATCACCCACAAACAAACAGTGAGAACACCCTACCTAAATATGACTCTTAATTAGAGGAGAACGCAAAACACCTGCCTCTAATTAAGAGCCATACCAGGCAACCAAAACCAACATAGAAACAGATAACATAGACTGCCCACCCAAAACACATGCCCTGACCTAAACACATACAAAAACAACATAAAACAGGTCAGGACCGTTACAGGATTACTGTATAATAAATACTTATTTGATGTCATACAAGCAACCCAGACACCAGTCCAAATGTGCACTTCACATTTCCATAGCATAAAACTCATGTCATATACAGTATCAACGTTTATGATCACTGTGTTTGATGTACAGCTACACGATGACAAGTCATCATACCCTGGATTGTTCTGAACGAAATTAGCTTACTGTATATTTGTCTATTGTGAATAGAAATTGCCATGGCACACGCACCTGAATGGTCTCATGACTCCTTTCTATGGTCATCAGAATGATGAACTGTTTCTGTGAAATACAGTGTGAAGCCTAACATTGTAATATATTATTTTATAACTTACAGTGCCTTCAGAAAGTATTGGTTCCCCTTGATTTATTCCACATTTTATTGTGTTACAACCTGAATTCAAAGGGTTAAATATAGTTTTTCTCACCCATGTACACACAATACTCCATAATGACAAAGTGAAAACATGTTTTAGCAAATGCATTGAAAATGAAATACAGAACTATCTAATTTACAGTACATAAGTGTTCGCACAACTGAGTCAGTACTTTGTAGAAGCACCTTTGGCAGTGATTACAGCTGTGAGTCTTTCTGGTAAGACTCTAAGAGCTTTCCACACCTGGATTGTTAAACATTTGCCCATTATTCTTTTCAAAATTATTTAAGCTCTGTCAAATTGGTTGTTGATCATTGCTAAACAACCATTTTCAGGTCCTGCCATAGATTTTCAAGTAGATTTAAGTCAGGACTGTAACTCAGCCACTCTGTCTTCTTGTTAAGCAACTCCAGTGTAGATTTGGTTATGTTTAAGGTTATTGTCCTGCTGAAAGGTGAATTCATATCCCAGTGTCTGGTGAAAAGCAAACTGAACCAGGTTTTCCTCCAGGATTTTGCCTGTGCTTAGCACCATTCCTTTTCTTTTTTTATCCTGAAAAAACACCAGTCATTAACGATTACAAGTATACCCATAACATGATGCAGCCACCACTATGTTTGAAAATATGGAGAGTGGTACTCAGTCATGTGTTGTATTGGATTTACCTCAAACAAAACACTGTGTATTGTTCTGTTGAGTGTGACTCGTTAAGCAAATTTGTACTCCTTATTTAGGTGTGACATTTCATCTTTTCATTTTTAATGAATTTGTAAAAACATGATTCCACTTTGACATTGTGGGTTATTGTGTGTAGGCCAGTTATTTATTTATTTTTATTTATTTTTTTATTTCACCTTTATTTAACCAGGTAGGCTAGTTGAGAACAAGTTCTCATTTGCAACTGCAACCTGGCCAAGACAAAGCATAGCAGTGTGAACAGACAACAACACAGAGTTACACATGGAGTAAACAATAAACAAGTCAATAACATGGTAGAAAAAAGAGAATCTATATACAATGTGTGCAAAAGGCATGAGGTAGGCAATAAATCGAATAATTACAATTTAGAAGATTAACACTGGAGTGATAAATCATCAGATGATCATGTGCAAGAAGAGATACTGGTGTGCAAAAGAGCAGAAAAGTAAATAAATAAAAGCAGTATGGGGGGTGAGGTAGGTAAATTGGGTGGGTAGTTTACAGATGGACTATGTACAGCTGCAGCGATCGGTTAGCTGCTCGGATAGCAGATTTTTAAAGTTGTTGAGGGAGATAAAAGTCTCCAACTTCAGGGATTTTTGCAATTCGTTCCAGTCGCAGGCAGCAGAGAACTGGAAGGAAAGGCGTCCAAATAAGGTTTTGGCTTTAGGGATGATCAGTGAGATACACCTGCTGGATTGCGTGCTACGGGTGGGTGTAGCCATCGTGACCAGTGAACTGAGATAAGGCGGCACTTTACCTAGCCTTGTAGCCTTGTAGATGACCTGGAGCCAGTGGGTCTGACGACGAACATGTAGCGAGGGCCAGCCGACTAGGGCATACAGGTCGCAGTGGTGGGTCGTATAAGGTGCTTTAGTAACAAAACGGATGGCACTGTGATAAACTGCATCCAGTTTGCTGAGTAGAGTATTGGAAGCTATTTTGTAGATGACATCGCCGAAGTCGAGGATCGGTAGGATAGTCAGTTTTACTAGGGTAAGTTTGGCGGCGTGAGTGAAGGAGGCTTTGTTGCGGAATAGAAAGCCGACTCTAGAATTGATTTTGGATTGGAGATGTTTGATATGAGTCTGGAAGGAGAGTTTGCAGTCTAGCCAGACACCTAGGTACTTATAGATGTCCACATATTCTAGGTCGGAACCGTCCAGGGTGGTGATGCTAGTCGGGCGTGCGGGTGCAGGCAGCGAACGGTTGAAAAGCATGCATTTGGTTTTACTAGCGTTTAAGAGCAGTTGGAGGCCACGGAAGGAGTGTTGTATGGCATTGAAGCTCGTTTGGAGGTTAGATAGCACAGTGTCCAAGGAAGGGCCGGAAGTATACAGAATGGTGTCGTCTGCGTAGAGGTGGATCAGGGAATCGCCCGCAGCAAGAGCAACATCATTGATGTATACAGAGAAAAGAGTCGGCCCGAGAATTGAACCCTGTGGTACCCCCATAGAGACTGCCAGAGGACCGGACAACATGCCCTCCGATTTGACACAATGAACTCTGTCTGCAAAGTAGTTGGTGAACCAGGCAAGGCAGTCATTAGAAAAACCGAGGCTATTGAGTCTGCCGATAAGAATATGGTGATTGACAGAGTCGAAAGCCTTGGCCAGGTCGATGAAGACGGCTGCACAGTAATGTCTTTTATCGATGGCAGTTATGATATCGTTTAGTACCTTGAGCGTGGCTGAGGTGCACCCGTGACCGGCTCGGAAACCGGATTGCACAGCGGAGAAGGTACGGTGGGATTCGAGATGGTCAGTGATCTGTTTGTTGACTTGGCTTTCGAAGACCTTAGATAGGCAGGGCAGGATGGATATAGGTCTGTAACAGTTTGGGTCCAGGGTGTCTCCCCCTTTGAAGAGGGGGATGACCGCGGCAGCTTTCCAATCCTTGGGGATCTCAGATGATACGAAGGAGAGGTTGAACAGGCTGGTAATAGGGGGTGCGACAATGGCGGCGGACAGTTTCAGAAATAGGGGGTCCAGATTGTCAAGCCCAGCTGATTTGTATGGGTCCAGGTTTTCCAGCTCTTTCAGAACATCTGCTATCTGGATATGGGTAAAGGAGAAGCTGGGGAGGCTTGGGCGAGTAGCAGTGGGGGGGGCGGGGCTGTTGGCCAAGGTTGGAGTCGCCAGGAGGAAGGCATGGCCAGCCATTGAGAAATGTTTGTTGAAGTTTTCGATTATCACGGACTTATCAGTGGTGACCGTGTTACCTAGCCTCAGTGCAGTGGGCAGCTGGGAGGAGGTGCTCTTGTTTTCCATGGACTTTACAGTATCCCAGAACTTTTTGGAGTTAGAGCTACAGAATGCAAATTTCTGCTTGAAAAAGCTGGCCTTTGCTTTCCTGACTGACTGCGTGTATTGGTTCCTGACTTCCCTGAACAGTTGCATATCGCGGGGGCTCTTCGATGCTATTGCAGTTCGCCACAGGATGTTTTTGTGCTGGTCGAGGGCAGTCAGGTCTGGAGTGAACCAAGGGCTATATCTGTTCTTGGTTCTGCATTTTTTGAACGGAGCATGCTTGTCTAATATGGTGAGGAAGTAACTTTTAAAGAATGACCAGGCATCCTCAACTGACGGGATGAGGTCAATATCCTTCCAGGGTACCCGGGCCAGGTCGATTAGAAAGGCCTGCTCGCAGAAGTGTTTTAGGGAGCGTTTGACAGTGATGAGGGGTGGTCGTTTGACCGCGGACCCGTGGCGGATACAGGCAATGAGGCAGTGATCGCTGAGATCTTGATTGAAGACAGCAGAGGTGTATTTGGAGGGCAAGTTGGTCAGGATAATGTCTATTAGGGTGCCCATGTTTACGGATTTAGGGTTGTACCTGGTGGGTTCCTTGATGATTTGTGTGAGATTGAGGGCATCAAGCTTAGATTGTAGGACTGCCGGGGTGTTAAGCATATCCCAGTTTAGGTCACCTAACAGAACAAACTCTGAAGCTAGATGGGGAGCGATCAATTCACAGATGGTGTCCAGGGCACAGCTGGGAGCTGAGGGGGGTCGGTAGCAGGCGGCAACAGTGAGAGACTTATTTTTAGAAGTTCGAACTGTTTGGGCATAGACCTGGAAAGTATGACAGAACTTTGCAGGCTATCTCTGCAGTAGATTGCAACTCCTCCCCCTTTGGCAGTTCTATCAGTTCTATCTTGACGGAAAGTGTTATAGTTGGGTATGGAAATCTCAGAATTTTTGGTGGCCTTCCTAAGCCAGGATTCGGACACGGCAAGGACATCAGGGTTGGCAGAGTGTGCTAAAGCGGTGAGTAAGGCAAACTTAGGGAGGAGGCTTCTGATGTTGACATGCATGAGGCCAAGGCTTTTTCGATCACAGAAGTCAACAAATGAGGGTGACTGGGGACATGCAGGGCCTGGGTTTACCTCCACATCACCCGAGGAACAGAGGAGTAGTAGGATGAGGGTGCGGCTAAAGGCTATCAAAACTGGTCGCCTAGAGCGTTGGGGACAAGGAATAAAAGGAGCAGATTTATGGGCGTGGTAGAATAGATTCTGGGCATAATGTGCAGACCGGGGTATGGTGGGGCACGGGTACAGCGGAGGCAAGCCGAGGCACTGGGTGATGATAAGAGAGGTTGTATCTCTGGACATGCTGGTCTCAATGGGTGAGGTCACCGCATGTGTGGGGGGTGGGACAAAGGAGGTATCAGAGGTACGGAGAGTGGAACTACGAGGTCCATTGCAAACCAAAACAATGAAAACTAGCCTGAACAACAGTATGCAAGGCATATTGATATTTGAGAGAGACATACAATAAGGCATAAAGTGATTGCAGGTCTTGATTGGGAGAGCTAGCTAAAACAACAGGTGAGATAACAGCAGCTAGTCAGCTAACACAGCAACAGCAGGTAAAAATGGCGACGACTAGGCAGAGAGGGTCGGATTAACTACACACAGATCCTGAGTTAAAGCACAGAGCCGACAGATAATTATCAAAAACATCCGAATGTAATCAATTTTAAATTCTGGCTGTAACACAACAAACTGTGGAAAAAGTCAAGGGGTGTGAATACTTTCTGAAGGCACTGTAGCTAGTCATGATTGCAATAGAACAAGCTTCAAATGATGCCCAACTGATGCAGATTGCGATTTATAATGGACAGTTTTTGGATTGTGTAAACAACAGTATTGTGTGATGGCAGGGATGTGTTCCAACCAAAACAACTATAAGCGTGCTTGCTCTAGTTCCTCAATGGCACAGATAGGAGAGCTCAAAAAAGCACCTCATAGTTGAAGAATCTTATTTAAATCATAAAGGTGTATTGGAATTTTAAAGTGCATTCAACAGTGCACATTTTGGAGAGGTGTGTGGCCACTTGGAGACACCAGTTAGTCCTCTCACTCAAACCCTTGTCATTTTTTGGTCTAATGTGGCACCTATCCCACATTTCTAGGAATATTCCTATCATGTTACTGAATGTATTTTCAGATTTCGTGAACAAGAAATGTGGCAAAAGGTACAATCAATTGATACAATGGTTATGCCTTTCATATTTCTGACGTAAGGACGATCCGTATAGGCTAATTCTCACGAGTGTAAAGGGTATTAGTGGTTCAGGCAGGGGACTCAGTTACACCAGCTCTGTCAGGAGGAATGGGCCAAAATTCACCCAACTTATTGTGAGAAGCTTGTGGAAGGCTACCCGAAACATTTGACTCAAGTCAAACAATTTAAAGGCAATGCTACCAAATACTAATTGAGTGTATGTAATCTTCTGACCCAGTGGGAATGTGATGAAAGAAATAGAAGCTGAAATAAATCCTTCTCTCTACTATTATTCTGACATTTCACATTCTTAAAATAAAGTGGTGATCCTAACTGACCTAAGACAGAGAATTTTTACTAGGATTAAATGTCAGGAACTGTGAAAACTGAGTTTAAATGTATTTGGCTAAGGTGCATGTAAACTTCCGTCTTCAACTGTATGTTTAACGAGCCCACTTTTAAATCCACCTAAAAATATATGAAATGGAAAGTAAGAAAACCAGCATAGGTAACAGACAAGTGAAAGAAATCACCCTTTGATAAATGATCATACCAATTATTTTCTAATCAATTGTTTCTTCTTTTCTGCCACTTTCTTTCCCTTTGCTGGACCTTTCCTCTTTATTAATAATGCGACATGGCTATCTAAACACCAATGTACCCTCTGATTAACATTATCCAAGCCCACTTATGTTTTAATGTGATTCCAAAATCCTGTATGGTAACATGTTTACTAAATGAATCCTCCAGAAAATTATTAATCTGCTGTAATGTGTACTGTGGTAAACCTGATTTTGGCTCATCCTGAGATGCTACATCTACATTGCTGGGGATATCTGACAGAGGATCTATCTCTTCCTCCATCCTCATCTAGCAGCTCCACCGAAACCGGAGCACCCTGGCTCACCCACACTGCCTCAAACCATTACCCTGCATGTCTGTGCTTACACTGGGCACATCATTCTCTGTTGTCTGTGAGACAGGCATATCAGCCTTGGAGTCAGGGCTTCCCTGCCTTCGGTAACCACTGCCGGAAGCTCAGTCACTATCATGCCCGCCGCTGAACTCCCCGCCATCCAAATCTCGGCTACATTAACATCATCAACATTAACATCAGTCGTATGGGTAAGGTAATCTTGCGATTCTGACGTTTGGGATTGAGTTTGGACCTGGGGTGGTGGCCAGGGATGCTCCCAAAGCCCCCGGCTCACTCTCAGATCTAGAGCATATCAGTGTCCTGCTCGCTGGGTGTGCATGCCTGCCGCTTATGTCCAATCTCTCCACAATAAAAACCCCCTCTCCTCAATGGTGCTCCGGTTGCTATGGCAACACAGGTTTCACGTACCTCTTCTCTCCTTCCATCTCTACCGCCATCACACTCTGTCCCACCCTCTCTCCTTTATCCATCTTTCCCTTTCAACGAACTCATTGCCTGCTGCTCTGGTTTGAATCAAACCCATCAATGAGTTATCTCTGACTTCAGCTGGCTTTAGCTGTACTCTGTGCCTTGATGATGAGTTGATTATTTGAATCAGCTGTGTAGTGCTAGGGCAAAAAACTAAATTTGAACACCTGGGATGCCCCAGGACCGAGTTTGGGAAACCCTGGGTTAAGCTATCGATCACACACAAACACAAATGCATACACGCACACTCAATCTACCTCACTTTTCATTGTCACTCAAAGGAGGAAAGTAAAGCTAATCACACACACAGAATCAGGCCAAAAGTTACAAGTTATCAATTAATCACACACATCCCCAGTGTGTAGTGTTTAATTGCCAGTGTCAATGAATGTAAATGCATCAGCTGCTTGGGGAGCAGAAGCACTTGACAGTGTGACTGTAGAGATGTTTTACTGGGTGTCTGGGGTCCTGGGACCAGAGGAACCTAAGGGAGCTGCTACACCACAGCAGAGAATATGCTGTAGCCTAACTGTTTCTCCCTAGCACTTGATTGATCGCTTAATTTCACTGACTGGGAGTCCACATACCTGGTTTCCCAGGGACAAATCAGACAATAATTAAAAGGAAAGAGGTACAACTATAAGTGCTGTGACTTTCGAGGAGTTGACTTTGAGACCCCTGAAATAGTGTGTAGGCCTAAACCATCTGGGAACTTCCGATAAAAGCATTTTTTTTTAAAGTGTAATTTGTGCAGTACATATAAATAAAAAAAACTAGGACTATTCTGGTTGAAAACGGCCTATGTGGCATCAATAACAGTCGTAAACTATTGTACTAGTTGTGAAACTATTGTACTAGTTGTAGAACTTTGGTTATAAAATCAGTATCTTTCAAAACTAAGTTTTGTGAGATTTGAGTAAGTTCATCACAGCTTACTTGAGGGTTGGTTTGGATTACAATTATGTTAACAATCATTCCCCCTTCGCCCATCAACATGTGGTGGCAACTAGAGTTTGACACAGGAACAGGACTCATGTGGATCTTGCGGGTCCTGTGGGATTCGGGCAGAAAAGCGAGTGAAGTTCTAGAGTCATATTCAGGACAGGACAATCTGCTCACTCTCGTGCCTCATTCCATTTGTAGCCAGTCACTACTTTACCTCCCATGCACTTGGAGACACACAATTACACACGTCCATATCCATGAGTTCATCCAACTCTAGGTAAGTAGAAGGGCTGCCTTCTTTGCTAAAATCCTGTGCCAACCTCTAGTGCAGCGGTTACCAAACTAGGGGTCGCCTGAAATTAAAATGGGGTCGCGGGAGAACTTCCAAAATCCTGAAAAAATGTAATACTGTAACGCTCGTCTTCCTCCTCGTCTGAGGATGAGCAAGGATCGGACCAATATGCAGCGAGGTATGAAGACATAATGATTTATTTAAAGAAAGACGAACACGAAGCACACTTGATAAATGACAAAACAACAAAACGACGTAAACAGACCTGAACTTGAGAACATATAACAATGAACGCACGAACAGGAAAGAACGAACGAAACAGTACCGTGTGGTGCAACAAACACAGACACAGCAACAATCACCCACAAAACAAACAGTGAGAACAGCCTACCCTAATATGGTTCTCAATCAGAGGAAACGTAAAACACCTGCCCCTGATTGAGAACCATATCAGGCTAATTGAAAATGAACCCAACATAGAAACACATAACATAGAATGCCCACCTCAACTCACGCCCTGACCTGACTAAACAAAGACAAAACAAAGGAAATAAGGTCAGGAACGTGACAAATACAGTGCATTCGGAAAGTCTTCAGACCTCTTCCCTTTCTCCAAATTTTCTTACGGTACAGCCTTTTTTCCCTCATCAATCTACACACAATACCCCATAATGACAAAGTGAAACAGGTTTTAATAAATGTTTGCAAATTTATTAAGACAAAAAAACAGAAAGACCTTATTTACATAAGTATTCAGTCCAGTGGCGATTTTAGCATGTAAATCTTGGTGGTGCAAACAAAAAAAGTGGGATGCATGTCATCAAAGCAACAGCACAACACAACACTAAACAATACATTAATTGCACTATAACGGTGACAAATAGTGCCCGCCAACTGTTAGGACCAACATCAGTCCCACCACCTTACCACTGCTACAGTTCATTCAGCCTGATTTACTGCCTTTAAAAAAGCATAACTGATATGGCTGACTTGCTTAAACAAATGTGGCTTCTACTGCCAATTGAGATGTACAAACTATGGCATAAGGGGACGACAAGCAGATAAGAGGCAATCCATAATCCACAATCCAAGAGGCAATCCAGTGAGAGACGATGGACGTAGTCAATATAACTATTTGTTCAGCACTTTTGAAATGTACAGCGACAGAATTCAGAACATGGGCCATTCTTACATATAAACAGACAATAAAAGCCCTTACAATATTCAATGATTACATTTCACACACCGGCCATGAACGATGTGTTTACAATACCGCAAATTATTAGAGTGTGGCACATGGGCTACTAACAGCTTACTACAAAACATACACATAGTATTACTTTAGCTACAGTATACATATCTCTCTGGCATCCTATATAATGTATGAAGCAGCATAAGACATGTATGGCCTCATGTTGTAATGTGCTTGAACAGGAAAGTGGCATGGCGGTCCCTCGTGGGCAACATTTGTCATCAGAGAAAGATGCTGGATTTACAATTCCGAGGTGAACGACCATTCAAAACGCATTTTCCCAGTCGTAGCTCGTTCTTCCTGGGTTCTCAGTTGTCTTGAAATCACAGTTACCCACTGATTCCTTCCCAAACCACTAATTGTTGAATTTGCGATTTCCAACTTGTTGTGTAATGTTTATGTCCAATGGTCGATGAACACCGAGACGTTTTATCTATAATTTCACTTAATTTGACAAGGATTAAAAAGGATTTGATTGTGGACTTGATTCATGGTGACGACTGCTAGCTTCCTAGCTAAGATTTTGAAAGTATGATTTTGACATGATCAGTCCAATCAATGCTACTGTAGATATTATGTGATTTGATGTCATTCTATCTGTGGCCAATGACAGAGCTTTCTTGGATTAGCACTTCTAATATAACTCTATGGAAGAACCCAAAGGCCAACATTTTAGAGCTCTACCTTAGAATTGGGGATGACGTACTGTCCCATGAGTGACAGAAAACTGAGCCAATCAGGTGCAACGCTCTGTATTTTGTTCTGGCTAGCCCCACCACCACAGAAAGCACTGGGCTAGGCTGAAACGCCTACATTTTGGAGCTGCCTTACTCAAGAAAGCAAAAAAGAGACCATGTTTGTATGCGGCTTTATTAACTCAATTACATATATTTTTTTACATTGTTTTCAAACTGATATGTGACACATATCTTACCTAAAAGTGGGGGGCTCAAAACAGGTGCCTATATTTAGGTCCCACAGTTAACAATGCATGTCAGAGAAAAAGCCAAGCCATGAGGTCGAAGGAATTGTCCGTAGAGCTCCGAGACAGTATTGAGTAGAGGCACAGATCTGGGGAAGGGTACAAAAACATTTCTGCAGCATTGAAGGTCCCCAAGAACACAGTGGCCTCCATCAATCTTAAATGGAAGAAGTTTGGAACCACCAATACTTTTCTTACAGCTGTCTGCCCGGCCAAACAGCAATCGTGCGAGATGGGCCTTGTTTAGGGAGGTGACCAAGAACCCGATGGTCACTCTAACAGAGCTCCAGAGTTCCTCTGTGGAGATAGGAGAATAGTTCAGCAGGACAACCATCTCTGCAGCACTCCACCAACCAGGCCATTATGGTAGAGTGGCTTGTCGGAAGCCACTCCTCAGTGAAAGGCACATGACAGCCAACTTGGAGTTTGCCAAAGGCACCTAAAGGACTCTCAGACCATGAGAAACAAGATTCTTTGGTGTGATTAAACCAAGATTGAACTCTTTGGCATGAATGCCAAGCGTCACGTCTGGAGGAAACATAACACCATCCCTACGGTGCGCTCAGGACCACAGACTGGGGCAAAGGTTCACTTTCCAACAGGACAACAACCCTAAGAACACAGACAAGACAACGCAGGAGTGGCTTTGGGACAAGTCTTTGATTGTCCTTGAGTGGCCAAGCCAGAGCCTGGACTTGAACCCGATCGAACATCTCTGGAGTGACCTGAAAATAGCTATGCAGCGATGCACCCTATCCAACCTGACAGAGCTTGAGAGGATCTGCAGAGTAGAATGGGAGAAACTCCCCAAATACAGAAGTGCGAAGCTCATAGCGTCATACCCAAGAAGAGTTGAGTTTGTAATTGCTGCCAAAGGTGCTTCAACAAAGTACTGAGTAAAGGGTCTGAATACTTATGTAAATGAATGTACAAACACGCACTACATGACCAAAATTATGTGGACACCTGCTTGTCGAACATCTCATTACAAAATCATGGAAATCAATATGGAGTTGGTTCCCTGTTTGCTATAACAGCCTCCACTTTTCTGGGAATGCTTTCCACTAGATGTTGGAACATTGCCGCGGGGACTTGCTTCCATTCAGCCACAAGAGCATTAGTGAGGTCGGGCACTGATGTTGGGTGATTAGGCCTGGCTCGCAGTTGGCGTTCCAATTCATCCCAAAGGTTGGGGATGAGGTAAGGGCTCTGTGCAGGTCAGTCAAGTTCTTCCACACCAATTTTGACAAAACATTCTTTTAAGGACCTCGCTTTGTGCTCGGGGGAATTGTCATGCTTTAACAGGAAAGGGCCTTCCCCAAACTGTTGCCACAAAGTTGAAAGCACAGAATCCTCCAGAATGTAATTGTATGCTGTTGAATAAAGATTTCCCTTCACTGGAACTAAGGGGCATAGCCCGAACCATGAAAATCTGCCCAAGACCATTATTCTTCCACCCAAATTTACAGTTGGCACTATGCATTCAGGCAGGTACTGTGTAGCGTTCTTACATTAACCTTTTGCCAATAGGTGGCGCAATTAGCATTTTTTCTTTCTGGGTGTCACCAAATTAAACTGCCTCGTGCTCAATTCTTGATCGTACAATATGCATATTATTAATTCTATTGGATAGAAAACACTTTTTAGTTTCTATAGCCGTTGGAATTTTGTCTGTGGGTGACCCAGAACTCTTTCTACAGCGAAATCCATGACAGGTACTGCGATGGTCTGAGAGCGAAGCTCTGATTTCAGATCAGTTTTGAAAGTCTGTGAATATCCTATGGAACGACATGAACTGCACCCGCCTTCCCCTGGATGTCAGTAACCAATGAGAAGTGGAATGGGCTTGCTGCGTAGCTCTCAGAGGTTATAAAAGGCCAAGGAGCGAGAGGAGCCTTCCTTTCGACGCTGAACATTGCGCGAAGTGGACCTCAGGATGCCATTTTCAAACGCTCAATTTTAAACGTTAGATGTATCCATCTGTAATTTAATTAGACATAGGTGTTAGAAGCATCATAACGAAGCTATTTTAAACCGAGTTATATCAGATTATGCGAGTATATTGCTATTTTTCGGAATTTCAACAGTATTGCGCCTTGAGGATTTGGACACGTTGGTGCAAAATAGCTATGGCTAGCTAGTGTTAGCTGCTATATCAGAAGTTGAATGCAACGTTTTACAACCAAGCAACGATTCTTTTGGACAAAGAACCACCATGGCAAGATTCTGATGGAAGCTCGTCGAAAAGTAAGAGCTATTTATGATGTTATTCCGTTTTTATGTGGAAAAATGTAAACTCAATAATGGTGAATAGTGACGCCGTTATTGCGGCACTAGTCTGTCTGTAACGCACACTGTATGTCTAGTAACGTTAATTTTAAAAATCTAACTCTGTGGTTGCATTAATAACTAATACATCTTTCATTTCATGGCCAACCTGTATTTTTTTTGTCAAGTTTATGAATAGTTTTTGATAAAAATATTTGTATTTTCAAAATGGCGCCGGCCAGATTGCTTGAGTAGTTGAACACTATTTCCATTGTGTAAGCACGATTTGTGCCGCTAAATATGCACATTTTCGATCAAAGTCTATATGGATTGTGTAATATGATGTTACAGGAGTGTCATCTGAAGAATTCTGAGAAGGTTAGTGAAAAAATTAATATATTTTGGCGATGTTGAGTTATCGCTCTCTTTGGCTAGAATCAATGCTCTGGTAACGTTTGCATATGTGGTATGCTAATATAACGATTCATTGTGTTTTCGCCGTAAAACACTTAGAAAATCTGAAATGTTGTCTGAATTCACAAGATCTGTGTCTTTCCATTGCTATGTGCTGTGTATTTTTAAGAAATGTTTTATGATGAGTAAATTGGTAATACACGTTGCTGTCTGTAGTAATTCTAGGAGCTTTGGTGAGATTTGTGATGCTGGCTGCAATGGCAAACTATGATTTATACCTGAAATATGCACATTTTTCTAACAAAACCTATCCTATACCATAAATATGTTATCAGACTGTCATCTGATGAGGTTTTTTCTTGGTTAGTGGCTATCAATATCTTAGTTTAGCCGAATTGGTGATAGCTACTGGTGTTGAGAAAAAATGGTGGACAAAGAAAAAGGGTGTTTTTTGCTAACATGGTTAGCTAATAGATTTACATATTTTGTCTTCCCTGTAAAACATTTTAAAAATCTGAAATGGTGACTTTATTCACAAGATCTGTATCTTTCATTTGGTTTCTTGGACTTGTGATTTAATGATATTTAGATGCTACTATTTAAATGTGACGCTATGCTAGTGATGCTAATCAGTGTGGGGGGGTGGGGGGTGATCCCCGGATCCGGGTTTCTGAGGCGGTAAAAGTTAATACCTTTGTCAAGATAACACTGTTAAACAAAGAATTTATGCTATTGCTAGCAATCAAGAAGTAGCTCTGACTGAACTACTCAAAAACATCCCAGTTTATGCTCTCCGACTGGACGTTAGCTGTGAGGACCGATATGCCTATGTATTGACTTTTGTTTGCTATACATGTCAGGGGATGCTATTCACGAGAACATATTGTTCTGTCTCACGATTCCTGAGGATGAAATATCACATGGGTGTTCAGTGTGCGTCACACTGAACACAGATCCCATGGAATCTGACGAAAAACAGATTCCATGGGATCTGTCACGTTCCTGACCTATTTATGTTAGTTTTTGTGTGTTAGTTGGTCAGGACGTGAGGTTGGGTGGGCATTCTATGTTATCTGTTTCTATGTTGGTTTCGGTTTGCCTGGTATGGCTCTTGATTAGAGGCAGGTGGTTTGCGTTTGCCTCTAATTAAGAGTCATATTTAGGTAGGGCATTCTCACTGTTTGTTTGTGGGTGATTGTCTCCTGTGTCCGTATGTTATGTTCGTACCACATAGGACTGTAGCGTTTGTTTGTTTCGTTTTCGTTTCGATGTCGTCTGTTACCTGTACGTAAGTTTATGTTTAGTTATGTAAGTTTATGTTCAGGTCTCGTCAACGTCGTTTTGTTATTTTGTAGTTTGGAAAGTGTTTTGTTTCGTTTCGTGTTGCCATCTTTATCGTTGTTTAATAAAGATGGCTTATTTCCCTGAAGCTGCGTTTTGGTCTGAAGATCCTTCTCTCCTCACCTCTTCCGAGGATGAGGAGAGCGTCACCCGTTACAGAATCACCCACCAAGCTAAGACCAAGCGGCAAAGGGAAACTAAACGGAGTAAGGGACAGGAGAGAAAGGATTTCTGGACATGGGAGCAAATAATGAATGGAGAAGGTCCCTGGGCTAAGGCAGGAGAAAATCGCCGTCCCAAAGCTGAGCTGGAGGCACGGAGGAGAGCAGAGGCTACCGAGGAGAGGAACCGGAGCTATGAGGGAACGCGTCTGGCACGGAAGCCAAAAAAGCCCGTGAGTAATTCCCAAAAATTTCTTGGGGGGGGGCTAGGAGATCGTGGGCCAAGGGCAGGTAGGAGACCTGCGCCCACTTCCCAGGCTTACCGTGGAGAGCGGGAGTACGGGCAGGCGCCGTGTTACGCAGTAGAGCGCACGGTGTCTCCTGTACGAGTGCATAGCCCAGTGCGGGTTATTCCACCTCCCCGCACTGGTAGGGCTAGATTGGGTATTGAGCCAGGTGTCATGAGGCCGGCTCAACGCGTCTGGTCTCCAGTGCGTCTCCTCGGGCCGGCATACATGGCACCTGCCTTACGCATGGTTTCCCCGGTTCGCCTACATAGCCCGGTGCGGGTTATTCCACCTCCCCGCACTGGTCGGGCAACCGGGGGTATTCAACCAGGTAAGGTTGGGCAAGCTCAATGCTCAAGAGTGCCAGTACGCCTCCACGGTCCGGTATTTCCGGTACCACCTCCCCGCCCCAGCCTAGTACCTACAGTGTATACACTACGCACTAGGCTACCAGTGCGTATCCTGAGCCCTGTTCCTCCTCCACGCACTCTCCCTGTAGTGCGTGTATCTAGCCCGGTGCCTCCAGTTCCGGCCCCACGCACTAAGCTACCAGTGCATCTCCAGAGCCCTGTACACACTGTATATTCTCCCCCTACTAATCCTGATGTGCTTGTCCTCAGCCCGGCGTCACCAGTGCCGGTACCACGCATCAGGGATAGAGTAGGCTTTGAGAATACAGTGTGCCCTGTCCCTGCTCCCCGCACTAGTAGGAAGGTGCTTGTCATTAGCACGGTGCCTCCAGTTCCGGCACCACGCACCAGGTCTACAGTGCGCCATATCCGGCCAGAGCCATCCGTCTCCCCAGCGCCATCTGAGCCATCCGTCTCCCCAGCGTCATCTGAGCCATCCGTCTCCCCAGCGCCATCTGAGCCATCCGTCTCCCCAGCGCCGTCTGAGCCATCCGTCTGCCAGGAGCCTGCAAAGCCGCCCGTCTGCCATGAGCCTGCAAAGCCGCCCGTCTGCCATGAGCCTACAGAGCCGTCAGCCAGACAGGAGCCGCTAGAGCCGTCAGCCAGACAGGAGCCGCTAGAGCCGTCAGCCAGACAGGATCTGCCAGAGCCGCCAACCAGACAGGATCTGCCAGAGCCGCCAACCAGACAGGATCTGCCAGAGCCGCCAACCAGACAGGATCTGCCAGAGCCGCCAACCAGACAGGATCTGCCAGAGCCGCCAACCAGACAGGATCTGCCAGAGCCGCCAACCAGACAGGATCTGCCAGAGCCGCCAGCGAGCCATGAGCAGCCAGAGCCGCCAGCGAGCCATGAGCAGCCAGAGCCGTCAGAGCGCCATGAGCAGCCAGAGCCGTCAGAGCGCCATGAGCAGCCAGAGCCGTCAGAGCGCCATGAGCGTCGAGAGCCGTCAGCCTGCCATGAGCGTCGAGAGCCGTCAGCCTGCCATGAGCGTCGAGAGCCGTCAGCCTGCCATGAGCGTCGAGAGCCGTCAGCCTGCCATGAGCGTCGAGAGCCGTCAGCCTGCCATGAGCGTCGAGAGCCGTCAGCCAGCCATGAGCGTCGAGAGCCGTCAGCCAGCCATGAGCATCGAGAGTCGTCAGTCAGCCATGAGCTGCCCTTCAGCCTGAAAAGGCTAGATACCCAGAACTGCCCATCAGTCCAGAGCTGTCTCTCTGTCCGGAGCTGCCTTTCAGTCCGGAGTTGCCCCTCTATCCTGATCTCCCTCTCTATCTTTATCTACCTCTATAGTCTTATCTATCCCTCTGTCTTGGTTTATCTCTCTGTCCCGGTATTGTCATTATTAGATATGTTATTAGGAGGATTTTGTGGGGGAAGTAAGAGGGTGGACATTCTTGAAGGGAGGGGGCTAGGATGGATTATGGTGGGGTGGGAACCGCGCCCGGAGCCTGAGCCACCACCGTGGTTAGATGCCCACCCAGACCCTCCCCTAGACTTTGTGCTGGTGCGTCCGGAGTTCGCACCTTGTGGGGGGGGTACTGTCACGTTCCTGACCTATTTATGTTAGTTTTTGTGTGTTAGTTGGTCAGGACGTGAGGTTGGGTGGGCATTCTATGTTATCTGTTTCTATGTTGGTTTCGGTTTGCCTGGTATGGCTCTTGATTAGAGGCAGGTGGTTTGCGTTTGCCTCTAATTAAGAGTCATATTTAGGTAGGGCATTCTCACTGTTTGTTTGTGGGTGATTGTCTCCTGTGTCCGTATGTTATGTTCGTACCACATAGGACTGTAGCGTTTGTTTGTTTCGTTTTCGTTTCGATGTCGTCTGTTACCTGTACGTAAGTTTATGTTTAGTTATGTAAGTTTATGTTCAGGTCTCATCAACGTCGTTTTGTTATTTTGTAGTTTGGAAAGTGTTTTGTTTCGTTTCGTGTTGCCATCTTTATCGTTGTTTAATAAAGATGGCTTATTTCCCTGAAGCTGCGTTTTGGTCTGAAGATCCTTCTCTCCTCACCTCTTCCGAGGATGAGGAGAGCGTCACCCGTTACAGGATCGAATGGTGGGCTTTTGAACAGATGGGGCTCCATCTATGGCGGGCAGGCTTCTGCACTCTAGTTATGTTGTTTTGTTGTTTTGTCTGAAACGTTGTTCCCCCTGCTGCTATTGGACCAGGTCTCTCTTGGAAAAGAGATGTTATCTCAATGAGAAAAACCTGTATAAATAAAGGTAATATAAAAATAAATGAATGTCTCCCTCTGCCATATGGACGCATTGTCTGATACACCGAGAGCAACTGACAGCAAAAGAGCTGAGCACAGAACTCGGAGATAAACTGCAGCAGGTAACTTCGATTGTAAAGTACATCAAACCACATCCACTGTGCCTGTTCGCAAAAGTATGTGGATAGAAGGGATCAGAGCATGACAATGTTTTATTTCACACCAATGCTTGGTGGTTTTGAGGGGGAGTTTGAGAAAAAAAATGCATTGAGCAAGGAGCGGTTGTCATTCACATACGGACTTTGTTGACTTTTTGTGTAGTGAAAAGAAAATGTGTCTCCTTGCCTATGCAACAGACATACTGTATTTGGAAAACTGAACGAACAGAACGCAAGCATGCAGGGGAAATGCAAAAAAACATTCTACAGATGAGTGACCGAATCAGTGGATTCAGAAGAAATATATATAAATACATATAAATATTTTTTTTATAAATAAATATAATATTTATTTTTTACCCATCCACCACTGCTTGTCTTCAGAGGACACATATCTTTTATTATTTTTACAGATTTCATGCTACATATACATACATTTTACAAACATGTTACTTTTACATACAGCAATAACATAACAGTAAATACATTACTGAAGGGCCTCCCGGGTGGCGCAGTGGTCTAGGGCACTGCATCACAGTGCTAACTGCGCCACCAGAGTCTCTGGCCCAGGCTCTGTCGCAGCCGGCCGCGACCGGGAGGTCCGTGGGGCGACGCACAATTGGGCTAGCGTCGTCCGGGTTAGGGTGGGTTTGGCCGGTAGGGATATCCTTGTCTCATCGCACTCCAGCGACTCCTGTGGCGGGCCGGGCGCAGTGCGCGCTAACCAAGGGGGACAGGTACACGGTGTTTCCTCCGACACATTGGTGCAGCTGGCTTCCGGGTTGGAGGCGCGCTGTGTTAAAGAAGCAGTGCGGCTAGGTTGGGTTGTGCTTCGGAGGACGCATGGCTTTCGACCTTCGTCTCTCCCGAGCCCGTACGGGAGTTGTAGCGATGAGACAAGATAGTAATTACTAGCGATTGGATACCACGAAAATTGGGGTGAAAAGGGGATAAAATTTAAAAAAAAAATACATTACTGAAGATAAACTCTTTAATCCCACCCCTCAGACACTCTCAGCCCATCCCACCTATCACCATAGACCACCCTCACTTGGTTTCCATGTGCTATATATTTTCCAATTGTGCTGTCGTGTTTTACATACATTTTGAACCTTCCTAATCGCATAGTATCCACAGATTGTGAGCTGAAGATGAAAACCTTTCCTACGAGTATTAATGTATTATTGATTGATTGACTCAGGTTTTCCAAATTGCTACAACACTGCTATTTGAAAGGTAAATTTTACGTGAATGTTGTGATTTTTTAACCATTCCTGAACATGTGACCAGAGCAAGTTAAATAGGGACAATACCAGAATAAATGATCTACTTGTCACGTTCCTGACCTTATTTCCTTTGTTTAGTATGTGTTTAGTTGGTCAGGACGTGAGCTGGGTGGGCATTCTATGTTATGCGTTTCTATGTTGGGTTGTCAACTAGCCTGATATGGTTCTCAATCAGGGGCAGGTGTTTTACGTTTCCTCTGATTGAGAACCATATTAAGGTAGGCTGTTCTCACTGTTTGTTTGTGGGTGATTGTTGCCGTGTCTGTGTTTGTGCGCCACACGGTGCTGTGTTCGTTCGTTCACGTCGTTTATTTGTTTTGTATTTTGTCTAGTGTGTTTTTCATCTTCGTTGCTTTAATTAAAAGATATATATTCAACCCACGCTGCGTTTTGGTCCGATCCATGCTCCTCTTCAGACGAGGAGGAAGACGAGCGTTACACTACTGATTATGTCTTTTTGCAGAGAGTGCCAAGTCTAGGACAAAAAGGCTTCAACAGTTTTTGCCCCCAAGACTCCTGAACAAGTAACTATTTGCATTCTGTGCCCCCCCTCAACTCCCCCAACCCCTCTTTTTATGCTGCTGCTACTCTCTGTTTATCATATATGCATAGTCACTTTAACTATACATTCATGTACATACTACATAGCACGCGCTCCAGCGGGTGTATCTCACTGATCATCCCTAAAGTCAAAACCTCATTTGGACGCCTTTCCTTCCAGTTCTCTGCTGCCTGCGACTGGAACGAATTGCAAAAATCTCTGAAGTTGGAGACTTTTATCTCCCTCAACAACTTTAAAAATCTGCTATCCGAGCAGCTAACCGATCGCTGCAGCTGTACATAGTCCATCTGTAAACTACCCACCCAATTTACCTACCTCACCCCCATACTGCTTTTATTTATTTACTTTTCTGCTCTTTTGCACACCAGTATCTCTTCTTGCACATGGTCATCTGATGATTTATCACTCCAGTGTTAATCTGCTAAATTGTAATTATTCGATTTATTGCCTACCTCATGCCTTTTGCACACATTGTATATAGATTCTCTTTTTTCTACCATGTTATTGACTTGTTTATTGTTTACTCCATGTGTAACTCTGTGTTGTTGTCTGTTCACACTGCTATGCTTTATCTTGGCCAGGTCGCAGTTGCAAATGAGAACTTGTTCTCAACTAGCCTACCTGGTTAAATAAAGGTGAAATAAAAAAATAAAAAAATAAAAATTGGGCCGACCAACCAGTGCTCCCGCACATTGGCTAACCGGGCTATCTGCATTGTGTCCCGCCACCCGCCAACCCCTCTTTTTACGCCACTGCTACTCTCTGTTCATCATATATGCATAGTCACTTTAACCATATATACATGTACATACTACCTCAATCAGCGTGACTAACCCGTGTCTGTATGTAGCCTCGCTACTTTTATAGCCTCACTACTGCATATAGCCTGTTTTATTTCTTTACTTACCTATTGTTCACCTAACACCTTTTTTGCACTATTGGTTAGAGCCTGTAAGTAAGCATTTCACTGTAAGGTGAATACACCTGTTGTATTTGGCGCACGTGACAAATAAACATTGATTTGATTTGTTATTGAAAGAACCACATTTTTTGTCCATTAAAATAACATCAAATTGATAAGAAATGCAGTGTAATTATTGTTAATGTTGTAAATGACTATTGTAGCTGGAAACAGCTGATTTTCTATGGAACATCTACAGAGGCGTACAGAGGCCCATTATCAGCAAACATTACTCCTGTGTTCCAATGGCACGTTGTGTTAGCTAATCCAAGTGTATCATTTTAAAAGGCTAATTGATCATTAGAAAACCCTTTTGCAATTATGTTTACACACCTGAAAGCTGTTGTCCTGATTAAAGAAGCAACAAAACGGGCCTTCTTTAGACTAGTTGAGTGTCTGGAGCGTCAGCATCTGTGGGTTCCATTACAGGCTCAAAATGGCCAGAAACAAATAACTTTCTTCTGAAACTTGTCAGTCTATTCTTGTTCTGAGAAATGAAGGCTATTCCATGCACGAAATTGCCAAGAAACTGAAGATCTCGTACAACAATGTGTACTACTCCCTTCACAAAACAGCGCAAACTGGCTCTAACCAGAATAGAAAGTGGAGTGGGTGGCCCCGGTGCACAACTGAGCAAGAGGACAAGTACATTAGAGTGGGTAGTTTGAGAAACAGACGCCTCACAAGTCCTCAACTGGCAGCTTCATTAAAAAGTACCCGCAAAACTCCAGTCTCAACGTCAACAGTTACGAGGCGACTCTGGGATGTTGGCCTTCTGGGCCTCGCAACTCAATCACTGGTTGAAAAATGTGTTCTACCCCTCCCAAAAGACAGAATTTGTAAATAAGTGGATCTTTTTCTGGGACTCATCCACAAACAGGACCAAGCCTGGCAGACTCCATCCTAGCAGGAGGGGTGCTCTCATATTTTCTATCAACAAAGACAGGGCTCTAACTCCTCTAGCTCCACAATGAGATAGGGTGCAGGCCAGGCAGCAGGCTGTCAGCCAGCCTGCCAGCTTAGTGGAGTCTGCCACTAGCATAGTCAGTGTAGTCAGCTCAGCTATCCCCATTAAGACCGTGTCTGTGACTCGATCTACAGTAAGTTGTGCAAAACAAAACATGGCAGTGTTTGCTTTAGCAATCTCACTGGAATAAAGACCTGTGATCTCAAAATAGGGCTACTTAATGCTAGATCCCTCACTTCCATAGTCAATTATCTAATCACTGATCATAATCTTGATGTGATTGGCCTGACTGAAACATGGCTTAAGCCTGATGAATTTACTGTGTTAAATGAGGCCTCTCCTCCTGGTTACACCATATCGCCCAATCATCCCACATAGGCCCAATCATCCCAAAAAATGACTGTTTTCGTTTTATAAGGTTCTAGTCATGAAATCTATGCAGCTTCAATTTTTATAGATACTTTTTATAGGCCTCCTGGGCCGTATACAGCGTTCCTCACTGAGTTCCCTGAATTCCTATCGGACCTTGTAGTCATGGCAGATATTATTCAAATTTTTGGTGACTTTCATATTTCAGAGCCATTATCAACTCAGTGGGTTTTGTCCAACATGTCTCCGGACCTACTCACTGCCACAGTCATACCCTGGACCTTGTTTTGTCCTGTGGAATAAATATATATATATATATAAATACATATTTTTCCTTATAATCCTGGACTACAGGACCACCATCTTATTACGTTTGCAATCACAACAAATAAACTGCTCATATCCCAACCGAGGATCATCAAATGCAGTGTTATAAATTCTTGGACAACCCAAAGATTCCTAGATGCCCTTCCAGACTCCCTCCACCTACCCAAGGATGTTGGAGTACAAAAATAAGTTAACCTCCTCTTAGAATCTGCATATTTCTCCAAAGCTCAGTTGTCTTGAGTCTGCACAACACTGCCAGGACCTAGGATCAATAGAGACACTCAAGTTTTTTAATCCTATATTTCTTGACACATTCAGGAAAATAGTCAAGACCTCTAAACCTTCAAGCTGACCCTGTGCTTTGGTAAAGTGGGTGGGGTTATATCCTGCCTGGTTGGTCCTGTCGGAGGGTATCGTCGGATGGGGCCACAATGTCTCCCGACCCCTAATGTCTCAGCCTCCAGTATCTATGCTGCAATAGTTTATGTGGGCTAGAGTCAGTCTGTTATGTGTGGTGTAATTCTCCTGTCTTATTCGGTGTCCTGTGTGATTTTAAGTATGATCTCTATAATTTTCTCTCTCTCCCTCTCCTTCCGGAGGACCTGTGCCCTAGGACCAAGCCTCGGAACTACCTTGCCTGATGAATCCTTGCTGTCCCTAGTCCACCTGGTTGTGCTGCTGCTCCAGTTTCAACTGTTCTGCCTGCAGCTATAGAACCCTGACCTGTTCACCGGACGTGATACCTATTCCCTGACCAGCAGTTTGACTCTTTCTCTCTACCGCACATGCTGTCTCGAACTCTGCATGAAATGAAAAGCCAACTGACATTTACTCCTGACGTTCAGACCTGTTAGACCCTCTACAACCACTGTGATTATTATTATTTGACCCTGCTGGTCATCTATGACTGTTTGAACATCTTGGCCATTTACTGTTATAATCTCCACTTGGCACAGCCAGAAGAGGACTGGCCACCCCTCAGAGCCTGGTTCCTCTCTAGGTTTCTTCCTAGGTTCCTGCCTTTCTAGGGAGTTTTCCTTGCCATCATGCTTCTACATCTGCATTGCTTGCTATTTGGGGTTTTAGGCTGGGTTTCTGTATAGCACTTTGTGACATCAACTGATGTAAGAAATGCTTTATAAATCAATGTGATTGTTTGATTGATGAGAAACAAGATTCTCTGGTCTGATTAAACCAAGATTGAACTCATTGGTCTGAATGCCAAGCATCACGTCTGGAGGAAACCTGGCACCATCCCTATGGTGAAGCATGGTGGTGGCATCATCATGCTGTGGGGATGTTTTTCAGCAGCATGGACTGGGAGACTAGTCAGGATCGAGGGAAAGATGAACAGAGCAAAGTACAGAGAGATCTTTGATGAAAACCTGCTCCAGAGCGCTCAGGACCTCAAACTGGGGCAAAGTTTAACCTTCCAATAGAACAATGACCCTAAGCACACAGCAAAGACAATGCAGGAGTGGCTTCAGGACAAGTCTCTGAATGTCCTTGGGTGGCACAGGCAGGGCCTGAACCTTATCGAACATCTCAGGAGAGACCTGAAAATAGCTGTGCGGCGACATTCCCCATCAAACCTGACAGAGATTGAGAGGATGTGCAGAGAAGAATAGGAGAAACTCCGCAAAAACAGGTATGCCAGGCTTGTAGCATCATACCCAAGAAGACTCATGGCTGTAATAGCTGCCAAAGGTACGTCAACAAAGTAGTGAGTTAAGGGTCTGAATTCTTATGTAAATGTGATGTTTCAGTTTTGTATTTTTTTATCCATTTTCAAAAATGTATAAAAACCTGTTATTACTGTAGATTGATGAAGGACAAAAGGATTTAATATATTTTAGAATAAGGCTGTAAAGTAACAAAATGTGTAAAAAGTCAAGGGGTCTGAATAATTTCCAAATGCACTGTATATCATTCTGTTGGTGGCAAGAATTTTGTATACTAATTTGAACAAATACATTTTGATTTTTTTAACACTTTTTTGGTTACCACGTGATTCAATATGTTATTTCATAGTTTTGATGTCTTCACTATTATCTAGAATGTAGAAAATAGTAAAAATAAAGAAAAACCCTGGAATGAGTAGGTGTGTCCAAACTTTGAATCAGACCTTCATGGTCAAATTGCTGCAAAGAAACCACTAGTAAAGGACATCAATAAGAAGAAAAGACTTGCTTGTGCAAAGAAGAAGAGCAATGGCATTAGACTGGTGGATATCTGTCCTTTGGTCTGATGAGTCCAAGCTTGAGATTTCCGCATGTGTGATCTCCACCACGAAGCATAAGGGAAGCATGGAGGAGAAGGTGTGATGGTGCTTTGCTGCTGACACTGTCAGTGATTTATTTAGAATTCAATGCACACTTAACCGGCATGGCTACCACAGGATTCTGCAATAATACGCCACCCCATCTGGTTTGCGCTTGGTGGGACTATCATTTGTTTTTCAACAGGGCAATGACCCAACACACCTCCAGGCTGTGTAAGGGCTATTTGACCCAACACACCTCCAGGCTATGTAAGGGCTATTTGACCAAGAAGGAGAGTGACCTGGCCTGAAAAGCAGCCAACAAGTGCTCTGCATATGTGGGAACTCCTTCAAGACTGTTGGAAAAGCATTCCAGGTGAACATGGTTGAGAGAATGCCAAGAGTGTGCAAAGCTGTCATCAAGGCAAAGGGTGGCTACTTTGAAGAATATAAAATATATAAAATATTTGTTTAACACTTTTTGGTTACTACAGTACATGATTCCATAAGTGATATTTCATAGTTTTGATGTCTTCACTATTATTCTACAATTTAGAAAAAGTACAAATAAATAAAAACCCTTGAATGTGTAGGTGTTTCCAAACTTTTGACTTGTACTGTATATAAACACTATACAGTTGAAGTCGGAAGTTTACATACACTTAGGTTGGAGTCATTAATACTCGCTTTTCAAACACTCCACAAATGTCTTGTTTGGCAAGCCAGTTAGGACATCTACTTTGTGATTTTCCCAACAATTTCCAGACAGATTATTTCACTTATAATTCACTGTATCACAATTCCAGTGGGTCAGAAGTTTACATACACTAAGTTGACTGTGCCTTTAAACAGATTGGAAAATTGTCATGGCTTTAGAAGCTTCTGATAGTCTAATTGACATAATTTGAGTCAATTGGAGGTGTACCTGTGGATGTATTTCAAGGCCTACCTTCAAACTCAGTGCCTCTTTGCTTGACATCATGGGAAAATCAAAAGAAATCAGCCAAGACCTCTGAAAATGGTTGACCTCCACAAGTCTGGTTCATCCTTGGGAGCAATTTCAAAATGCATGAAGGTACCACGTTCATCTGTAAAAACAATAGTACGCAAGTATAAACACCATGGGACCACGCAGCCGTTATACCGCTCAGGAAGGAGACGTGTTCTGTCTCCTAGAGATGAACGTAGTTTGCTGCGAAAAGTGCAAATCAATCCCAGAACAACAGCAAAGCATCTTGTGAAGATGCTGGAGGAAACAGGTACGAAAGTATCTATATACACAGTAAAACGAGTCCTATATCGACATAACCTGACAGGCCCCTAAGCAAGGAAGAAGCCACTACTCCAAAACCGCCATAAAAAAAGCCAGACTACTGTTTGCAACTGCACATGGTGACAAAGATCATACTTTTTGGAGAAATGTCCTCTGGTCTGATGAAACAAAAAATAGAACTGTTTGGCCATAATGACCATGTGTTTGGAGGAAAAATTGGGACACTTGCAAGCCGAAGAACACCATCCCAACAGTGAAGCATGGGGGTGGCAGCATCATGTTGTGGTGGTGCTTTGCTGCAGGAGGGACTGGTGCACTTCACAATATAGATGTCATCACGGGGATGGAAAATTATGTGGATATATTGAAGCAACATCAAGACATGACTGAGGAAGTTTAAGCTTGGTCTCAAATGGGTCTTCCAAATGAACAATGACCCCAAGCATTCTTCCAAATTTGTGCAAAAGTGGCTTAAGGACAACAAAGTCAAGGTATTGGAGTGGCCATCACAAAGCCCTGACCTCAATTCTATAGAATTTCTTTTGGCAGAACTGAAAAAATCATGTGCGAGCAAGGAGGCCTAGAAACCTGACTCAGTTACACCAGCTCTGTCAGGAGGAATGGCCCAAAACTCACCCAAAACGTTTGACCCAAGTTAAACAATTTAAAGGCAATGCTACCAAATACTAATTGAGTGTATGTAAACTTCTGATCCACTGGGAATGTGATGAAAGAAAAAAAGCTGAAATAAATCATTCTCTATTATTCTGACATTTCACATTCTTAAAATTAATTGGTCATAACTGACCTAAGACAGGGAATTTTTACTAGGATTAAACGTCAGGAATTGTGAAAACTGAGTAACTTCTTATGGCTGCACCCCGCTACCGGGATCGATATGACAACAGCCAGTGAAAGTGCAGGGCGCCAAATTCAAACAACAGAAATCTCATAATTAAAATTCCTCAAACATATATGTGTCTTATATAATTTTAAAGGTAATCTTGTTGTTAATCCCACCAAAGTGTCCGATTTCAAATATGCTTTTCAGCGAAAGCACTACAAACGATTATGTTAGGTCACCACCAAACCACAATAAGCACAGCCATTTTTCCAGCGAAAGATAGCTTTCACAAAAAGTAGAAATAGAGATAAAATGAATCACTAACCTTTGATTATCTTCATCAGATTACTCATAGGACTTCATGTTACACAATACATGCATGTTTTGTTTGATAAAGTCCATATTTATAACAAAAAATCTGAGTTTTCAAGTGATTTTGCATCAAGTGATTTTGCATTGCCACATCGTTTCAACAGAAATACTCACCATAAATGTAGATGATAATACAAGTTATACACATGGAATTATAGATATACCTCACCTTAATGCAACCGCTGTGTCAGATTTCAAAAAAACTTTACGGAAAAAGCAAATCATGCAATAATCTGAGGCGGAGCTCAGAACAATAGTCAAATTAGCCGCCATGTTGGGGTCAACAGAAACCAGAAAATACATGATAAATGTTTCCTTACCTTTGATGAACTTCATCAGAATGCAGTCCTAGGAATCCCAGGTCCACAATAAAGGCTTGATTTGTTCAATTATGTCCATTATTTATGTTCAATTAGCTACTTTGGTTAGCGCTTTTGGTAAACAATTCCAAAGTCACAAAGCGCGTCCACTATAACGTGACGAAATGTCCAAAAGTTCCGTAACAGTCAGTAGAAACATGTCAAAACGATGTACTGAATCAATCTTTAGAATGTTGTTAACATACATCTTGAATAACGTAGATTGACGTCAGAAGAGCGGTGGAACGGAGGTCCTCCTCATGTGAAGGCGCGTGTTCAATGCGTGGTCACCTCATGGGAGTGATTACTAATTCCTGTCTCCTTCTCATTAGAGTCATCAGACAAAGTTCTATTGACATCTAGTGGAAGCCGTAGGAAGTTAAAACTCATCAATATCTCGCTGTAATTTCAATGATAGCTTGGTTGAAAATCTGCCACAGAAACAATTCAAACAGGAAGTGGAACTTCTCAGGTTTTTGCCTGCCATATGAGTTATGTTATACTCACAGACATAATTCAAACAGTTTTAGAAACTTCATAGTGTTTTCTATCCGATATGAATAATAATATGCATATATTAGAAACTGGGACTGAGGAGCAGGCAGTTTACTATTGGCACCTCAGTGCACCTTTCATCCAAGCTACTCAATACTGCCCCTGCAGCCATAAGAAGTTAAATATATTTGGCTAAGGTGTATGTAAACGTCAGACTTCAACTGTATATACAAAGTACATGGACACCTCTTCACATTAGTAGATTCGGCTATTTCCGTTGCTGACAATTGTATAAAATCGAGCACACAGCCATCTCCGTAGACAAACATTGGCAGTATAATGACCTTACTGAAGAGCTCAGTGACTTTCAAAGTGGCACCGTCATAGGATGCACCATTCCAACACGTCAGTTCATACAATTCAATTTTTGCCCTGCTATAGCTGCCCTGGTCAACTGTAAGTGCTGGTATTGTGAAATGGAAACGTCTAGGAGCAACAACTGCACAGTCACGAAGTGGTAGGCCACACAAGCTCACAGAACGGGACCGCCGAGTGCTGAAGCGCGTAAAAATCATCTGTCCTCAGTTGCAGCACTCACTACCGAGTTCAACCTGCCTCTGGAAGCAACGTCAGCAAAATAACTGTTCGCCGAGAGCTTCATGAAATGGGTTTCCATGGCCGAGCAACCGCACACAAGCCTAAGATCACCATGCGCAATGCCAAGTATTGGCTGGAGTGGTGTAAAGCTCACCGCCATTGGACTCGAGGTCCATACAGAAATGCTTTCTCGAGATCCGTGTCCACGTACTATACACTACGATATAGCCTACTCATTTCTGTGATGTCACACACACAAGAAGGCTCAACCAATCACCCAACGTAACTCATAAATATGAATGACCTCAGTCTATCCTACGAAATGAAATTAGCATATGGGACACCATACAGGAAGGTATGACAACTGACATGTTTGGCAAGGTAGCGCCAGCACCACCAGACAAAATGCTTATCGGCACAGTATCTGTATTGGCTGTGAATGACAATAGTGCATGAAAGACAAGTGTAATATTTGCCAATTGTTATATTAACAGAACTCTGCTTCTACAGTATTATGTGAAGGATGCTTTATTGTACATGGAACTGTTACACTTGAAAGTTATCAAAGCACTTTGTTTAGAATACCTACTATATAAGTGCAGCAATTGCACTCTTCTCATATTACTCTGTAGGCTACTGGCAGATTCAAAGCTTCCCCCTGGAGGAAGCTTTGAATTGGTCAGTAGCCTACAGAGTGGTATGAGCAAAGTGCCGTCCTGCAACTCACATATGCCTCTTGTTATGGAACTCTGCCTGCTGGACCCATGGGCCAAAATCCTTAGATTTGGCAAAACAGACTAAAGAAATAGAATGCCATTCTAGTTCTTGTTTTATTTGCTAAGTAAACTGTAGGCATACTGTCTTTATAAACACATCAATATGATATTTACAGAAGAAAATGTTTTTGTCCTTGTAACACGAACACAAACGTCAATTTTAAGTTGATAGTACACTCAAGCTGGGCGATGTTTGTGCAATGTCAACATATAGCCTACTCCTGTAGGGATATTAGTAGTTCTGGGATTTGTCCCACAGGAAAGATCTAACATCGGACATAAGGAGAGACCAGACAAAACTAGCCAGTTTAATATTATTGAGTTGTAGGACAGCTGACTGAGGACCGGGCATTCAGCTCGCAGTTGATACCGTTTCCATGTTAACATGTCTTTACATTATATGATTCAACTTTTTTTGCCTTAACCCTCTTGCTGTGTTCCGGTTGAATTGGACCGATTTACAAGTTTTGTCTCTGAAAAATGTAGTTCATTTAATCTGATTGTCATAAGGTTCCATGACTTTGTCCACACAGGGCATCTGAACACACAAATACATTTTGATGATTTTTATAACATTTTGAGTGTTTTATTTAACTTTTGTACACTTGTGGTGTTCCCGGTCAAAAATGACCGGTCCTTAGAAATGAATGGGTGAGACTACAATTAGTGTATAAAATTGAGTTCAGGCACATGTCCATTCATCAGAAGGACACATTTCCTCTCCCAGACCCCCACATGCATGTGTGTTTGAGCACACACACACCTCACTCCCCTTCTTGGCTTCCATGGCAACCCCCACGGGAACCTTTCACCAATACAATCTTTCCCCCACGGGAACCACACCTGTTGGCATTCTCACAACAACAAAAAAAACGCAATATTGTTTCAATAATATATAGACCCGTTCTCGCAGCTCTGGTACATAAAGTTGTTTTGAGGCCTTGCTCACAATTCATTCTGTGGCAGCACAATGACCAAATGATATACTCTATGTGAGGCTCTTGATCATATCTTTGATCATGACACTGGTGAGGAGGAGAGAGTCCTTGTTAAACTTTGACACAAAGTAGTCTGTGATTAATTGCACAATTTGTTTAATCTGAGTATTTGTTAAGGTCAAAATAATCCATACATTATGCTTTTTTTAAACTCAAAAACGAGTTGTATGAGCTCAGGTCAAAGAGGCCTACAGGCCATAAATAGCAAATAGAAGTTCAAAACTTGTAATGTTCACAAGAACTTAAGTTGATAAAAAGATCTAACACAACATTGGGTGATAATATATGTATTATTATGGATTCATAGTCAGCTATATTGGGGCAGTCATTTTGGACCGGGAACACAGAATTAATTAACATGAAACGAATACAACAGGAGGGTTAAGGCCTAATCACTAAGTCCAGCCCCCCTTTAAGATATCTGCACAACTGCACATTGGTAAGTGCAAACTCTGTGTATGTTTAGTGCAGTTTATGGTTAGTTCACACATTCACCACAGTCCCAAGCCATTACAGAACAGATGTCAACTTGATACAACCAAACTGATTGACGCAAACACACACACAGACAGGCCAGGATGAACTCATATGAACACATTTAATGAATGTCATAAAGAGATGACATCAATGCATGATTTCACCAAAATTCTAATGAGGTGTGTGTATCATGTTAACACAGCCCTCTGTGCCTGGCCCGGTCAGTCAGTCAAGGTGAATCATCTCCTCTATATTTCTCCAATGTTTTGTCTGACCAATACTGTTTCTAATTAAGCCTCAGGATATTGGGCTACGCAGACTGTCTCTGTGTGTGTGCCTGTGTGTGACGCATCACCTGCTTCTCTCACTGAATATTAATGCCACTGCAGAGCACAGGAGGCTGCTGAAGGGAGAAAGGCTCATAATAATGGCCGGAACAGAGCAAATGGAATGGCATCAAACCATGTGTTTGATAGATGTTATACCATTCCACTGATTCCGATCCAGTCATTACCACGAGCCCGTTCTCCCCAATTAAGGTGCCACCAACCCCCTGTGCTGCTGATGCCTGTGTTGGGGACTCACCAGCAGCCAGAGGCAGGAGGGACAAACACATTGCAGATGGACCAATTACTTCTTTTTTTTTCATGAGCATGGCCTTATTTCTATTACAGCATGTGGGTGACTCTCATTCATGTTCCATTCACCCAAGTTCAATGCAACAGCGATATGTTAAGGCTACCACATGATACTCAAATATTCTTTGCAAAATAGTGTGTTTTAATTAATTATTTGGTGACGTGATTATATTTTGTATAGTTTTATCTAAAAACGATAACTTTTTAAATGTTTTATAGTTGACATTTTTGGGAAATTCACTGAGGAGGATGGTCCTCCCCTTCCTCCTCTGAGGAGCCTCCACTGGTTTTGAACATAATCAGATGTTCACACAAAAATGTGCACATTCTCACAAATTGGCAAGGTCTGCCCCTCCGTGCTAAACAAAGACGGGAGGGGGCTATGTACAGTATCTTCATCGATCCACACAAACACACACACCAACTTAGAGGTTTCTCAGATTTCTATCTCCCTCGCTCCATTATTCTGCTAACCTGACTAGAAGGTCCTCGGTGTTACTGCAGTTATGATTTGCTATGCTTTCTTTGTTTTGTGGTTTACAGCAGAATCACAGCTTTACAGTGTCAGCCGAATACAGAGACAGCGTACTAAGAGAACACATTGTAGCAAAATAAATGTTTTCAAGATGTTTCATTGAAAAGTTTTCCAAAACTGTCTAAGAGGGACAGCCTAAACTTCAAAGACAAAGCCTGAGCCTTGCAGCAACAGCATCTTGGTCATTAGGACGAGAGTGTTCTTATATTAAAATTAAACAAAAATTCAATCAGTAGTTCCATTAACTTGTATAGAGGGGATTGGAGGGTAATCTAAAATGCATTATCTTCGTCGTTATTTTCCATTCGTGACGCTAAGGAATTGTTGATATTGTTCATATTGAAACTGTAACAACCATGCCTTTATATCTGCCCCCCCCATGGTTAGATAAAATTGAGAAGCTTTTGTCTATGTATGATCTGTGTGTGTCTGTCTGTCTGCCTGCCTGTATATGTGTTTGCCTGTCTCTGTCTGCATGCAGAAGACAATCATCTATTTGTATTACTATAAAAACCCAGGAGTCAGTTGGCTGAGAGATACAGACAGGAACCTTTTCCTCCTGTTCTCTCCAGCATGTAAATAGCAACTCCTCAGTCAATGTCAGGCTGGGCCATTCTGCTCCCAGCCTCACCGCAGTGCAGCTATTGACTTCTCTTTGCATGCAAACTAGCAGGTTAACCCTGCGACTGGCTGCTCCATCAGCTCTTTGACGGCTTAAACCTCCATTACGGTTTCTGCAATTCCCTGTTATTATACTGGGGCTGGTACCTAAGAGTGGAACCCTGCTGGGATCAGAGGGGGTTTGTGATAATGAAACAACACATTACCTAAGATTGTCAAGAACTTGACAAGCTTTTGTGGTACAAGAAACTTTCGACTTGAGACTGTTGCTGGCTTCACATGCTCGTGGGAAATCTGAAACTGGGAATAAGTGGTGGGTCGAATCTGAAAAAAACGTGAAGTTGATCGATCCCCGTCGAGGGTGGTGCAGATATTTTGTATACAACAGTAAAACATTTCTATGACTATAAAATGTGTTGGCACCTTTTTCTCATAATAGTATATTTCAACACTGCTCAAGCATATTTGCCGAATTGCTAAACTTGGAACCAATCAGAACTCCCATACATACCCCTCGGGATAAAGGCAGCCAATGCTTCTATCTACGATGCAAACACAGCCTCTTGTGAAAACACAAGCTGCTGTCTGATGAAGAGGAACATATACTTGCTTACTCCCAAAATCTGTAATAAGATACATATCTGTTTTCGAGTGCACTTGAAATATGCAGCATGAAATGCAATACCAATTGTCTTGATCTTATGAAGAGGTAACTCCGTTGACCATTTAGACAATTTATTGAAAGCTAGCCAATGTTACAGTTTGACTAGCCTAGCCAGCTACTGAAAATGTCAATTTGTTTTTCATTAGGTATCTCTCTTCAGTGAATACAATTTTTGAATAAGGTTTTTTACATTTTACATTTTTTTTTTTACATTTTAGTCATTTAGCAGACACTCTTATCCAGAGCGACTTACAGTAGAGTGCATACATTGCATTACATTTTTACATACTGAGACAAGGATATCCCTACCGGCCAAACCCTCCCTAACCCGGACGACGCTATGCCAATTGTGCGTCGCCCCACGGACCTCCCGGTTGCGGCCGGCTGCGACAGAGCTTGGGCACGAACCCAGAGACTCTGGTGGCGCAGCTAGCACTGCGATGCAGTGCCCTAGACCACTGCGCCACCCGGGAGTTTTAGCATGATCATACTGTATGTCTCATTTCAAGTAACAAGCTGCAGGCTTAAAGAAACATTTAATTAAATACCTTGCATAGAAACACAAATAAAAGCATGTAGATAGAAAGATGTGTCATGTATGCTAGAATGGAGGTTTAAAAATAATAGCTGCATATGCATACATAAGATAGCCAGAGTTTGATTTCTCAAATAGCAGCTGCCCAATACCATGGTGAGCTTGCATATATGGCATGGAGAATGATAAAGAGCCTTTAGGATTATGGAAAAAGCATTTGGGAAATGGAATGTTTAAGTTTCAAATACTAAATGTTCAGTGAATGTGAGTATATTTCGGTGGTTTAAATAATAAACTCTCCTACTAACCTAAAAGTTGGTGCCAAACTTGCCAATCCATTAATTATTCTACTAACTATGAGTGTGAGACATGTTTTCCATAATGTACGTTTTATGCATATGCATTCGAACAAAGAACACCATCACAAAGTGTTTCACCATTTATTGAGTACGGAGACAAATATCAAAGGTGTCTTAGGCAGTATTTGAAGTATCTAAATATAGTGTAAACTACCAATCAATCAATGTCTGAGTGTAAAAAACATTAGGAACAACTTCCTGTTATTGAGTAGCACCGCCTTTTGCCGTCAGAACAGCCTCAATTTGTCAGGGCATGGACTCTACAAGGTATCGAAAGCGTTCCACAGGAATGATGGTCAATGTTGACTCCAATGCTTCCCACAGTTGTGTAAAGTTGGCTGGATGTCCTTTGGGTGGTGGACCATTCTTGATACACACAGGAAACTGTTGAGCATGAAAAACCCAGCAGCGTTACTAGCATACTCCGTTAAATGCACTTCAATCTTTTGTCTTGCCCATTCACCCTTTGAATGGCACACATGCAATAATCCATGTCTCAATTGTCCCATGGCTTAAAAATCCTTCTTTAATCTGTCTTCCTCCTCCCCTTCATTTACACTGATTGAAGTGAATTTAACATGCAACATCAATAAGGAATCATTGCTTTCACCTGGATTCACCTGGTCAGTCTATATCATGGAAAGAGCAGGTGTTCTTAATGTTTTGTACACTCAATGTATATCAAGTGCCGTGGAGGTCACAATCTTACAATGTTGCAGTCCAGAAGTGAGAGCTTTACCATCTATGCCAAACTCCTGGGCCTCTGATGGAGACTGTAGAACTGTCATTAACGCCTGCTTCAGTATTCCCCCTTCCTTTTAGGAGCATTTGGAATTCTCCCCACTGCATGTTACAATAGTAAAATAATATGTTTGCCACCTGTTAAATTGATTCTACATATAATTTAGTCTTCAAGATGCTCAACCAAGCACTTGTATCTGTAGTTGATGTTCTTCAGCTCTAAAATACATTAGACGGTATACGACAAAACCCACAAAGAAAAGACAACAGGAAAAAAGCATACCATTTTGTGGTCTCAATGTCTAAAGAATGATGGCAAGGCTCGTTCAAACTGCAGTAGGATGGTTCTACTCACAGGTCAGTGAATCAGTCTATGCTTGGTGAATAGCATTTGGTTAATCTCTGGGAGCAGGACACAGGAGAACTGAATAGACCATTGTCACAGCAAAGGATTTTTGTATTCTTAAAATTATTACTTGAAACGCTCCTTGTCCCAGAAGGACATGCTAGCTTGTGATAAAGCTATCTACTACTGCTAGCAACATATTTACTTGTTGTAACTATCTAACTAACTAGCAAGCTAACTATATTTTGAAGATTACACTTCCTTTCATACCTCCAGTATTCAGATATTAAAATGTTGTGTGATGACTGGCAAGTTACCTCCCTTCAAATTTAAAATGTTTATTAAGCAATTCATGAAGAAAGATTGTGTTCTCATCAAGGAAAATATGGATGGAAAACATTAACCCAAAGGACTGAAGTCTAGGTACACAGTATTTAGAGAAGAAATCTAGACGCACAATCTTTCTCTGATGACAATAATTTATTTAAAGTCACATGCCAAAATTTTGGAAGAGCTTTTCTCAATCGAGTCCCAATGCCAATGTGCCGAACAGAAACACAGAAGTACACAGACACGTGCATGCACACATGCACACGCACACTCTGTGCAGACAAAGTTCTTGATAGAAAACATTGTGTTCAATCACCATGACAACAGCTGGGTCTGGTGTAGAACAGAACAGACCCTCCCCAGAGGAAGTCCATAACTGAGCCACTGGTGGCCATCTTAAAAAAGGCCTGATACCCCCCCCCTGGGATTAACTAAAGATCAAATGGAGGACAGAGTTGCACTGGGTTTCACTGAACTACAAATTGACTCCTGAAACCTATTAAAACCCTTGATCTGAACGTATATAATCCTTAGGTGAGAACAAAGGAATCAATTACAAGCTATCGGATCAAGCCCGAGGATTATGTGAAATATTGAATACACACAGTCAATGCAATCATCAATTTTACAATGTAAGTAATAGAGATTGGCTTTAATAAAACACTGAGCTAAATGTGTAACATGAATCAATGTTCATGTCAAATGTGTGCAGTGTAAACTGGGCCTAAACAGAGCATCTTCAGGGCCAACATCTACAAAAAATGCTAATATGCTAACCACTAACACCACAGTACGGAGCAATGTGAGCAAGACAAAGGAGCTGATCGTGGACTACAGGAAAAAGTTCTACAGCTGCACCACCAAGAGCATCCTGATCGGTTGCATCACCGCCTGGCAGGGTTACATGTAAGGGATTACAAAACCCAGTAACTGTAATCCATTACGTTACCAGTAAAAAATATTGTAATCAGTTTACTGAATATTTTGAAAAACTAGATGATTACTTTGAGGATTACTTTTAAATTCAGAAAGAATGTTTCTGAGAAAAAAAAATCTGACACTTCTCTGTTTCCTCAATGACATTCAAAATTGCGAGTTTAAATTTGTTCCACCTGAGCGAGTTTGACCACAAGTCTGAGACCACAATGATGACACACCAAATGTGTTTGATGGATCATGGGAAAAGAGCAGGAAAAGGCTTTTGTAGTCTACAGTCCAAGCTATTTGTTCCAATGGTGCAACTGCTGTCGGTATCCAAAGATTATCCAACTCTAATAAATGCTTGGAAGTAAGGATAACAGCAGTGGTGTAATCTACAGCAATACGGATATCACTTATTGATATTTACATAGCGCACTGATGGAATCACACTGCTGCTCTCTCATTTAGCTATTTACGCCTTACGGATTGTGGTTGTTGTGGATGGCTGTTCACAAATCTAACTGTGTATTTGAACCCAATAATGGTTGAGTTCACAAAGTTTAAGCTGCCTATCAATCATTGTTTTTGAAACCAGTGGACAGCCAGTGAAAAACGTGCTCTTGCAACAGCTGCATAGTGCGGATCCCAGCCTGTGGAATAAAAGTGGGGCTTTTATTGCTCAATCTAATTCATGCTGATAAAAAATAAAATAAATCCATAGGCCTAATGGACACATGCTCAAATTTGCACACTTATGATAGACTTAAAAGGGCAATCTGTAGTTGCTACATTTATTTTTTTACTTATAAATGTGTTATATATATATTATATATATATCCATTGATTGTAAAGCCTCATAACATGGTTAAAACAATAACTTTCATATCATAGATGGTCAGTCCTTGCATCCATAGCTCTGTCTATTAAACTGAGAGTGGTTATATTTCTCCAGGCCCATCCCTCAGTTTTGTTATTGTTTCGTTATTGTTTCATCTGTGTTCATTGCCCTTTAAACAGCTGCATATTATCAACATATCAAAGTGTCACCAACAAAAAGGTAAACCATAGACCTATAGCAAATTCAGCATATGGTATACATTTTTCAAATGTAAATGGCACTTTTCAGTAGTGCTCAAAGCATGCCATTCCTTGAGCGCAGCATTTATTTTTGAACTCAAATCAATGAGCCCAATCAGACCTCTATGACAACAAAATCATAAACAACAGAGTAGAGCTGTAACGGCAGCCTTCCTCCTCTTCGACTGATAATGGCGGCTCATGACTGGCGGGCGGCTGATGACTGGCGGGCGGCTCCGGCAGCTCCAGACTGGCTGGCGGCTCTAGCAGCTCCTGACTGGCTGGCGGCTCTGGCAGCTCCTGACTGGCTGGCGGCTATGGCAGCTCCTGACTGGCGGGCGGCTCTGGCATCTCCTGACTGGCGGGCGGCTCTGGCGGCTCCTGACTGGCAGGCGGCTCTGGCGGCCGCCAGGCACTGGTGTTACTGGGCTGGAGACACGCATCACAGGGAGAGTGCGTGGAGGAGGAACAGGGCTCTGGAGATGCACTGGAAGCCTGGTGCGTGGTGTTGGCACCGATGGTACTGGGCTGAGGGCACGCACCTCAAGGCGAGTGCGGGGTGCTGGAACTGGAGGCCTGGTACGTGACGCCGGCACCGGAGAGCTGGTGCATGGGGCTGCCACAGGAGAGCTGGTGCGCTGAGCTGGCACAGGACGTGCAGGGCTAGGGAGGCGCACAGGAGGCCTGGTGCGTGAGGCTGGCACAGTCTTCACCAGACGGCTAGCCCGCACCTCAGGACGAGTATGGAGAGCTGACTCAGGTGCCATCTGAGTTGCCTACCTGCTCAGCGCCATCTGAGCTGCCTACATGCCCAGCGCCATCTGAGCCTGCCCAGCGCCATCTTAGCTGCCTGCCTGCCCAGCGCCATCTGAGCTGCCCGCCTGCCCAGCGCCATCTGAGCCGTCCGTCTGTCCCGAGCAGTCAGCCGTCAGAGCCATCCGTCTGTCCCGAGCCATCAGAGCCGCCCGTCTGTCCCGAGCCGCCAGAGCCGCCGGTCTGTCAGGAGCTGCCAGAGCCGCCCTCCAGTCAGGAGCCGCCAGAGCCGCCCGCCAGTCAGGAGCTGCCAGAGCCGCCCTCCAGTCAGGAGCCGCCAGAGCCTCCCGCCAGTCAGGAGCTGCCATAGCCGCCAGCCAGTCAGGAGCTGCCAGAGCCGCCAGCCAGTCAGGAGCTGCTAGAGCCGCCAGCCAGTCTGGAGCAGCCGGAGCTGCCCGCCAGTCATCAGCCCCCCGCCAGTCATGAGCTGCCCTTCAGTCATGAGCTGCCCGCCAGTCTTTAGCTGCCCGCCAGTCATGAGCTGTCCTCCAGTCATGAGCTGCCCTCCAGTCATGAGCTGCCTTCCAGTCATGAGCTGCCTTCCAGTCATGAGCTGCCCTCCAGTCATGAGCTGCCCTCCAGTCATGAGCTGCCCTCCAGTCATGAGCTGCCATTCAGTCATGAGCTGCCATTCAGTCATGAGCTGCCATTCGTCCTGAGCTACCTCTCTGTCCTGAGCTACCTCTCGATTCGGAGCTGTCTCCTCAGTCTGATGGGGCCCTTTGTGAGGGTTCCTAGGCCAAGGTCGGCGGCGAGTGTCGCCACTCAAAGGACGCTAAGGAGGGGGACAAAGACAATGGTGGAGTGGTGTCCTCGTCCAGCGCTGGAGCCGCCACCGCGGACAGATGCCCACCCAGACCCTCCCCTAGAGTTTTAGGGGGTGCGTTCGGTGTCCGTACCTCAGGAGGGGGGTACTGTCACGTTCTGACCATAGTTCTTGTGTGTTTTGCTTGTTTTAGTGTTGGTCAGGACGTGAGCTGGGTGGGCATTCTATGTTGTGTGTCTAGTTTGTCTGTTTCTATGTTTGGCCTAATATGGTTCTCAATCAGAGGCAGGTGTTTTGTGTTGTCTCTGATTGGGAATCATATATAGGTGGCTTGTTTTGTGTTGGGGTTTGTGGGTGGTTGTTTCCTGTCTTTGTGTTTTCTCTGCACCAGATAGGGCTGTATCAGTTTGCCACATTTTGTTATTTTATATCGTTGTAAGTGTTCACAGTTTCGTTTTATTAAACATGTTGAGCACTGGCTACGCTGCGTGTTGGTCCGATCCCTGTTACACCCTCTCTTCTCGTGAAGAGGAGGAAGGCTGCCGTTACACCAGCTATGTAAACTTTCACATTGATTCATACTGCAATAGATGTGGTTCAATTGGTAACATACATTCTTGACTTCTTCTAATGCCTCTTAAGAGGAAAGTAATCTAAAAGTAACGGAATGTAATCAGATAAATTTCCTGAGATACGTTACTGATTACAATTTTGGACAGGTAAATAGTAACTGTAACGGATTACATTTAGAAATTAACCTACCCAACACTGCCGCCTGGAATGGCAACTGCTCGGCATCTGACCGTAAGGCGCTACAGAGGGTAGTCCGTACGGCCCAGTACATCACTGGGGCCAAGCTTCCTGCCATCGAGGACCTACATACTAGGCAGAGTGAGATGAATGCCCCAAAAATTGTCAAGGACTCCAGTCACCCAAGTCATAGACTGTTCTCTCTGCTACCGCACTGCAAGCAGTACCGGAGCGCCAAGTCTAGGACCAACATGCTCGTTAACCTGTCTAGGACTAGGGTGCCGCTAGCGGCACACCCCCCCCACCCCCACTGAAAAGGCAGAGCCGCGAAATTCAAAAAAATTTTTTTTTTTAAATATTTAACTTTCACACATTAAAGTCCAATACAGCTAATGAAAGACACAGATCTTGTGAATCCAGCCAACATGTCCGATTTTTTTTTATTTTTTACAGGGAAGACACAATATGTAAAGATGTAAATCTATTACCTAAAAACACATTAGCATAATCCACCATCTTTTATTTGTCCACCAACACCAGTAGCTATCACCAATTCGGCTAAACTAATGTCACGTTCCTGACCTGTTTTCTGTTAGTTTGTGTATGTGTTAGCTGGTCAGGAAGTGAGTTTGGGTGGGCAGTCTATGTTTTCTGTTTCTATGTTGGTTTAAGGGTGACCTGATATGGCTCTCAATTAGAGGCAGGTGGTTTTCATTTCCTCTGATTGAGAGCCATATTAAGGTAGGTGTTTTCACACTGTTTGTTTGTGGGTGGTTGTCTCCTGTGTCAGTATGTATGTTCGTGCCACACGGGACTGTAGCGTTTGTTTGTAGTCGTGTACCTGTTCGTGCGTTCTTCACGTTATATGTAAGTTCGTGTCCAGGTCTGTTTTCATCGTTTATTTGTTTTGTAGTTGATTCAAGTATAGTTCGTTTTCTGTCTACGTCGTGTTTGTTGTTTTGTCGTGTCTTAAATAAATCATGTCATCATACCTCGCTGCACATTGGTCTTCAGATTCCTCTCTCCTCTCCTCGTCTGAGGAGGAGGAGGATTTAGAGTATCGTTACAGAACCACCCACCAAATTACCAGAACCAAGCAGCGGGGAAGAGGATAGCAACCGCAGAAATCCCAGGACTTGTGGACTTGGGAGGAAGAGTTGAACGGAGAAGGACCCTGGGCACAGGCTGGGGAGTATCGCCGCCCCAAAGCTGAGCTGGAGGAAGCGAAAGCTGAGCGGCGGCGATATGAGGAGGCAGCACGGCAGCGGGACAGGTACGAGAGGCAACCCCAGAATTCTTTTGGGGGGGGGGGCTAGAGAGGAGTGTGGCTAAGCCAGGTAGCAGACCTGAGCGCACTCCTCGTGCTTATTATAAGCAACGCGTCACTGGTCAGGCACCGTGTTATGCGGTTAAGCGCACGGTGTCGCCAGTACGTGCCCATAGCCTGGTGCGCTATAGGGCAGCCCCCCGAAAGTGTCAAGTGAGTGTGGGCATCCAGCCGGGGCGTATTGTGCCTGCTCAGCGCGTCTGGTCTCCGGTACGCAGTTTCGGTCCAGGGTATCCTGCGCCGGCTCTGCGTGCTGTGTCTCCGGGGCGCTGGGAGGGTGCAGTGCGTCCTATGCCTACGCTCCGCTCGTACCGGGCAAATGTGGTAGTGGAGCCTAAGGGAGAGGTGCGCGTAGTAGGCACTAGATCTCCAGTGCTCATCCACAGCCCGGTTCAACCTGTGCCTGCACTCTGGAGGGTACGGGCTGGAGTAGTATGCCAGCCTGGGGGAGTGGTGCCAAGGCTGCGCACCAGAGCTCCAGTGCTCCCCCACAGCCCGGTCCTTCAGGTGCCTTTTAACATCAAGCCTCCTGTAGGTCTCTCCAGCCTGGTGGGTCCTGTGGCAGCCCCACGCACCAGGCTGTCTCTCCGTCTCCTCCCTACAGGTGTGCCCGTCTGCCCAGCGGTGCCTGAACTGTCCGTCTGCCCAGCGGCGCCTGAACTGCCCGTCTGCCATGAGCCTGCAAAGCTGCCCGTCTGCCATGAGCCTGCAAAGCCGCCCGTCTGCCAAGAGCCTACAGAGCCGTCCGCCAGACAGGAGCCGCTAGAGCCTTCCGCCAGACCGGATCAGCCAGAGCCTTCCGCCAGACCGGATCAGCCAGAGCCTTCCGCCAGACCGGATCAGCCAGAGCCTTCCGCCAGACCGGATCAGCCTTCAGAGCCGTCCAGCCAGGACCAGCCTTCAGAGCCGTCCAGCCAGGACCAGCCTTCAGAGCCGTCCAGCCAGGACCAGCCTTCAGAGCCGTCAGCGAGCCATGACCAGCCAGAGCCGTCATCCAGCCAGGATCCGCCAGAGCCAGCCAGCCAGGATCCGCCAGCCAGTCCGGTGTTGTCCCTCAGTCCGGAGCTGCCGTCCCTCAGTCCGGTGCGGCCCCTAAATCCAGCGGGACCCATGTCTAGGGTTCCCAGTCCAAGGTCGGTGGCGAGGGTCGCCACCTTGAGGAAGACACAGAAGCGGGGATTTATTATGGTGGGATTGGGACAGCGTCCGGAGCCGGAGCCACCACCGTGGTCAGATGCCCACCCAGACCCTCCCCTAGACTTTTGGTGGTGCGTTCGGAGTACGCACCTTGAGGGGGGGGTTATGTCACGTTCCTGACCTGTTTTCTGTTAGTTTGTGTATGTGTTAGCTGGTCAGGACGTGAGTTTGGGTGGGCAGTCTATGTTTTCTGTTTCTATGTTGGTTTAAGGGTGACCTGATATGGCTCTCAATTAGAGGCAGGTGGTTTTCATTTCCTCTGATTGAGAGCCATATTAAGGTAGGTGTTTTCACACTGTTTGTTTGTGGGTGGTTGTCTCCTGTGTCAGTATGTATGTTCGTGCCACACGGGACTGTAGCGTTTGTTTGTAGTCGTGTACCTGTTCGTGCGTTCTTCACGTTATATGTAAGTTCGTGTCCAGGTCTGTTTTCATCGTTTATTTGTTTTGTAGTTGATTCAAGTATAGTTCGTTTTCTGTCTACGTCATGTTTGTTGTTTTGTCGTGTCTTAAATAAATCATGTCATCATACCTCGCTGCACATTGGTCTTCAGATTCCTCTCTCCTCTCCTCGTCTGAGGAGGAGGAGGATTTAGAGTATCGTTACAACTAAGATATTTATAGCCCCTAACCAACAAAAAAACTCAGATGACAGTCTGATAACATATTTATGGTATGGGATGGGTTTTGTTAGAAAAATGTGCATATTTCAGGTAGATGGCATAGTTTACAATTGCACCCACCGTCACAAATGGACTAGAATAATTACAATGAGCAACGTGTTTACCTAACTACTAATCATCAAACATTTCGTAAAAATACACAGCATACACTAATCGAAAGACACAGATCCTGTGAATACAGACAATATTTCAGATTTTCTAAGTGTCTTACAGCGAAAACACAATAAATCGTTATATTAGCATAGCACATGTGCAAACATTACCCCAGCATTGATTCTAGCCAAAGAGAGCGATAACGTAAACATCGCCAAAATATATTATTTTTTTCACTAACCTTCTCAGAATTCTTCAGATGACACCCCTGTAACATCACATTACAACATACATATACAGTTTGTTCGAAAATGTGCATATTTAGCCACCAAAATCATGGTTAGACAATGGGAAATGTAGCCCAGCTGGTGAGAAAATGTCCGTGCGCCATATTAGACAGTGATCTACTCGTATACATAAATACTCATAAACGTGACTAAAAAATATAGGGTGGACAGCGATTGATAGACAATTTAATTCTTAATACAATCGCGGAATTACATTTTTTAAATTATCCTTACTTTTCAATACAGTTTGCGCCAAGCGAAGCTACGTCAAAAAACATGGCGTCCTAAGCCACTAACATTTTTCGACAGAAACACGATTTATCATAATAAAAATGTCCTACTTTGAGCTGTTCTTCCATCAGTATCTTGGGCAAAGGATCCTTTCTTGGGTCTAATCGTCTTTTGGTGGAAAGCTGTCCTCTTGCCATGTGGAAATGCCAACTGCGTTCTGGATGAACTGGAAGCGTGCCCAGAGATTCACAGCGTCTCAGAAATAAATGTCCCAAAATCGCACTAAACGGATATAAATTGCTATAAAACGCTTTAAATTAACTACCTTATGATGTTTTTAACTCCTATAACGAGTCTTAACATGACCGGAGAAAGATTACTCCCAACACTAATGCTTGGAACAAGTGCGGGTCGGTGTCCTCCACGCGCATGACGCAGCTGGAAAAGAGTTCCTAGCTACAGGGTTTTTAAATTTATAGTGCCTGTGATTGCGCAATCGACCCCATTCAAATCGTCATCACGTAAAGGCATCCAGGGGAAGACGTAAGCAGTGTCCGTATACTCATAGGAATAACATTGGCCTTAAAACTGACTCCAGAACAGTGGCCAAAATTTCTGAAATCTGACTCCATGTCAGGGAAATTGCTGTAGAATGGGTTCTGTTCCACTTAGAGACAAAATTTCAACTCCTATAGAAACTATAGACTGTTTTCTATCCAATAATAATAATAATATGCATATTGTACGATCAAGAATTTTGTAGGAAGCCGTTTCAAAAATTACACGATTACCATAAATAGTGACAACAGCGCCCCCAGCCTTAACAGGTTTTAACAGCTTCTAGCCCCAAGCCATAAGACTGCTGAACAATTAATCAAATGGCCATCCGGACATTGACACCCCCCGCACCCTCCCCTCCCTTTGTTTTACACTGCTGCTACTCACATTATCTATGCATAGTCACTTTACCTACCTACCTACATGTACAAATTACCTCGACTAACCTGTACCCCTGCACATTGACTCGGTACCGGTACCCCCTGTATATAGCCTCGTTATTGTTATTTCATTGTGTTACTTTTGTATACTGTATATATATATTTCTTTACTTTAGTGTGTTTAGTAAATATTTTCTCAACTCTATTTCTTAACCGCATTGATGGTTAAGGGCTTGTAAGTAAGCATTTCACGGTAAGACGCATGTGACAAATGCAACTTGATTTGAATTGTATTACCCCAAATCTCACTATACAGCTACCACTACTTCACATTCATTAGATGACCACAACACATGCTGACCAGCTACCACTAGGCTAAACCACAAAGTATCATAAAAGGTTTGATAGGTTCAGTGAATGTAAATGAGAGAGAGAAAATGACAGGATTAGGGTACGACGTGGGTGCTGAATTTACATGGCATCACTCTTCCTGTTCCTGACATGGTCTGCGTCATATTAACAGTATCAAAACACAGCATTTCAGTCAAAGTGCATATTGCTGTAACGGAATTCCTCCTCCTCTTCATACGAAAAAGAGGAGTGGTATTCGACCAGGACGCAGCGTTGTAACTTGACATTATATTTATTAAACAAGACGAAAAAACACGAAACGAAATACACTTGAATAATTAACAAAATAACAAAACGGAGTAGACAGACCTGGACATGGAACTTACATAAAACACGAAGAACTCACGAACAGGAACAGACTACATAAACCGAGACAGTCCCGTGTGGCACGACAAACACTGACACAGGAGACAACCACCCACAACAAACAATGTGAAACAACCTACCTTAATATGACTCTCAATTAGAGGAAACGCCAAACACCTGCCTCTAATTGAGAGCCATACCAGGCAACCCATTAACCCAACATAGAAAACACATAACATAGACTACCCACCCAAAACTCACGCCCTGACCAATTAAACACATGCCACACAACAGAAAACAGGTCAGGAACGTGACAATTGCTCTGTTTGTTTCAGAGTGGTAATAACAGCACAACAGCAAAGGATTGATTGTAGTACCAAATACAGACTGTGCAGCACCCATTTATTGCAAATGTAAACTAAATGTGCAGGCAGAAGATTTATCTCTGGTGTGTAGAAAAATCCAAGTGTATTTAGTTATATTCAATGATATTTGTCCTGTTGTCATTACTCAATCCAACCCCCAAAACAAGTTCACCTTTGAAGATTTCAAACTTCTGACATCAACTGTCAGTGTGTACAGACAGACACGTTTGAACGACAGGTGATTCCCCTCAAGGCTGCCCCAGACTCACTCACCCCTGAGTAAATGAGAACAGCTTATTTAGGTTCAGGTTCAGACCCATTTTTTATGGATAAAAAAGGGGCTTACAGTAGGTGGTGGGCGTGACAGGTGGCGTGACAGGGGCCGCGTTCAGCCCATTGGAGCAACTGAATTTTTAAAAAGGTTTTAGAGGCCCCCATCTTGGCGGTGTTGTGAAATGTTTCATTATCAAGCCAATTTCCTGTAATTCTAAACATATCTACATGGAGCTAGAATATTTTGGGGCGATTTTAAAGCAAATTCTCTGAAATTCTACAAATTCTCCCTGACTGTCTAGCTTTTATTTTGGTGACTGTTAGTTCTCAAAGACTATATTATAAAAAAATATATAGGTCCATTATCTTTTCTACATACGGAAAACATGTGCGGTTTGTGGGATAAAAAATGAAACACTGGGATTGAGGCGTCTGATTTGATTACTGATTTGGTGAAGGTAAGGCAATCGTAGTCCACATTTTCCACTTTCAATATTTCCTCTAGCCAAAGGCATAGTCTAAAAGTGAAATCAGTCAAAGCTCCCCATGTCAAAATATATTACATTACGTAATAACATAAAACGCAACCAAAGACAGAATCTTGAACTGCTAATTTACCAGAAAGTACTAGTTTTTACTTTAAAGGTAAAACTGTAATTGAGGTGGTAATATCAAAGTTAGGGTTCACTAACTCCAAAATCTACTTTTTCTTTTACAGACCTTGAAAGTGGTGTAAAGTCAAGTTGAGTGATATTGTGAAGATCCTGTTACATGCTTAAACAGATATGGAGGCCTCTATCTCAAATGAATGGGGAAGATTGACACCATGTAATTCCATGTAATATGAATTTCTCAGGTGCTGAATTAGAAAATAAGGCAGTTGGATGATTATGAAGGCCATATAAAAACTACACCCTGTTTCATGCTCCAATATCACTAAATCAGTCACTGAGATAATTGAGGTTGCAATTTTAAAAGTAAAGTGTGTGTGTGTGTGTGTGTGTGTCAATAGATGGTTGTGTCAGACGCCGAGGTACAATTACTTCCCTAATCATGGTGGAAGCCTAAGAGGAAGAGATGGTAGAGCTGGTAATACAGCCAATTATTCATCCTTCTGCCACTAGGCCTGACACATAGTAGTCTGGGTCTTAGCAAAACATTATTCTATTAAATGAATTAACACTTTATAAGATGCAGGAAATGTGCTATACTCTTTAGAGTTTATACTGTCGACTCCCACATTCAGGTGGTAGGCCTAATGATATACTACCCGTTTCCCTCTAGGTTACATAGTGACATTTGTGTCATTGATGTTTGATTCTAGAGCAGAAATAATAGACTAGCCTATCTCTGATCTGTCGATGGTAGCATTAGTGCTTGTATGAATCTGTCCAGTGGCAAAAGGTCCACTACACTGTCAGTAAGCTGTGCTCCTGTTTTTCACTTGTCATCTTACACTGACTCTGGCTAATGGCTGATATTTTCCCTTGTGGAGTTGTCACTGAACACACTGAAAACAACTTCTTATTGTGCCCTGGCTTCTAACAAGCTGTTCTAACAGACCTACATCTCCTGGACTAGAGAGGGAGAGTCATTACTATCTCTCGCTCGCTCACTCTCTCCCCACCTCTCTCTCTCTGTCTCTCCCCCGACCTCTCTCCCACTCTCGTTCTCACTCTCCCTCATCTCTTTTTTCACTACCTTTCTGAAGCTAATTAGCATATCACACAGTCCAGACAGGGGGAGTCAGAGGAGCCTCTGCTATGGTTCAGCCCGTGTCACTTTCTCTGCCACTCATAACCAGATGCAGATAATGGGATCACGCCATTCGCCGAACCCGGCTGTCATTCCAGCTCATTAGGCCAATCGTGGTGTGAGAATGGGTCTTTTTGATATGAGCAGCGGGACAGGGAGGTTACACCCCACCTAGTTGGCTCAGGGATTCGGAACAGCAACCTTTCGGTTAGTGGCCCAACGCTCTTAACCGCTAGAATATCTACCGAATTTTTTTTACTGCAAATGGCTGTCCTATCATTCTTAAATTGTCATAATTTGCTACCTTGATGATGTAGACTGCATCACTAGTGAGTGGGCAAGACATTAGAATAAAAACAACTTTTAATAACTGTATTCAAAAGTTCAGCTGCAAACATATTAAACATTAAATAGGTGATTAGTTTTGGACAAACAAATGTAATTTACAGAGCCTTCAGAAAGTATTCACACCCCTTGACTTTTTCCACATTTTGTTGTGTTACAGACTGAATTTAAATTGATAAAATGTATATTTTGTGTCACTGATATACACACAATACCCTATAATTCCAAAGTGGAATTCTGTTTTTAGAAATGTTTATAACTTAATTAAAAATGAACAGCTGAAATGTTTTGAGATTCAACCATTTTGTTATGGCAAACCTAAATAAGTTCAGGAGTAAAACTGTGCTCAACACGTCACATAATAAGTTGCATGAGCTCACTCTGTGTGCAATAATAGTGTTTACATTTTTTTTGAAATGACTACCCCATCTCTGTACCCCAGACACACAGATAATTGTCAGGTCCCACAGTCGAGCAGTGAATTCCAAGCATAACTTTCAACAACAAAGACCAGGGAGGTTTTCCAATAGTTCACAAAGAAGGGCACCTAGATGGGTAAAAAGCAGACATTGAATATCCCTTTGAGCATTGTGCAGTTATTAATTAAACGTTGTATGGTGTATCAATACACCCAGTCACTACAAAGATATAGGCAACCTTCCTAAATTGACGGAGAGGAAGGAAACCATTCAGGGATTTCACCATGAGGCCAATGGTGATTTTATGAAAGTTACAGAGTTTAATGGCTGTGATAGGAAACAACTGAGGATGGATCAACAACGCTGTAGTTACTCCACAATACTAACCTAAATGACAGAGTGAAAAGAAGGAAGCCTGTACAAAATAAAAATATTCCAAAACATGCGTCATGTTTGCAATAAGGCACAAAAGTAATATTGCAAAAAATGTGGCACATTATTTTACTTTTTTTGTCCTGAATACAAAGCATGTTTGGGGCAAATCCAACACAACACATCACTGAGCATCACTCTTCATATTTTCAAGCATGGTGGTTTCTGCATAATTTTATGGGTATGCTTGTCATTGGCAAGGACTAAGGATTTATTTAAAACATTTGTCAAATGAAACAGAATAGAGCACAAACTTGGTTCAATCTGCTTTCCGACAGACACTTGTCACACCCTGATCTAGGATAGGGGGCAGCATTTTCACTTTTGGATGGAAAGCATACCCAAATTCAACTGCCAGCTACTCATCCCCAGAAGATAAGATATGCATATTGTTAGGATTTGGATAGAAAACACTCTGAAGTTTCTAAAACTGCTTGAATCATGTCTGTGAGTATAACAGAACTTATTTAGCAGGCGAAACACCGAGGACAAACCATTCAGATTTTTTTTTGAGGTCACTCTCTTTTCAATTTGTTTTTCATTGGGAATACAAATTTCTAATTGACCTTCTTGTAGTTCCTAACGCTTCCACTGGATGTCAACAGTATTCAGAAATTAGTTGAGGGTTTTTCCTTTGTGTAATGAAGAAGTACGGCCATTTTGAATCAGGGTCACTTGAAGTGTCCTTTTAGATAGAGGCGCGTGACCAGAAAGCATGCTACAGATTGTTTTAATGCTGTATTGAACACAGATCATCCCGTCTTCAATTTTATTGATTATTTACGTTAAAAAATACCTAAAGTTGTATTACAAAAGTAGTTTGAAATGTTTTGGCAAAGTTTTCAGGTAACTTTTGAGATATTTTGTAGTGATGTTTCACGAGTTGGAACAGGTGTTTTTCTGGATCAAACGCGCCAAATAAATGGACATTTTGGATATATATCGACGGAATTAATCGAACAAAAGGACCATTTGTGATGTTTATTGGACATATTGGAGTGCCAACAACAGAAGCTCGTCAAAGGTAAGGCATGAATTATATTTTTATTTCTGCGTTTTGTGTGAAATATGCTTATCTCTCTTTGTTTACAATGGTGCTAACTCAGATAATAGCATCGTTTGCTTTCGCCGAAAATCTTATTTGAATTCCGACATGTTGGCTGGATTCACAACCAGTGTAGCTTAAATTTGGTATATTTCATGTGTGATTTAATGAAAGTTAGAATTTTATAGTAATTTTTATAGTAATTAATTTGAATTTTGCGCTCTGCATTTTCTCTGGCTTTTTGCCAAGTGAGACAGTAGCGTCCCGCCTAAACTCAGATTTTTGGATATAAATATGAACTTTACCGAAAAAAACATACATGTATTGTGTAACATGAAGTCCTATGAGTGTCATCTGATGAAGATCATCAAAGGTTAGTGATTCATTTTATCTCTATTTCTGCTTTTTGTTACTCCTCTCTTTGGCTGGAAAAAATGGCTGTGTTTTTCTGTGGCTATGGACTGACCTAACATAATCGTTTGGTGTGCTTTCGCCGTAAATCCTTTTTGAAATCAGACATGTTGGCTGGATTCACAACAAGTGTAGCTTTAATTTGGTGTCTTTCATGTGTGATTTCATGAAAGTTGGATTTTTTTTAGTGATATATTTGAATTTGGCGCTCTGCATTTTTACTGGCTTTTGGCCAAGTGGGACGTTAGCGTCCCACATATCCCAGAGAAGTTAACCTGTCTTGTGCTTGTCTCCACCCCCCACCAGGTGTCTCTTATTTTCCCCCATTATCCCCTGTGTATTTATATCTGCATTTTTTGTTTGTCTGTTGCCAGATTGTCTTGTTTTGTCAGGTCTTACCAGCGTGTTTCCCATTTTCTCCAGTTCTTGTTTTCCCGGTTCCGACTTTTCTGCCTGCCCTGACCCTGAGCCTACCTGCCGTTCTGTACCTTTTTGACTCTGCCTTGGACTATGAACCTCTACCTGCCCTCAACCTGCCCTTTTGCCTGCCCCTTGGTTAAAACAAATATTCTGTGAACTGAACCATCCGCCTCCTGTGTCTGCGTCTGGGTCACATCCTGAGTCGTGATACACTGGGAGACAAATTCACATTTCAGCAAAACAATTACATAGAACACAAAGCCAAATATACATTGGAGTTGATTACCAAGACCACATTGAATGTTCTTGAGTGGCCTGGTTACAGTTTTAACTTAAAATGGTCTTGAACATCTATGGTAAGACTTTGAAAATGGCTGTCTAGAAATGATCAACAACCAACTTGTCAGAGCTTGAAGAATTTTTCAAACAATAATGGGCAAATATTGTACAATCCAGGTGTGCAAATCTCTTAGAGACTTACTCAGAAAGACTGCCACCCCCATGCTTCACGGTTGGGATGGTGTTCTTGGGCTTGTAAGCCTCTCCCTTTTTCCTCCAAACATAACGATGGTCATTATGGCCAAACAGATCTATTTTTGTTTCATCAGACCAGAGGACATTTCTCCAAAAAGTATGATCTTTGTCTCCATGTGCAGTTGCAAACCGTAGTCTGGCTTTTTTATGGCGGTTTTGGAGCAGTGGCTTCTTCCTTGCTGTGTGGCCTTTCAGGTTATGACGATATAGGACTCGTTTTACTGTGGATATAAATACTTTTGTACCTGTTTCCTCCAGCATCTTCACAAGGTCCTTTGCTGTTGTTCTGGGATTTATTTGCACTTTTCGCAGCAAAGTCTGTTCATCTCTAGGAGACAGAACGCGTCTCCTTCCTGAGCGGTATGACGGCTGTGTGGTTCCATGGTGTTTATACTTGCATACCATTGTTTGTACAGATGAACGTGGTACCTTCAGGCTTGGCTGATTTCTTTTGATTTTCCATGATGTCAAGCAAAGAGGCACTGAGTTTGAAAGTAGGCCTTAAAATACATCCACAGATACACCTCCAATTGACTAAAATTATGTCAATTAGCCTATCAGAAGTTTCTAATGCCATGACATCATTTTCTGAAATTTTCCAAGCTGTTTAAAGGCACAGTCAACTTAGCGTATTTGAACTTCTGACCCACTGGAATTGTGATACAGCAAATTATAAGTGAAATAATCTGTCTGTAAATAATTGTTGGAAAAATGACTTGTGTCATGCACAAAGTAGATGTCCTAACCGACTTACCATAACTATAGTTTGTTAACAAGAAATTAGTGGAGTGGTTGAAAAAACTAGTTTTAATGACTCCAACCTAAATGTATGTAAACTTCCGACTTCAACTGTATGACTCATTTCAGGAAACTAGGCGTATGTCGCACGTCACTACTTCACAGGAGAAGCATTTGAAAGTAAAACTATTTTTTTTTATCAAAATGAATTTTTTGTCAGAACATGGAACATGTGAACTTTCATGTGCCTTAATAACAAACATGTATGCCATCTGTAAATACAAATAAAATGGTTAAATTACAAGCCTAGTTGGTTTCGCTACAAAAAGGACAGGAACCTTCCCCCTAGCCATGATTGGCTGAGATAATGGCTGGGCTGGACATGCCGAGATATGAGCTTGGATTGGTCTGCCATGTAGCAGGCTTCTGTCTATATCATGAGCTGGTCAGTATGTATAGGTAATCCATTCTAACATGGCTGGTTTGAAAGATGTTACGTAGTAGAACTGCAAAAAGTGTTGCTTCCACTTTCTGGAGGACCGAGTTTTGAAATCAGTGGAACGCCCAATGGAATTAGAGTATGATAGCTAAGGAGATGGATCAAATTCTGGCGTTTGATTGCACATATGCAGAGGAAGTCGAATTGAGAACACACAGAAGGCTGTTGCATAAAACACCTGTCTCCGGATTACATCTTCAAACTAAGGGCAACCATTGCATCTGTGACAGAGAGGGAGAAGCATTTATCCAAGTACAGTACCAGCCAAAAGTTTGGATACACCTACTCATTCAAGGGTTTTTCTTTATTTAAAATGTTTTCTAAATTGTAGAATAGTAGTAAAGACATCAAAACTATGAAATAACACATATGGAATCATGTACTGTAACCAATTTCTTTTTTTTAAATCCAAATGTATTTTATATTTTATATTCTTCAGTAGCCACCCTTTGCCTTGATGACAGCTTTGCACAGTCTTGGCATTCTCTCAACCATGTTCACCTGGAATGCTTTTCCAACAGTCTTGAAGGAGTTCCCACATATGCAGAGCACTTGTTGACTACTTTTCCTTCACTCTGTGGTCCAACTCATCCCAAACCATATCACTTGGGTTGAGGTGGGGTGATTGTGGAGGCCAGGTCTTCTAATGCAGCACTCCAACACTCCATCCTTCTTGGCTATACTCGGCCTTGTCTCAGGATGGTAAGTTGGTGGTTTGAGATATCCCTCTAGTGGTGTGGGGGCTGTGCTTTGGCAAAGTGGGTGGGGTTATATCCTGTCTGTTTGGCCCTGTCCGGGGGTATAGTCTTACGGGGCCACAGTGTCTCCTGACCCCTCCTGTCTCGGCCTCCAGTATTTATGCTGCAGTAGTTTATGTGTAGGGGGGCTAGGGTCAGTCTGTTATATCTGGAGTATTTCTCCTGTCTTATCCGATGTCCTGTGTGAATTTAAGTATGCTCTCTCTAATTCTCTCTTTCTCTCTTTCTTTCTTTCTCTCTCTCGGAGGACCTGAGCCCTAGGACCATGTCTCAGGACTACCTGGCATGATGACTCTGCGCTGTCCCCAGTCCAACTGGCCGTGCTGCTGCTCCAGTTTCAACTGTTCTGCCTGCGGCTATGGAACCCTGACCTGTTCACCGGACGTGCTACCTGTCCCAGACCTGCTGTTTTCAACTCTCTAGAGACAGCAGGAGCGGTAGAGATACTCTCAATGATCGGCTATGAAAAGCCAACTGACATTTACTCCTGAGGTGCTGACTTGTTGCACCCTCGACAACTACTGTGATTATGATTATTTGACATTGCTGGTCATTTATGAACATTTGAACATCTTGGCCATGTTCTGTTATAATCTCCACCCGGCACAGCCAGAAGAGGACTGGCGACCCCTCATAGCCTGGTTCCTCTCTAGGTTTCTTCCTAGGTTTTGGCCTTTCTATGGAGTTTTTCCTAGCCACCGTGCTTCTACACCTGCATTGCTTGCTGTTTGGGGTTTTAGGCTGGGTTTCTGTACAGCACTTTGATATATCAGCTAAGAAGGGCTATATAAATACATTTGATTTGATTTGATTTGGTCAAATAGCCCTTACACAGCCTGGAGGTGTGTTTGGTCAATGTCCTGTTGAAAAACAAATGATAGTCCCACTAAGCACAAACCAGATGGGATGAATAAATCACAGACAGTGTCACCATTAAAGCACCCCACACAATCACACCTCCTCCTCCATGCTTCACAGTGGGAACCACACATGCAGAGATATTCCGTTCACCTACTCTGCGTCTCACATAGACACAGCGGTTGGAACCAAAAATCTCAAATTTGGACCAAATGACAGATTTCCACCGGTCTAATGTCCATTGCTCGTGTTTCTTGGTCCAAGCAAGTCTCTTCTTATTATTGGTGTCCTTTAGTAGTGGTTTCTTTGCAGCAATTCGACCATGAAGGCCTGATTCACATAGTCTCCTCTGAACAGTTGACTTTTAACAAGGCACTCCTGTTAACTGAAATGCATTCCATGGGACTATTTCATGAAGCTGGTTGAGAGAATGCCAAGAGTGTGCAAAGCTTTCACCAAGGCAAACTGTGGCTACTTAGAAGTATCTAAAATATCAAATATATTTTGATTTGTTTAACACTTTTTGGGTTACTACATGATTCCATATGTGTTATTCCATAGTTGTTATGTCTTCAGTATTATTCTATAATGTAGAAAATAGTAAAAAATACAGAAAAACCCTGGAATGAGTAGGTCTCCAAACTTTTGACAGGTACTGTATATTCCTTCCTCCCATTCCTCCAGCCAAATCACAGTTAAGCCTCTGCAAATATTAACAAATCAGCAATTCTGTGTAGTATTCTATTATACACTGAACAGTGTGAAGTAAAATTCAATTTGTTGTGTTGAGTAGAAGTGTGAATTTCAGTGACAGGTTTTTGGAGAACGTTTAGCAAACGTGAACAACTGTCCTTGGTACGGGGCGAACAGGATGCTTGGCCACTGATTTTCTTCCACCATGGTATCGCGATACTACTTGGTATCGATATACTTGGCCTAGTATCGTATCGTTTGTACAATTTTGGTATGCTGACAAGCATACTGTATTTAACCCTTTAGACCCCAGTATAATTCTAGAATGCTGCTGTAGATTACTGAGAATTTTTCAAATAAAGCTTGTTTTCTCACACATTTCAAACAAGCAGACAGCTCAAAAACAAAGAACAAATGACAATTTGGTTTTAAAGACCACAACCTCTTCTTTAATGACACCACATTCATGTCAATAGGAATAACTAATTTTGTCTTCCATTGTGCAAAGACACTCACTATCAAAAAACGTTTAACACTCATTACAACATGAAACCCTAGAGTATTTACATTGTAGTAAATTTGACTAAATTACTCACTTTGAATTTACCAAGTATAACATTCTTATTTAAATATAAACAAATACAAATATCCAAAATGTGACCAGAGAACAATTTTCAGAAATGATTTCGAAACCCAGACAAAGGAGGCTATTTGATTGACAATAAATCTTATTTCTGTTACAATGTAAAAATGCAAACAACTATTTATAGACTACTTAAAAATGTAGGTAACCTCTCTCAATAAGATTAGTACAGACCAGGTCTGGCACAAAATGTAGAAATATTAGTCTACTATGATGACACTTCAGTGAATGCAACAAGTGCGCCCTTCAAACTTCACCTGCTTTCAAATGAGTAACAACTCGGTCCACACACCCTGGTGCCACAGTCTTGGTTCCTCTCTTCCTTGCACTGTAGCCATATCACAAAGTGAATGCACAAGCTGCATTTTGAATGCCTTCAGGGACCAGCGCCTGCAGTTTTTTTTTGCCTGTGCGTCCAACATTGTAATAGCTCCTCAGCTGGTCAAGATGGTAAACCCTGACCATTTTTGTTGTAATCATTACAAGCTCTGGAACAGATTTAAGTTCCTACCACCTTTAAAAACAACTCTAAAACCCCTACCACTGTCACTTTAGGCCCAGGCTGTGTGGTACAAGGGTGAATGGTGAGACTTGGGACAGATACTCCCCATGCAAATGTAGGCTCCCCTCTTGGGTGTGCTCTACCTCTACCTCTTCCCCTCCTCTTCCCCTCCCTCTTCCTCTCCCTCTGCTTCATCCTCCTCTCCCTGTCCTTCCTCATGGTCCTTTCCCTCCACTCTTTTCTCCCCCCTCTTTACTCTCCTCTTCCTTTCTCACTCCACTCCTCCATCCTCGATCCTTCCAATCATCTCTAACTCCTTTTTCTCCCTGCCTCTTGCTGCTGGGCCCTGACTCTCCACATCACTTCCGTAGCTTTCACTGACTTAGAGGAACAGAGTAACAGAGGGAGAAGAGAGAAGCAACAAACAGGATACAATTGTAGACAGGAACATAATCTCTCTCCCTCTCACACTCTGTCCCTTTCTTTCATTTTCTCAACCATACACATAACCATCTCTTCCTAACACGCCTCCCATTACACACACACACACACACACACACACACACACACACACACACACACACACACACACACACACACACACACACACACACACACACACACACACACACACACACACACACACACACACACACACACACTCTCTCTCTCTCTCTCTCGCTCTCTCTCTCCTCCAATCAACTCTTGCTTGTCTGACAGACTAACAACAGAGTTCGCCTATGTTAGCTGATTAGTTACGAAGCTGGGACAGTTTACAAATTAATTTTATCAGTAGAAGCAGGACAAAAAAAGGAACTTGTTAGCTAGATATGTAAACAAATATCTAATTCATCCTTATGAGCTCCATTAAGCGGGCATCTACTACCCTAACACGACAGCTAAGCTGTCATTGTCACGACTCCAACCGAGGCAGGCTCTCCTTCCCGTTCGGGTGGCGCTCGGCGGTCGTCGTCACCGGCCTACTAGCTGCCACTGACTCTTTTTCCTCCCCCTCCTTAATTGTTTATTTGTATCACCTGTGTTCAGTTAGTTGTTAATTAGTGTGGCTTTATTAGTCAGCCAGCCCGTAGGCTTCTTTGTGCGGGATTGTTATATTGTAGCTTTTGGGATTTCGGGAGTGAATATTGTTATTGTGGACTGGGTTTGTTTCTCGTGTCGTTGGACCGTTGTGTATGACACCCAGTACGTCCGTGTTGGACATTTTGTTTGCCAGTTGGGCATTAAAGACTCAACATATTGAAGCTCTGCTGTTCCTGCGTCCGACTTCGCACCCCCCGACACCCAGGGCGTTACAGTCATAAAATAGGAAAACAAGGCAATGTGTATATACAGTTGAAGTCGGAAGTTTACATACACTTAGGTTGGAGTCATTAAAACTCGTTTTTCAACCACTCCACAAATTCCTTGTTAACAAACTATAGTTTTGGCAAGTCGGTTAGGACATCTACTTTGTGCATGACACAAGTCATTTTTCCAACAATTGTTTGCAGACAGGTTATTTCACAGTATCACAATTCCAGTGGGTCAGACGTTTACATACACTAAGATGACTGTGCCTTTAAACAGCTTGGAAAATTCCAGAAAATTATGTCATGGCTTCAGATGCATCTGATAGGCTAATTGACATAATTTTAGTCAATTGGAGGTGTACCCGTGGATGTATTTTAAGGCCTACCTTCAAACGCAGTGCTTCTTTGCTTGAAATCATGGGAAAATCAAAAGAAATCAGCCAAGACACCAGAAAGAAAAATGTAGACCTCCACAAGTCTGGTCCATCCTTGGGAGCAATTTCCACGTTCATCTGTACAAACAATAGTACGCAAGTATAAACACCATGGGACCACACAGCCGTCATAGCGCTCAGGAAGGAGACACGTTCTGTCTACTAGAGATGATGATGAACGTGGTGCATAAATTGCAAATCAATTCCAGATCAACAGCAAAGGACCTTGTGAAGATGCTGGAGGAAACAGGTGCAAAACTACTCTATATTCACAGTAAAACAAGTCCTATATCGACATAACCTGACAGGCCGCTCAGCAAGGAAGAAGCCACTGCTCCAAAACCGCCATAAAAAAAACCAGACTACGGTTTGTAACTGCACGTGGGGACAAAGATCGCACTTTTTGGAGAAATGTCCTCTGGTCGGATGAAACAAAAATAGAACTGTTTGGCCATAATGACCATTGTTATGTTTGGAGGAAAAAGGGGGATGCTTACAAGCCGAAGAACACCATCCCAACCGTGAAGCGAAGGGGTGGCAGCATCATGATGTGGGGTTGCTTTGCTGCAGGAGGGACTGGTGCAGTTCACAAAATAGATGACGTCATGAGGAAGGAAAAATATGTGGATATATTGAAGCAACATCTCAAGACATCAGTCAGGAAGTTAAAGCTTGGTCGCAAATGGGTCTTCCAAATGGACAATGACCCCAAGAATACTTCCAAAGTTGTGGCAAAATGGCTTAAGGACAACAAAGTTGTCACGTTCGTAATAAGGACCAAGGCACAGCGTGTGTTGAGTTCCACATCTTCATTTGCAGTGAAACTTCTAAAAAACAAACAATAAACAAGCAATGAAATGTAACCTCAATGGTGCTACAACTACAAACACAAATAATATCCCACAAACACAGGTGGGAAAAATGGCTACCTAAATATGATCCCCAATTAGAGCCAACGAATACCAGCTGCCTCTAATTGGGAACCATACAAAACACCAACATAGAAATATTGAACTAGAACACCCCCTAGTAACGCCTTGACCTACTACACCATAGAGAACCAAGGGCTCTCCATGGTCAGGACGTGACAGTACCCCCCCCCCCCCCCCCCCCCCCCCCCCCCCCCCCCACCCCCTAAAGTGCGGACTCCGGCCACAAAACCTGAAACCAAATGGGGGGTGACTAGTGTCGGTGGCGGCTCCGGTGCAGGTCGTAGCCCCCGCCCAGACCCCGGATCCGACCATGGTGCAGGGCTGAACGCTGTGCCTGAACTGGGCACTCAATCCCATAGAAAATGTTTGGGCAGAACTGAAAAAGCGTGTGCGAGCAAGGAGGCCTACAAATCTGACTCGGTTACACCAAGCTTTGTCAGGAGTAATGGACCAAAAGTCATCCAACTTATTGTGGACACTTGTGGAAGGCTACCTGAAACGTTTGATCCAAATTAAACAATTTAAAGGCAATGCTACCAAATATGAATTGAGTGAATGATAACTTCTGACCCACTGGGAATGTGATGAAACAAATAAAAACTGAAATAAATCATTCTCTCTACTATTCTTCTGACATTTCAGATTCTTAAAATAAAGTGGTGATCCTAACTGACCTAAGACAGGGAATTTTTACTTCGATTAAATGTCAGGAATTGCGAAAAACTGAGTTTAAATGTATTTGGCTAAGGTGTATGTAAACTTCTGACTTCAACTGTATGCATTGTTAACACTTTCAGATAGTTATATATGTCCCAAAAAGGGTGGAAATATACCATTGTCCATGTGTGAACAATGTACCTATATTTATTAGGATTTAAGTGCCTGAGCTTTACCAAATGTTTTTCTGAAAGTCAAACTTCCTTTTTTCTGATACAGTACAAAACAAATAAAAAAATATAGACTTTTTTCACAAAAGTTATGTTGTCCAAAAGGAAGCGTATTGTAGGAATGACACAGATGACTAAACACCACTCCATTTCTGATTAACTCCACCAACGAAGTGGAGCAGAGACCAGGCTTTGTGGAATTCAGCTCTGACTACATCGATTCGACCAAGGTCGGTGGTTGTATTTGATTAATATTTATTGAAGTATGGATTTCAACAAACAAAGACAGGCACGCAACTACAGAGGACAAACATAGGTACAAGGTAAGCGTTTTATAATTGAAGTATTGACCTTGGGGTGAATAGATGGTCTCCGCTCCACTCCATTGGTGGAGTTCATCAGTAACTTCCTTTACCATAGAATGGCGTTAAATCAGTTAGTGCACCACAAGGTATATTAGCTACATCATAAAATACAATGAAATAAAATATAAAATCCCTTTGTAATTCTCCAATTAAGATAGTAGGTCTATCTGCATGGAGAAAACAACAGGCTTTCAGGTCTCAACTGCATCCATGACTGTTGGATAGAAGTAAACCCTCAGTGCCTGCTTTACTAATTTGTTTTATCAACGGTAATAGCTAAAATGCTAACATGCTAAGCTGAATAACTAGCTAGCTATATAGCTAATAAATGCTAAAAACAACATGAGAGCTAGCAGCTCAGGCTCACAGCCAACATTCCATATAGCTTGTGTACAAAGATAACATTCTAAAAAAACAAAGCTAATTCCAACTCAATGTATGAATAAAGTTTACAAGGAGCATATTTCACTAGTTATAGAGTTTATCTCTGTGATTCAAACACACCAGTTTAAATTGTAATATTTGTGTTGTGGAGAAATAACAAGGCAGGAGACGGAGTACAGTTAGTTTTCGTTTAGTCAAAACCTCTCGTGCTCTACAGGCACACTAGTGCGCATGTGCATTTCCTATTAGGTGTAGTAACGTACACTGTCGTAATACATCACTGCTTAGTAACAGCATAGTAACTAATATAAACAGATGTAGATCCCAGATACTACATAAATCACAGAGATAAAGCATAGCAGAAAATGCATAGCTTCTCTGAAAGGAGCTGAAGGTCTGATGCAACGGTCTTTGCTATCTGGGATCCTTGGGACATCCACATTGAAGTTGTAATTTAATATGGTTAAAGTATTGGTAAGGGTTGTGGTTAGGGTATGGGATAAGGTTAGGGTTAGGGTTTAGGTAGGGTAGGGTAGGGACAGTAGGGACGTCCCAAGGATTCCGGATAGCACTAACTGAAATACAACAGCTAGGTTCAAGGAAAATGGACCGAACCATTCTAGCTAGCTAGCTACAGTTCTTGGTCATCATATTTTCTTAAACCAGCTCTGCTAAACTCAGAAGACAGATTATTTTTTATTTAGATTTTTACATTTTTTATAATAATAATAACAAGGGAATAACAAAAAAAGTGTCATCTCAGGCAAAATAAAAGTTCTAATAATAACTGAGGGACAGTTAATTAATTAATTAATTTTCTATCGGCAGTGAAATAGCCCTGTACGGTCAATCACATTAAGTACACAGAGATAGAGTCTTCTCTGTTGTCAGTGCTGTGCTCTGAGAACACAGTGAGTGAGGTTTCCCACCCGTGGCTCAGTGCCACTCTAACCTGCCTCTACAGCCTGCCCTGGCCAGCACTCCCACTAATTGAAACAGATAGACAGTTTAAAAGGGGATAGTAGAGAGGAGGAATCAGAGTAAAAGGGATGAGAAGGAGCCCCTGGGGTAGAAGAGATAAAATTAGGTGACAGAGGTACAGAACAGGACAGGACACAGCAAGGGGCACAGCAGATTTGTCTTCCTATTAAACCAATGGGAAACCAATGGTTTTGGTCACACTTGTACCAGTTAGTAAACTACAGCTTTAAAAGACAACACACATCCTCATACATTTTTACAGATTGACACAACAGATCTGAAAACACACTCATTCCACCTACCTTATTGAAAGACACTCTTTCCTGCTGTCTGAGGAGAATGATACACTTTACTGTCACAACACAAACAGAGGACTGCAGAAGGAAACTACAGAAAGGTCTGACATGGAAACAACACCGACTTAGGACTACTCCACTATCTCAACACTAGACTGCTCATGGATGTATCATATTGGTACTTTGCTGTTCCACATAGAGATGACTAGACTCCTCACTGTAATTCCACATGGATATGTATAAAGGTCCACACGAAAGCCTGGGAAAAGCATTACTGACTCACCCCTACTGCCATCCTAGACCAGGGACAGAATGATGACACACACAGGTCTGTCTGTTCTCGTGTGTGTTTGTGTGTGCGTGTGCGTGTGTGAGGGAGGTTTGTCGGCCTCTCTTTGTCCCCTGTGAAGACGATGTAAGGTGATATGGAGCTGGGAAACATTGCTGTTCATGCAAGCAGGCTGGCCAGGTCTGAGCTCAGCTCAACTCAAGTTTCAAGTTTTATTAGTCGTATGTACGGGATACGCATGGTATACATTGTCCAATGAAATGGTTACTTGCAGGTTTCTTCTCGACAATGCAACAGAACTAATAAAATATAAGTATATGAACATAAAGTAAATGGCAAGATAATATAATAATACATTTTAGCATCAGTATAATGCAGGAAGGCACATTTTATAGTCCAATATGTACACGTGTATTGGGGAAGGGGGGATTGGGGGCAATTGTATAAATTGAGCAGTATAATAAAGGTCTGGTAGCAGCAGTTGTGATGTGTGTGTAGCATGAATGTACCTACAATGGGCATACAAAACATTATTTCCATGACAGACTGACCAGGTGAATCCAGGTGAACGGTATGATCCCTAATTGATGTCACTTGTTAATCCGAAAGGACTGTATTTTGATTGTGTATTTTTATAGAATTACTGTTGAAAACTGTAAATATACAGAGATTTGGCTATTTAGAACGCATTTCTACAATATGTTTCAGTTCATTTACATCTTAAACATCTTAAAACGTACTTTTATCAGTAATTTTAGCCTGTCTAAGCAGGGAATGTCTATTAATTAACAGTTTGTCACTCTTACTCTTATGTAAATTTAAGATTTTCACGTCATTTGATTCTACAAAAATGTTCTGTAATTTTACGGTTAATGTTTAGCACCCTGAGCTACCATGCTTTTGACCGTTTCTTTACATATACAGTACCAGTCGAAAGTTTGGACACACACTCATTCAAGTGTTTTTCTTTATTTTGACAGGACACATCTGGACATGACACTGGTTGAGAGAATTTCTAGAATGTGCAAAACTGTCATCAAGGCAAAGGATGGCTACTTTGAAGAATCTTAAATAGATAATATTTTTTCAAATCAAATCAAATTTTATTGGTCACATACACATGGTTAGCAGATGTTATTGTAAGTGTAGCAAAATGCTTATGCCTCTAGATCCGACAGTATAGCAGTATCTAACAGGTAATATCTAACAGTTCCACAACTAAACTTAATACACACAATCTAGTAAAGGAATGGGATGAGAACATATAAGTATAAAATATATGGATGAGCAGTGATAGAGTGGCTAAGATGCAATAAATAGTAAAGAATAGATAGTGAAGGATACAGTATACAGTATATACATATGAGATGAGTAATGCAAGATATGTAAACATTATTAAAGTAACTGGTGTTCCTTTTATTAAAGTAGCCAATGATATCAAGGCTGAGGTAGGCAGCCGCCTCTCTGTGCTAGTGGTGGATGTTTAAAACTTGTTATGGATAGGGGGCAGCATTTTCACATTTGGATGAAAAGCATGCCCATTTTAAACTGCCTGCTACTTAGTCCCAGTTGCTAATATATGCATATTATTAGTGGATTTGGATAGAAAGTACTCTGAAATTTCTAAAACTGTTTGAATGATGTCTCTGAGTATAACAGAACTCATATGGCAGGCAAAAACCTGAGAAGAAATCCAACCAGAAAGTGGGAAATCTGAGGTTGGTCGTTTTTCAACTCATTCCCTATTGAAGATACAGTGGGATATGAGTCATGTTGCACTTCATAAGGCTTCCACTAGATGTCAACAGTCTTTAGAACCTTGTTTGATGCTTCTACTGTGAAGTGGGGCCAAATGAGAGGGGAATGAGTCAGAGGTCTGCCAGAATGCCTTGAGCTCGTGATGCTCGTTCACGTGAGAGCGAGCTCTGTTCCATTGCTTTTCTGAAGACAAAGGAATTCTCCGGTTGGAACATTATTGAAGATTTATGTTAAAAACATCCTAAAGATTGATTCTATACTTCGTTTGACATGTTTCTACGGACTGTAATATTACTTTTTGTCTGAACTTTTGCCTGGACCTGCCCGCGCGTCGTGAGAGTAGATTGTGTACTAAACGTGCAAACCAAAAGGAGAAATTTGGACTTAAATGATGGACTTTATAAAACAAATCAAACATTTATTGTGGAACTGGGATTCCTGGGAGTGCATTCTGACAAAGATCATCAAAGGTAAGTGAATATTTATAATGCTATTTCCGACTTATGTTGACTCCAACATGGCGGATATCTTCTTGGGTTGTGTTGGTCTCTGAGCGCCGTACTCAGATTATTGCATGGTTTGCTTTTCTGTAAAGTTTTTTTGAAATCTGACACAGCAGTTGCATTAACCTGTTTGGGCTGCAGGGGCAGTATTGAGTAGCCGGATAAAAGGTGCCCATTTCCAACGGCCTCGTACTCAATTCTTGCTCGTACAATATGCATATTATTATTACTATTGGATAGAAAACACTCTCTAGTTTCTAAAACCGTTTAATTTTATCTGTGAGTAAAACAGAACTCATTTTGCAGCAAACTTCCTGACAGGAAGTGGAAAATCTGAAATCGATGCTCTGTTCTAGGGCCTGCCTATAAATGTCCTTGATATATGTCAGTATACATGCACTTCATACGTCTTCCACTAGATGTCGACAGGCAGTGAGAGAAGATATGGAGTGTATAACTTGATCTGGGGTCGAATAAAAGCTCTTTGTATGACGTGTCACCAGTTTCCTGTTTTCTGGAGAGCGCGTGAAGGGACCTGGTTTTGCCTTCTGTACAGCTGCCGTTATAGACGACTAATATCTCCGGCTTTGATTTTATTTGATACATGTGACAATATCATCGTAAAGTATGTTTTTTCAATATAGTTTTATTAGATTATTGAAATTTTTCCGGGACGTTAGGCGTGTTGCTTTGTCTGCGTATGTTCAGGAAGGAGAGCTTCGCGCCACTTTGCTAGCTTTCCGTGCTAATTGACATGAGAAAAGGACATTCTAAATCCAAACAACGATTGTTCTGGACAAAGGACCCCTTGTACAACATTCTGATGGAAGATCATCAAAAGTAGGACCCATTTTATGATGTTATTTCATATATCTGTCGTACGTGTGAACTAGTAGTTTGCGGCCAGGTTTTGGGCACACTCTCGCCATAACGTAAACTGCATATCAAAATGAAGTTATTTTAGAATTCTAACACGGCGATTGCATTAAGAACAAGTGTATCTATCATTTCCTATACAACATGTATATTTTAGTTATGTTTATGAATAGTTATTTGGTCAGAATATGTGAGTGTCAGAAAAATATCCGGACGTTGTGGGAAAAAGATGCTACGTTAGCACAATGTATAACCACTGATTTCAGCTCTAAATATGCACATTTCCGAACAAAACATAAGTGTATGTATAACCTGATGTTATAGGACTGTCATCTGATGAACCTTATCAAGGTTAGTCAAAAATTATATATCTTTTACTGGTTTGTTACGATCGCTAACTTTTGCTGCTGGGGAATGGATTGTGTTTCTGGCTATTGTGGTAAGCTAATATAATGCTATATTGTGTTTTCGCTGTAAAACACTTAAGAAATCGGAAATATTGGCTTGAATCACAAGATGCCTGTCTTTCATTTGCTGTACACCATGCATTTTTCAGAAATGTTTTATGATGAGTATTTAGGTATTTGACGTTGGTGTCTGTAATTACTCTGGCTGCTTCGGTGCCATTTCTGATGGTAGCTGTGATGGTAGCTGCAATGTAAAACTGATTTATAGCTCAAATATGCACATTTTTCGAACAAAACATAGATTTATTGAATAACATGTTATAAGACTGTCATCTGATGAAGTTGTTTCTTGGTTAGTTTGGTTGGTTCTTGGTTAGTTAGGTTAGTTTTGTGCATCCTACCTGTGCTGTGAAAAATGTCTGTCGGTGAGCTAACATAAATATATACGTGGTGTTTTCGCTGTAAGCAATTTTAAAAATCGGACATGTTGGCTGGATTCACAAGATGTTTATCTTTCAAATGCTGTATTGGACTTGTTAATGTGTGAAAGTTAAATATTTCTAAAAAATATATTTTGAATTTCGCGCCCTGCACTTGAGCTGGCTGTTGTCATAAGTGTACCGACCTCGGGCTTGCAGCCAGAAGAAGTTAATATTACGATTTATGTATTTTGAATTTCGCGCTCTGCAATTTCACCGGATGTTGTCGTGGTGGGACGCTAGCGGCACACCTAGCCCAAAGAGGTTTTAATATGGTAAATGTATATAACATTAGCATACTGTTGATGCGTATTTAAAACATTTCATAAACAAGTATCCATATGTGTCTAGCTGTGTCTAGCTTTGCCAGCTGTTAACACATTGTTAACAGTTGGCAAAGGGTCTCTAACTCTGATCTTGGGAGAGCCACATGCTGTGCAGGTTCTTTCCAGGCCAGCAGTAACACATTGTCCAGACTCAAGACCATGATTCTTCAAATGTGTGTTAACCTGTTTGGCGTGCAAGCCCGACGTCGGTACATTTATGACAACAGCCACTTCAAGTGCAGGGCGCGAAATTCAAAAGATAATTTTTTTAAATATTTAACTTTCACACATTAAGAAGTCCAATACAGCATATGAAAGGTACAGATCTTGTGAATCCAGCCAACATGTCCGATTTTTTTAATGTTTTACAGGGAAGACAAAATATGTAAATCTATTAGCTAACCACGTTAGCAAAAGACTCCACTTTTATTTCTCCATCAGTTTTTGACTCCATCAGTAGCTATCACAAATTCGGCCAAATAAATATATAAATAGCCACTAACCAAGAAACAACCTCATCAGATGACAGTCTGATAACATATTTATTGTATAGCATATGTTTTTTTTTCGAAAAATGTGCATATTTCAGGTATAAATCATAGTTTACATTACAGCTACAGTCAGAAATTGCACCGAAAGCAGACAGAAAAATTACAGACACCAACGCCAAATAACTAAATACTCATCATAAAACATTTCTGAAAAATACATAGTGTACAGCAATTGAAAGACAGGCATCTGTGATTCCAGACAATATTTCCAATTTATCAAGTGTTTTACAGCGAAAACACAATATAGCGTTATATTAGCGAAGCCACAATAGCCAGAAACACTTGGGCGCCAACGACCAGTTCACATGCACGACAGATATTAGAAATAGCATCATAAAATGTTTCTTACTTTTGGTGATCTTCCGTCAGAATGTTGGACAAGGTGTCCTTTGTCCAGAACAGTCGTTGTTTGGATCTGGAATGGCAAATATCCCTCTTGATTTAGCATGGGCACTTGCCAAGTGGCACGGATCTCTCCAACGTCAACAAAGTCAGAGAACGGAACACAGCAAAACTCCCCAAAAAAATTCAATAATCTGATTAAACTATATTGAAAAAAACATACTTTACGATGATATGGTCACATGTATCAAATAAGATCTAAACCGGAGATGTTAGTCGTCCATAACGACAGCTAAACAGAAGGCAAATCCATGTCCTCTTTCGCACGCTCCAGAAACAGGAAATGGACGGTCACGTCATACAAAGAGCTTTAATTCCACCTCAGTCCAAGATAGACACAACATTTCTTCTCTTACCGCCTCTTGACAACCAGGGGAAGGTGTATGAAGTGTACATAGACTCTTACGTTCATTGCCCATGTATAGGCATGAAGTTGAACAGAGCATCGATTTCTGACATTCCACTTCCTGGTCAGGAAATGTGCCGCAGAAGGAGTTCTGTTTCACTCAGAGAAATAATTCAAACGGTTTTAGAAACTAGAGAGTGTTTTCTATCCAATAGTAATAATAATATGCATATTGTACGAGCAAGAATTGAGTACGAGGCCGTTTGAAATGGGCACGATTTAACTGGCTACTCAATACTGCCCCTTGCAGCCATAAGAAGTTAATGATGGGCTGGAGCAAAAGCCTGCACAGTAGCTGTCTAGGACTAGAGATGGAGTTGGTGTTGTGCAAAGCCACACAGTCATTGGTGAACTAGGAGTACAGCAGAGGGCTGAGGACACACCCCTGGGGGGGGGGGGGGGAGCACTGTGTTAAGAGCTCATTGTGGAAGAGGTGTTGTTGCCAATCCTCACAGCCTGAGTCTGGCCATCAGGAAGGCCAAGATTCGGTTGCAGAGGGTGGTGTCCAAACCCAGGGCTATAAGCTTGGTGTCGAGCTTGGAGGAAACAATAGTGTTGACTGCAGAATTGTAGTCAATAAACAGCATTCTCACATAGGTGTTTCTCTTGTCTGTGTTACAACCATGTGAATAGCGATGGAAATGGAATCTTCCGTGGATCTCCTGGAGTGGTAGGCAAATTGGAGTTGGAGGGGGGTGCGTACCTGTGTCTGCCAGCCAGATTAGTGGAGGCTTCCTGTCAGCAACAGGGGGGTTGTGCGTACCTGTGTGTCTAGTGTTTTGGTAAACTCTCTTTGAAGAAATGGCAGCAGTTTTACGGGCGCCCAACCAATTGTGCTATTATCTATTTTTTTGCGTTATTTGTAACTTATTTTGAACATAATGTTGCTGCCACCGTATCTTACGGCAAAACAATAGCTTCTGGATATCAGGACAGCGATCACTCACCTCGGATTAGACAAAGATTTTTTCTTCAACAAGCAGGACGCACAGGACATACTCCGATCACCCAACAAGACCAACATCCCAGTTATTGGCAAGAGGAAGAGACGCAGGTACAAAGGCCACCGAGCGGGGTGCCTCGTAAGGATCCGCAGAAGGCGAGTGGGAAAGCTGCCGTTACCGCCAATATTACTCGCAGACATGCAATCATTGGACAATAAATTAGACGAGGTACGATCAAGAATATCCTACCAACGGGACATCAAAAACTGTAACATCTTATGTTTCACGGAATCGTGGCTGAACGATGACATGGATATTCAGCTAGCGGGATATACGCTGCACCGGCTAGATAGAACAGCACACTCCGGTAAGACGAGGGAGGGTGGTCTGTGTATATTTGTAAACAACAGCTGGTGAACAAAATCTAAGTAAGTGTCAAGATTTTGCTCGCCTGAAGTAGAGTATCTTATGATAAACTGCAGACCACACTATTTGCCAAGAGAGTTTTCATCTATACTTTTCGTGGCTGTTTATTTACTGCCACAGATGGATGCTGGCACTAAGACTGCACTCAGTCAGCTGTATAAGGAAAAAAGCAAACAGGAAACCGCTCACCCAGAGGCGGCGCTCATAGTGGCCGGAGACTTTAATGCAGGGAAACTTATTAAATCAGTTCTACCTAATTTCTATCAACATGTTAAATGTGCAACCAGAGGGGGAAGAAATCTAGATCACCTATACTCCACACACAGAGACGCATACAAAGCCCTCCCTCGCCCTCCATTTGGTAAATCTGACCACAATTATATCCTCCTGATTCCTGCTTACAAGCAAAAATGAAATCAGGAAGCACCAGTGACTCGGTCTATAAAAAAGTGGTCAGATGAAGCAGATGCTAAACTACAGGACTGTGTTGCTATCACAGACTAGAACATGTTCCGGGATTCTTCCGATGGCATTGAGGAGTACACCACATTAGTAACTGGCTTTATCAATAAGTGCATCGAGGACGTCGTGCCCACAGTGACTGTACGCACATGCCCCAACCAGAAGCCATGGATTACAGGCAACATTGACACTGAGCTAAATGGTAGAGCTGCCGCTTTCAAGGTGTGGGACTCTAACCCGGAAGCATATAAGAAATCCTGCTATGACCTCCGGCGTACCATCAAACAGGCAAAGCGTCAATACAGGGCTAGGATTGAATTGTAAAACACCGGCTCCGACGCTCATCTTATGTGGCATTTTATGTGGCAAACTATTACAGACTACAAAGGGAAGCACAACCGCGAGCTCCCCAGTGACATGAGCCTACCAGACGCGCTAAATCACTTATATTCTTGATTCGAGGAAAGCAACACTGAGGAATGCATAAGAGCATCACCTGCTCCGGACGACTGTGTGATCACACTCTTCATAGCCGACGTGAGTAAGACCTTTAAACAGGTCAACATTCACAAGGCTGCGGGGCCAGACGGATTACCAGGACGTGTGCTCCGGGCATGTGCTGACCAACTGGCAGCTGTCTTCACTGCCATTTTCAACATGTCCCTGATTGAGTTGGTAATACCAACATGTTTCAAGCAGACCACCATAGTCCCTGTGCCCAAGAACACTAAGGCAACCTGCCTAAATGAATACAGACCCGTAGCACTCACGTCCCTAGCCATGAAGGGCTTTGAAAGGCTGGTAATGGCTCACATCAACACCATTATCCCAGAAACCCTAGACCCACTCCAATTTGCAGACCGCCCAAACAGATTCACAGATGATGCAATCTCTATTGCACTCCACATTGCCCTTTCCCACCTGGCTGGGTGGTGCCAGAATAACAACCTATCCCTCAAAGTAACCAAGACTAAGGAGATGATTGTGGACTACAGGAAAGGAGGACAGAGCACACCCCCATTCTCATCGACGGGGCTGTAGTGGAGCAGGTTGAGAGCATCACCAACAAACTAGAATGGTCCAAACACACCAAGACAGTCATGAAGAGGGCACGACAAAGCCTATTCCCCCTCAAGAAACTAAAAAGATTTTGGCATGGGTCCTCAGATCCTCAAAAGGTTCTACAGCTGCAACATCGAGAGCATCCTGACTGGTTGCATCACTGCCTGGTACGGCAACTGTTCGGCCTCCGACCGCAAGACACTACAAAGGGTAGTGCGTATGGCCCAGTACATCACTGGGGCAAAGCTGCCTGCCATCCAGGACCTCTACACCAGGCGGTGTCAGAGGAAGGCCCTAAAAATTGCCAAAGACCCAAGCTACCCCAGTCATTGACTGTTCGCATGGCAAGCGGTACCGGAGCACCAAGTCTAGGACCAAAAGGCTTCTCAACAGTTTTTACCCCCAAGCCATAAGACTCCTGAAGAGGTAATCAAATGACTACCCGGACTATTTGCATTATGTTCCCCCCCCCAAAACCTCTTTTACGCTGCTGCTACTCTCTGTTTATCATATATGCATAGTCACTTTAACTATACATTCATGTACATACTACCTCAATTAGCTCGACTAACCGGTGCACCCGCACATTGGCTACCCGGACTATCTACATTGTGTCCCACCACTCACCACCTGCCAACCCCTCTTTTACGCTACTGCTACTCTCTGTTTATCATATATGCATAGTCACTTTAACCATACCTACATGTAATTACTACTTCAATCAGCCCAACTAACCAGTACCTGTACATAGCCCCGCTACTGTTATTTTTCGCTGTCTTTTTTACTGTTGTTTTTATTTCTTATCTATTGTTCACCTAATACCTTTATTTAAAAAAAAAAATGCACTGTTGGTTAGAGCCTGTAAGTAAGCATTTCACTCTAAGGTTGTAAGGTACATGTTGTATTTGGCGCACGTGACAAACAAACTTTGATTTGAATTGATAATCCACACCAGTATTTATAATCAACACTCTACAGTGCATATTATTCTACGCTGAGCTATTCTCCTCACATCCCCTCTGCTATAGAAAGGACAGTGTGTCTCTGGGTATTTAGCAGTCAGCATGTCAAACCTCTCAAGCTTCAAACTGATCTCATCCCAAATTGAGGCAAAATTGCCATTTAACATATTTATGGCGGCTGAAGACAAACCTGGTGTAATCTACTGGCGGTCACCTCTGCTAAGAAGAGTAGATCCTCCAGGATACTTCTTCAAGTAGGATTCTCAATTTTCCTCCAGGCTTTGATATATCAGTGCTAGGCATTTTTGCACCTCGATTGTTTCAGAATGTAATATGTACCATTAAAGATCTAGAAAGATGAAGGAAAGGAGACGAGGGGAGGAAGTGCTTAATTTTTTATAGAGATGTAGCCCATATTTAGACTATTGAGATACACCCCATGGTGCCCAATTACCGGTCATGTCTGACTGAATGCCTTTGTCTGCTTATGTTGTAGTTAATGGGACACCACCAACTTGCCTCTGTTTCCAAGGGACTGTATTGTGTTTGGGTGTCTAACAGAATCCCCAGTCAATGAAACCCACTGTATTTCCAACACAATCTGTTTTACAAATTCACAACTTAATCCCTAGCCAAGTAGTTTTCTATTTTGTTGACGACAAAGGTATAAATATGAGTTTCGTCTCCCTCCATTTCACCAGGGAAACCCACTGTATTTCCAACACAATCTGTTTTACAAATTCACAAGAGGCTCTGTGTTATCAGCATGCTGCATGTAGATGTTAGCTACGTTTTCTTAAAGAAAAACACACCTCATTCCTTTAATCCCGCAAAACTACAGCAGTGGATCTGATACCATGCCTACTTCTGTCAGCCCAGTGTGTGTGTGTGTGTGTGTGTGTGTGTGTGTGTGTGTGTGTGTGTGCGTGCGTGCGTGCGTGCGTGTGTGTGTGTCTGGCTATGCTGCTTTTTGATCTCCCCTTTATTGTCACGCCCTGACCGTAGATTGCTTTGTATGTTTCTATTTTTAGTTTCGTCAAGGTGTGATGTGGGTGGGTATTCTATGTCTGGGTATTCTATGTTGTAGGTCTAGGTTTTCTGTTTCCTGTTTCCTGTTTAGTGTTTTGTTTCACCTTTCAGGACTGTTCGTTTGTCGTTTTTGTTGTTTGTCAAGTGTTGTCGTATTTTATTTAAAAAAATTACCACTTACTACGCTGCACCTTGGTCCTCCTCTCCTTCTCCAGACGACAAGCGTTACAGAACCATCCACCAACAACGGACCAAGCAGCGTGGTAAAAAGGAGGAATGGACATGGGAGGACATTCTGGACGGTAAGAGATCTTACACATGGGAGGAGATTCTGGCTGGAAGGGATCGCCTTCCATGGGAACAGGTGGAGGCAGCCAGGAGAGCGGAGGCAGCAGGAGAAAGGAACCGGCGATATGAGGGAACACGGTTGGCAAGGAAACCCGAGAGGCAGCCCCAGAATTCTTTTGGGGGGGCACACGGGGGGATTGGCGGAGTCAGGTAGAAGACCTGAGCTAACTCCCCGTGCCTTCCGTGGCGAGCGTCGTACTGGTCAGGCACCGTGCTATGCGGTGCACGGTGTCTCCAGTACGTGTTCATAGCCCGGTACGTTACATCGCAGCTCCTCGCATCTGCCGGGCGAGAGTGGGCATCGAGCCAGGAAGGAGTGTGCCAGTCCTGCTCTCCAGGCCTCTCCTCGGCCCGGGTTATCCTGCGCTAGCTCTGCACACTGTGTCTCCAGTATGTCTGCACAGCCCAGTGCGTCCTGTGCCTGCATCCCGCACGTGCAGGGCCAAAGTCACCATACAGCCAGGACGGGTTGTGCAGGCTCTTTGCTCGAGACCTCCAGTGTGCCTCCACGGCCCAGTGTATCCGGTGCCTCGGCCAAGGACAAGGCCTCCTGCATCTCTCCCCAGCCTGGTGAGTCGTGTGCCTGTGCTAAACTCTAACCCTGCTGCATGTCTCCCCAGCCTGGTGAGTCCTGTGCCTTCTCCCAGAGCAAAGCCTCCTGTGATAATCCATGGCAAGAAGCCTCCAGTCATGATGCATGGCACGAAGCCTCCAGTGATGATCCATGGCACAAAGCCTCCAGTGATGATCCATGGCACGAAGCCTCCAGTGATGATCCATGGCACGAAGCCTCCAGTGATAATCCATGGCAAGAAGCCTCCAGTGATGATCATGGCAAGAAGCCTCCAGTGATGATCCATGGCACGAAGCCTCCAGTGATGATCCATGGCACGAGGCCTCCGGTGGTGGTCCATGGCACGAGGCCTCCGGTAATGATCCATGGCACGAAGCCTCCGGTGAGGATCCATGGCACAAAACCTCCAGTGAGGAGTTATGGCACGAGGTCTCCAACGAAGGACGTCAGTCCGGAGCCTCCAGCGTCTCCCTCTAGTCCGGAGCCTCCAGCGTCTTCCTCTAGTCCGGAGCCTCCAGCGTCTCCCTCTAGTCCGGAGCCTCCAGCGTCGCCCTCTAGTCCGGAGCCTCCAGCGACGCCCTCTAGTCCGGAGCCTCCAGCGTCGCCCTCTAGTCCGGAGCCTTCAGCGGCGACGCCCTCTAGTCCGGAGCCTCCAGCGTCGCCCTCTAGTCCGGAGCCTCCAGCGACGCCCTCTAGTCCAGAGCCTCCAGCGACGCCCTCTAGTCCGGAGCCTCCAGCGTCGCCCTCTAGTCCGGAGCCTCCAGCGACGCCCTCTAGTCCGGAGCCTCCAGCGACGCCCTCTAGTCCGGAGCCTTCAGCGGCGACGCCCTCTAGTCCGGAGCCTCCAGCGTCGCCCTCTAGTCCGGAGCCTCCAGCGACGCCCTCTAGTCCGGAGCCTCCAGCGTCGCCCTCTAGTCCGGAGCCTTCAGCGGCGACGCCCTCTAGTCCGGAGCCTCCAGCGACGCCCTCTAGTCCGGAGCCTCCAGCGACGCCCTCTAGTCCGGAGCCTCCAGCGACGCCCTCTAGTCCGGAGCCTCCAGCGTCGCCCTCTAGTCCGGAGCCTCCAGCGACGCCCTCTAGTCCGGAGCTTCCAGCGACACCCTCTAGTCCGGAGCCTCCAGCGACGCCCTCTAGTCCGGAGCCTCCAGCGACGGGCTTCAGTCCGGAGCAGCCAGAGTTTCCTTCCTGTCCGGAGTAGCCAGAGTCTCCCTCCTGTCCGGAGCAGCCAGAGTCTCCCTCCTGTCCGGAGCAGCCAGAGTCTCCCTCCTGTCCGGAGCAGCCAGAGTCTCCCTCCTGTCCGGAGCAGCCAGAGTCTCCCTCCTGTCCGGAGCAGCCAGAGTCTCCCTCTAGTCCGGAGCCTCCAGCGTCGCCCTCTAGTCCGGAGCCTTCAGCGGCGACGCCCTCTAGTCCGGAGCCTCCAGCGTCGCCCTCTAGTCCGGAGCCTCCAGCGACGCCCTCTAGTCCGGAGCCTCCAGCGTCGCCCTCTAGTCCGGAGCCTTCAGCGGCGACGCCCTCTAGTCCGGAGCCTCCAGCGACGCCCTCTAGTCCGGACCTCCAGCGACGCCCTCTAGTCCGGAGCCTCCAGCGACGCCCTCTAGTCCGGAGCCTCCAGCGTCGCCCTCTAGTCCGGAGCCTCCAGCGACGCCCTCTTGTCCGGAGCTTCCAGCGACACCCTCTAGTCCGGAGCCTCCAGCGACGCCCTCTAGTCCGGAGCCTCCAGCGACGGGCTTCAGTCCGGAGCAGCCAGAGTTTCCTTCCTGTCCGGAGTAGCCAGAGTCTCCCTCCTGTCCGGAGCAGCCAGAGTCTCCCTCCTGTCCGGAGCAGCCAGAGTCTCCCTCCTGTCCGGAGCAGCCAGAGTCTCCCTCCTGTCCGGAGCAGCCAGAGTCTCCCTCCTGTCCGGAGCAGCCAGAGTCTCCCTCCTGTCCGGAGCAGCCAGAGTCTCCCTCCTGTCCGGGGCCCGCTGCGAGGGTCCCCGGTCCGGGGTCGGCGGTAAGGTTCTCTGCTCCAGAGGAGCCACCTAAGTGGGCCAAGACTAAGGTGGAGCGGGGTCCACGTCCCGCACCAGAGCCGCCACCGCGGTGAAATGCCCACCCAGACCCTCCCCTATTGGTTCAGGTTTTGCGGCCGAAGTCCGCACCTTTGGGGGGGGGGGGGGGGGGGGGTTACTGTTACACTCTGACCGTAGATTGCTTTGTATGTTTCTATTTTTAGTTTGGTCAGGGTGTGATGTGGGTGGGTATTCTATGTCTGGGTATTCTATGTTGTAGGTCTAGGTTTTCTGTTTCCTGTTAAGTGTTTTGCTTCACCTTTCAGGACTGTTCGTTTGTCGTTTTTGTTGTTTGTCAAGTGTTGTCGTATTTTATTTAAAAAATATTACCACTTACCACGCTGCACCTTGGTCCTCCTCTCCTTCTCCAGACGACAAGCGTTACTTTTATAAAGAAGTGACTGACAGTCTTACACCAGCAAGCATTAACAGTAAGGATGTGTTATAAAGTAAAGACTACTCACCAGTACACAGAATCAGTCTTTAATGATGTACAGTACTCAAAGCTGTGAAAGGAGGACTGCCATCTTAAAACACACACACTGAGTCCTGTGCCACTTGGGACTCTGCTAAAATAATGAATACAGAATCTCTATGTAAACATTAATGGGAATATACTCACTTTGATCAGAGCCACTGTTGCTTCTGTGGCTTCTGTGTAAAGTGTAGCAGAAGAAGGCTAGTTGAAGCTGATGTAGCCTTGACATCACAATCCCCTGAAAATTGTGATGTACTCTAGTGTGGAGCGTTTTTCACATTCTAAAGCCAACCAACAACCATACAAGACCAGATAACACCCAGATACTGAAATCCAGTGAAGATGACAGTTACTTCAATTCTCAGGGGATTGTGATGTCAAGGCTATGTCAGCTTCAACTAGCCTTCTTGATGCATAGATGAACCAATGTGTAAGCCTTCTACAGGGTTCAGAATGTGGGAATACCATTTGGGAGGATGGTATCACATCCAAGCTCAGATTGATGCATGTTAGATAGGTGCTATGACCCTTATCTTACAGTTGATGACTATCAACTGCTGGGGTTCTTGTGGAGAGCAGGTCAGAGGAAGGTGGGTGTAACAGGTGGTCTCTCATATAGTAAGATTTAGTCAACTGATGGCTCAGAGCAATAAGCTTCTTGCTCTAGTGGCATGGTTATGTGTTGGTGCAGTACATACAACATCCCACACAGATATGGGGAAAATTGAGATTTAGTTAGATAGAGAGCACAGAGAGTCAGTGGAGAGAGAGAAAGAGAGCGAGAGAGGGGGAATAGCTTTTATTGAGCGTGACATAGAGAAATGGGATGTGGGGTTGTGGTTACTGGGGTGGTAATTGATTTGAGGATTCTGCTCCACTGGGAGGCAAGACATAGCCTGCCATCTTGAACACTGACAGAGGGAGGGATGGAGGGAGGGCAGGGTCCAGGTCTATGCAGAGTCAGGGGTGTGGATGAGGCCCATCCCAGCAGGGTAATAGATTGCCTGGCAGACTCACTGAGAGGGAGTTAATGAGACAGTTGGCATTGCTGTACTTTAGTTATTAATTCATTCGTAGTCCGCACACTTCAACACAAGATCAGTTTCATCAGATTGAGCCAGCACTGGTGATGTGATCAGGGAAGATGAGACGTTTCCTGTAGATATGAAGCAAAGGAACGTACACTTCTCATATCTGTTATCAATCACCATATTGATTGTGTCACGCCCTGACCTTAGAGAGCCTTTTTTATGTATCTTTTTGGTTTGGTCAGGGTGTGATTTGGGTGGGCATTCTATGTCCTTTACTTCTATGATTTTATGTTTCTATTTTTTGGCCGGGTATGGTTCTCAATCAGGGACAGCTGTCTATCGTTGTCTCTGATTGGGAACCATACTTAGGTATCCCTTTTTCCCTCCTTCCGTTGTGGGTAGGTGTCTTTGTTTGTGGCACTATAGCCCTTAAGCTTCATGGTCGTTTTGTATTGTTTTGTTGGCGACATTCCAAAATAAAAAGGAATATGTACGCTCACCACGCTGCACCTTGGTCTTCTTCCAGCATCGGCCGTGACAGATTGTCCTCTATCAAGGCAACACTGAAGCAAGAGAAAGTCTATTGAATGTAGAGGCTATGCTAATATACCATGGGTTTCTACTTCTGATATTTCTAATCACATTTAGAAATTCAATTTTGCTGAAGCAATGTCTTTTGGGAGAGAACCTAATGATTTATTATGGTAACTTTTAGGCTCAAATCTATTTCTTATTTTCTTATTACAATGGGCACTGTTCATATATTGTAGGGTCACAGCAGTAGAAAGTTTGGGACTCGGGCTTGTAGAGGACACCTAAAGAGACGTTCCACCTCACTAACCTTAATGAGCTTTGGTCTGAGCTCCTAGGCAGTAATGTCGTGCTACACAGAACTGCTCAGTTCACACATTCTTAATCAATGACATTTATCCACATCACATTACCAAAGGAGCAATGGGAGGGCATGAGAGAAATGCATTATTCAGCTAAATCTGATTTATCTCCGTTCATTAAGTCCTACCAAGTAGATCTTCACATTAACGTCTTCATAATACATTATAATGCATTAGGAGCTTAGGACTTAGGAGCTAAGTTCCTATAAACATCTACAGCCACAGTCATAGAGCGTTTTGAGCAGGCAGGTTGTGTTATTCAAGACATTCAATTTCACTACCAAATTATGATTTTACAAACATACTGAATGATGTTATTGGACTATCATATCCATTGCCTCTAATCTGAATTGCCATTCCATCTCAGCCAGAGATCATCGAATCAACCTGATATACTGATGAATTACAGGTAATGAGTTTTCTCATTGCTGTCATCAAGCTATATCACAACACATTAATTGGAAATGGAAAAAAATATTTCTGGACAATGTATTGCCTTGGCTACAGGTACTGTTCCTCTGCCGCATCCAATGCTGCTTTGACAGTTTTAACTTCAGACACCCAGAGAGAGCTGTGGTTATACTTGTTTGTATAAAAGCCAAAATAATAATTTATTCAGACATTTGTTTAGTCTTAACACTGAAATCTGATCACGGAAAGGGAAGAGGGATACGTAGTCAGTAGCACAACTGAATGCATTCCACTGAAATGTGTCTTCTGCATTTAACCCAACCCCACAGAATCAGAGAGGTGTGGGGGGGATGGCTTAATCATTGAGATCAGAGCAGATCTCATATGGAAGTGGATCTACAGTATCTGCGCTGGAAATCTAATGGAACTCACTGAATGAAACTATGGTAAGATTTGGCTTCCACGTTTAGGATTACTTCCTGGTATTTTTTATTACATCACCGATAGCTCACTCTAGTCTTGTCTTGCCAAAGAAAAGCCACATTATCTAAACTCTGTAGAGTATATGAATTGCTCTGGTTTATCTCATCTCCAAATGGTAATATAGCATGCCAACGTGACGCAAGGCCAATGTAAAATTTTGACTCGATGAGACTCAATGTACAATAGCATAAAACATATACACTGGCAAGAAAAAGTATGTGAACCCTTTGGAAATACCTGTATTTCTGCATAAATTGGTCATAAAATTTGATCTAATCTTCATCTAGGTCACAACAATAGACAAACACAGTCTGCTTAAACTAATAACAGACAAACAATTGTACGTTTTCATGTCTTTATTGAACACAACATGTGTAAACATTCACAGTGCAGGGTGGGAAAAGTATATGAACCTGGGGCGGCAGCGTAGCCTAGTGGTTAGAGCGTTGGACTAGTAACCGGAAGGTTGCAAGTTCAAATCCCCGAGCTGACAAGGTACAAATCTGTCGTTCTGCCCCTGAACAGGCAGTTAACCCACTGTTCCTAGGCCGTCATTGAAAATAAGAATTTGTTCTTAACTGACTTGCCTAGTTAAATAAAGGTAAAAAAAAACAAAACAAAAAAAAAACTTGTTGACCCTTCTTTGGCAACAATAACCTCAACCAAACATTTTCTGTAGTTGCGGATCAGACCTGCACAACAGTCAGGAGGAATTTAGGACCATTCCTCTTTACAAAACTGTTTCAGTTCAGCAGTATTCTTGGGATGTCTGTTGTGAACTGCTCTCTTGGGGTCATGCCACAGCATCTCAATCGGGTTGAGGTCAGGACTCTGACTGGGCCACTCCAGAAGGCGTATTTTCTTATGTTGAAGCCATTTTGTTGTTGATTTATATCTGTGTTTGGGGTCGTTGTCCTGTTGCATCACCCAACTTCTGTTGAGCTTCAATTGGCGGACAGATATTTATAAGAAAATATATTTCACCTTTATTTTACCAGGTAGACCAGTTGAGAACAAGTTCTCATTTACAACTGTGACCTGGCCAAGATAATGCAAAGCAGTGTGACAAAAACAACACAGTTACACAAGAGATAAACAAACGTACAGTCAATAACACAATAGAAAAATCTGTATACAGTGTGTGCAAATTAACCTGTTTGGGCTGCAGGGGCAGTATTGAGTAGCCAGATAAAAGGTGCCCATTTCAAACGGCCTCGTACTCAATTCTTGCTCGTACAATATGCATATTATTATTACTATTGGATAGAAAACACTCTGTAGTTTCTAAAACCGTTTGAATTATATCTGTGAGTAAAACGGAACTCACTTGGCACAAACTTCCTGACCAGGAAGTGGAAAGTCTGAAATCGAGGCTCTGTTCTACTTCCTGCCTATAAATGGGCATGATACGTATTAGTATACATGCACTTCATACACCTTCCCCTGGATGTCAAGAGGCGGTGAGAGAAGAAATTGAGTGTTTATCTTGGTCTGAAGTGGAATACAAGCTCTTGGAATGAAGTGTCACCAGTTTCCTGTTTTCAGGAAGGCGCGAGAAGGAACCTGGATTTGCCTTCTGATAAGCTGCCGTTATGGACGACTAATATCTCCGGCTTTGATTTTATTTGATACATGTGACCATATCATCGTAAAGTATGTTTTTTCAATATAGTTTAATCAGATTATTGAAATTTTTTCGGGAGTTTTGCCGTGTTCCGTTCTCTTCCGTTTGTTGACATGGAGAGATTCGTGCCACTTGGCTAGTGTGCTTGCTAAATCGAGAGGGAAAGAGGCCGTTCTAAATCCAAACAATGATTGTTCTTGACAAAGGACCCCTTGTCCAACATTCTGATGAAAGATCAGCAAAAGTAGGAAACATTTTATGAGGCTATTTCATATATCTGTCGTACATGTGAACTAGTCGTCGGCGCCCAGCTTTTGGGTACTCTATCTATACCCAACGCTGTATGTCGTAATGAAGTTACTTTTAGAATTCTAACACGGCGATTTCATTAAGAACTAATGGATCTATCATTTCCTATACAACATGTATTTTTTAGTTATGTTTATGAATAGCTATTTGGTCAGAATATGTGTGTCAGAAAAAGAGTCAGAAAAATATCCGGACGTTGTGGGGAAAGTAGCTACGATAGCACAATGTATGACCACTGATTTCAGCTCTAAATATGCACATTTTCGAACAAAACATAAGTGTATGTATAAGCTGATGTTATAGGACTGTCATCTGATGAAGAATATCAAGGTTAGTCAAAAATTATATATCTTTTACTGGTTTGTTACGATCGCTAACCTATGCTACTGGGAAATGGCTTGTGTTTCTGGCTATTGTGGTAAGCTAATATAACGCTATATTGTGTTTTCGCTGTAAAACACTTAATAAATCGGAAATATTGGCTGGAATCACAAGATGCCTGTCTTTCATTTGCTGTACACTATGTATTTTTCAGAAATGTTTTATGATGAGTAATTAGGTATTTGACGTTGGTGTCTGTAATTATTATGGCTGCTTTCGGTGCAATTTCTGATTGTAGCTGCAATGTAAACTATGATTTATACCTGAAATATGCACATTTTTCGAACAAAACATAGATTTATTGAATAACATGTTATAAGACTGTCATCTGATGAAGTTGTTTGTTGGTTAGATTGGTTGGTTCTTGGTTAGTTAGGTTGGCTTTGTGCATGCTACCTGTGCTGTGAAAAATGTCTGTCCTTTTTTGTATTTGGTGGTAAACTAACATAAATATACGTGCTGTTTTCGCTGTAAAACATTTTAAAAATCGGACATGTTGGCTGGATTCACAAGATGTGTACCTTTCATTAGCTGTATTGGACTTGTTAATGTGTGAAAGTTAAATATAAAAAATATATATATTTTGAATTTCGCGCCCTGCACTTAAGCTGGCTGTTGTCATATTGTGGGCGGCCTCGAGCTTGCAGCCAGAAGAAGTTTTAAGTAAGGAGGTAAGGTAATAAATAGGCCAATAGTGGCGATTACAATATAGCAATTTACACGTGCAGATGAGGATGTGCAAGTAGACTGGTGTGCAAAAGAGCAGAAAAATAAAAATAAATATGGGATGAGGTAGGTAGTTGGTTGGATGGGCTATTTAGAGATGGGCTGTGTACAGCTGCAGCGATCGGTAAGCTGCTCTGACAGCTGATGCTTAAAGTTAGTGAGGGAGATATAAGTCTCCAACTTCAATTATTTTTGCAATTTGTCCAGTCATTGGCAGCAGAGAACTGGAAGGAAAGGTGGCCAAAGGAGATGTTGGCTTTGGGTATGACCAGTGAAATATACCTGCTGGAGCGCATGCTATGGGTGGGTGTTGCTATGGTGACCAGTGAGCTGAGATAAGGCGGGGCTTTACCTAGCAAAGACTTATAGACGACCTGGAGCCTGTGGGTCTGGCGACGAATATGTAACGAGGACCAGCCAACGAGAGCATACAGGTCGCAGTGGTAGGTAGTATATGGGTCTTTGGTGACAAAATGGATGGCACTGTGATAGACTGCATCCAAATAGCTGAGTAGAGTGTTGGAGGCTATTTTGTAAATGACATCGCTGAAGAAGTCAAGGATCAGTAGGATAGTCAGTTTTATGAGGTTACGTTTGGCAGCATGAGAAAAGGAGGCTTTGTTGTGAAATAGGAAGCCGATTCTAGATGTAACTTTTGATTGGAGATGCTTAATGTGAGACTGGAAGGAGAGTTTAAAGTCTTACCAGACACCTAGATATTTGTAGTTGTACACATATTCTAAGTCAGAAACGTCCAGATTAGTGATGCTAGTTGGACGGGCGGGTGCGGGCAGCAATCGTTTGAAGAGCATGCATTTTGTTTTACTAGCATTTAAGAGCAGTTGGAGTCCACAGAAGGAGTGTTGTTTGGCGGTTTGTTAAAACAATGTCCAAAGAAGGGCCACATGTATACCTAATGGTGTCGTCTGCATAGAAGTGGATCAAAGAATCACCCGCAGCAAGAGCGACATCATTGATATATACAGAGAAAAGAGTCAGCCCGAGAATTGAACCCTGTGGCACCCCCATAGAGACTGCCAGAGGTCCGGACAACAGGCCCTCTGATTTGACACACTGAACTCTATCTGAGAAGTAGTTAGTGAACCAGGCGAGGCAGTCATTAGAGAAACCAAGGCTGTTGAGTCTGCAGATAAGAATGCGATTATTGACAGAGTCGAAAGCCTTGGCCAGGTCGACGAAGATGGCTGCATAGTACTGTCTTTTATCGATGACAGTTATGATATCGTTTAGGAACTTGAGCGTGGCTGAGGTGCAACCGTGACCAGCTCGGAAACCAGATTGCATATCAGAGAAGGTATGGTGCGATTAGAAATGGTCGGTGATCTGTTTGTTCACTTGGCTTTCGAAGACTTTAGGAAGGCAGGGCAGGATGGATATAGGTCTGTAACAGTTTGAGTTTGGAGTGTCTCCCCCTTTGAAGAGGTTGAACAGACTAGCAATAGGGGTTGCAACAATGGTGGCGGATAATTTTAGGAAGAGAGGGTGCAGATTGTCTAGTACAGCAGATTTATAGGGTTCCAGAATTTGCATCTCTTTCCGAACATCAACTATCTGGATTTGGGTGAAGGAGAAGTGGGGGAGGGGTTGCCAGGTGGAAAGCATGGCCAGCCGTAGAGAAATGCTTATTGAAATTCTCAATTATCGTGGATTTATCAGTGGTGACAGTGTTTCCTAGTCTCAGTGTTGTGGGCAGCTGGGAGAAGGTACTCTTATTCTCCATGGACTTTACAGTATCCCAAAACTTTTTGGAATTAGTGCTGCAGGATGCAAATTTCTGTTTGAAAAAGCTATCCTTTGCTTTCCTAACTGACTGTGTGTATTGGTTCCTGACTTCCCTGAAAAGGTGCATATCGCGGGGACTATTCGATGCTAGTGCAGTACGCCACGGGTTGTTTTTGTGCTGGTCAAGCGCAGTCAAGTCTGAAGTGAACCAAGGGCTATATCTGTTCTTTGTTCTACCTTTTTTGAAAGGGGCATGCTTATTTAAGATGGTGAGGAAAGCACTTTTGAAGAACAACCAGACATCCTCTACTGACGGAATGAGGTCAATATCCTTCCAGGATACCCGGGCCAGGTTTATTAGAAAGGCCTGCTCGCAGAAGTGTTTTAGGGAGCGTTTAACAGTGATGAGGGGTGGTCATTTGACAGCGGATCCATAACGGACGCAGGCAATGAGGCAGTGATCGCTGAGATCCTGTTTGAAAACAGCAAAGGTGTATTTAGAGGGCAAGTTGGTCAGGATGATATCTATGAGGGTGCCCATGTTTACGAATTTGGGGTTGTACCTGGTAGGTTCCTTGATAATTTGTGTGAGATTGAGGGCATCTAGCATCGATTGTAGGACCGCCGGGGTGTTAAGCAATTTAGGTCACCTAAATTTAGGTCACCTAAAGATAGCTTTACATTCTCCTGCAAAATGTCTTGATGAACTTTGAATACATTTTTCCGTTGATGATAGAAAGCTGTCCAGGCCCTGATGCAGAAAAGCAGCCCCAAACCATGATGCTCCCTCCACTATCCTTTACAGTTAGGATGCGCTTTTGATGTTGGTATGCTGTGCCGTTTTTTCTCCACACATAGTGTTGTGTGTTCCTTCCAAATAACTCAACTGTAGTTTCATCTGTCCACAGAATATTTTGCCAGTAGCGCTGTGGAACATCCAGGTGCACTTTTGCAAACTTCAGACGTGCAGCAATGTTTTTTTTGGACAGCAGTGGGTTCTTCTGTGGTGTCCTCCCATGAACACCATTCTTGTTTAGTGTTTTATGTATCGTAGACTCGTCAACAGAGATGTTAGCATGTTCCAGAGATTTCTGTAAGTCTTTAGGTGACACTCTAGGATTCTTCTTAACCTCAATGAACATTCTGCGCTGTGCTCTTGCAGTCATCTTTGCAGGACGGCCACTCCTAGGGAGAGTAGCAACTGTGTTGAACTTTCTCCATTTATAGACAATTTGTCTTAATTTGTCTGTTATTAGTTTAAGCACACTGTTTGTCTATTGTTGTGACTTAGATTAAGACTTAGATGAAGATCAGATCAAATTTGATGACCAATTTATGCAAAAATACAGGTACTTCCAAAGAGCATCTACAGATGATGGACTGATGAACGTCAAGGCTTTTAGAGATACTTTTGTAACCCTTACCATCTTTATGGAAGTCAAGAATTCTTAATCTTAGGTCTTCTGAGATCACTTTTGCTCGAGGCATGGTTCACATCAGGCAATGCTTCTTGTGAATAGCAAACTCAAATTTTGTGAGTGTTTTTATAGGGAAAGGCAGCTCTGACCTTCATCTCCAATCTCGTCTCATTGATTGGACTCCAGGTTAGCTGACTCGTGACTCTAATTAGCTTTTGGAGAAGTCATTAGCCTAAGGGTTCACATACTTTCCCAACCTACACTGTGAATGTTTAAATGACGTATTCAATATAGACAAGAAAAATACAATAATTTGTCTGTTATTAGTTTAAGCACACTATGTTTGTCTATTGTTGTGACTTAGATTAAGATTTAGATGAAGATCAGATCAAATTTGATGACTAATTTATGCAAGAATACAGGTAATTCCAAAGAGCATCTACAAATGGACTATCCAGACTATCCAAATAAAGTGTGACCTAAAAATCAAACACATTGTTGCTTCTCAAAACGCAGTGCAACACTCATCTTGTTAGTGCAGTATAACCAATGTAGCGTGTTGATTGAATGTACCGTATGTAAATTGATCATGTGATATTACAGTAATGTAGCATGTTAAGCTTGGTTATATTTATTAATGAGTATAATAGGTAATATTAGCATTAGGAAGTTATATTATCTATCCTGAGTGATTCTGCAGGGAAATGTTTGAATTATGTCCAGTGAACAATTTACAGTGAGGTTTATGTATATATGTAGAGTGTAAGTACGCATCTACTCTGCTTATTATTCCAGTGTGTATTGAGTAAAAAATTCATCTAAAGGTGTGATTACATGACACAATATCTTCCGTAAGTTAATGTAAGTTGTGATATGGGAGGCCATGATCAGTTTACTTGCACAGGCACACACACAGGCACGCACAGGCACACACAAACAGTTTAGCTGTCACGTTCCTTACCTGTTTTCCTTTTTCTTGTATTTATTTAGTTGGTCAGGGCGTGAGTTGGGTGGGTTTGTCTATGTTTGATTTTCTATGTTGGGATGTTTGTGTTCAGCCAGGTATGATTCTCAATCCGAGATAGCTGTCAATCGTTGTCCCTGATTGAGAATCATACTTAGGCAGCCGGGGTACACGTGTGTGTTTTGTGGGTGTTTGTTCTTGTGTCAGTGTTCCGCCACACAGGACTGTCACAGTAGTTATTTTGTATCGCATATTGTTTTTGTTAATTATTAAATCACTATGGAAACGACCCACTCTGCGTATTGGTCCGATCCGTCTCGCCTCTCCTCTTCCGAGGAGGAGGATTTCGACTGCCGTTACATTAGCCAATTTAACAGCTGGATGCCATGTTGCAGCCTCTGACTAGTCTATTCATCCATTCTTTGGGATTATCTGGCTACAAACACTATCCTCTGGACAAGATCCATTTTTGTCACTGGAGATCTCTGGGGTTGTGGGTAGCGTCCATCGTTGTGGGTAAGACAGTGGAGACAGGGGAGAGTCCAGTAAAAGGACAAATCACATTTTAAGAGAGACATTTTTTTCAGGTAATAACAGATTGCTGGGTTAGATTGGTGAGTGGACAGGACAGAGGCTGTGTGGGCAACAGAGTGGTTTATAAGATTACTTGGCAGGGGCTGGACCTCTCCCATCCTTCATTGCTTCTCTCTCAAACACACACATACATGCATGCATGCATGTACACACACACACACTAGGGGCGGTGAGGTTTTATAAGATTACAGGGCAGAGCTGGACTCGGGGGGAAAAAAGTGGGCTGGTCATGGACACTCAAACATCACAGAACTGAGGACTGGCTCAGGCAAGAACTGTGAAGCACGTGTAACCAAGTAGCCTTGAGGAAGGAAACCCCTGTATATACAGTGAGAGTAGGGGGAATAATTCTGTATGGGGGAATAAGGGGACATGGGGGGTTTGTGGAGAGATTATGACGGAAGGAAGAGACTGGGGGAGCGTGCATGTGTGTACAATATATGAATAACATCACCACTATTACTGCAGTGAATAATAGATTAATCTAATGTTCTGACAAATAGCAACTCCTGAATCCTGCTGTGAGTACGCAAAGTGGGACTGGGAGATGTTCCTCAGCCAAAGTCTGTGAGTAAATACAGCAAAACAGTGTCTCACCCTATTATGAAGGATTACTTTTGGCTTTCATCATGATTTCCCTACAGTGGAGCTGTGGATTGTTATTGCTTTGTCAGGCTGTTTGGGACAAGGTTTGAATCCTACCTACATTAGCTTACTACTATCCTGTACTTTTCATTAGCTGTATTGGACTTGTTAATGTGTGAAAGTTAAATATTTCTAAAAAATATATATTTCGAATTTCGCGCCCTGAACTTGAGCTGGCTGTTGTCATATTGTGGGCGGCCTCGGGCTTGCAGCCAGAAGAAGTTAACCTGTCTGGCTCTGGCTTTCCGCTAGTGGAACTCCTCCCACATTCCACTGAAAAGGCAGAGCGCGAAATTCAAAAGATATTTTTTTTGAAATATTTAACTTTCACACATTAACAAGTCCAATACAGCAAATGAAAGATACACATCTTGTGAATCCAGTCAACAGGTCCGATTTTTAAAAATTTTTTACAGCGAAAACACCACATATATTTATGTTAGCTCACCACTAAATACAAAAAAGGACAGACATTTTTCACAGCACAGGTAGCATGCACAAAGCCAACCTAACTAACCAAGAACCAACCAAACTAACCAACAAACAACTTCATCAGATGACAGTCTTATAACATGTTATACAATAAATCTATGTTTTGTTCGAAAAATTTGCATATTTGAGGTATAAATCAGTTTTACATTGCAGCTACAATCACAGCTACCGTCAGAAATAGAACCGAAGCAGCCAGAGTAATTACAGACACCAACGTCAGATACCTAAATACTCATCATAAAACATTTCTGAAAAATCGATGGTGTACAGCAAATTAAAGACAAACATCTTGTGAATCCAGCCAATATTTCCGATTTTTTAAGTGTTTTACAGCGAAAACACAATATAGCATTATATTAGCTTACTACAATAGCCTCCCACACTACCGCATTCATTCATCAAGGCACGTTAGCGATAGCAATAGGCACGTTAGCGATAGCAAATAAACCAGCAAGATATATAATTTTGACTAACCTTGATAAGCTTCATCAGATGACAGTCCTATAACATCAGGTTATACATACACTTATGTTTTGTTCGAAAATGTGCCTATTTAGAGCTGAAATCAGTGGTTATACATTGTGCTAACGTAGCATCTTTTTCCCACAACGTCCGGATATTTTACTGACACCTTTTCTGACACACATATTCTGACCAAATAACTATTCATAAACATAACTAAAAAATACATGTCGTATAGGAAATGATAGATACACTAGTTCTTAATGCAATCGCCGTGTTAGAATTCTGAAAATAACTTCATTACGACATCCAGCTTAGGTATAGCGAGAGAGTACCCAAAATCTGGGCGCAAACGACTAGTACAACATGTTCGACAGATATATGAAATAGCATCATAAAATGGGTCCTACTTTTGATGATCTTTCATCAGAATGTTGTACAAGGGGTCCTTTGTCGGGAAAAATTGTTGTTTGGATTTAGAACAGCCTTTTTCCCTCTCGATTTAGCAAACACACTTGCCAAGTGGCGCGAATCTCTCCATCGTCAACAAACGGAAGAGAACGGAACACGGCAAAACTCCCGAAAAAATTTCCTAATCTGATTAAACTATATTAAAAAAACATACTTTACGATGATATTGTCACATGTATCAAATAAAATCAAAGCCGGAGATAATAGTCGTCCATAACGACAGCTTATCAGTAGGCAAATCCAGGTCCCTTCTCGCGCTCTCCAGAAAACAGGAAACTGGTGACACGTCATGCCGAGAGCTATTATTCGACACCAGATCAAGTTACACACTCCATTTCTTCTCTCACTGCCTGTCGACATCTAGTGGAAGACGTATGAAGTGCATCTAAACTTTTAAATATCAAGGACTTTAATAGGCAGGCCCTAGAACAGTGCATCGATTTCAGATTTTCCACTTCCTGTCAGGAAGTTTGCTGCAAAAGGAGTTCTGTTTTACTCACAGATATAATTCAAACGGTTTTAGAAACTAGAGAGTGTTTTCTATCCAATAGTAATAATAATATGCATATTGTACGAGCAAGAATTGAGTACGAGGCCGTTTAAATTGGGCACGATTTTCCCCCAAAGTGAAAACAGCGCCCTCTGTCCTCAACAGGTTAACTTCTTTGGGGTACCCCCCCCCCCCCCCTTCTTCTCTATTTCTGCCTAAAGACATACCCTAATCTAACTGCCTGTAGCTCATGCACAGAAGCAAGGATATGCATATTCTTGGTATCATTTGAAAGGAAACACTCTGAATGTTGTGGAAATGTGAATTGAATGTAGGAGAATATAACACAATAGATCTGGTAGAAGAAAATACAAGGAAATAAACATACGTTTTCTGTTTTTTATTGTTGCTGCATCATCTTTCAAATGACCAAGAACAGCCAAACATACAGATAGGATGCTGTGGATGATTTGAATGAAGAACATAAGATGGCAACAATAGCTGAGCAAAGTTTTAGACTGAATAACTTTATAAATGAGCAAGCTACATGACATTGAGCATGAAGTCACCAAGGTGTCCCACACAAATGTACCCAAGTGGCCGAATTGGTACAGTGATACATTTTGAAGGAAATAACTATATACAAAATACATAAATACTATTCTAACACACACCCCCAAAAAATTATATATGAAAATAATTATAATAATAAAAAATAATAAACAAACAAATAACAAGGGTAACTATTTACACATTTTCTATTTACAATATTGTATATTTTATAAATAAATAAATAAATAGATAAATATTGTGAAGACCCTCAGCCCTCAGTCCTGGTGCCATGGCCCATAGCAGTCTCTTTCTGCTGTAAAGCAGATGCTTACTGAACAGGTGGTGCAGGTGATGGGGCATTTCCTGTGACAAAGGGCACAACGTCGCCTCCCCACTGTGCCCTTTTTGCCCTGAGGCACATTCATGCCTGCAGAGATGAATCTGGGCAGGTGAACACCACTGGTTGACAGAGCAGAAGGTGCTGCAGTGGACTTTCCTGGATGAGCAGCTCCCTGAAGGCTAGCTGTGAGATGGGGGCTGTCTCTATCAATTTCCTCTATAATTTGGGTTAAATCTGTATACCTAGACTTTGTTTTAGCTTTTCCTGATTTATTCGCCATAATTTAAATATATAAAGTTGTTGAAAATGCTATTGAATATGTACTGCTATGCGTAACACTCGTGGCTCCGTCAAGTAGGATTTGCAATGGCGAATGAACCTCTTTTACGCCAGAGTTTACGACAAAGGCTGGTCTTCAAACGTATAACCATTACATATTGCCGTTTACCTCAGCTCATTGGTTATCTTCCAAGCTAGATTTCAAGATGATCAGTGGTCATTGGGCCAAAATACAGTCAATCAACGATAGACCGGTCCTACCATTGGTGCGCAATGAGGTCATTGATTGGTGTCTTCAAATCGGTTTGTTTCGGCTAATACGTCCCGGGAAAAGAGCCATCATGTATGGTTGTGTTAGTAACAACCAGAGGATTGCAATGAAACCAACCATGACTGGATAAACGTTTGTTTAGTGTGTGTAATTACCACGAACGCTTCATCCAAAGTTGAATGAGAGGGAAATCACGACTCAACCCGTTTACAAATGTTTCGTGTTAGGCTATAAAAATAGATTTTATCAAACAAAACGAACATTCACTGTGTAGTTAGGACACTTGGCATTGCCACTAGAGGAAGATCTTCAATGGTAAGCGATTTATTTTATTGTTATTTCTGACTTTCGTGACGCTAATGCTTGGTTGGAAAATGCTAGTAATACTTGTGTGTGTGGGGCGCCGTCCTCAGAGAAACGCATGTTTTCTTTTGCAGTAAACCTTTTTGAAATCTGACACAGCGGCTGGATTAATAAGACGTTCATCTTTTAAATTATGTAAGATACATGTATTTACAAGAATGTTTAATACAACGAATGGTGAATTTAAAATGTCAGATCTCTGCAGTTTAACCGAATGTTGGCCTTATGGGACGTTAGCGTCTCACCTACCCTAGAGAAGTTAAAGGCTGTATTTATGAACAACATATTTAATCATAGAATTACATAAAATATAGGATCTCTATTGATTTTTTTAGGAGTGGTGCTGGAGCAGTCTAGTCCATGGACAGCACCTGTCATGTCCATTTCAAGCAGTGGTGCTGAGAGGAAAGCAGAAATGATAACCAGTATGATAAGGCTTGCTAGGCAGAGCCTTATCAAGTTTGATCAGGTGGCGCCATCTACTGCCCACTTGGGAAACAGTCTGTAACTAGCTCAGTTGCACCCCTGTTCCTCCAGTACTGCATATCTGTATATTGATGTACTATATACAGACAGCTATTATCAGCTCTGTCCTATACACTGACTGAGGACTTGGTAGCACTGGGATGACATGAGAATAAGAGCACTGGCACTGTAGCGTATAATAAAAAAACACAACTTCTTCTGCAGTCCCACAGTGAGAAAGAGAGAGAGTGAGAGGAGGGACTATACTGACTGTCTTGGATACACTGGGACAACATGACAATATTCTGGACATGGTATTCTCCTTTTTCTGTACTCCCTGACGAAGGCCATGCAGCCGAAACACGTCGTTTTTTAAACAACTTTGTTTCTATTGAACATGCCATACTAATAAAGGCATTTTAATTTATTATATGAAGAGTGCCTTGGTCCTCCTTTCTTTTTGATGACATGATAATATACTAGGCAGAGTAGGACAGCACCATGCAGGGTAGAATAGATTAGTAGGGATCCAGAGAACCCTAGCTTATTATCTAGTGGCGAATTCAGCATGTAAATCTTGGTGGGGCAAAAAAAATGTATAAAAATGGTCAGATGAAGCAGATGCTAATCTGCTATCACAGATTGGAACATGTTCCGGGATTTTTCCGATGACATTGAGGAATACACCACATCAGTCACTGGCTTTATCAATAAGTGCATTGAGGACGTCCCCCCCACAGTGACTGTACGTACATACCCCAACCAGGATTACAGGCAACATTCGCACTGAGCTAAAGGGTAGAGCTGCCGCTTTCAAGGTGCGGGACTCTAACCCGGAAGCTTACAAAAAATCCTGCTTTGCCCTGCAACGAACCATCAAACAGGCAAAGCGTCGATACAGGGCTAAGATTGAATCATACTACACCGGCTCCGACGCTCGTCGGATGTGGCAGGTTTTGCAAACTATTACAGACTACAAACGGAAGCACAGCCGCGAGCTGCCCAGTGACACATGCCTACCAGACGAGCTAAATCACTTCTATGCTCGCTTTGAGGCAAGCCACACTGAGGCATGCATGAGAGCATTAGCTGTTCCGGACGACTGTGTGATCACGCTCTCCGAAGCCGATGTGAGTAAGACTTTTAAACAGGTCAACATACACAAGGCTGCGGGGCCAGACGGATTACCAGGACGTGTGCTCCGGGCATGTGCTGACCAACTGGCAGGTGTCTTCACTGACATTTTCAACATGTCCCTGATTGAGTCTGTAATACCAACATGCTTCAAGCAGACCACCTTAGTCCCTGTGCCCAAGAACACAAAGGCAACCTGGCTACCGTCCGTAGCCATGAAGTGCTTTGAAAAGCTGGTAATGGCTCACATCAACACCATTATCCCAGAAACCCTAGACCCACTCCAATTTGCATACCGCCCAAACAGATCCACAGATGATGCAATCTCTACTGCACTCCACACTGCCCTTTCCCACCTGGACAAAAGGAACACCTATGTGAGAATGCTGTTCATTGACTACAGCTCAGCGTTCAGCACCAGAGTACCCTCAAAGCTCATCACCAAGCTAAGTAATCTGGGACTAAACACCTCCCTCTGCAACTGGATCCTGGACTTCCTGACAGGCCGCCCCCAGGTGGTGAGGGTAGGTAGCAACACATCTGGCACGCTGATCCTCAACACTGGAGCTACCCAGGGGCGCGTGCTCAGTCCCCTCCTGTACTCCCTGTTCACCCACGACTGCATGGCCAGGCACGACTCCAACACCCTCGTTAAGTTTGCTGACGACACAGCAGTGTTAGGCCTGATCACCGACAACGACGAGACAGCCTATAGGGAGGAGGTCAGAGACCTGGCCGGTTGGTGCCAGAATAACAACCTATCCCTCAACATAACCAAGACTAAGGAGATGATTGTGGACTACAGGAAAAGGAGCACCGAGCACATCCCTTTTTTCATCGACAGGGCTGTAGTGGAGCAGGTTGAGAGCTTCAAATTCCTTGGTGTCCACATCAACAACAAACTAGATTGGTCCAAACACACCAAGACAGTCGTGAAGAGAGCACGACAAAGCCTATTCCCCCTCAGGAAACTAAAAAGATTTTGCATGTGTCCTGAGATCCTCAAAAGGTTCTACAGCTGCAACATCGAGAGCATCCTGACCGGTTGCATCACAGCCTGGTACGGCAATTGCTCGGCCTCCGACCGCAATGCACTGCAGAGGAAAGTACGTACGGCCCAGTACATCACTGGGGCAAAGCTGCCTGCCATCCAGGACCTCTACACCAGGCGATGTCAGAGACAGGCCCTAAAAATTGTCAAATACCCCAGCCACCCCAGTCATAGACTGTTCTCTCTACTACCGCATGGCAAGCGGTACCGGAGTGCCAAGTCCAGGACAAAACGGCTTCTCAACAGTTTTTACCCCCAAGCCATAAGACTCCTAAACAGGTAACCAAATGGTTACCCGGACTATTTGCATTGTGTGCCCCCCCCAACCCCTCTTTTACGCTGCTGCTACTCTCTGTTTATCTTAAATGCATAGTCACTTTCCTTATACATTCATGTACATACTACCTAAATGGCCTGACCAACCAGTGCTCCCGCACATTGGCTAACCGGGCTATCTGTCACGCCCTGGCCTTAGTATTCTTTGTTTTCTTTATTATTTTAGTTAGGTCAGGGTGTGACATGGGGAATGTTTGTGTTTTGTCTCGTCTTGGGTGGTTATATGGTAAAGGGGGTGTTGGGTTTAGTGTATGGGGTTGTGTTTAGTGAATGTGTCTAGGTATGTCTATGGTTGCCTGAGTGGTTCTCAATCAGAGACAGCTGTCTTTCATTTGTCTCTGATTGGGAGCCATATTTAAGGCAGCCATAGGCATTATGCGTTTGTGGGTAATTGTCTATGTCATTGTGTAGTGGTCAGTGTCAGCACCATTTGTTTATATAGCTTCACGGTAGTCAGTTTGTTGTTTTGTTTCGTTCATTGTTCGTCTCTCTAATAAAAGAGAATGTATTTTTCACACGCTGCGTTTTGGTCCTCTCTTCCAAGTCAAGACGATCGTGACACTATCTGCATTGTGTCCCACCACCCGCCAACCCCTCTTTTTACGCTTCTGCTACTCTCTGTTCATCATATATGCATAGTCACTTTAACGATACCTACATGTACATACTACATCAATAAGCCTTACTAACAGGTGTCTGTATATAGCCTTGCTACTCTTTTTTCAAATGTCTTTTTACTGTTGTTTTATTTCTTTACTTACCTACACACACACACACACACACATACTTTTTTTTTCTCGCACCATTGATTAGAGCCTGTAAGTAATTTCACTGTAAGGTCTACTACACCTGTTGTATTCAGTGCACGTGACAAATAAACTTTGATTTGATTTGTTTTGATGCATGCCAGCAAAGCCACTACTCAACACAACACTAAACAATACATTAATTTCCCTATAACGGTGAAAAACGGTTCCCACAAACTGTTAGGGCCTATTTAAAGCTGTCCCAACAACAGTCCCAACATCTTACCACTGCTCCACCTGGCTATCAGTCTGGCAGCGAAACAGTTAATTCAGCCTCATTTACTTCCGTTTAAAAAAACATAGCTGATATTGCTGACTTGCTTAACAAATGTGTTTTTTAATGACAATTGAGATGTACAAACTATGGCATAAGGGGACGACAAGCGGATAAGAGGCCATCCATAATTTCGATTAAGACATTAATGAGCGAGCTAGGATGGACGTAGTCAATATAACTATTTGTTTAGCACTTTTGAAATGTACAGCGACAGAATTCAGAACATGGGCCGTTCTTACAGTGTTCTCCCTGTACACCAAGTCAGACCAATACGATAAATAAAGGGGGCATAGAAGCAGACAGTGAAAGCTCTTACAATTGTCAATGATTACATTTCTCTAAAACGGGTTATAGGCCACATGTGCACCACCAAGTCAGAACAGTAGGCGAAATTAAGAGTGGTAATTAGACCAAATGATTAGGTCACATGGGCTACTAACATCTTACTACACAACATACACTTAGTATTACTTTCTTAGCTACAGTATACATATCTCCTTGGCATATTACATAATTTATGCAGCAGCATACAATACATTTTTGGACTCACCTTGTTGTGCTGTGCTCACTTGAACAGGAAGGTGGCTCGGCGGTCCTTCTTGGGCAAATTGTGTCATCAAAGTCTGGCATTCTCTGGATTTATGGTGCTTTCAAAACAACTGGGAACTCGAAAAATAAATAAGGTTGAATCATGATGATGTCATTGATCTTCAGGTCGTAGCTCTAGGAAGAGGCCGGATTTACAATTCGTAAGTTGGAGTTGGATGAGTTGGATGACCGTTCAAAACGTATTTTCCCTGTCGGAGATCGTTTATTCCCTACTTCCCAGTTGTCTTGAACTCACTGAAGTCAAGCTTTCGCAGTTCCAAGTTAAGAATTGGTTTGAGCGTGGCACAAATCATGCTTCATTGACAGCCTGGCCAATGTTGACTGTTTATCATTTTAAACTTGGAAATGAGACCCTTAATCCCAGATTTGGGACCACACAGCCACTGTCACTGATTCCTTCCAAACCACTCATTGTTGAATTTGGGATTTCCAACTTGTTGCGTAATGTTTATGTCCAATGGCCGATGAGCACCAATACGTTTTATCTATAATTTCTCTTCATTATACAGTGCTCAAAAAAATTAAGGGAACACTAAAATAACACAACCTAGATCTGAATGAATGAAATATTCTTATTAAATACTTTTTTCTTTACATAGTTGAATGTGCTGACAACAAAATCACACAAAAATGATCAATGGAAATCAAATTTATCAAACCATGGAGGTCTGGATTTGGAGTCACACTCAAAATTAAAGTGGAAAACCACACTACAGGCTGATCCGACTTTGATGTAATGTCCTTAAAACAAGTCAAAATGAGGCTCAGTAGTGTGTGTGGCCTCCACGTGCCTGTATGACCTCCCTACAACACCTGGGCATGCTCCTGATGAGGTGGCGGATGGTCTCCTGAGGGATCTCCTCCCAGACCTGGACTAAAGCATCCGCCAACTCCTGGACAGGCTGTGGTGCAACGTGGCGTTGGTGGATGGAGCGAGACATGATGTCCCATATGTGCTCAATTGGATTCAGGTCTGGGGAAAGGGCGGGCCAGTCCATAGCATCCATGCCTTCCTCTTGCAGGAACTGCTGACACACTCCAGCCACATGAGGTCTAGCATTGTCTTGCATTAGGAGGAACCCAGGGCCAACCGCACCAGCATATGGTCTCACAAGGGGTCTGAGGATCTCATCTCGGTACCTAATGGCAGTCAGGCTACCTCTGGCGAGCACATGGAGGGCTGTGCGGCCCCCCAAAGAAATGCCACCCCACACCATGACTGACCCACTGCCAAACCGGTCATGCTGGAGGATGTTGCAGGCAGCAGAATGTTCTCCACGGCGTCTCCACTCTGTCACGTCTGTCACATGTGCTCAGTGTGAACCTGCTTTCATCTGTGAAGAGCACAGGGCGCCAGTGGCGAATTTGCCAATCTTAGTGTTCTCTGGCAAAGCCAAACGTCCTGCACGGTGTTGGGCTGTAAGCACAACCCCCACCTGTGGACGTCGTGCCCTCATATCACCCTCATGGAGTCTGTTTCTGACCGTTTGAGCAGACACATGCACATTTGTGGCCTGCTGGAGGTCATTTTGCAGGGCTCTGACAGTGCTCCTCCTGCTCCTCCTTGCACAAAGGCAGAGGTAGTGGTCCTGCTGCTGGGTTGTTGCCCTCCTACGGCCTCCTCCACGTCTCCTGATGTACTGGCCTGTCTCCTGGTAGCGCCTCCATGCTCTGGACACTACGCTGACAGACACAGCAAACCTTCTTGCCACAGCTCGCATTGATGTGCCATCCTGGATGAGCTGCACTACCTGAGCCACTTGTGTGGGTTGTAGACTCCGTCTCATGCTACCACTAGAGTGAAAGCACCGCCAGCATTCAAAAGGGACCAAAACATCAGCCAGAAAGCATAGGAACTGAGAAGTGGTCTGTGGTCACCACCTGCAGAACCACTCCTTTATTGGGGGTGTCTTGCTAATTGCCTATAATTTCCACCTGTTGTCTATTCCATTTGCACAACAGCATGTGACATGTATTGTCAATCAGTGTTGCTTCCTAAATGGACAGTTTGATTTCATAGAAGTGTGATTGACTTGGAGTTACATTGTGTTGTTTAAGGGTTCCCTTTATTTTTTTGAGCAGTGTATATCTTCATATGACAAGGATTAAAAAGGATTTGCCAGTAGATTGCCGACTTGATTCATGATGATGACCGCTAGCTAAGATTTTGAAAGTATTGTAATGAAACAGCAGGGAGCAGGTCTCGAACCCTCAACCTTATAGCCCGAGGTCCGGCGTGCTATCGACTTTGCCGCAAAAGCATGCTCCTGCGGCAGAGTCGATTTCCGAGCTTATAAACCAAGGGTCGTTACACTACTCCCTCCTTCCTAGCGCTAGCTTGCGACTCTACATCTTACAGGAAAGCACTCACCGGCCAAGCACACGTACTGCCGTGGATGCAAGGGCCGATCACTTCTGACACCAATGTAATGAAACAGGCGGGAGCAGGTCTCGAACCCTCAACCTTCTAGCCTGAGGTCCGGCGCGCTATCGACTGTGCCGCAAAAGCATGCTCAAGCATTAAAATCGATTTCCGCGCTTATAAACCCAGGGTCGTTACACTATGATGTTGACATGATCAGTCCAATCAAAGCTACAGTACATATAGCGTGATTTGACGTAATTTTATCTGTGGCTAATGACCTTGAGCCTTCTTGGATGGGCACTTATAACGTAATTCTATGGCAGCACCCAAGGGGCTAGAATTTTTTAAGTCTACCCTTAGACTTGGCGGTGAGGTAGTGTCCTCATGAGTGACAGAACACTGAACCAATCACGGCGCAACGCTTCGTATTTTCTGCTGGCTTGCCCCACTACCACAGAAAGCACTGAGCTAGGCTGAAACACCTGCATTTTGAAGCTGCCTTACTCAAGATAACTAAAAAGAGACCATGTTTGCATGCGGTATTATTAACTCAATGATATATATATATTTTTTTACATTGTTTGATATATTAACGCCAAAATAACATGCAAAACAGGCAAGCCCCCTGAAATGTGGGGCTCAAAACAGGTGGGGCTCTGCCACTGTTATTATCACTCCTGTAACAACCACAAAACATCTACTGCAGTCCCAGTGAGTGAGAGTGAAGGTAAGCGTGAGAGATGGAGAGACAAAGTGAGAAAAAGGGGGTAGAAGAATGTTCTCCTGCAGGTATGAACAGCAGTCTAGATCATCTTTCTCCGTCCCTCTCTCATTTCATTCCTCTCTGCTGTGTCTTGAGGGAGTTTGGATGGTGCGATTAATTTTCTAGTGGTTCTGGGGGTGTGTGGTGTGTGCTACACCTCTGCAGCTCCCTCTCCCCCTCCCCTTCTTACCTCTCTCCCTGCAATTCCATAAGAAAAGATGCTGTCTGACGGCAGCATGCTCCCCCTCCTTTCAGGTATGTACGCATGTGTCTAGGTAGGCACTGCACAGGTTCTGATAACAGGTTGGTCTGGCTTCATCCCCTGAGCCCTAGGAGTCTCTAAACCTCACTACACAGACACAAAGAAAGAAAGAAAGAAAGAGAGAGAGAGAGAGAGGGAGAGAGAGAGAGAGAGAGAGAGAGAGGAAACTCAACACAGGTGCTCCATAATGCAACAGGCTTCTCTATCCTCCAGCACAGCAGTGTGAAAGGTAGTCTTCCTTTCATCTCCCTTTCCACTGTCTTAATCCTTCCCCTCTTCTTTTATCAGACCCTTCCCATAAATTTCACAGCATTATAGTACTTAACATTACAGGCATGCAAATTCTGTCCATCCATACCCTTAAAATCATAAAAATCCATCAGGACTGGCTAGTGGACTTGAGGTGGAAGTGAAGTACCAGAGGACAGAGAGAGAGAGAGAGAGAGAGAGAGAGAGAGAGAGAGAGAGAAGAGAGGAGAGAGAGAGAAAGGAGGCCAGAGAGCAGTGGGTAAAATGGCACAGAGGGGCCCTTTCTCTGCCTCTCTATCTCCCTCCCTCCTGAGCCAGAGTAAGCTCATGCATTGCAAACACAAACAGAGTGATCTGAATGTAGGCCAGTCCTGCAGAGAAAAGTGAAAGTGAATGGTAAATCAAAACAATCTATCAGCTGGTGCCACGGCAACGAGTCCCCAAGTCACAACACTGGTGCTTGGCAGCAGGCACGCTAACTGACAACGACGCACACACACATTCTCTAATTAAGACATGGTGTAGGCTACACAAAGGTGGAACTCCTGCATAATTAAAAAGGACCAGTTAAAGAAAGACATTCTTTGAATTTTTCAGGAGCAGCCCACTTCACTTTAATATCCTTCCAGTTTAGCATATTTCTTACATTTCCAGCACTGTCCTGAGACTGCTGAGTGTAGAAGCTGTGCCTGCAGGATATATTGCAGCCAGGATACATTAGAATGGAATACCTTTATTCTCTGCTTAGTCTCTGAATTTTTTTTATAATAAAAAAGAGCCTCAGTCAACCTGTTACTATAGGGAAGTAATCCAGAGCGACAGATGGTGTACGCTCTCTCACACACACAAACATACACACAAACATGCTTCAAATGCAGGTAGTACACTCCCTCCCTCTCCACACCAGTGAAGCGTGGACCTGAAATAATAGATAAATAAATAACTACCAAGCCGGTGGGTGATGAGACTCAGGCTAGTCTTTACTTTCGAAAATCAACTCTGACGTTCTCTTCTCTCAGCCGGTGACTCGCAGGCCACTGCATCAGCAATCTATTTCTCTTCCAGTTTAGTTCATTGACTGGGTGTCAGGTCGAATCAACGCAGAGTGTGCGCAAGGGCGCTGCAGAGGACAGTGGTTTGGCTATACCCAACGACACTATAAGGCTACTCTTCTCCTAGAGAACTATAGACGGGTTAGCTGAAATCACAAACGATGTGCATGCTTCAATTGGTGCAGAAGGCCATGTGTTGTTATGATTCTGGTGGCCAGATAGCCTGCAAAAATAGTTGTTTCTATTAAATTGTCCAGTGATTTTTTTTGTCAAAATTTCGACAGCTGGACATAATAACGTCACACACTTTTTTTGCAAAACCCTCAAATAAATTGTAATGATGGAAGTGTTTCCATTACCAATTTAGAAAAATTGCATATTAATACATGTGTGACTGTCACGATCGTGTGGCGGATTGACGGACCAAAATGCAGCAGTTGGAAAATAAGCCATCTTCTTTTATTTAAGAAGAAGGAGAACAAAACAAAAACACTTAAACACTAAACAAAACAAGAAAACGACCGTGAAGCTACAAACGTTGTGCACATACATACAGGCTACAAACGTTCTACATAGACAATTACCCACAACCAATGAGAGCCTATGGCTACCCTAAATAAGGCTCCCAATCAGAGACAACCGAAATCAGCTGTCTCTAATTGGGAACTCATTCAGGTAACCATAGACTCTCCTAGACAACTACACATACATAGACAACACTAGAAACATGTACTCCACACAAACCCATATACTATACAACAACCCCTTTACCATAAACAACACCCAAAACCAACAAAACAAAAACATTCCCCATGTCACACCCTGACCTAACAAAAATAATAAAGAAAACAAAAATACTAAGGCCAGGGCGTGACATAACCCCCCCCTTGAGGCGCGAACTCCGGGCGCACCATACACAGTCTAGGGGAGGGTCTGGGTGGGCTTCCCTCCACGGTGGCGGCTCCGGCTCTGGTTGCGGTCCCCACGTCACCACAGTACCTAACCACCTCCTAGGCTTCCTCCAAACGACCCCCCTCCACCTTAACCCCATTGCATTCAGGGGCAGTTCCGGACTAAGGGGCAGTACCAGGGTAAGAGGCAGTACCAGGGTCAGTACTAGGGTCAGGGGCAGTACCAGGGTCAGGGGCAGCACCAGGGTAAGGGGCAGCACCAGGGTAAGGGGCAGCACCAGGGTAAGGGGCAGCTCCGGACTGAGGAATGGCAGCTCCGGACTGAGGAATGGCAGCTCCGGACTGAGGGACTGCAGCTCCGGACTGAGGGACGGCCCATGGCTGGCTGACAGATCTGGCTGCTCATGGCTGGCTAACGGATCTGGCTGCTCATGGCTGGCTGACGGATCTGGCTGCTCATGGCTGGCTGACGGATCTGGCTGCTCATGGCTGGCTGACGGATCTGGCTGCTCATGGCTAGCTGACGGATCTGGCTGCTCATGGCTAGCTGACGGATCTGGCTGCTCATGGCTAGCTGACGGATCTGGCTGCTCATGGCTAGCTGACGGATCTGGCTGCTCATGGCTAGCTGACGGATCTGGCTGCTCATGGCTAACTGACAGATCTGGCTGCTCATGGCTAACTGACGGATCTGGCTGCTCATGGCTAGCTGACGGATCTGGCTGCTCATGGCTAGCTGACGGATCTGGCTGCTCATGGCTAGCTGACGGATCTGGCTGCTCATGGCTAGCTGACGGATCTGGCTGCTCATGGCTAGCTGACGGATCTGGCTGCTCATGGCTGGCTGACGGATCTGGCTGCTCATGGCTGGCTGACTGATCTAGCAGATCCTGTCTGATTGGCGGCTCTGGCAGATCCTGTCTGGTTGGCGGCTCTGGCAGATCCTGTCTGGTTGGCGGCTCTGGCAGATCCTGTCTGACGGACGGCTCTAGCGGCTCCTGTCTGACGGACGGCTCTAGCGGCTCCTGTCTGGCTGGCGGCTCTAGCGGCTCCTGTCTGGCTGGCGGCTCTAGCGGCTCCTGTCTGGCGGACGGCTCAGTGGGCTCATGGCAGACAGGCGGCTTTGCAGGCTCATTGCAGACGGATGGCTCAGATGGCGCTGGGGAGACGGATGGCTCAGATGGCGCTGGGGAGACGGATGGCTCAGATGGCGCTTGGCAGACGGGCAGTTCAGTCATCGATGTGCAGACGGCAGACTCCTGCCGGCTGAGGCGCACTGTAAGCCTGATGCGTGGTGCCGGGACTGGTGGCACCGGGCTGGGGACACGCATCTCAGGGCTAGTGCGGGGAGCAGCAACAGGACGCACAGGACTCTGGGGACACACAGGAGGCTTGGTGCGTGGTTTAGACACTGGTGGTAAAGGGCTGGAGACACGCACCATATAGCTAGTGCGTGGAGGAGGCACTGGTGGTACTGGATTGGGGCGGGGAGGTGGCGCCGGAAATACCGGACCGTGCAGGCGTACTGGCTCCCTTGAACGCCGAGCCTGCCCAACCTTACCTGGTTGTATGCTCCCCGTCGCCTGACCAGTGCGGGGAGGTGGAATAACCCGCACCGGCCTATGTAGGCGAACCGGGGACACCATGCGTAAGGCTGGTGCCATGTACGCCGGCCCGAGGAGACGCACTGGTGACCAGATGCGTTGGGCCGGCTTCATGACATACGGCTCAACGCTCAGTCTAGCCCGGCCGATACGTGGAGCTGAAATGTACCGAACCGGGCTATGCACGCGTACAGGAGACACCGTGCGCTCTACTGCGTAACACGGTGTCTGCCCGTACTCCCGCTCTCCACGGTAAGTACAGGGAGTAGGCGCAGGTTTCCTACCTGACTTCGCCACACTCCCTTTAAGGCCCCCCCCAAGAAATTTTTGGGTTGTACTCACGGGTCTCCAGCCTTGTCTCCGTGCTGCCTCCTCATATCGCCTCCTCTCGGCTTTAGCTGCCTCCAGCTCTTCACGAGGAAGGCGATATTCTCCCGGTTGAGCCCACGGCCCCTTACCATCCAGTATCTCCTCCCATGTCCATGAATCCTGTGTAGGTAGGTCCTGTTGCCGCTTTCCATGCCGCTTGGTCCTATGGTGGGTAATTCTGTCACGATCGTGTGGCGGATTGACGGACCAAAATGCAGCAGTTGGAAAATAAGCCATCTTCTTTTATTTAAGAAGAAGGAGAACAAAACAAAAAACACTTAAACACTAAACAAAACAAGAAAACGACCGTGAAGCTACAAACGTTGTGCACATACATACATGCTACAAACGTTCTACATAGACAATTACCCACAACCAATGAGAGCCTATGGCTACCCTAAATAAGGCTCCCAATCAGAGACAACCGAAATCAGCTGTCTCTAATTGGGAACTCATTCAGGTAACCATAGACTCTCCTAGACAACTACACATACATAGACAACACTAGAAACATGTACTCCACACAAACCCATATACTATACAACAACCCCTTTACCATAAACAACACCCAAAACCAACAAAACAAAAACATTCCCCATGTCACACCCTGACCTAACAAAAATAATAAAGAAAACAAAAATACTAAGGCCAGGGCGTGACAGTGACTGCCTGTATGCCCTCCCACCTACAGTACAGTGCATTCGGAGAGCATGCAGACCTCTTCCCTTTTCCCACATTTAGTTACAGCCTTATTCTACAATGGATTCAATAAAAAATATCCTCATCAACTCAATACCCCATAATGACAAAGTGAAAACAGGTGTTTATAAATTTTTGCAAATTTATTAGAATAAGCCCTTTGTTATGAGACTCGAAATTGACCTCAGGTGCATCCTGTTTCCATTGATCATCCTTGAGATGTTTCTACAACTTGATTGGAGTTCACCTGTGGTAAATTCAATTGATTGGACATGATTTGGAAAGTCACACACCTGTCTACATAAGGTGCCACAGTTGACAGTGCATGTCAGAGCAAAAACCAAGCCATAAGTTCGAATGAATTGTCCGTAGAGCTCCGAGACAGGATTGTGTCAAGGCACAGATCTGGGGAAGGGTATCAAAAGAATTCTGCAGTATTGAAGATCCCCAAGAACAGTGGCAACCATCATTCCTAAATGGAAGAAGTTTGGAACCACCAAGACTCTTCCTACAGCTGGCGAAGGGCATTCATCAGGGAGGTGACCAAGAACCCGATGATCACTCTGACAGAGCTCCAGAGCTCCTTTGTGGAGATGGGAGAACCTGCCAGAAGGACAACCATCTCTGCAGCACTCCACCAATCAGACCTTTATGGTAGAGTGGCCAGACAGAAGCCACTCCTCAGTAAAAGGCACATGTCAGCCCACTTGGAGTTGCCAAAAGGACTCTCAGACCATGAGAAACAAGATTATCTGGTCTGATAAAACCAAGATGGAACTCTTTGGCCTGAATGCCAAGCGTCACGTCTGGAGGAAACCTGGCACCACCGCTACAGTGAAGCATGGAGGTGGCAGCATCATGCAGTGGGGATGTTTTTCAGCGGCAAGGACTGGGAGACTAATCAGGATGGAGGGAAAGATAAACGGAGCAAAGTGCAGCGAGATCCTTGATGAAAACCTACTCCAGATCACTCAGAACCTCAGACTAAGGTGAAGGTTCACCTCCCAACAGGACAACGACCCTAAGCACATAGCCAATGCAGGAGTGGCTTCGGGTAGCCCAGCCAAAGCCCGGACTTGAACCCGATCGAACATCTCTGGAGGGACTCGAAAATTGCTGTGCAGCAACGCTACCCATTCAACCTGACAGAGTTTGAGAGGATCTGCAGAGAAGAATGTGAGAATCTTCCCAAATACGGGTGTGCCAATCTTGTAGCGTCATACCCAAGAAGACTCAAGGCTGTAATCTCTGCCAAAGGTGCTTCGACAAAGTACTGAGTAAAGGGTCTGAATACTTATGTAAATGTGATATTTCAGTTTTTTATTTGTAATACATTTTCAAAAATTTCAAAAAATCAGTTTTTGCTTTGTCGTTATGGGGTATTATATGTAGATTGATGAGGAGAAAAAATGATGTAATCAATTTTAGAATAAGGCTCTAATGTAACAACATGTGGAAAAAGTCAAGGGGTCTGAAAACTTTCCGAATACACTGTATGGTGTATTTGGTGAGAATCACAACATAGGGTAGAAAATCAAAGGGGCAGTAGCCTACATTGGGTGTACACTATTCAATTGGAGCATTATTAAATCTGCAGTCATTCTTCTGCCATTTATTCTGTTACCAATAATACTTACATGTTAATAGTATCTTCTGATTACAATTATGTCTCATATTTTAACTAAATGCTTTCTATTAGCTTCCAAAATATAAGTACAGTTGAAGTCAGACGTTTACATAAACTTACAGTTGAAGTCAGAAGTTTACATACACCTTAGCCAAAAACATTTGAACTCAGTTTTTCACATATCCTGACATTTAATCCTAGTAAAAATTCCCTGTCTTAGGTCAGTTAATATCACCACTTTATTTTAAGAATGTGAAATGTCAGAATAATAGTAGAGAGAATGATTTATTTCAGCTTTTATTTCTTTCATCACATTCCCAATGGGTCAGAAGTTTACATACACTTAATTAGTATTTGGTAGCACTGCCTTTAAATTGTTGAACTTGGGTGAAACATTTTGGGTAGCCTTCCACAAGCTTCCCACAATAAATTGGATGAATGTTGGCCCATTCCTCCTGACAGAGCTGGTGTAACTGAATCAGGTTTGTAGGCCTCTTTGTTCGCACATGCTTTTTCATTTCTGCCCATAAACTGAAACTGCGTTTAAATGTATTTGGCTCAGGTGTATGTAAACTTCCGACTTCAACTGTAGGTGTATCTAGCTGTCCGATAACACATTCTGATGGAATGGCTTGTCCTGCACACTAAACCCAAAATGCATTGAGTGAATGTTTGAAAAAGGTCTTGGTTCCTTTCTAAACATAGCAATGTGAATGCAAAGAGGACGCAGACCACAAAATAGGCGAAGTGAACTGGCAAAAGAGTCGAGTCGTCATTCAAAGGCAAGGACCGTGTGAATACAATGAGAACAGAGTTATTTAGCTTTTTTTACTCCAGGGAAAACACCCTTAATATCAAACATAACTTCCCAGAAAGTAGTTACCATGTTCTCAGAATATACAATATTAATGTTCTAAACACATTTCATGGGACTTTGCAAGAACATTCCTGTGTCCAGTTTTCTGAGGTTTAGGAGAATATTCCATCAATGTCACACCAAACATACACAGAACATGGTTGCCATGTTCTCAGAATATACAATATTAATGTTCTAGACACATTTCATGGGACATTGCAAGAACATTACTGTGTCCAAGAACATTTAAAACAGAGGACAGTCTGTCATTGTCCCCTGGAGGTTTATGACTAGTTCACAGTCCTTGCTCATCACTGGAACTTTCCTATGAAAATGTTAGGTAATGACCTAATGAGACCCCTAAGGGAACGTTCTCTAAAGTTGTGGGAACATTTGTTGTTAGCTGGGGTAAAGCTAAAACTTTTAATTTGGCTCTATACTCCAGCATTTTGGATTTGAGAAATTAATGGTAAATAATGTATTGTGTCATTTTGGTAAAATATGTTTGTTAACACTTCTACATTAATGTCGATGCTACCATGATTACAGATAATCATGAATGAATCTTTAATAATGATGAGTGAGAAAGTTACAGATACACAATAATCATACCCCCAAAACATGCTAATCTCCCACCAGGATAAATTACAAGGGAGGTTAGCATTTTTGGGGGGATATGATATTTATGCCTCTAACATTATCTGCATAGCTATCATATTTTTTTGTTATGCTATTATTGAAAGAGTTGTGGCAATGTCAGACCAATCCAATTAAAATCAATGGAGCTGGTGGCAGACATATGTGATTAAATCTTTGTTTATACTTTAGGCCAATGTAAGGTTTGGTGCACTCATTATCAAGGGGAATTTTCATGTAAAAAGCCCAATGAGCATTAAAATGCAAACTTCATAGGAGCGCATCAAATTTGGTGTCCAATGAAAGCTAAGTCTATATTTTTAGAAATTAAGGCATATTTATAGACATTTTTTCAATTCCTTTCCATTCTAATAAGTAGGAATAAGCACAGGCGTTGATTTCAAGTTAAACAAATGGAAAGAAAACATCTGGCTGAAAAAGTCTTAAAAGTTATTAGAAACAAACCCATCTAGAATCGGGTCGGACCCCCCTTTGTCTCCAGAACAGCCTGAATTCTTCAGGGCATGGATTCTACACAGTGTTGGTCAACTGGTATCAAGGGACTGTAGATATGCCAGGAAAACATTCCACACATCATTATTCCACCCCCACCAACCTGTACAGTTGACACCAGGCAGAATGGGGCCATGGACTCATGCTGCTTACACCAAATCTATGATGCAACAGGAACCAGGACTCGTCGGACCAGGCTATGGGTTTCCACTCCTCAATTGTCCAGTGTTGGTGACCGCGTGCCCACTAGAACTGCTTCTTCTTGTTTTTAGCTGACAGGAATGGAACCTGTGTGGTCGTCTGCTGCAATAGCCCAGGACTGATGAGTTGTGCGCTCCGAGATGCCGTTCTGCACACCACTGTTGTACTGTGCCGTTATTTGTCTTGTCATGTGAGGATCAAAATGGGCAGATCAGACTGATGGGGGGGTGACAGAAACCAGGCCTCTCTCTCTCCCACAGAGAGGGAGAGGGGGAGCTGCTGGATGGGTACCTTCACACCCTGCTGTAATTCTTTGGAGGGGGAACTTTCTCTCTCGACCCTTTAGTATTGGGATTGGAATGTCTTTTGTCTAGAGAGACTGTTGCCAGTCCAAAAACGCTAATGTTCAAAAAGTGAACTTTGGAACAATATTTCTGACATCCGAATGTGGGAAATTGTCAGTTGGGAGATGTGGAAAACGAATGTCTTCATTGTGATATCATTAGAAATGGTATAGAAATGGTATAACGAACATACTGAAACTGTTTATGTCAAGTTTCCATCCAAAACATTGTGTATGTGATACGAACAATTATGAAACTATTTTTGTTAAGATATGATTGTGATTCTAATTTTCTAATAAGATAATTGTTTCTGAGAATACCTTGCACAGTAACTAGCCACACCCCAAATGAGGTCAGAGCTTGTCAGCGTGATGGAACCGCCCTTTTCGACCAGAGTGCTTAAAAGGATCGGGGAAGAATTAACATGTCATACCAGAAGATGTGAGATCATGGTCCACACGTTGAAATGGTTAGAAACTCTGAAACTCTCAACCTCAACACTAGATGGGTAGATAACTTCACCAACTAGACCAGGAAATGTGGAGCGTTAGCTACATGTAGGAAATGGTTGAAACAACACGTGGTGAAGAAGATAAACTCACCAGACTATACCCGAACATGAACAGGCTGCAGCTGTCCATGTAAAAGGGGTTAAAGAAGGTTTGGTTTCAAGAGAGATAGATGACAAACGACAGCATTCAAACACGTAAATACATTCATTGCTTCTTATTCTAAAACGCGCGGCGGTTCGTGTGCAAAGTATATGATTAATGTGAAGATAGTCCTAGAATGTATTCACAATTAATGTCAATTTTTCTCTCTCTCTCTATTTTCCCGACACCTTTCTCCATCTCTGTGTAATAAGCCATCATATCATGTCAGTCCACTAGGGACTTTTGTCTCATGTAAGTGTGTATGTGTATTCTGTGTTATTATTTAGTTAGTTAGTAAATAAATAATTAAATACATTTGTGAAGTACTGAATGATGAGCAAAGGTTGGGGTTCTTGGGGATCCAAAAAGGTTACAACTGTTCAGAATGAGACTGATATGAGGTAATGATTAATAAGTGACTGTTATCGATATATAGCTTATATCTTCTAGAGTTTAATTCAGGAAATGGTAACTTGTTAAAGAACTTCTTCTGTAGTGCCCCAAATTACTAATGAGTTAATTGGTACATGATTAATTGAATTGGGAAACAATTAAATATAGTTAGTGGATTAAATAAATAACAGTCAAAAGTCACATCACGACAGCCTGTTGCTGCCTGCCTGTTAGCTTCCACAATTGTTGCCATTTTCCTTCGGCCTCTCATCAAAGAGCTGTTTTCGCCCACAGGACTGCCGCTGACTGGATGTTTTTGTTTGTTGCACCATTCTAGGAGACAACAGGGTGGTATACCTAATAAACTGACGACTGAGTGTACATGAAACCACAATAATGTTGAAGTAGAGAACTAATATTAACATTCATATTTAGTTTTAGTTATTTTAATTCTGCAGAAGTTTAAGAAATATTCCCTAGTGTCTTCTCATTCTGTCACACAAAAAAAACATATCTTTAAGATATATTTAAGTAGGATTTGAACTCACTGTAGAGTTTGGATAAATGTGAGCTAACTATTTGCCCCATAGGAGCTCTGTCAACATCACCTGTAGAATGGTAGGTGTCAAGCTGCTGGAAACAATTTATACCCCATCTTCACATTTCCTCTCCCAGTTTGATCTTCTTCATGAATCCACACACTTTGTCATAACTGTTTAGAATGTGTGTGTCTTTACAGAGTTAGATTCAGGTTGTTCAGTTTTCTGAACACAGCAAGATAGGCAAGGCGGGCTCTCCAGTCTGTGTCCTTAAACACAACCACAAGGGGGTGTGAGTGCTCAGACAGAAAATCACTTCGGACAGGCGGGCGGGCAGAGACCAGGTAGACAGTGCAATGCACACACACCGTTACTAAAGTAAAAAGGTAGGCCTATAAATATAAAATAACTAGAGATTTCACATCAGTGACCTCAGTAAAAAAAAATCCCAATATATTTTTCTTCAGGCCCGGTCCTGCACCACTTCTATCAAGAGACAGCATCCAGTTGAAGCTATCAACTGCCTTTTCTCTCATGCCTTTTCACTCAGGAGCGAAACAGAAGTCCACATGAAGCCACCTGTGCGTCAGAAGGGGGAAGGAGAAAAATAGTTGAGTGTCATCCACAAAGCAATGATATGCAAATGTATATTGATATAATGCAGTGATACCCACATTTAGCTCCTCCAATATGTGGGTAGCATACCAAAATATAACCCACAGACATGGACCTTAATGGAAAATCATCATTATACTTTGCCACCCCAAAATGGACAAATATGTCAAGTTTGACCTGCTGGCACATGGACAATTAGTCATTATCATAGCCCATTGGTCACATAGCTGCCAGCTGGCTAGTGGCTAGATCCGTGGTGATGGTATTCTTACTCAGTCACTCCAACTAGATCCTCACTGACACAGTTTTCTGAATTGAGTGTATAATGTGATCATAGACACACTGCACAACATCTGTTTTGTGTTCATCATCCATTTGTATCGGGGAATTCAATCGCTTTTTGACAGCACCCCTTTTGATTTGAACAAAACCTCCCATACTGTACATATTTTCCTATTGTAGAAATGCTCAGAAAGTGAATTTTTGGACCTGAATAGCAGACATTTAAGAGATAAAGGTGCTCAAAGTTGATCTATTTTGCATACCCCACTATACCATGAGAAATCAATCTTCATCAATGGAAAAGATAAATGATTGAGTTCGATTTAAAAGCTTATAAACAGGGTTGTCAATCTTTTTAATAATTTCTTAATTTAAAAAAAAATGTTTATACAAATATATCATTTTGTTTAACTCAAAAGGAATGCTGTCAAAAGGTGATCGAAATAAAATGTTTTTACCCATCAATGTTTTAAATAAATAAAATGATGGTTGACTTTTCTCATTAGGGCATCTTTGCTGACAGGGCGTTACCATCCCACTGATGCACAATGATGTCATCAAGCAGTAGCCTGTGGACTTCTTGGATCTCGAGAGGGCTTACAGCAACTTCGTCACCCAGTCTGCCAGTCTGCAACAACGCTTCTTCCTCCACTACCCCTCCCATGTAAGCATCTCTTCTTTCTCTACTACCCCTCCCATGTAAGCATCTCTTCTTTCTCCACTACCCCTCCCATGTAAGCATCTCTTCTTTCTCCACTACCCCTCCCATGTAAGCATCTCTTCTTTCTCCACTACCCCTCCTCATGTAAGCATCTCTTCTTTCTCCACTACTCTTCCCATGTAAGCATCTCTTCTTTCTCCACTACCCTTCCCATGTAAGCATCTCTTCTTTCTCCACTACCCCTCCCATGTAAGCATCTCTTCTTTCTCCACTACCCCTCCCATGTAAGCATTTCTTCTTTCTCCACTACCCCTCCCATGTAAGCATCTCTTCTTTCTCCACTACCCCTCCCATGTAAGCATCTCTTCTTTCTCCACTACCCCTCCTCATGTAAGCATCTCTTCTTTCTCCACTACTCTTCCCATGTAAGCATCTCTTCTTTCTCCACTACCCTTCCCATGTAAGCATCTCTTCTTTCTCCACTACCCCTCCCATGTAAGCATCTCTTCTTTCTCCACTACCCCTCCCATGTAAGCATTTCTTCTTTCTCCACTACCCCTCCCATGTAAGCATCTCTTCTTTCTCCACTACCCCTCCCATGTAAGCATCTCTTCTTTCTCCACTACCTCTCCCATGTGAGAAGCTAACAATCACTTAAAGTTCAAAGGTACTGTGTGTACTTCCAACAATTTTCCAGGTGAACAGACTCTGTCTTTCCCCCTCTTTCCTGTCATCCCTCCAGCACACCCACTACCCCCATTATGCAGGCCTAGCAGCGGCAGGTTGGTCTCATAGGGGTCTGTTTAGTGATGCTCTACTTGAGTTTGACTCTCCATTAGGGAACCTGCTGTCAACTCTGGAACAAACTGGAGTCCTCAACAACACTCATACTGTTCACTGCTGATAACGGGTAGGAGCTATGTCGGTGTGTGTGAGATGGTGTGTCAGTGTAGTTTACTAGTAGCGTGTACGGATATTATGTAATAGTTTGGTTGCATACCATGTGTTTTTCTGTGTTTACTACTGGTTTTAAAACAAATGTGCAAGGACTAAGAGCCTTTCACATTTTACCTTTGGTGAACCTCTCTTTCCCCATCCAGGCCTGAGTTGATGTGTATGGCCACCCCCCACCCCCCCCCCCCCCCCCCCCCGTCTCACATCTGAACTAGATTTGGAACTTCATTTCATTTGAACTACCTTTTCCAGGAGTCACCTATGAGACATTATTCACACTCAGAGTTTAGTTCAATGCCATTTGGGCTGAAGAAGAGAAGATGAGTACATTGCATAATGTGTTCTTAAACCAGGCATAGTCATTGTGTGTCTCTGTTCGACTTAATTGGCGGCTCGTGGCAATAATTTGAAAGAATGTGTTGTTTTCCTCAATCAGCTGAATGCGCCACTTAGTTTATAGAACCATGGTTACGTGAGTAACCTTATTAGTGGCTTGGACGTACAGAGCGGTAAAAGCAGTTTCTAGCGCTTCTTGAAATAGTTTTCTTGCTACAAATTTGGTTATAGATTTTGAATGGTTGGAGCTATTACCTGTTTCCACCTACGACACAAGCTGTGTAGGACTCATTAGAAGGGAGAGAGTGATGAATCTGCACAGAATAACTACAAACGATCATACTTACAAGATTGTTTGATGATCATCTGTGATGTTTTCCTGAACTTTCCAATATCTTCCTGAGTGAGGCCATGATGTTCTACCCTACAGACCCCAGTGAGAAGTACAGAGAAGTGCAGAGGATAGGGATGGTCAAGGACCATTTTGAAGCCTCCACAGAGCTTGGGGAGAGCCAGATCGGGAAAATCTAGAGCCCTGCCGCTCCCTGCACTGCACCCCCAAACCTTTCTACTGGCAGTGTGGCTGATGCACCCTCAAACGTACAGTGCTACTTGTACTATAACTTTTGTAAGACTAGTTCTAGTACCTCTACTACTGTGGATGAGGTAGCCCCAAAGTTAATATCTGAAAGTGTGGACAGACTGTTCTTTAAGCCATATGAGAAACTACTGTATGTGGGAAGGAGCACTTAGAAATGGTACATCCAGTTCCACGAGTGTCTAATCTACACATTCTAATTCTATGGATGATGGCACCATCATGTGGACAAACCCTGCAATTCAGTGACAACAACACATAAAGACTACTGTATTGGCCTGTTTCAGGAAATACAGACCGAAAATAAATTGTGTGTATGCTTTTTAAATACAGGATTGTATTAATACACTTTTATAGTGAGGGCGAATGTAACATCTTACAACCAGAGGAGTGGTAGCCAAATGTAAACCTCTCTCTACTAACTAGACCCACATGAAAAATACTACAGTTTACTATAGAATACTGCAGTACTTACTATATAATTCTATAGTAAACCGTAGTATACTGTAGGATACTATACTACACACTATTGTATCTCTCAATCTTGTGTAGTACTTACTATAGAATGTTGTAGAATATTATAGTAAATACTGCAGTATTTACATTCCCCTCCCCCATAAGTGAGAAACCTACATGCCAAGTAAAGACCATATATTGTTTTCCCTTCAGGTTATATAAGAGAGCACAACCTCCACTTATATCTCAAAGATGATATAACAAAAACAATATTATAAGTACTACACTAATGTCTGCAAAAATACTACAGTAAATACTACAGTATAGTAGTCTGCAAAAACAGTACAGTAAATAATACAGTAAAGTACAGTCTGCAAAAACACTACATGAATTACTATTGTATATACTACAGTTTTCTTTTACTACAGTATTTATTACTAAAGTTAACTGTCAATACTACAGTATACTAAAGGAAATACTCCAGTATTCACTAAAGTCCACAAAACACTGCAGTGAATACTACAGTAAAGTCTGTGAAAACACTACAGTGAATACTAGTATTAATGCTATTTATGCACACTATAATACTTTTTCACGAGGGACAACTTCATGTAAACAAATTGTACAAAGTCAGAAAGTGAATGGAAAATCTCAGGAAATGGATTTTACAGAATTCCGCGGCAAATTTTACAGGAAGAACCACTGTATGTTATTGTGTGTTTGTATGCATGTGTCTGTGCCTATGTTTGTGTTGCTTCACAGTCCCCACTGTTCCATAAGGTGTTTTTCTATCTGTTTTTTTAAATCAAATTTTACTGCTTGCATGAGTTACTTGATGTGGAATAGAGTTCCATGTAGTCATGGTTCTATGGAGTACTGTGCGCCTCCCTTAGTCTGTTCTGGACTTGGAGACGGTGAAGAGACCTCTGGTGGCATGTCTTGTGGGGTATGCATGGGTGCCCGGGCTGTGTGCCAGTAGTTCAAACAGACAACTCAGTGCATTCAACATGTATTTATGCTGCAATAGTTTATGTGTCGGGGGGCTAGGGTCAGTCTGTTATATCTGGAGTATTTATCCTGTCTTATCCGGTGTCCTGTGTGAATTTAAGTATGCTCTCTCTAATTCTCTTTTTTTCCTTCCTTCCTTCTTTCTTTCTCTCTTTCTCTCTCTCTCTCTCTCTCTCTCTCTTTCTTTCTTTCTCTCAGAGGACCTGAGCCCAAGACCATGCCTCAGGACTACCTGGCCTGATGACTCTTTGCTGTCCCCAGTCCATCTGGTCATGCTGCTGCTCCTGTTTCAACTGTTCTGCCTGCGGCTATGGAACCCTGACCCGTTCACCGGACGTGCTACCTTGTCCCAGACCGGGTGTTTTCAACTCTCTAGAGACAGCAAGAGCGGTAGAAATAATCTGAATGATCGGCTATGAAAAGCCAACTGACATTTACTCCTGAGGTGCTGACCTGTTGCACCCTCTACAATCACTGTGATTATTATTATTTGACCCTGCTGGTCATCTATGAACATTTGAACATCTTGGCCATGTTCTGTTATAATCTCCACCCGGCACAGCCAGTAGAGGACTGGCCACCCCTCATAGCCTGGTTCCTCTCTAGGTTTCTTCCTAGGTTCCGGCCACACCTCCACCTTTGGCATTCCTGTCTTTTCTGTAGATATTACAAACATGTATTGCTACCACTGTATCATCAAAGGTACTATATAAGTGAGTTTCAGAGATTGTCAGAATATGAATGTCATCTGTTACTAGCAAATGATTGACTTCATGAACCTTGTTTCTTAAGCTACATATGTTAATGTGGGCTATTTTTAACACTTTTCTGGGATGCTTGAATGTTTTTATTGCTTTACTGGGAAGCTTAGCAAAGGTAGACATGCTCAGGTTATTTATGTTAGTGCAGGATGAGCTGCACACAGTGGACTTCTTTCTTGGCCACACCACCTCAGTGCTAACAGTATAACTCTGGTTCATAGTCATATGATTACTGCACACAATAGCCGTAGGATCAGCAGAGTTATTCAGGGCAGTAAGAGGGACATAAATTAAGTTACTTACACTGTGTCTTCCAATGCCCCTGGGAATGTACATTTGCTGAAGTATTATGACAATACAGCGACACAATGGTAGGGATTAAATGAGCTGGGATTGGGTCATTGATAAGTCAGTCTCAACGCAGCCTTATAATGCTGTGAAAGGATCCAGGAACCCAAATAACTTTGTCAATAAATGTTACACCCACCGAGCTGCAATAGTCTCATAGACAGTTATGGAGGGCTAAAAGTCTGCTGAACCGTTCAATGGCACGATATATGGAGGGCAGAGGGACAGATATTATGGGGTGCTTGTTGGTGTCAAGTAGTGACCCAATCAGTTCTTTAAAATCAATCTTCAGCTGTTCATGTGTCATTCGACCCCACATGAACCATGACAGTATCAGCCCCCGGTGACTGACGCAAAGCCTCAGGAAGCAACCTGGTGATCTCCTGAACTTTTACCCCAGGAAAACACAGTCTTTGGTACAGATATATGCCTCACCATGGAACTCCCTATCACAATAGCCGGAATGATCCAAACTCTGTCGTGTCTCGAAGCTGATTGCGAGGCCAGAACTCACATGAGAAGAGGACTCCTGAAGGCCACAACAGCCAAACGGACAGAACTCTGTACCAGAGAGCACGGCCCAACGGAGGGGGGCCGTGGTGGTCCAGGCTGTGCCCAGGCAGTTGATTGACTAGGACAGGGAGAGGTAGCTGGAGGGACATCCACAGTCATGGAGGGAACACCCAAGTCCCCGGCAGAAAACAGCTGGTACAGGTGCTCAAAGCGATTTGAAAGTCTTAAGTCCAGACGCGTGAAGAAGGCAGGCGTGCCGAGATTGAATCTTCTCCTTCTTTCTGGTTCCAACACGCATCCATTAACGCTCACCTGGAGTCCAACAATGAGCAGCCATTTTCTGGTTCAAGCTAGTAGAGGTGTGCAATGGCAGAAATTGATCATAGTCCAGGAAGGTCCCATTATGATCCTCTTGAATGTTTTGATAGGAAGCATTTGATAGTCTCATGGAATCCATATTCAGTTCAAGGCGATTCGTCAAATGTATAATTTCTTCATGAGGAGTAATAATCCTTTCTTTAGCTGCATCAAGTTCAAAACATTTTTCACAAATGAAGGTATCCATTGGACCTTTCCCCGTGACAACTTCGAACATCTCGTAGATCAAACACTTACTAGCATGGCAGTCCCCAGCAGATTCAAAGGAGTTTTCACTGCTGAACGTCGACAGTCGAAGGGAACAAACATTTCCTAGTGCCGCCGGGGACTTAGATGCTCCCTCCATGGCCGCGGACGCGGAGAGCGAGAGAGAGGCGCAGGGAGATGGGTGATGGCTGGGTCGGTTGTCAGTGGCAGCTCGTTCCTTGCTACGCACCGGCCGGCTGCGTGTTAATGTTTGGTGTAGCCTCTCAGAGCTGTGTTGGGCATGTCCACAGTGTCTGTAGTCGAGTGGGATACAAAACATACAATTACAGCATGTACTGGCCAACAATTGGAGTCACACACACACTGGAAATAAGGACTTTTCTTTAGTAGTTCTATAGAGAGCGTTGTATGAGTTGAGCTCTTGGTAGCCTGGCTCAGTTGTTGGTATCCAGGCACTAAAGTTTCCGGGGGGGAAAAGTTGAATGAATAAAGTTGAGCGAGGAAAAAACGAAGAAGTTGGTAATTGTGTTAAATGCAGAGTTTTGATTAAACGGTTATTAAAAGTACAAAAACGACAAACAGCACAGCAGAACAACGCGGATGTGTGACGTTTTTCAGGAAAGCAGACACATGTGCTGTATGATGGGGTATTCTTGTCAGGTCATGTTTCTACTTGCACGAATGCACACACACAGAGAAAAAAAGATTGTAACTTGGACCTAAATCATGCATTAATGTTGACATTTGAATTACAGTGGCATATTTAAGCAATAAGACCTGAGGGTGTGTGGTATATAGTATGGCCAATATACCACAGCTAAGGGCTGTTCTTAGTGCCTGAATACAGCCCTTAGCCGTTGTATTTTGGCCACCACAAAACCCAGAGGTGCCTTATTGCTATTATAATCTGGTTACCAATGTAATTAGAGCAGTAAAAATAAATGTTTTGTCATACCTGTGGTATACGGTCTGATATACCACGGCTGTAAGCCAATCAGCATTCAGAGCTCGAACCAACCAGTTTATTACTGGGGTTGGGATTTTACTCTATAAATGCACTTTAGACAGATGATTCATAGAAATTGTGATCCAGCAGCACAGTCACACAACCACAAGAAAGAGACAGTCAGACGCATCCCGACATCAAGCATATCGTTTATTCATAAGTTCAAACCCATGACAAAGCAGTGTTTTTCTTTGTTTTTCTTTTACATTTTGACAAGTCCCCCTAATGATACAAGATAGATTAATGTGTTTTTGTCACATACTGATGCTCTAGTTATACAGTGAATAATATTGTTTGTTTATGGATTTAAAAAAAAAGTATATTACGTGTTAACTGGATGTCTGAGCTGCTATTCATGACTAGGGGATCCTTGGTGGTTGGTTGGTGTACTTTAGCTATTAGGGAAGCTCAAAGGACTTCAATTAATCTGTTACAAGACAGAAACAAAGACACAAAACAAACGGGTACAGTTAAGAGATGGCACACATCTGGAGCTCAAAGCCATGGGCTACATTGTCAAGATGCGATAGGTTCCCGTCAGAGGTGTGGACTCGAGTCACATGACTTTGACTCAATTCACAAATTTGATGACTTGAGACTCTGCTTGATAGAAAATAAAATAACTTGATTATCTGGCCAGGTTTTGGAACGTTTTGTCTCCGTGGAGAGCCAGAGACAGTATCGCACTTGCAAAAAATCAAACATATTGGCTAGTGAAACGCACACATGGCCCTCTGATTGGACCAGCAAAGTCAATCAACACAGGTCGGGTGAGCTAGCGTAGTGAGGTTTTAGGGAGTTGAAACTGAATGGGCAAAATATATATTTTTTTATACATATTTTAATAGGCTGCATATAGCCTACCATTTGTATTGTATATTAACACAATTGCTTATTCGATGTGGTCATTAACATAGGTCTACGGCATTGAACAATTATTTTAAAAACATCTCATCTGTGCTTCAGAACCAAAAAGCTGCGGGTCTTGACTGTTGACCAATGTCCAGTCATCAGCATTGGTGCGCAAAGGCGGTCGCACACATCCAAATAGTGACCAGAAAGCACTTGTTTAATTTTCTCCGGTTTTGCCTAGCAACAACAGAGTAGCCTGCCTACATTCATATGATCCATATAGAGTACCGTTTAGCAATCTGCTACGGACGCATCTTTGCCACAACTATGGCTACCTGGTGATTTCATTTATAATTTTCAAATTTCCGATATGGCTTAGTTTGGGTGGGTTATAATTATACAGCTCAGTGGTAACATCACACTACCTTCAATACTTATGGGATGAAGATGTAACATATTCTGGCGAATTAATTACTTATTTGTGAGGAAGAAAAAGGCTACAGACAGATCATGCTTTCCATCCGACCCCGACAACCTCTGCTGCATACAGGTAAGCCATATGATCCTGCTAGCTCTGGACTCCAGCGAAGTGACAATGACCACGTTTACATGCGCACAGTAGTCCGGATAGTAGCTCATATCCCGCTTAGTCTTATTCGGTTGTTTACATGCACCTTTGATATCCCGCTCATGAGTAACCATGAATAAACAGAATATTCCTCATTTAAATTCATATGGGCTAAATGGGATAGTAACTGAAATATGAACACTGACTGTAGGCCTATTACCTCTCACATGTAGCGGGGTGAGTATAATTTGTGGAACGTTCCAACAACTTTGTAAATAACGAGGTTGCCAACACACAACGCATTCAAAGTTCTATAGCGGCAGAATAAGATACCGGGTAGGTTGTTGGCAGTTAAAGATTTTCACTCACCACATTTATTCAGAAAAATGTCTATCCTCGATCTGGTAGCCTATGGACAAACATTAAGAACAATATATGTGGTGAGTTGATGCCTATTTGGCAGCTAGTTAGCTAGGTGAATTGATCATGCTACTTTGTATGCATTGTTTGTTGGCATCCTTGTACTTTACGAAGTTTTTGGAACAGATTCATGTTGGAACGTTCCACAAATTATACCCACAACATATAGCATAATAAAATATTAACCCCTTCAGAATTATGCATTTATTGCAGTAAAATTATACAACAAATGTTAATTTCGTCATGGGAACAGGAGTGGAGAAATATTATTTCTTTCTTTCAGCATCTCGAGAAAATACAAATACCAGGGTAATGTGTTATCTTTGACACTAATGCAAGCAGACATATGCACCCAAGCCAAACTGTCTTATCAGAAATGTGTTTAATTGTTTTCTCAGCTTTTCTTTTCCTTAAAACCAGTCAAAATGATTACATTTTTACATTTTGCAAAGGACCAATCGTTCCAATGTTTTGGAGTTGTTGCATTTTCTTCCAGGTCTATAAACAAAACAGACAACGTTACAGGTATTAACTAGATTACTAATACATTCATTCTATCAATGTAAGACATTATTCTGGTGAGCACTACTTTATTTAGTCTTCTGGGCAACAATTTATGACAAGAAAAGCTGCATGTAGGCCTATCTAACCATAGTTGACAAACAATCGGCCTACCAAATGTAGTAAATTATAATATGGCCTACCAAATACTGGAAATTATAATATGGCCACCAAATACTGGAAATTATAATATGGCCTACCAAATGTAGTAAATTATAATATGGCCTACCAAATACTGGAAATTATAATATGGCCTACCAAATGTCAGAAATGATAAGCAGAAAGTTGTCTAAATTAGTGGTGAATGTAGCTAGTAGGCTATACGGTCCAGTATGGAGTAGGGGCAAAATAAATTATGGAATTATGGTGGATTGAACTGCACAGGTAGCCCACCTTTTGAAGTGATTTGACTATCAGATGAAAACATTATTGCAGAACACCATAGACTGCACAACACCCATGATATGTGCAACTGAGCCTGCACAGACAGCGAAAAACAACAGTAAAGGGTATAAGTTGTTTACCTCCCATCTAAGATCAGCATATCCCAGGCATTTTATCTGGGTTTCTCATAACCAGGACACAAGCTTTTTTGGGTTATTGTAATTGGGAATGGTGTTTATATGCACCATCTCAAAAACAGAATACTTGAGTATCCCGAATAATAACGGGATATTAGTGTGCATGTAAACGTGGTCACTGTGACATGATATCCCTAGTTGATAGACAGCTAACTTGAATGACTTTCAGCTCAAAATGCAGGTGTAAAACATAGTTTATTTGTGTATCTTTCGTTTTGAAAATGCATCACCGTTTTTTGGCTGTAATGATAGGCTAAATTTGAGCAGCGATTGTGCGCACCTTTGCGTGGGGGTCTAAAACTTTAAACGGGTCAAACAGTTAGAAAACCACTGAGCTGGCGAACAGATGGCTGATTTGCTGAACAGCTATATAGGATCGTGTGCAGTGCAAACGTCAAATTGTAGGGACAGAGGATTGTCATAAATTAATATACATCTTTTTTTTTTGCTGATGATCAAGAATATCAACTGTTTACCCTGCAAGCTCACCAGCAATGGGGTATCAAGCAACAATTTCTAGCATAGGCCAGGCCTACTGGTGTTTTGGTATGTCAAAATTGCTTGAAATTTATAATTTACTTATAAGGCTTGCATTTGGAATTTGGTAAAATAAATTATTACATAATCAAAATGTGTTGTTGACAAAATAATGAAAAGGGCTGTCTGGTAGCCTAAAAAAATTGACAAAGATTTGTAGTTAAACAAGCCTTTGCCTGTATAGTTTAAAAAAAAACTTGATTTGAGACATAAAAAAACTTGTGACTCGACTCGCTCTTAGAATGCAAGACTAGGACTTGACTCAAGACTAAACCCGTTCTACTTGGGACTCGATTTGGACCTTGTGACTTTAGATTTGCAGTGACTCGAATAATAGTGACTTGGTCCCACCTCTAGTTCCCGTGTGAAAGCAGACTCTGAAAGCTATTTTAATTGGTTAATCTCTACTACTCTGCTTTATCAGCGGAGTGGCCAGCACTTGAGTGGGTGTGGCATTGGATATCAGCAAGGTCAAAGGTGACACGTTACGTGTGTCCCCTAATAACAATGTCACAGATTTGCCTAAAAGCAGTGCTGCTGAAGCCTGTCTGTGGGGTGAACGTCTGTCTGAGTTAGCAAGAACTTAGTGGTTCACAAAACTTCGTGGTTGATGTAGAGACGTGTATGGAAAGGCAACACGCTCATTAAAACAAATAATAAAAGGAAATGTACAATGTTTTATCTTTTTCCATCGTGGTTTTCATGGTTCTTTTTTGAATTCGTCTCCCTTTTATTTTACATATTCCATTTCAATAACATACTTAACGTAAAGGACACAGCACTATCTTGTTGACTCTATAGTATTTACAGGATCTAACCGACAGCGATACACATTTAGATTTTACCCTCTCTCCCCTCCTACTGACACCACTTTCACAAATAAACTGGTCACCATGGAGGTCCCATGCCTCCTCATCACCAGCAGATCAACAATGCTCTCCTCTACAAGATCTTACTTTTGCTGTTTGATACACGTTGAAGAATAAAAGCAGTAGAAGTAGACGAGCATCCCTCGTCTTCTATACTCAACCTGATATTGGGGATTGCAGTATGACACCTGTTATTTCAATTCATTCTGTGTTGGCCACCTCTCTACTCCCTTCATCTGTTTAGATGTTATACTGTATGCTATGTGAACTGGAAAAGACAACTGTAGAAAGTAAAATGTCCTATTATAAGTAGGCAAACGATGTACTGTATATTACCTATGATAAGAGTGAAATCAAGGAGTACATGTGGAAAGGTCAACTAATCAGGACATTTATCAGGCAGAATATGAGCCATTAGACATTGTAAAGTCAACTTGTAAAACTGTGTTGGTCGGACCAAAGCCTATTATATCCAAGAAACTACCGGTCTTTCAATGGTGGCAAGTCAATATCAAACCTTTTTCTAACTTAAAGGGGAACTCCTCTCAAAAACTACCTTTTTGTATTTTTTCCATAATTGTTCAGCATTTTGCATCATGATGATGTGGCCGGTGACATCTTGAAAGTCCAATATCTTGAAAACTTTAATTTTTAGACTCTATCCTCTTTTTGACTTGATCGACCTTAAAGAGAAGGTAGAAGGACACAGGAGAAGGCACCACTACTTTCTTAGTCAGCATTATCTATGTCATGACTTTACTTTCCTTGTTGCCTTATGTACAGTCAACCAAGGCCAATCTGGCCTTATTCTCAGTGGACTCAACCCAAACAGGGACCGACACCCACCTGTACAACAGTGCTTCCTGTGAGGGAGTAGTGTTGAACAGTCAGAACTGTGGGATTATGGCTTCTCCTGAAGAGGACCTTCAACTGTCCTCAACCTGATATTCAGACTGATTATGTCTGTACATGTACATTAGGACACTTCACTGTTGGACCAGATAGAATGGAATAACATTGGATGTTTCTATAATACTGTATTTGCACCATTAGAAGTCCAGAAGCTGAATGATTCTCTCCCTCTCTGTTCCCAAAGCTCTGACAGTTATCGCCCCCCTGTTTCCATAGCAACCTCTTCCTGCCACTCTGCTGTGTTTGGAGATTTGATCAGAGGAGCTGTTGTCCAATGACAGATGACTACTGAGACTGTTCTGGACCGTGGTGGGCAGGGCTTACTATCAGGTCAACATCATCAACATAAATCAGAACCCTTTCAATGTCAAAATGACCAATATGATGAAGAGCCTCCATTGCAAAACTGAGGCTTCATTCCATTTTGGCCCTAGTCCCTTCCCCTAGCTCCTGATGGCAACTCCATTTAGCTCAATTGAAGGGCTAACTGTGGCCATCACCACATCGCTTACACCTGCTCAGTCCTTTCAGATCTGACGCCAGTACATTTTCAAACTATGAATAAAAAAATGGTGGACTTCAAAGCTGGGGAAGGAACTAGAGAAGAGAATTGGAACCAGGCATAAGCCACATAACACAACCAGTGAAAGGATAAGCTCTCTGAAATAGGTCCAAGTCCCACCATTTGGTAAACACTGGGCTAAAACATCATCCCTCTCTTCCTTTCTACTTCCTTTCTTCACTTCCTCTTGTTTGATTATTGGTTGTGGATGCTACTTACATAGTTTGTATGAGTCATCTGTATTTCTCTACTGCCTATACATAGGTGTTCCTAATGTGTATATTTACAGAACACACCATTTCTTGTACACGATACAGGTGTTAGCTCGGACCAATCACATCACTGTACTCTCTCTCTTCTTCGATCTTTGAACAAAAACATATTTACACCAAACCACACCTGACCAAATAATATGCTTAATGTCCTCTTGATTGTTGCGCTATTTGTGTGTCCTAATTTTTCTGTGTGTGATTGTGTGTGCATTACCCTCCTAGCCATGCATTGGAACATGTGAAATAGCAGTAGGAATATCATTGTTGTTATTGTTTTTTAAACCGAAGAGGATACATAATATCTAAAATAAGGTGCCAAGACTTATTCCTAGAACTGTATCATAGAAAAAGAAACAGGCGATCCATCTAGAAGATGGAAAATAAACTTGTAAACAAATGAATCAATAAATAAGTCAATAAATTAATAAAACACGTCGCATACTGTAGAACGGAAATTAACATTCCAGTTTTAGAGGGATACTGTATATATGGAGTGTTTTACAACGGAAAGAAGAGCCACCAGTACCCTCTGGTGGTGAGATTGATGAACCTACACAAGCTGCAGCAAGAAGAAGAGGAGATGGTTGTCATGGCAACACTTCCTACTTCCTGCCTGCTCTACTCCAGGTAGATGTCTTCGGTGGGGCAGGCGTACTCCAGGTGCTCCTGGTAATACTCCTGGAAAGCCCGTCTAGAGAGCAAGACAGAGAACAAAGGCCGTAGCTTAACAAACAGATGTCCACAATCAAATCACCCTGCAATAATGTCTCAGCCAGACTCACATCATGGTTCTAACCCAAGATGAGCATCAGCTTAGTAAACATTTCCCCATACCATTATTCATGTCTGAAGCCTTTCTGTCCACTAACCCTGAGTCCCCAGCCCATACCGTCCTGCTCTGCCCTCTGCTTTGCTGTGTCGACCTTGAACCATGGCCATCTTTAATAATTCAAACCCAATTTGCCTGATTCAGACAAGACAGGAACTACAGACATTATAAACCCCAGCACACACACACACACACACACACACTCTCTCTGTCTTTCTCTGTCTCTGGCTGAGAGAATGACTCAATACTTTGTAATGACTTTTCTTCTCCTCTCCAGCATGCCAGCTGAACTAAAGGGCTTGATACTATAGGTATAGTAGTCTATGGTTTCCAACATTATTATTCAGACCACAGTATAACAGTTTTTCATATAAGCAATAATGACCGAGATTGGGAGATAAAGCAGTGCTAAAGCATTGTTAGGCTCAACCCTAATCCACCCCCCCCCCCCCCCCCCCCCCCCCCCCCCCCCCCTCTTAGCCCTGCCTCTCTGTTTTGCACTATCCTGCGAGCCACATCGAGTCGGAGTGGTCTTCCAATTCAACTGAATGAAGGGTAGTGTCTTTTCAGCACTCTAGTTGGCCCTCCAAACTAAGTAAATTGACATGCAGACTTCCTTTCGAGTGGTTATCAAAACTCCCAAAACTGCAACCCACGGGTCTAAAGTTGCTTCAAGAAGATGGCAGGTAAAAATACTAGGATGGAAACGCATGTAAGTAATTATATCTTAAAAACAAATTATGCAAAAAAAATACAGTTCAGAGGAATATGTTAGTTAATGTATACTGAACACAAATATACAATGCAACAATTTCAATGATTTTACTGAGTTAGTTAATTTAAGGAAATCAGTCAATTTAAATAAATTCATGAAACCCTAATCTATGGATTTTACATGACTGGCCCAGCCAATCAGACTGAGTTTTTCCCCACAAAAGGGCTTTATCACAGACAGAAATACTCCTCAGTTTCATCAGCTGTGTTGGTGGTTGGTCTTAGATGAACCCACAGGGGAAGAAGCCGGAAGTGGAGGTCCTGGGCTGGGGTGGTTACACATGGTCTGCGGTTGTGAAGCCGGTTGGGAGTACTGCCAAATTCTCAAAAACAATGTTGGAGGCAGCTTATGGTAGAGAAATTAACATTCAATTCCTTGACAACAGCTCGTGGACATTCCTGCAGTCAGCATGCCAATTGCACGTGACAAAACTGCACATTTTAGAGTGGCTTTTTATTGTCCCCAGCACAAAGTGCACCTGTGTAATGACCATGCTGTTTAATCAGCTTCTTAAATATGCCACACCTGTCAGGTGGATGGATTATCTTGGGAAAGGAGAAATGCTCATAAACAGGGATATAAACACATTTGTGCACAGATTGAGAAAAATACGCTTTTGTGCGTATGTGATCTTTTATTTCAGCTCATGAAACATGGGACACACAGTTAACATGTTGCGTTTATATTTTTGTTCAGTATAGAAAAACATGATTATGCATATTTTTTGGTCATCACTACGGGGTCACAGCCAATGCCTTACTGCAACTTAAATAAAACAAATAGTGCTGTGGAGAGGCTCTACATGCCTAGGTTTACATGCACAGCTTAAAGGGGATTGAGAATCATACTCCAAAGTGTGTCCTATAGCAGAGATGGGTGTGTGAAAGGGAGACTGAAGTACTGTGTGTGACTCACCCAACACTCTCGGCCACACGCCGCATTGACTCCTGGGAGACAAAGACGTGGCAGGCAAACCTGTTCAGCATGGGGTGTTTAGTAATGAAGCCAAAGTAGCTGAGGAGTGAGAGAGGGGGATAAATGAATAAAGTTGAATGTTTTACCTTTATTCTTTGCTGTTTTATTGTCTAATGAAATGTTTCCTCAACATTAATTTTCATACCAATTGTTTTTGGGATGGCATCCACAGAAAGAGATGTTCTTCATCTGGAAGAAGTGACTACATCTGTCAAACTGGAGAGGGGGAGAGAGAGAGAGAAAGGGAGGGAGGGGGGGAGAGAGAGAGAGAAAGGGAGAAGGGGAGTGAGGGAGAGAGAGAGAGAAAGGGAGGGAGGGGAGTGAGAGAGAGAAAGGGAGGGAGGGGAGAGAGAGAAAGGGAGGGAGGGGGGGAGAGAGAGAGAGAAAGGGAGGGAGGGGGGGAGAGAGAGAGAGAAAGGGAGGGAGGGGGGGAGAGAGAGAGAGAAAGGGAGGGAGGGGAGAGAGAGAGAAAAAGGGAGGGAGGGGAGAGAGAGAGAGAAAAAGGGAGGGAGGGGAGAGAAAGAGAGAAAGGGAGGGAGGAAGAGAGAGAAAGGGAGGGAGGGGGGGAGAGAGAGAGAGAAAGGGAGGGAGGGGGGGAGAGAGAGAGAGAAAGGGAGGGAGGGGAGAGAGAGAGAAAAAGGGAGGGAGGGGAGAGAGAGAGAGAAAAAGGGAGGGAGGGGAGAGAAAGAGAGAAAGGGAGGGGGAGAGAGAAAAAGGGAGGGGGAGAGAGAGAAAGGGAGGGAGGGGGGGAGAGAGAGAGAGAAAGGGAGGGAGGGGGGGAGAGAGAGAGAGAAAGGGAGGGAGGGGGGGAGAGAGAGAGAGAAAGGGAGGGAGGGGAGAGAGAGAGAAAAAGGGAGGGAGGGGAGAGAGAGAGAGAAAGGGAGGGAGGGGGAGAGAAAAAGGGAGGGGGGAAGAGAGAGAGAAAGGGAGGGGGAGAGAGAAAAAAAGGGAGGGGGGGGAGAGAGAGAGAGAAAGGGAGGGAGGGGGGGAGAGAGAGAGAGAAAGGGAGGGAGGGGGGGAGAGAGAGAGAGAAAGGGAGGGAGGGGGGGAGAGAGAGAGAGAAAGGGAGGGAGGGGAGAGAGAGAGAAAAAGGGAGGGAGGGGAGAGAGAGAGAGAAAAAGGGAGGGAGGGGAGAGAAAGAGAGAAAGGGAGGGGGGAAGAGAGAGAGAAAGGGAGGGGGAGAGAGATGCTCATATTATGTGGTAGTTTCAGCATCCTTTTTATTGCACTACAGTCGCTTAAGAGACTCTGGCCAAAAAATATATGTCCAAGTTTACACTCGTCCCTTACCCTCACCCCCCTTCCCATGCACCCCTCACTTACATCTCCCCATCTCTCACCTCATCCAAAGTGTCATATTCGTCCTCCAGGCTCATTACCAGTTTAACCCCTTGTAAACTAATCTCCAGCTCACACAGAGAGGGGGGTCTCACATGGACCGTCCGCTTCCGCGCTATCGCAATCTGACAAAGAGAGAGTTCAATACAGATCAACTTTGTTAATTGAACACTGTCTCACACTATTGAGCACTCTATGACCTGTTCGTTTACCCAATCCAGAGTGGTGCATTTCCTGTTTACCTTCTGCATGGCGGCACAGAGGATACCATTGCCTTGGTGATAGGGCACCTCCACAGAACCCAGGAACTGAACGCTGAAACTGTCCATCCAGGCTGGGTTCCTCTTCACTCCTACCGGAAGTACACACACAGGAGGTGACATCAGACTGGATGCATTTATGTACTGTCTATTTTATCTTATTGACATTCAGGTTATGTGTCTCCAGTGATGACATACTCTGTATAGAAAGTGAAGTGTTGACTGTATGTCAACTTTCCAGTAGAACTGTGCTCCTACCAGACATGAACGTAAGGTTTATGTCTCTCTATCACTCACCCATTATCTCCTTGAACTGCCCTATGACCTCATGGGCATAGAAGGCAGGGAATATCCCCATCTCTCCTGTCCGCATGTTGTAGCCTCTGTACCAGTAGTCATCCTCCTCCTCCTCGACATACAGAGGGTCGTCCACATCCAGCTCCAACTCATCCACATGTCTAGGGATAAACCTGTAGGAGGCAGAGTGTATAGATACACACACATTACTTGGTTTTAGTGAGGAGGAAGCAGCATCTGTCTGGGTATCAGGTGACTCCCCGAGGAGAGGCTGTTAGCTGAAGAAACAGCAGAGACACATTTAGGGATAGAGGGAGGAGGGGAGAGAAGAGGGAGGGCGGTAGGAAGGGGTGAAAGGGAAGGGGGAGGGGAAGTGCTGAATGATTTAGGTTTATAAAGGTTAGGGAGAGAGGAATGATTCAGTTACTGAGCAAAGGGGAAACAGTGAGCACACATACACACACACACTGAGGCCCAGGTGGTGGCAGGCTAGTGTGTGTATAGCTGTTCCCCCTGCAATTTCACTAGGGCCATGACACCTGCCCCCCTCTCACTCTCTACTTTCCTCTCTTCCTCTCTCCTTCCCTCCGTCCCTCTCTCCAGACCACTAGTGATTCACCAGAGTCACGTCTCCTACTGCACACAACCATCCTTTATCCCATATCACCTACAATCCATAGTGCATGTGTGGGACTAAGAACAAAGAGTCAAACAGATAAGAGATTATAACATGCTCTCTTGAAATGATATTTACAGGTTTTTCTCTGATCATGATTTCAGATTGTATATAAACAGAGAGCAACACAACAAGCAACGGTATGTCTGTAAAGGATGTTCTGAATGCTATGGCTCACCTGTATACAGCCCTGTGTGTCTGGTCCCTCTCCTCTCCGTTGATGGTACAGGAGAACAGCCCAAATGACTCTGTACCTGCACAGGTACAAACAGTGAGATCACTGATACACATGTTGGTAGGGACATTATTATAACCCATAGAACCTCTCTGAATAACATCGAAATGAATTATAACTGCATCTGTCAAAATAACCCATTACGATGAAATTCTTCTTTCTGTTTGTAATAGGTCCTTAATTATGTAGCCGATCCTTCAGTGATCTTCTATCATGCTACAGCTTGGGAGAGCTAACATGGACACTCTGGATTCAGTAAATGAGACATATTCAGTTGGGATCTAACGCGTACAGGCCTGAATAAGAATGAATACAACAACCATGTCTCAGTCACTAGTTAGCACAGTCATGGGTGGTACTGATAACTCAAAAATGTACTCAAAAGGCATACGTGAAATATGCAAATAAGCCTCAACACCCTACAGCTTTAAAAAAACACCCAAAATAAAACCTTTATCAACGCAGTTCCACAAAGAACCAGAACATATTTTTGTAGAACCTTTTATGATGCTTGCTTTTGGAATGAAAAATGGTTATTTGGCGCTCTTGATTTTTCTATGGGTCTTCAAAGAACCATTCCATTTAAAGTTTGTTCAAAGAACCTAAAATGGTTCCCCTATGGCATCACTGAATAACCTTATTTGGTTCCAACTGGAACCGGTATTTTTAAGTGTAGGCTACTTACTAGAGGATCGTGAGGTGCTGTTGACAAACACGTTGAGGAACTTCTTGGAGAAGTGCATGTCAGCCTCAGGTGAGGAGTCTTCTGACGAGCTGAGGAGTTCTGGCCGCACCCCTCCGTTCCCCCGGAAGTACCCCACCTCCCCCATCGCCAGAGGGTCATCATCACACAGTGTAGACAGCTCACTGTCATCACTCAGCACAGAGGTACATCTGGGAAGGGCACGGTTCACACAGGTTAGTCATAATAGCTTAATAGAAGAAGACAATATAAAAGCATCCATAATGCCCTATAAAGTTGACTCCTGATAAATCAGCTTGGGACTGTTGTGACAGCACTGACTAAACAGGAGTAATTAAACAACTTGATGTAAATTACTTTTAAATTGCCAATAGAATAAAATTCAACTAAACCCTTCCACAATAAAGGTGGGCCCTTTCTCCAAGTAAGTACCTCCTGAGGCTGACCAGCTCCAGTGTAGTGTTCTCATCCACCACCAGAGTGTACTTCATAGAGTCGTATGCCAGACCGTCGTCATCCGGCTGGGACCGCAGAGGGAGGTCTCTCTCACACAGGGTGCCTTCCTGCTCCAACAGGGTGAGGTCTCGAACGCTCTCGTCGATGGGCGGAGAGCTATCCAGGTACTGGTGGCTGCCACCGTAGGATGACTGCTTCCTCAGGCAGCTCAGGAACGGGGAGGAGTCTCCCTCTTCCTCATCGTTGTCAGTGGAGTAGGTGAGGCTGAAGCATCGGTTGGTCTGGGCTGTGGGGATGTCCAGGGTCATGCTGTGTTTGACAGTGGTGATGCGTTCCAGGGAGGCCGTAGAACGTCCGGTGGGCTTGGCCTCTGTCTCGCGGCCCTCGTCCTTGTCAATCGCCACGCTCTCACTCAGACTGGGAGGGTCCAGCTCCTTCCTCTCCTCCAGCATCATCAGGTCATTATCGGGCTCCACAGTATCATCATCATCCTCTTTTTCATCCTTCCTCTTGGTGTTTTTGCCTGATTTAGGGCTGGTGATTTCTTTCTCAGAGTCCTGAGTGTGATTGTTGTCTGTGGATACCCTGTTGCCATAACGCTCCACGATCACCGGTCTGATGGTGTCAGCTGTGGGATTGCTCTTGTACAGACAGGGGCCAAATCGATCGTTGGCTTTCCCTGTATTCCATTTGGGCAGCTCTGCACTCTTCTCCATCTTCTCTCTCTCCTTCCACTCCTTCCTCGGACCCTTCCCTTTTTTATCCTTCGATTCCTTCGTCCCAGATTTCAGCATTTTGTCACCCGCAGCGTCGGTGAACGTGTCTGGCTCGATGTCTGAGGAAGGTGAGATGGTGTCCGAGACGGACACTGACCTCTTGAAACAGTCCTCGGGACAGCTAATTGGATAAGACCCCTCCAAGATCATCTTGTTCACCAGGTTGTTAAGCAACCAGGGTGAGTCTGAATTCTCGCTCAGCTCGTCCTCGCTCTCCGACTCGGACTCTCCCTCACTGTTGACGTCGTAGTCGTCAGCGTGAGTGGGTATAAGTCTGGGTCCCACTGGCAGGTAGAAGGAGCGTTTGAAGCTCTCCAGGCTGTGGTCGGGTTCTATCTGGAGTACCATCTGTTTGGAGATTCTGTCCTCACAGCGCGGGGGTGTGGGCAGGGCCTCATCTGGGTCAGGCTGGTGCTCATAGGGCAATTCATCATAATCATCTACACTCTGTAGGCCCATCAGAGCCTGACCGTCATCATAGGGCTCTGGGGGCAGGATGGGGGAGTCAGCAGGGGGGGGGGTGGCTAGGCTGGGGGAGGGTAGTGGTGAAGGTAAGGGTGAGCCCACTTTGATGGGGTCTGGGTGGCCAAGGAGGAGCGATACCTTCATTCCCACAATGCTGCTGTCCTGTTCTAACTCGTTGTCAGGGCCCAGTTCCTGGTCGGAGGTGGGTGAGCTGGCCTCCTCAATGGAGTTGGTGAGGTGAGAGGAGCGTCCACTACTACTGTCATCACTGGTCATATCCAGCTCTGTCTCTGAGATGGAGGAGATCATATTGGAGACCAGGGGTCCTCCGCAGGCAAACGCTGCCTCCAGCTCCCCCTCAATGTCTGATTCTGACCCGGGAGAGCTCAGGTCATGCTCTTGGTCTGAGGTAGCGTAGCACCGCTTGGCGTTCATGTCAGCGATGCCAGGGTCCGAGGACGGAGAGGTGGAGTCATTGGCCGCCTCATTGGCTGTAGCTGGAAGCTCGCTCTGGTCAGTGCTTCTGGATTGGTCGAGAACATCGGAGCGGCTTGATGGCATATAGCTGGAGAAAGAAGCCAGCTCACAGGGCTCGATGGAGGGGAACTCAACGTAGACTGAGCTCTGGTTCTCCTTACATGCCATGTCATAGGTCTCCTTACACATGAACTCTACGTCAAAATCTTTCTCCAGCTCCTCACCTGACAGAGGGGTGTCAGCTCCGTCATTTCCCCCAATGGGAGCAGTGGAGGACAGGCATCGGCTGGTCCCGTCTGGGTCGTTTTCCAGTTCCCGGTCCAGGCCTGACTTAGTATTGACCGTGTAGGTGTCGGTGGGACGTCGCTGGGTGGACATGCAGGACCGTGAACTTTTGTGGTTGTGGTCAGCGTTGTTGAGGTCGTGGTCGACCTCGTGGTCGGCTGAGGAGTTAATGACCTCGTCAGAGCCCAGGTGAGACTTGTGTTGACCGAAGGAGCCTGATGGAGAGAGGGAGAGGAGAGGGGATAGAGAGAGAAGAGAACAAGTGGAGATAAAATGAAGAGAGATGATAGAGGTTGAGGGAGATGAGAATGCAGAGAAGAAAAGAGATTAGAATTGATCATGAGAACATTATTGCAATAGCCACTTTAAACCAGAAGTTACCAGAGTAGGGATGGCAGTGATGGGAGCAGTAGATAAACAGACCTATCTAAACTATCCTCTGTGTTGGGCACAAACACAGTCTATATCTATAGCTCTGGCCAGTGAGGACAGGACGACTACAATTTTACATCACTAGATGTTTATGGGGGATGACTTCTGATGTGCGGCCATTTTGTTTGCTATTATATTCGGGTCTCTCCCATCTGTTGCCATCCATGTCGCAGAGGGGCCTGCGAGGGGACTGGGGGTGGCCACCATCCCCTGCCTGTTTGGGGGGGGGTACCTTTGCTCTGGGACGCTGGGGCCTGGGGGGCTGTTTGGGAAGGGCACTGGCCTGTCACGTGGCTCCCATCTTCCAGACAAGAGTGGGCTGGAGACAGACGGCCTGCACGCAAAAGGACAACAGCTTACAGTAACATTTAAAGACACAGCATCAATAGACAATACTAGGTAGATAAATGATCATACAAACATTTGTAGAAAACCTTTTCCTTAGAAAGCTAGGGTATTTGAGTGGAAATAAGCTGCTAGGTGTTGGCAGTGGTTTATTATTGGTAAGTAATAAGACAGCACAGTATTCACCTTGTGAGGTGGGCTTGCGTAGAGAGTGCTGCCAGCTGCCCTTCTTTGGAGAAAGACTGCTGTTGTTGTTCAATGAGTCCTGAGAGAGAGAGAGAGTGGTGGTGAGGTTAAGGGTGGTGGGCCGGCTCTTCAGCGTGCCCAGGGTAGGGGAAGGAGGAAGGGAAGCGGAGGGGGAGGGTGGAGCGTCAGGGTCCACGTCTTCATCCTCATCTTCCTCATCCTCGTCATCGATCATCTCAAACTCCTGGAAGTCATCCTGGAAGGAGCAGACCTGGTGGTGAATATCGCTCTTCTCCAGAATCAGACAGTCCTGACAGAGAGAGAGAGAGCGAGAGGGAGGATATGAAGGGAGGGGGAGAGAGAATGAGTAACTGGTGGCATGGCAGAGATTGCTTTAACAATATTTTAACATTGTGAGCAGCTAAAATGCAATGCTGTCAGCAATTCTCAAATGCTAGTATGAACAAAAGCAACAACCCCAGAGTCACCTTCCTGGGCTCATATACAATAGTTTTCAGAGAGCTGTGGGACAGTTAAACCCAGAGCTGCCTACAAGAAGAATATAACACTGCAGTATCCCATCAGCACACAAACACACATCAAAGCACTGCAGTAGGCTGGGGCTCAGGTGACTTGTCCACTCTGCTCCAAAGTCTAGAAGGAGAGAGAGAGAGAGAGCAACGTGGATTGATGATGCCTCTCAGGTTTCAGCTGTTTTACAGTAAAATTAAATTTAAATTAGATTCAGATGTGTGTGTGCGCATTTGCATGCATGCTTTTGTCCAGGCTAAAAGCACTCAGCACATCTTTGTACTGTATATCTTTGCACATGCAAAAAGTATGGAAATAGTCCCTGTACCGTTCAGTAATTTTATTTTTTTTACCTTTTATTTAACAAGGCAAGTCAGTTAAGAACAAATTCTTATTTACACTGACAGCCTACACCGGCCAAACCCAGACAACACTGGGCCTATTGTGTGCCACCCTATGGGACTCCAAATCACAGCCAGTTGTGATACAGCCTGGAATCAAACCAGGGTGTCTGTAGTGACACATCAAGCTCTGAGATGCAGTGCCTTAGACCGCTGCCCCACCCGGGAACCCTAATTTATTTTATTTTTATTTTATTTTACCGATATTTTATTTTAATCTAATCAGTCTCCAAGTGACTAGTTGGTGGCAATAATTATAGATGATATCTTTATTTAGTCATAGTCGCTACAATATGAATAGCCAAGTTGTTACATCACTCACTACACAACACTATATTGCTTTTGACAGGAAGAACACTGGATTGAATATATTCTAGCTATCCACTTTGCATTTGAACAGCACAGCACTTTCCTCATCGGTCTCTTTCCCTCCTCTCTCCCTCTCAAGCCCACCTTCTTGTCCCCTTCACACAGGACTGCTAACGCCTGCTAAACCTTAACACCAGAGAAACTAAAATCAACCATCAATCTATAACCCAGGGGAAATCTAGAAGATACATGTACAGCACAGTTTCTCAGAGAAAGTCAAATGACAAAGCCTATTGTACAAGAGACATTTCATATCTTTTATGGGAGTTGATCAATTGCTTTTTATTAGTATTACATTTTTTTTGTGTGTGTGATCGCATTTGTTGATCTATTAATCTTATAGTCATACTGATAGTTTTGTGTATTGGTAGTGTATTAATGATATTGTAATGTACTCATAACAGTATTACACCATAGTGGACATTTAAACATTGACATGTGACATCATTTATCTACAGTTAAACATCACCAGATAAATAAGAATGTAATGACTACATTCTGCTCATTGGTGGCAGTGGTGATAGTGGACAGCTATAAATATGAGTGCGTGTGTTTGTGGATCAATCCCAAGTACCCAAGGACATCCCACCATGTGGGTCCAGACAGAGCTGACATTCCCTCCCTTCTACAGGCCAGGCAGCCAGCCTGGCGGAAGCACAACCCTTGTGCTGACAATGAGTTTCCCCTCTCTCCCTGTCTCAACGATAGGAGCCAGCACCATTATATCCAGAGGAATTAAATTGATAGGAGGGAGAAAATGTTGCTGTACTGTTTGTTAATGTGATAGTGTTCTGTGTTTGTGTCACATTATCAGTTCATTACCATACCACCCTGCATACCACTGCTGGCTTGCTTCTGAAGCTAAGCAGGGTTGGTCCTGGTCAGTCCCTGGATGGGAGACCAGATGCTGCTGGAAGTGGTGTTGGAGGGCCAGTAGGAGGCACTCTTTCCTCTGGTCTAAAAAATATCCCAATGCCCCAGGGCAGTGATTGGGGACACTGCCCTGTGTAGGGTGCTGTCTTTCGGATGGGATGTTAAACGGGTGTCCTGACTCTCTGAGATCATTAAAGATCCCATGGCACTTATCGTAAGAGTAGGGGTGTTAACCCCGGTGTCCTGGCTAAATTCCCAATCTGGCCCTCAAACCATCATGGTCACCTAATAATCCCCAGTTTACAATTGGCTCATTCATCCCCTGTAACTACTCCCCAGGTCGTTGCTGCAAATGAGAACGTGTTCTCAGTCAACTTACCTGGTAAAATAATGGTAAAATAAATAAAATTACATTCTACTAGTATATACTGTACATCCAACAACAGGAGACCAAACATACATATTCCCAATACATCCATGTTAATCCAAAAACAGATTAATATTGATTGGTCCTGGTTTATCAATAGCATTTAGTGATTGATTAATAACACTAATGGCTCCTCTCCACACCCTAATTATACAATGCAGTTGGAAAGTGTTCAGACCCCTTGACTTTTTCCACATTTTGTTACGCTACAGCCTTATTCTAAAATGAATGAAATAAAAAAAATGGAAATAGCTTATTTACATAACTATTCAGACCCTTTGCTATGAGACTCGAAATTGAGCTCAGGTGCATCTTGTTTCCATATCATCCTTGATGTTTTTACAACGTGTGGTAAATTCAATTGGATTGGACATGATTTGGAAAGGCACACATAAGGTCCCATAGTTGACAGTGCATGTCAGAGCAAATACCAAGCCATGAGGTTGAAGGAATTGTCTGTAGGGCTCTGAGACATGATTGTGTCGAGGCACAGATCTGGGGAAGGATACAAACAACATTTCTGTAGCATTGAAGGTCTCCAAGAACACAGTGGCCTCCATCATTCTTAAATGGAAGAAGTTTGGAACCACCAACACTCTTCCTAGAGCTGGCCGCATGGACTGGGAGACTATTCAAGATCGAGGGAAAGATGAACGGAGCAAAGTACAGAGAGATCCTTGATGAAAACCTGCTCCAGAGTGCTCAGGACCTCAGCCTGGGGTGAAGGTTCACCTTCCAACAAGACAATGACCCTAAGCACACAGCCAAGACAACGCAGGAGTGCCTTGGGGACAAGTCTCTGAATGTCCCAACCAGAGTCCAGACTTGAACCCGATCGAACATCTCTGGAGAGACCTGAAAATTGCTGTGCAGTGATGCTCCCCATCCAACCGGACAGAGGTTGAGAGGATCTGCAGAGAAGAATGGGAGAAACTCACCAAATACAGGTGTGCCAAGTTTGTAGCGTCATACCAAAGAAGACTTGAGGCTGTAATCACTGCCAAAGGTGCTTCAACAAAGTACTGAGTAAATTATCTGAATGTCACACCCTGATCAATTTCACCTGTCCTGGTTATTGTCTCCACCCCCTCCATGTGTCGCTTGTTTTCCCCAGTGTATTTATCCCTGTGTTTCCTGTCTCTCTGTGCCAGTTCGTCTTGTATGTTTCCAAGTCAACCAGTGGTTTTCCCGATCTCCGGATTTTTGCATTCTCCTTTTTCTAGTCCTCCCGGTTGACCATTGCCTGTTTCTGGACTTTGTACCCGCCTGCCTGACCATTCTGCCTGCCTTGACCATGAGCCTGTCTGCCACTTTGTACCTCCTGGACTCTGATCTGGTTCTGACCTTTTTGCCTGTGCACAACCATTCTCTTGTCTACCCCTTTGGCTTAATAAACATTGTAAGACTCCAACCACCTGCCTCCTGTGTCTGCATTTGGGTCTCGCCTTGTGCCTTGATACTGAACCCTGATGTAAATGTAATATTTCAGTTTTTATAACATTGCAAAATAAATCTAAACCTGTTACAGTATGATACTGAATTACAGTAAATTACTGGCAGCACAGTAAGTTACTGTAGATTTACAGGAAAAAAAATATGGTATGGTACAGTATTCTGTGGGGAACAGCATTGTCACAAATGGGTGCACCAAAAATAGCCTCTTACAAAGCACGCCTCAAAATATGGTAATGAGACAGATTCTTTTGCCGCCCACATTTTCCTACAAAACAGCATAGTTCATAGTATGCTTCTGTAAATATACGCAAAACAGTTATTTACTTTAAAATTGTATTGTAAAATTACAGAAGTGTAGCGGGATGACATTGAGCCCCCATAATGTATTGCTCTTTAGTACTGTAATATAGAATTACAGTAGCTGTTCATTTTTCTGTAAATTTACAGCAATTTGTTAGTGCCGGAAAAGGAGAGCTACCAGAGTGAGAGACGCAGACCCACAGGCCCTATTTGTCTACTACCCCTTTGCTATGGCATATTATTAATAATATATATGTGCAGGGGCATTAATCACTGTTAGAGAGAGCAAAAGAGAGTGAAAGAAAGGATGGCGGTAGAGGGGGAGACTCACTTCACCTGATAGCTCAGTGATTTATGCCCGAGTCTGACTCAAGAGACTGAGTATCCTGTCTGCTCCCAAAATACTGACTGCCCTCTCTCATTCTTCCTCTCACTCTCTCTCATTCATTTTGTATTTATCTCTCATAATTTCTCTGGTTCTACTCCCAAAGATTGACAGATGCCAACAGGAAAATAAGCCATTTGCTTCCACCCAACCAGGCTTTCACTGAGATTCATTATACATGGAAAACAGAGAATGGAAGACAACTCATGCTCATTTATAGCTCATCTCTTGAGCTCGTCTGTAGCTCATATCTAACTCCCAGATAGACAGACAGCCAGGTCACGAGACTGGAGGGAAAAATGCAGAAACTGTCCAACTCAGTTGTTAACCTCCCTTTTCTCTTCACTGAAGCATTATGGGAAATGTAGGCCAGTGTTCTCTCCACTCCTCTTAATCTGCATAGGAATGACAGTGAGGACATGTGAGAGTACCCAAATTAGTAAAAATCATCATCATGATATTCAGAATGTCAACATTAGGAATAACAGAATTGGAATTGCTTCTTTGTGCGTAATGGGGAAATGAACCATTCCTAGGTTGATTATTTATATATGTACAGTAACAGTCAAAAGTTTACCTCTACATGTACTCATTACAAGATTTTTCTTTATTTTTACTATTTTCTACACTGTAGAATAACAGTGAATACATTAAAACTATGAAATAACACATATGGAATCATGTAGTAACCAAAAAAAGTGTTAAACAAATCAAAATATAACCACCCTTTGCTTGATGACAGCTTTGCACACTCTTGGCACTCACACCCAGCTTCACCTGGAATGCTTTTCCAATAGTCTTGAAGGAATTCCTACAAATGCTGAGCACTTGTTGGCTGCTTTTCCTTCACTCTGCGGTCCAACCCAATCGGGTTGAGGTCGGGTGATTGTGGAGGCCAGGTCATATGATGCAGCACTCCATCACTCTCCTCCTTGGTCAAATAGCCCCTACACAGCCTGGAGGTATGTTGGGTCATTGCCCTGTTGAAAAACAAATGATAGTCCCACTAAGCCCAAACCAGATGGGATGGCGTATCACTGCAGAATGCTGTGGTAGCCATGCTGGTTAAGTGTGCCTTGAATTATAAATAAATCACTGACAGTGTCACCGGCAATGCACCCCCACACCTCCTCCATGCTTAACGGTGGAAACCACACATGCAAAGATCATCCGTTCACCTACTCTGCGTCTCACAGACACAGCGGTTGGAACCAAAAATCTAAAATTTGGACTCCACTGGTCTAATGTCCATTGCTCGTGTTTCTTGGCCCAAGCAACTCTTCTGCTTATTTGTGTCCTTTATTAATGGTTTATTTGCAGCAATTTGACCACGAAGGCCTGATTCACGGAGTCTCCTCTGAACAATTGATGTTGAGATGTGTGTTACTTGAACTCTGAGAAGCATTTATTTGGGCTGCAATTTCTGAAGCTGGCAAGTCGATTGAACTTATCCTCTGCAGCGGATGTAGCTCTAGGTTTTCCTTTCCTGTGGCGGTCCTCACGAGAGCCAGTTTTATCATATTGCTTGACGGTTTTTGTGACTGCACTTGAAGAAACTTTCAAGTCCTTGAAATTTTCCGGATTGACTGACCATGTCTTAAATTAATGATGGACTGTTGTTTCTCTTTGCTTATTTGAACTGTTCTTGACATAATATGGACTTGGTCTTTTACGAAAAAGGGCTATCTTCTGTATATCCCCCTACCTTGTCACAACACAACTGATTGGCTCAAACGCATTAAGGAAAGAAATTCCACAAATTATCAAGGCATTCCAGGTGACTACGTCATGATGCTGGTTGAGAGAATGCCAACAGTGCAAAGCTGTCAACAAGGCAAAGGGTGGCTACTTTGAAGAATCTGAAATGTATTTTGATTTAACATTTTCTGGTTACTACATGATTCCATATGTGTTACTTCATAGTTTATGTCTTCACTATTATTCAACAAATGTAGAGAAGTCAAAATAAAGTCAAAATGAATAAAAACCCTGCAATGAGTAGGCGTGTCCAAACTATTGACTGGTACTGTATGTGTGTATCGCAGCTTACTACAGTTCAACCAAGTCAAAAAACATAATTACACACATGAAAACATCTGTATTCCTCCTTCTCAAAGCATTCTGGGTCATCATCAAAAACACATTAGTAACTGCAGCAGTTTACACCAATAGTATGGAGGAAGGCATGAGCTTATGTTGTAAAAACATCATCACATTTTAAACATTTAAATCTTCTCTCCCACGAAATGCCCGTTCTGGTATATAAAAAAAATCCAATGATTGAAGACTCTGCTCCGGGACATAATCAGTTTATGATGGTATGGATGTGTGTGTGCGTGTGTAACTCAAAGGGAGCCAAGCCTAATCTTGAAAGGGGTATGCAGATTAGGAAGTGAACAATGAATGGTCATTAATCAGAGATGGGGATTGGGCAGAAGGATAATCCCACTTTCTGATTGGTTGTCAGCCTTGAAGATCAAAGAAAGTGTTAAAAGAACCCTCCACAAAATTATTTCAGTGCTTTATCACACACATACAAATACATGTGTAAACAAACAGAAACCATTTAACTACGTGATAATTAATGGGCTGATGACAATCACCCAATCAAATACATAAACCAAACACATACATTGTGTGTGTGTACAACACACACACACACACACAACTCTCCAGCTCTGTTCTTAATCCAGAGTGTCAGTCCGATGTCAGCAGGATTAGTTCCTTTGTGGCTGGGCGACTTGGTGGCGGTGGGTTTGATGATGCAACATAACAAAGAGTGACACTGTCTCTGGCATACACCCACACATCTGTGGACTGAGCAGTCAGGGCCTGTTCGTTCCATTGGGTGATCTGCGTTTGAAATATGACATCTCAGACTGCAAGGATAAAAGCTTTGCTTTCTGAGGTTGTAGGCCCGGGTCGTCTCTACACACTGACAAATTGCTTTGTAGAAAGAACTTTGCATGTGACTGAAAAAATATAACTCAATTTTCCAGTTAATGAGGCAGAAGCAAAAACATCTCTCTCTGCTTTGGGGAAGAGGAGGAATTGAGGAAGAAAGGAGGGGGTTGAAGGTAGGATCTCTCTGAACGGAGCTCTGCAAAGCAGTTAGGGAAGGAATGAGCAGTCAGGGGAGAGGGGAGAGAGAGGGAGGAGAAAAGGTGGAAAGGAATGATGCGGGAGGACTGTCTCTGCATAGCAGCAAACTGCACTGGGTTATTCACCCTTTTCTGCAGCTATGGCTCAAAGCCACACACATAAAACATTCACATCCCTCAGGAGAGAGAGGGGGGAGGGAGAGTGAAAATGGGGAGAGAGATAGAGAATGAGAGAAAGGGGTGACAGATAAATAATTAAAGAAGGAAACAGAGAGATAGATAGAGAGGAAGCAGACCCAGTGCTTCTCCAGTAGTACAGGTCTGTGGATTATCTCCAGAGCTCGGTCACTAAGAGGGGATTTGAGTTGTACATTACAGTACCATTCATATTCTGCTCTGATGCTGGAACTGATGTTGATAGGATGGAAATGATAGGGCAGGGCTGAGCTTAGTATAAGGACACTAATGTAATGAGCTCTAGTAACACAGGTATTAACAGCAAGTTACACTGCCGCTTATATAAGAGATGAGCCGAGTAACACACAAATTGGCAGTTATCACCTCCAATGGCTATATCACTCCCTCTCTCTCATTCAATCTTTCTCTCACTCTGCTTGCTGTCAACCACAGCAATTGTCAATCAAAGCCCTAAGCACCATGTGTTGGCAGAGACTCACACAGCCACACAAAGAAACCCAAACAGACTGACAGCCAAGTTGCTTTGCTTCAAATTTGTAGGTAGACATTTTTTTTCTATCTGTACTATAGGAGGAGCTTTTAGTTTACACAGCAGTAGTTTGAAGCCGTCTGCAAGCTAATCTATTTAATGATGAGAGCAGAATAGCCCCCAGAAAATTATACTAGTTACAGACATGCTGTTTCACTACATTACATTGATGTATGTGCCTGTGTGTTTGTGTATGTGTGTGCATGCGTGTGTGTGTTCCACCTTCTCGTATGGATCAGAGTCGTAGTTGAGTCCTATTCCACAGTCATCTGTGATTTCAGACAGATCCTCATCATCAAACTCCTCCAGACTGATGTCATGGGCAGGCCTGGAAGAACAGGAGGGAGAACGTTAATACTTACACATAGTACACGCACACACCTACATCTACAAACAAACACACACATTTGTGATTTCACCTCCAGTCCTCATGTACCTGACCACCACCCTTGAGGTGAGCATCTCTCCGAGTGATTCCCACACAGAGTGGTCCGACCCTGGGGACGACTGCTCTGAGATATGGCGTTTCACTCTATTTGGGTCTGTGCCTCACTCACCAGACACAAGAACTCACACATCCTCCATATTTTGCTTTGATCTCTAAGCAGACAGAGTTTATTTTTTCCCCCCCATGTCCCCAGTTTACAGACAATAGTGCATGAGCTCATCATCTTGTTTTCTATAAACCATCTGTATAACTGTGGTCCATTAGTTACAACAGACGCTCAGCTATCTACTACATTAGTAAGATACTTTTGTAAGGCTCAGAGGGAAATGCTGCAATGCAGGTTCTCTAGTGAGGACAGGACATTCCAGACAGGGCTTAGTACAGATGTCCTTCTTGAGACTAGTTGAGTATCTGGAGCATCAGCATTTGTGGGTTCGGTTAGTGTCAGAAAACACATCAAAGGTGGAAACGTAAAACTAGATCATTGTCTAACTGGGCAAAATTGCATACCGTAAGTGCTAAATCAGAAATATTGGCTAGATCATAAACACACACACAGAGCTCCTGACCAGCAGCAGCCTACAATGTGATACAGGGAAATTATTTGGGATGTCATCCAATATGAATTGCTGTCTGAAAAGAAACTATTTAGGCCTTTGTGAACTCTCCTTACTGTAATAAAAAAAGCAACTACAGGACTGTTGTCGCTGATATCACTGTGTGTACAAACTATCTCCAATTATGTTAACATTGGACATCTAGGCTGAGTTGCAATGAAAAAGCCATATCTCAGACTGGCCAATAAAAAAAGATTAAGATGGGCAAAAGAACAGACACTGGACAGAGAAACTGAGCTTCCCGGAGTCGCCTCTTCATTGTTGACGTTGAGACTTGTGTTTAGCGGGTACTATTTAATGAAGCTGCCAGTTGAGGACTTGTGAGTCGTCTGTTTCTCAAACTAGACACTAATGTACTTGTCCTCTTCCTCAGTTGTGCACTGGGGCCCCCCACTCCTCTTTCTATTCTGGTTAGAGCCAGTTTGCCCTGTTCTGTGAAGAGAGTAGTACACAGCGTTGTACGAGATCTTCAGTTTCTTGGAAAATTCTCACATGGAACAGCCTTCATTTCTCAGAGCAAGAATAGACTGACGAGGTTCAGAAGTTATTTGTTTCTGGCCATTTTGAGCCTGTAATCGAACTCACAAATGCTGATGCTCCAGATACTCAACTAGTCTAAAGAAGGACAGTTTTATTGCTTCTTTAATCAGAACAACAGTTTTCAGCTGTGCTAACATACTTGAAAAAGGGTTTTCTAATGATGAATTAGCCTTTTAAAATTATAAACTTGGATTAGCTAAAACAACGTGTCATTGGAACACAGATGGTGATGGTTGCTGATAATGGGCCTATGTACACCTATGTAGACATTCCATAAAAAACAAAAGAAACTGCCATTTCCAGCTACAATAGTAATTTACACCCTTAACAATGTCTCACTGTATTTCTGATCAATTTGATTTTATTTTAATGGACGGAGAAAAAAAAAAAATCTTTCAATAGCAAGCACATTTCTAAGTGACCACAAACTCTAACAGTAGTGTAGGTCCTGGATGTCAGGAAGATTGGCCCCAGTGATGTATTGGGACGTACACACTACCCTCTGTAGCGCCTTACGCTCAAATTCCGAGCAGTTTCCATACCAGGCGGTGATGCAATCAGTCAGGATGCTCAACGGTGCAGCTGTATAACTTTGAGGATCTGGGGACCCGTGCCAAATCTTTTCAGTCTCCAGGGGGGGGGGGGGGGGGGGGGGGAATGTGTTGCTGTGCCCTCTTCACAACTGTCTTGGTGTGTTTGGACCATGTTAGTTAGATGGTGATGTGGACACCAAGGAACTTGAAACTCTCGACCCGCTCCACTTCAGCCCCGTCGATGTTAAATGGTGGCCTGTTTGGCCCTCCTTTTCCTATGGTCCACGATCAGCTCCATTGTCTTGCTCACATTGAAGGAGAGGTTGCTGTCCTGGCACCACACTGCCAGGTCTCTGACCTCCCTATAGGGTGTCTCATCATTGTAGGTGATCAGGCCTACCTCTGTTGTGACGTCAGCAAACGTAATGATGGTGTTGGAATCATAGTCCGTAATAGTATTCAAGCCCTGCCACATCCGACGAACGTCAGAGCCGGTGTAGTAGAATTCAATCTTAGTCCTGTATTGAAGCTTTTCCTATTTGATGGTTTGTGTAAATGCCTAGCGGGATTTCTTATAAGCGTCCGGATTAGTGTCTTGCTCCTTGAAAGCTCGGTGGGGTTGTTGCCTGTAATCCATAGCTTCTGGTTGGGATATGTACGTACGGTCTAGAGGTAGAACGGTTAAATCGGCATGGCTGATTAATTAGGTCCAATTTCATAACAATCGGTAATCTGCCTTTTTGGATGCCGATTGTGGCCGATTACATTGCAATCCACGAGGAAACTGCATGGCAGGCTGATCACCTGTTACGCGATTGCAGCTTCAAGAGGACCTTGTGGTGGCAATGAGCCAAGGTAAGTTGCTAGCTAGCATTAAACTTATCTTATAAAAAAACAAATCAATCTTCACATAACAACTAGTTAACTACAGTACACATGGTTGATATTACTAGTTTAACTAGCTTGTCCTGCGTTGCATATAATCAATGCAGTGCCTGTTAATTTATCAAATCACAGCCTACTTCAACTTTGCCAAACGGGTGATGATTTAACTTCTTATGGCTGGGGGCGGTATTGAGTAGCATGGATGAATAAGGTGCCCAGAGTAAACTGCCTGCTACTCAGGCCCAGAAGCTAAGCTAACACTCTGAAGTTTCGAAAACTGTTTGAATGATGTCTGTGAGTATAACAGAACTCATATGGCAGGCAAAAACCTGGGAAAAATCCAACCGGGAAGTGGGAAATCGCCCCAGGTTTGTAGGCTTGCCTATCCAATATACAGTGTCTATGGGGTCATATTGCACTTCCTAGGGTGTCCACTAGATGTCAACAGTCTTCAGAACCTTGTTTGCTGCTTCTACTGTGAAGGATGAGGGAATAAGTCATGGTTGAGGTATGGGTCTGGCAGAGTGCCACTCAGGCGCGCCCCGGTGAGAGTTAGCTGCGTTCCATCGCATTTCTACAGACAAAGGAATTCTCCGGTTGAAACATTATTGAAGATTTATGTTAAAAACATCCTTGATTCTATACATCGTTTGACATGTTTCTACGAACTGTAATGGAATTTTTTGAATTTGTCTGGCCTGCGTGTCATCAATTTAGATTTTGGAACTAAATGCGCGAACAAAATGGAGGTATTTGGACATCATTTATGGATGTTATCGAAAACAAAACAAACATTTATTGTGGAACTGGGATTCGTGGGAGTGCATTCTGATGAAGATCAAAGGTAAGTGAATATTTATAATGCTATTTCTGACTTCTGTTGACTCCACAACATGGCGGTTATCTGTATGGCTTGTTTTGGTCTCTGAGCGCTGGACTCAAGATAATAGCATGGTGTGCTTTTTCCGTAAAGTTTTTTTGAAATCTGCCACAGCGGTTGCATTAAGGAGAAGTTTATCTAAAGTTCCATGTAAAACACGTGTATCTTTTATCAATGTTTATTATGAGTATTTCTGTAAATTGATGTGGCTCTGCAAAATCACCGAATGTTTTGGAGGCAAAACATTACTGAACATAACGCGCTAAGATTTTTGGATATAAATATGAACTTTATCGAACAAAACATACATGTATTGTGTAACATGAAGTCCTATGAGTGTCATCTGATGATGATCATCAAAGGTTAGTGATTCCTTTTATCTCTATTTCTGCTTTTTGTGACTCCTCTCTTTGGCTGGAAAAATGGCTGTGTTTTTCTGTGACTAGGTACTGACCTAACATAATCAAATGGTGTGCTTTCGTTGTAAAGCCTTTTTGAAAAATCGGACACTGTGGTGGGATTAACAACAAGTGTATCTTTAAAATGGTGTAAAATACTTGTATGTTTGATGAATTTTAATTATGAGATTTCTGTTTTAATTTGGCGCCCTGCACTTTCACTGGCTGTTAAGTTGATCCCGTTAACGGGATCTCAGCCGTAAGAAGTTAACAAAAGCGCATTCACGAAAAAGCACATTTGTTACACAAATGTACCTAACCATAAACACCAATGGCTTTATTAAAATCAATACACAGCAGTATATTTTTTTAACCTGCATATTTAGTTAAGATAAATGCATGCTAGCAGACAATATTAACTAGGGAAATTGTGTCACTTCTCTTGCGTTCAATGCAAGCAGAGTCAGGGTATATGCAACAGTTTGGGCCGCCTGGCTCATTGCAAACTGTGTTCCTTACTAACAAAGACCGTAATTAATTAGCCAAAATGTTACATAACATTGAAGGTTGTGCAATGTAACAGCAATATTTAGACTTAGGGTTGCAACCCGTTCGACAAAATAAAGAATGGTTCTGTATTTCACTGAAAGAATAAACGTTTTGTTTTCAAAATGATCGTTTCTGGATTTGACCATATTAATGACCAAAGGCTTGTATTTCTGTGTGTTTATTATAAACAAGTCTATGATTTGATAGAGCAGTCTGACTGAGCGGTGGTAGATAGGCAGCAGCAGGCTCGTATGCATTCATTCAAACAGCCCATTCCTTCGTTTGCCAGCAGCTCTTAGCCATGCTTGAGGCACAGCGCTGTTTATGACTTCAAGCCTATCAACTCCCAAGAGTAGGCTGGTGTAACCAACGTGAAATGGCTAGCTAGTTAGCGGGGTGTGCGCTAATAGCGTTTCAAACGTCACTCGCTCTGAGACTTGGAGTAGTTGTTCCCCTTGCTCTGCATGGGGAACAACCTGTCCCAAATTAATATAGTTTCGGAGTTTATTTTGATATTTAAACCTGTGTGTCCTGATTGCGTCTGATGTAGGTGGACAAAATCAACATCCGTGCGATGGCACACTCGGACACACACACTCGTCAGCATGTTAGACTACACACGCTGAGCATCATTCACAGGTGATAGTCACCCATCAGACTAATCTACATTTAATATTGTCTTTACATATACTAAATAATATGTGTGAAATTAGATTTGATTTAGAAATGGGCCATTATTATGCTCCTGTTGGAAGAGGGGCAGGGGAAATAAGTCATGTATGCACTTAAATAGCGAATGGAGGATGCTTTTCCCGCGGTTCATTTTCATGCAAGCCAGGTAGGCTACTCCGGTTGTAAAGCAAAGCAATGTGCTTAGTAATAGGATTGTTGAGAAATACATTTCGCCTATAGAAAGCTGATATGGCCTCTATTAAAAAGAGGATACTCAAAACTCTTCTCACGCAATTGCATAGCATATAGTAAATTTTGCACAACATAAGCTCATTGCTCTCATGAAGTGTTCGATTTGATTTTCGAATGCATTTGTATTGATGTCAGAGTGATTAGAAGATTACAGGAGTGCAGACTACCAGGCCATTAGTGACAAGTTTGGTGGCCTACTAATGACCATCAGCGGCATCAGAGCGTAGTTTTGGAGAAGCCTAGTTACCGTGACTAAACAATCACATGGAATTTGACTGTGGTCATGACTCATGAACGCAGATGTGGCAGTAACACGGTCACTGTAACAACCCAGGGCAGGGCATGTGTGTTGCTAATGGGATTGCATTCTACACTCTTAGAAAAAAAGGAGCTATCTAGAACTTAAAGGTAAAACCCCTTTGGGTTCCAGGTAGAACACTTGGAACCAAAAAGGGTTATCCTATGGGGACAACTAAAGAACCCTTTCATAACCCTTTTTTCTAAGTGTGTAGCTAGCTCTCAATTCTGGGAGGTGAATCTAGCACTGCCAGATTTCTGAGAGAAGTCGAACTTCACTCATGATTCCAGAACTCCACTCAGGAGGAGCAGCCTTAGAATAGAATTAGTCTCGTTTATTCTTCTAAATTCTAATCATCAAAAGGAGGGGTGGCTCCTTTCAGCTCCACTCCCACTTTATCTTTCTGTAAGAGATTCCTGGTGATGTAGATGACTAATATGACTCATCCCCTGGGCACAAACTGGTTGAAAGATTGTGTCAGCGTAATTTGTCAAACTTTGGTGACGTGGAATCTTTAAAAAATACATTGGATTTGAAAAAGTAATGAACAAAAATCAACAACTGTTGTTTTAAGGGTGACATTTCAACCACAGGATTCTGTCATGGTGATGTCACGTTCCTGACCTATTTCTGTTAGTTTGTTGTATGTGTTAGTTGGTCAGGACGTGAGTTTGGGTGGGCATTCTATGTTTTCTGTTTCTATGTTGGTTTAAGGGTTGCCTGGTATGGCTCTCAATTAGAGGCAGGTGTTTGGCATTTCCTCTAATTGAGAGTCATATTTAGGTAGGTTGTTTCACAGTGTTCGTTGTGGGTGGTTGTCTACTGTGTCAGTGTTTGTCGCACCATACGGTACTGTTCGGTTTGTTTGTACATCGTTCCTTTTGTGTAGTCTATTTTCCCTGTTCGTGCGTTCTTAGTGTTTTATGTAAGTTCGTATAGTTCAGGTTTGTCTACATTTGTTTTGTTATTTTGTTAATTATTTCAAGTGGTTTCGTTTCGTGTTTTTCCCGTCTTGTTTTATTAAAATTATGTCATCACAACCCGCTGCGCCTTGGTCGAATCACTACTCCTCCTCTTCGGTTGTAGATACCGTTACAGGTAACCTCATTTCAACAAAATAGGTTTGAATTTTTACCTATAAAACAACATCAGATCTTCTATGTTAAATCCACAATCAGAAATAAAAAAAACAATAGGCTAGGCAGCACCCCCTACTGGAGAATGGATTTACAGCTACCATTTGGCCTTCCATCCAGGGTTTTAACCAATCCCAGTCCTGCATAGCTATGACATGACAGACTATTACCAATGAGCTATTATGAGAATGATTGTTGAGAACTCTCCACTTAAACTAAATAGATCCACTGTTGCTACTGAAGTCATTCCAAAGGGTAGGTTTAACAGAGTTTAACAGATCAAATGTGACCATACTTTATCACTCATATATTATCAAGGATGCTATTTCAGCCTATAGAGCATTTGCAAAGTCATCAACAACTATTGTTTCAATTCAACAACAACAAAATAGACAATACAATAGGCCTAAGGTTTCAAGCTCTGGTTGATTTAAAATGTCATGATATTGAATTGTGTTTGGTTGTCAACGCAACCAAATATCAACATTTGAAGGAGATGCATCTTCTGCTTGGATAGATCCATCTGTACCACTGACTGAGTCTGGCTTTCATTGCAGTTGGTCAACAAATTAATAATTGATATGTTGGAATCAAATCTCCATCTCAACCAAAAATCTAAATTAAAGAATAGGTATAAATCAAATCAAACTTTAAATAAAGTACATTTAAAGTTTGATTTTATTTAGTCCTATTCTTTAACATAGATTTTTGGTTGAGATGGAGACCAAGCTAAGGTACACAATAGTAGGTGTTGATAGACAGAAGGTACACTTTGATAAAAGGTGTAAATTGGTCATCAAAAAGAAAGGACCAAGGCACTCTTCATATAATTAATCAAAATGCCTTCATTTGTATGGCATGTTCAATGGAAACAAAGTTTTAAAACTGACGCGTTTCGGCTGCATGGCCTTCATCAGGGAGTACAAAATAATAAATAGACTATTAACTTGTCGACAAGTTAACAAATGATATATGTTGGAGTCACGTCTCCAACAAGTTTAAGAATAGGATTAAGCCAGTTTCTCAGATTGAACTATCCAAGCAGTAGGTATATCTACTTTAAAATGTTGATATTTGGTTGTATTGTCAACCAAACAATTCAATATTACTTGTGTAATACAGTAAAAAGCTTCAAGTTAAGGCTATCTTACAAATTAATGTAACATTCAACCTTAAAATGAGTAACATTTCCATGGCCACATTTTGCTGTTACTGTACACTTTTCTTCTTATGTAAACATATAGGAAGAAATACTGATACCAACAGGCTCAGAGACCATTTCTATCTACAAGCCATCAGACTGCCGTACACTTGAACTGGACTGACCATCTGCTCTGATTCTCTGCACCTTAGCACACACTCATATGCATACACCCACACACATCACAACTGCTGCTACAAGAATCTTATTATACTGCTCAGTTTATACACTGCCCCCATCCCTCAATACACAAGTAAATATTGGACTATATAAAGTGTGCATGTTCAAGGTAGCATGCTTAGGTCGTCACAGGTCTGTGGAGAGCGTCGCAATTGCTGTAATAATCTGTGCAGAACCTCGAACGGAATTGATCACTTGCATCATGTACTTTTAATATAATCTCAACTGCAATCCAGGTCATTTGGTTCTGCTATTATATGAAGCATAGCGATAACACATTAATCTGTTGTATGAATGAACAAAATATCTGATATTGTATTTTAATTTGAACTTTGCTGCGCTTTTACATGGTTGAAAGCACATTGATAGACATTTGTGACAAACAAAAATCCGACATTGCTTTTCCGATGGAATTTGGTTGTGCTTTTAGATGGTTGAAAGAATAGTGATAACACATTGGAAATTCACATCATATATGGCTGACTTTTTGAGTGGGTGAGTGCCTTCATAAAGTATTCCCACCCCTTGACCTTTTCCACATTCTTGTATTACCGACTGAATTTAAAACAGATTAAAATTGAGTTTTAGAGTTTTGAGTTTGTCACTGACCTACACACAATATCCCATAATGTCAAAGTGGAATTATGTTTTGTGAAAATGTTTGAAATTAATAAAAAATGTAAAGCTGAAATGTCTTGAGTCAATAAGTTTAACCCTTTTGTTATGAAAAGCCTAAATAAGTTCAGGAGTTTCAAACACAGATTCAACCACAAAGATCAGGGAGGTTTTCCAATGCAAGCCCAGGCACAATCCTAGAGGTCTGCTTTCCACCAGACACTGGGAGATGAATTCACCTTTCAGCAGGACAATAACCTTAAACACAAGGTCAAATCTACACTGGAGTTGCTTACCAAAAAGACAGTGAATGTTCCTGTGTGGCCGAGTTACAGTTTTGACTTAAATCTACTTGAAAATCTATCGCAAGATCTGAAAATGGTTGTTTAGCAATGATCAACAACCAATTTGACCGAGCTTGAAGAATTTGAAAAGAATAAAAATGGGCAAATGTTGCAAAATCCAGGTGTGGAAAGCTTTTAGAGACTTGCCCAGAAAGACTCACAGCTGTAATCACTGCCAGAGGTGTATCTACAAAGTACTGACTCGGGGGTGTGAATACTTATGTAAATTAGATATATCCTTCTTTTTTCCCCCTAAATGAGCAAACATTTCTAAAAACATGTTTTCACTTTGTCATTATGGGGTATTGTGTGTAGATGGGTAAGGCACTTTTTCATCAATTTTGAATTCAGGCTGTAACACAACACAATGTGGAGTAAGTCAAGGGGTATGAATACTTTCTGAAAGCAATGTATCTCATTGATCAACGTCTCAACCAAATATTACCCAATTATCCACATTGAAATGGTGTGCCCAGTGGAATAGGACCTCTCCAATCACCCCCCCCCCCCCCCCCCCCATCTCTCATTTGAGAAAAAAATAAAAGTTCATGTTGGAATACACAAAGTGACATGAGCAACATTAATAAAAGTACTACAGTAAGGCTTTATGGATGTTATAGAGGAACCAAATGTTTCAGCAGAGTTTATGCTCAAACTGAATCCATGAAAATAATACCTACATGTGTCTAATATTAGATCCATAACGGAATCTGCTCCTTCATGGGTTATGAAACAGAATATTATCATAATCTGTAACATTTCTGTTCATATCACCTACAGCCATATTGTATTTTGTTTTATGTTTTTCAATTGAAGAGAAAAATGTATCTGGCAACAGCCTAGCAGTGGATTATAGAGGTGAAGGCTGCATCTTTAAGAATGAGTCAAATCTAGAAATGCCTGGCAGTCAGAGAATGCACATGTAGACCTATACGGAGTTAAACTAAGCTTATACTGTGCTGCTTGAACCCCTTGTGCAATTACAGATGTATTTTAGTTTCTACCATGAAATCTTAATTTAAATCAGAACCAGTCTTTTTGATCTGACATAACAAGTTTATATTTACCAATACCATATGTTGGTATAGAGGAAATCATGCATGTAGTATAATAATTTTTTTTTAAAGGAATTAATGCAGATGCAAAAATAAGTGAACACCAAGTTGCATTGGTTAAATTAAGTAGGTAAGTAGAATCCAGTGGGGAAATAATTTGGTACCAAATGAACCAATCAAAGGAGAGATAGTTAGGAAAGTGTTTGAGCGGGACTAAGAAACCTGAGCTGTGTTCAAATACCCATACTATATGCAACATATGAGTATATACTACTAGTTAATTTTAGTATACTGTAAATGAACAGTATCATTTCAGTTGAACATACTAGAGCTTCGCCTGTCTACCGGAAGTTGATACTGTTGCTATGCAACCTCTTGCTAGCATAACAAATTACTAGCTAAACATTTTACGATTTTGGGTGTGTTCGTAAATGCAATCTGGAGTGCCAGAGTGCGCTCTGGGCGTTCGTAAATCCAGAGCGTTGTCACATTGTCTGTTCGTAAATTCAGAGCGTTCTGCTCTCGGAGCGTTCAGAGCACAAACTAGACGCTCTGGCCGAGGAGTAGGGTTGATCCAAGCGTTCAACGGCAGTCAAGCACCCAAGCTAACTGGCTAACGTTTTCTAGCTACTTCCAGACACGAATGAGAGACCATTTTACTCGCTGGTTAGGCGGTTTTCATGTTATCCAGAGAGTTGGTGACTGTAACTGTGTTGCTGGCAACAATTTAATTCCACTTTTTTATGCTGACATTTACTGACACCGGCCATATTCAACGGATGTTGGGCATTTGTAAATTCATGAGTTATTCTGCACGAGACTGCTTTGAAATTGGAGCAGATAGCCATTGAATTGCAAGACTATACCACTTAGCTTAGAATTATGTAAATAATCAAGTCAATAAACGTTGGGTAGTTAGTTAGCAGATACAGTTGAAGTCGGAAGTTTACATACACTTAGGTTGGAGTCATTAAAACTTGTTTTTCAACCACTAGACAAATTTCCTGTGAACAAACTATAGTTTCGGCAAGTCAGTTAGGACATCCACTTTGTGCATGACAAAATTTATTTTTCCAACAATTGTTTACAGACAGATTATTTCACATTGAAACATCAAGACATCAGTCAGGAAGTTAAACCTTGGTCGCAAATGGGTCTTCCAAATTGACAATGACGCCAAGCATACTTCCAAAGTTGTGGCAAAATGGCTTAAGGACAATAAAGTCAAGGTATTGGAGTGGCCATCACAACACCCTGACATCAATACCATAGAAAATGTGTGGGCAGAACTGAAAAAGTGTGTATGAGCAAGGAGGCCTACAAACCTGACTCAGTTACACTAGCTCTGTCAGAAGGAATGGGCCAAAATTTAACCAACTTATTGTGGGAAGCTTGTGGAAGCATACCTGAAACGTTTGACACAAGTTAAACAATTTAAAGGCAATGCTATCAAATACTAATTGAGTGTATGTAAACTTCTGAACCCCTGGGAAAGTGATGAAAGAAATAAAAGCTGGAATAAATTGTTCTCTCTACTATTATTCTGACATTTCACATTCTTAAAATAAAGTGCTGATCCTAACTCACCTAAGACAAGGAATTTTTACTAGTATTAAATGTCAGGAACTGTGAAAAACTGAATTTAAATGTATTTGACTAAGGTTTATGTAAATTTCCGACTTCAACTGTAGTTAATATACTGCCTGGCAAGTTGGATGTATTAGTAGCCAACATACCGGTACATACTGCTATAATGCTATGCGGTTCATAAGGATAGCGTAGCTAAAAATAGTCAGCCAACATAATGTGTAACGTGACTTATTTGAAAAGGCATTACTTTATAAAAAAATTCTACATTTTCTTAAGATTTGTCATAGTTAGTTAAAGCAAGAATTTGTATCCGCTCTCGACGGACTTCACGTGAATATTTTCCGGCATTTTCTTAAATTCTGAAAAGTTATGAAGCCACGCCCATTTTCTGAAGAATTGCATTATGGTCCCTAAAAGCACAGAAATAGTGTCCACTACATGTATACTTTGTATTTTGGCTAATTTAGTATGTCATCAGGGAACTTTTGGAATACTAACTATATCCAAACTATGACCAATAAGCATACTATATACACAATTTACGTCACAAATAGTACGGTTAGTATGAGTATTCGAACACAGCTTTGGTCAGTTTAGTGTTACCCATTCAGGTGAATGCAAAGCATACCATGCTGAAAGGAAAGGATATCTCAGAGGACATCAGGACGAGGGTAATGAGAGCACATCAGTCTGGGGAAGGCTATAAAATCATCTCAAAAAGGTTTGAGCTCAGTCCACTGTGAGACTAATAATTTACATATGGAGAGCATTTTTAACATGACAGCAACTCAGCCTAGAAGTGGACTCCCTTCCAAAATATCCCCAAGAGTCACAAGAACAATAATAAATCAGGCAAAAGCCAACCCAAACATATCATCTAGAGATGTGCATACCTCCCTTGCTGCATCTCAGGTAACTGTGCATTCTTCAACAATAAGAAGAACACAATCAAAATTGGAGGGTTGCTAGGAAGAAGCCTCTGCTGTCAAAAAAGAAGCAAACTGCTCGTCTTAACTGCCAGAGTCCATCTGGACAAACTAAAGGTTTCTGGAAGTCCATTCTCTGGACCGATGAGTCCAAAATTGACCGTTTTGGTCACAATCAACAGTGCTATGTGTGGCGAAAACACTACCTACCACCAAAATAACCTTATCCCAACAGTCAAGCATTGTGGTGGGAATGTCAAGATCTGGGGCTGCTTTTCCTACTCTGGGCCTGGATGAGTCCACATCATTAAGGGAACCATGAATTCGGAGGTATACCAGGAGATTCTTGAACAGAACGTCAAGCCATCAGCTGGGATTAAAATGGGTCTTCCTACAAGACAGTGAGCCAAAGCATTCAAGGAAATCTACCAAAGAATGGCTCAGGAGAAAGACGATTTGTGTTTTGGATTGGCCAAGTCAAAGTCCTGACCTAAATCCAATCGAGATGCTGTGGCAGGACCTGAAGCGTGCAGTTCATGCCAGAAACCCCTCAAACCTCACTCACTTGGCTGAGCTCTGTAAGGAGGAGTGGACAAAAATTCCTCAAAACAGATGTCAGGGACTGATTACTGGCTATAGGAGACATTTACTCCAATTTATCGCTGCTAATGGAGGTGCCACAAGCTATTGACTGAAGGAGTTCATATATTTTTGCACACATCAAATCTGAATTTCTGTTAAATCAACCACTTTTGTTAAATAAACAATGAAAATATATATTTTTGGTTTCTGTCATTTACTTGGAATGTCTTTATTACGAATTTGGTTTTAGATAAGGATTATATGCTTATTTTAATATTTTATAGTAAAATAATGACCAGCCCTGTAGGGTTCACATGTTTTCAAGCAGTACTGTATCTACCCCAAACCATGAGCACAGATGTGAAGTGTTAAACTATCCAATCAACAATAGGTGGATACACGTTTTGTGGCTATTGATGTTAAATGAAAAGTGTAATCTATAGCCTATTGTAACTGAGCTCACAGCACCCATTTCGGGCTATGTTTGTCTCAACAGGGCGTGGGCCTCATTCCCTCCGCCTCTGAGGTAATTGAATCTGAGCTAGAGAATGCGCCAGCCAGGCAGGCAAACGACATGACCGCCAAATATCTATAGCTTGTCCTCCCTGTGAACATTCCTCCTCTCTCCCCTTTGCTCTTAAAGGCAGTTATGTGTTGTGTATAACTCAAGGGTATTTTCTAAACGAACTCACATCAAGCGAGAGACAAAAACATAAGCAACCAACACAGCATCAGCTACGCGCTGCACGTAGTGATATAGCTATATAACGACGTAGAGAAGCATCATCAGCATCCAATAGTCCTATATGTCTCATGTTGATAATAATACAATGCGGTAATATCAACAAAACTGACTAACATACTAACGGTTCACCCCATCCTCGCACATCCGCCTGTATCACCTCCTCCCTTCAGTATTGGGCGCTCGAGGATAGCCAACCCGCTATGCCCAGCCACCCTTCATTGCTCCGTCTGCGGATTTGTTGTCTTACCTGCAGCCTGGAGGAGAGAGGGAGTGGAAGGTGGAGAGTGAGAACATCTCATCCCTGTCCGCCATCTTCCTCCAGAAACGACTCGAAGTGACTGCAGATAAACACTGAGGGGGCGCAGTCCATTCACAACCGCGGAGCGCGACAGACGGACGCAATATGGACAACGCAGTTTCTCTCGCTTTTCCTCCCTCTATCCTACTTTCACGCTGTTAAAAATGCTCCTGGCCTCGACCTAGCCAAATCAGATACACGTACTCAACATCACCATCAAATCTGACTTGAGCTGCTATCCACTCTACGGCCCGGAAATGGCAGAATACAGAGAAAAAGAACAACAATGTGGTAATCACAGAAACAAATCGTATCTGCTCCCGATGCGGCCAGCCCAGCCAGCCAGCCTGTCGCGCACACACACGCAGCCTGCCTTGCCAAATATCTGCTGTGATCTTGCCTGTGAAACAAAGCAGCGGTGCAGAAAGGGGAGGTATGGGTGGTGATAAGTGCCAGAATTAAGCCTCGTGAAGCAACTGATTCGTCTTACCAAGTCACCTAATGCGCCATAAAATACCACCATGAATTAACATGGATGTCAATGGAGCCAAGTTTTTTCTACGGCCTAAAACTGCCAACGCTTTCACGTCACGTCATGTGACACATGACATAGTGTTCACATCCTGTGTCAGTTGAACAGATTAAAAAGGTCTACATGTGTTACTCGTTAGTTTAAGTGTCTGTTTAGTTTATTTTTAAAGATCTCACCATGAACGCCTTACAAACATCTACATGTGCATGATTTTGGAAAAAATATTTTAATTGCCAGATTAAACCATTTCATTTGTCGATTTAGCTAAAATAGGCATATCACCTCATTACAAAAATTATTAGGCTCGTTGATATCGCAGCCAGCCACCATTACTGTGTAGATGATGCTTATTTCTCACATCAATATAGACAAGGGCTTCTTTGTTGGAGGTAACCCAATTCAGAAATAAAAGGTAGCCTAGGTCTCTACTGGTGAATTCAACTCGGACTTCAGTGCGTTCAAGACAACTGGAAACTCAATAAAAAACTAGCTCAGACTGGGATTTTTGGTTTTTGAACGGTCATCCAACTCAGAAATCCAATTCAGAAACTCTGGCATTCTTTCTTTGACCTGAAAATCGCTGATGACATGATTTTACCTTGTCTTTTTCCCCAGAGTTCCCAGTTTACCAGTTTAACAGACACAATCAGTCACCATGCAATCCTTAGGCTATACATTTCTGTGGAGATGTCTTATGGTTAAAAGAAGGACTCGAATTGAGTGGAAGAAATAAAAGCTGAAATAAATCATTCTCTCTACTATTATTCTGACATTTCACATTCTTAAAATAAAGTGGTGATACTACCTGACCTAAGACAGGGAATTTTTACTGGGATTAAATGTCAGGAATTGTGAAAAACTGAGCTTAAATGAATTTGGCTAAGGTGTATGCAAACTTCTGACTTCAACTGTATGTAAAAATACAGTTATTGAATTATTTAATTTAAATGTTTAATTAGACATACAATAATGTTGATGGCAGACATAAAAGAAAGGATACATGTCTATAATTTCTTATGTCAGTGGGGTTGGTGAGGGAGGTAAGGGATGGAAAAGATAGAGGTGAGTTGTGAGAGAAACTCTAGGGTGGTGTCATGACCACTGGAGTTATATACCTTAGCAGTACCTACCTGGAAGCGGTGGTTACTTAAAACTTTTTAGGGATAGGGGGCAGTATTCGGAAATTCGGATGAATGACATGCCCAAAGTAAACTGCCTGTTACTCAGCCGCGGAAGCTAGGATATGCATATAATTGGCAGTATTGGATAGACAAACTGTTAAAATAATGTATGTGGGTATAACAGAACTGATATGGCTGGCGAAAACCCGAGGAGAATCCATCCAGCTTTTTTTTTTTTGAGGTCACCACCCATTGAAATGGCTGTCTATGGGAAAATCAAAGGAATACCTCACAGATTGCAGTTCCTATGGCTTCCACTAGATGTCAACAGTCTTTAGAAAGAGTTTCAGACTTGTTTTTTGAAAAATTAGCTAGGATTTGTAGTTTTTCTAAGTGGCTCTCATTTTGATTGTAGCATTGTGGCGCACGTGGGCACGTGGATGAGGGCGTTCACTTCATTATTTATCTCCGGTAATGAACATACTATTCTCCATCTTAAATTTGATCGTTTATTTACATATTAGGGTACCTGAGGATTGATTAGCAATGTTGTTTGACTTGTTTGGATAAAGTTTATTGGTAACTTTTAGGACTCTTTTGTATGCATTTTGAACGAGGGAAACAGGTGGATTACTGAATCAAGCGCGCCAACTAAACTGACTTTTTTGGGATATAAAGGACTTTATCGAACAAAACTACCATTTGTTATGTAGCTGGGACCCTTGGGATTGCAAACAAAGGAAGATCTTCAAAGGTAAGTGATTTATTCTATCACTATTTCTGACTTTCGTGACACCTCTGCTTGTTTGGAAAATGTTTTTAATGCTTTTGTATGCGGGGCGCTGTCCCCAATGTAAGACATTTGTATTTTTATGTACTTTGAATTTCGCGCTCTGCAATTTCACCAGATGTAGCGCCCCACCTATCCCAAAGAGTTTTTAACTTGACCCATTGGTTGAGATTGACTACTTGGAGAAACCCCTGGGCCAGTAATGGTACTGCTGACAGCATGGCAATGCCACCAACCATGAGGAGGCAAATGCAAATAGTTATCATCTGAGTATTTTATATTCACATTAACGGATGGTGACCCAAGCTTGGATCGAAAGAGCAGTTTCCCAGGTCTCGCCTTCCTTTCGTCATTCTTCCAAGCCAAGTCATTCGCCCGGATGTCGAAGCACTTGGTCCACTTGATTCTCCTCCGGTGGCTCTCCTTGTTTCTCTTGCGCCTTGTCCATGTCTCACCTTGATTGATAATAGAAATAAATGCAATTATATTTCATATTATTACAAATACATCTCTTACATATCTCTTAGAGGACCAGAAAATAAATTAACAGCGGACAATCATTTTTACCAGGTCAAAAATCTCCACATCCTTCTCAGCCCTTGCCTGAAGGTGGTCCTCGAAGGCATTCTGATCTGGTTCGACAACTTCCACCACAACAGGTGGAGTTTCAGTGATCTTAAAGTACATTAAATAAAAATAGCAATAGACAAACACTAAGTATATCACAACTTTTTTATGCAACAGTATATGCAATATTATTTTATACAATTGCATTGTTTACCTCAGTGAACAGCTGTGGCTCCCGTCCGTACAGCAGGCGATAGGGTGAGTACTCTGGAGGCCTGGACACTGCTGTTGTGTGCAAAGAGAATTACTTTCAGATTGTCCTCCCACCATTCCTGGTACACGTCAAGAGACTTGCCCATGGCAGTCCCTTGGCACGTTCATCCAAACCTGAACTCACCAGACATCTACACATTCACATAATATATAAACTCACTGTACTATCAGTGACAATTTTTTTTAAATCTATAAATTACTGGAGGCCTATGCGAAACGATGCTATAACCATTACATTATTAACCACTAATATGTATGCTAACATTGACAGAGCTAACTAGGGCTTAGCCAAGCAAAAGTTGGTTAGCATCAAGAAAGCAAACTGTTAAACACTATTTTCTTACAAATATTAACACTAACACATTTTATCATGACATCACTTATTTAAATATATTACCTAAAGTAAACTGAGCCTTTGTTCATTGACAATAAAACTAATTGAATCTAAAACATTGTTGAAAAAAGGTACAGAAAGTTTGGAAGCGGTCTTAATCCCTTCTCTTACATGTAAACCATTTGTACAGAAAACCACGGAACCACCACTGCGATATAGGCCTACACTCAGATATAAGCATACACTCTCCCTGTCTGAGTCTGTAATACCAACATGTTTCATGCAGACCACCATAGTTCCTATGCCCAAGAACACTAAGGTAACCGACTTAATTACTACCGACCCGTAGGCTCGTAAGGCTGGTCATGGCTCACATCAACACCATTATCCCAGAAACTCTAGGTCCATTCCAATTTGCATATCTCACCAACAGATGGGGTGATCTCTATTGCACTCCACACTGCCCTTTCCCACCTGGACAAAAGGAACACCTATGTGAGAATGCTATTCATTGACAACTTTATTATTATTTACCCATTTACATTTAAGTCATTTAGCAGACGCTCTTATCCAGAGCGACTTACAAATTGGAAAGTTCATACATATTCATCCTGGTCCCCCCGTGGGAATTGAACCCTGGTCCCCCCGTGGGAATTGAACCCACAACCCTGGCGTTGCAAGCACCATGCTCTACCAACTGAGCCACACGGGACCACGTACCCAATGCCTATTCTTTCCTTAAAAATGGCACTGTTGGTTATGGCTTGTAAGTAAGCATTTCACTGTACGGTCTACACCTGTTGTATTCGGAGCACGTGACAAATAAACTTTTGATTTGGTTCTTCCTTTAAAAGTTGCGTCATACTGCTGCACACCTTGAGAGCTGCCACAGAATTCTATGGCATGTTATTTCATTATCAGCCATTATTACCATTAATGCTAGTTAGACCACCAGAGGGCATCTTTAAGAAGCATTTGATAGCCTTCAGTATTGGCTGTACTAGAGAATTACAAAAAAAAAATTGTAAGAACATAGTATATGGGATTGATTTTAAGAAATTTAGCTTAATTAGTTTGATCAATTTTATGGTGCTTCTATTCCAAGAAAAACTAAAAATGAAACCCTCAGGGTCAATTCATAAACCACGTGCCATGGAATCTCTTCCCAATTATTTTGCAATCTATATGGCTCTCCATCAATAATAAAATTTAGAGGATTGGGGCGAGGTGACGAGTCTTGGAAAGGTGTGACTTTCAGGTTACAATAGGCTATAAGTATACAGCAGATCGCCGATTGTCCTCAATTTGATTATGCTGTAACAACATACTGTAGCACCATGACCATGATTTCTATTCATTTAAGTGAGCAGACTAGGGCTTTCAGGAGGAATGGAAAATCTACTGGAGAAATTTCAAAAATAATCGTAGACTTAGATTATCGTAGATAATCGGGGATTTTGGTCACGGACAGCGCTATTCGCAAAAACCATCATCAGATGCCTGTGTTATGCGAAAGCTCAAGAAAATTAACAATTACAGTAGGTAACAATACTGTAAAGTAGGCCTAATAATGCTAAAAATAATGCTTAAATAAATTGACTGCTGGCCTTTACTGTATGCTGCTCATTTTTACATTGTATTCCATTTCCAGCGAGACTATTCAAGCCATCAACTCACTGATGAATGAAGATGATGAGCGATCGGCAAAGACCATCTGTAATCTGCTGGCATCACGGCACATCAACCTCGCTCTAATCACAGTCAGAAGACAGTTGAAGAAATTTGCATGGACTAATGGGAAGGCTCAATAAGACATGTTAGATATATATAAATATAAAAAATTCTGAGAACAATAACCATGTGTGCTCGATTGTTTTGTACTGTTCTGTAGTTTCGACCCAATGATTCGTCTGACAAACAAATACATTTGTGACCTGCAGGCCCAGGCATGGATCAAATCTGGCGAAACGTCATGACGTCATCTTCACAGACTAATCAACCGTGGCCACTGAGCAATTTGCTCAAAATTGCTACAGAAAAAAAGGAAGAAGATCATGCAAGCCGAGTCTCAAGCATCTGCTCAAACTCCATGTGTGGGGGGCAATTTCTCCCCAGGGACCAGGCCCTTGTTTCATTTTTGACAGTAAGTTTGGCTATTTACAAAGCAAAAGGTACATAAAATGTGTTCCATAATAATTTACTGTTGCCTCCTTTTTCAGGTATCATTGCTCAAGATTTCTTTGAGGAAGAAATCATCAACATATATGCTGAACCCTATGTCAGAGAGGTAATTCTGGGACCACATAGTTTCCTTCAAAGTAGGATTATAGCAAAATTATGTTATATTTAGGCCTATTTACATGTATATTACTGGTATTGTAACTAATGTTGGCTGTTGTGTATTTTTTATTCTCCAAATGCAGACTGACCCAAAACACACTGCCGCCACGGTTTGCTTTGTAAATGAGGGAATACACTGAGTCAAATACATTGATCATCTCATCAAGGTTTTGGAGCTGGGTGAAAGTGCAACTAAAATGTAGTTTAAATAAATGTCTGCATTTTGAATGTCTTTTTTCTCTTTATTTTATTAACGAAAGCATAAAGATGTTGATGAAGAAATAATGTACTGCTGTTTTGAGTTAGAAATGTAACACTTTAGAATACTTAAGCATTGAATACATTGCAAGTTGGGGGATGTTCACACCTACACTATCCGGGCTATACAGTCTATTGTCCTGCTAATAGGGCTACACCTGATACAGTACTATAGTACACTTGTGAAAAACAAGTATTTGAAACCCTGTTTTCAAAATGCCTCCAGCTGTCCATCACTACTGTAAATAAAAACACAGCATTTTGTTTACATCTTGATTATGTTCTTTATTGTAACCACAATGTCACAAATAATTTGTATCTACCTTTACAATTACTTTTAGAGTCTTGGATTTACAAATGTGCTCATCCTGTCATTTTTTGTTAAATCCAGTTCGGTTTTAAGTGTAACTTCTGACTGACGCCTTTAGTGAGAGGTCTGATGCTTTAATATTTAATATATTCAATGTAATATTTAATATCCAAATTCATATCTAAGGGGATTTTTTTCATGCCATTATTAGTTACATTGTTTTAGTTTGAACGTGCAGACAGGCACTAAGACCAGCTGGAACTTTTTCCTAGTCAGCGCCATTATTAATGCAATGCCTTTTAAAGTGTTGCTCTGTGCTACCAAGTGGGGCGGTGCGGGGTGGGGGTCCACCCCATCCACCCCCCCTTTCTCCTCCTCCCTTCCCAATGGTCTAGGTCTGTCTTCTGTGCGCTGCGGCCTGTCCCGTGCCCCCTGCCCTCATGCCCTGAACCTCATGCGCCCACCTCTATCTAAGTGGATAAAGTTGGAGAACTGCAAGGCAATCCCATTCTGCGCCACTCAGGAGCCATGACCAATATGACCAATATATATTGTCCTGCTAATAGCCCATCCTAGAAACGTTGATTAACCTGTTTGGGCTGCAGGAGCAGTATTGAGTAGTCGGATAAAAGGTGCCCATTTCAAACGGCCTCGTACTCAATTCTTGCTCATACAATATGCATATTATTATTACAATTGGATAGAAAACACTCTCTAGTTTCTAAAACCGTTTGAATTATATCTGTGAGTAAAACAGAACTCCTTTTGCAGCAAACTTCCTGACAGGAAGTGGAAAATCTGAAATCGATACTCTGTTCTAGGGCCTGCCTATTAATGTCCTTGATATTTATTAGTATAGATGCACTTCATACGTCTTCCACTAGATGTCGACAGGCAGTGAGAGAAGAAATGGAGTGAATAACATGATCTGGGGTCGAACAAAAGCTCTTGGTATGACGTGTCACCAGTTTCCTGTTTTCTGTAGAGCGTGCGAGAAGGGACCTGGTTTTGCCTTCTGTACAGCTGTCGTTATGGACGACTAATATCTCCGGCTTTGATTTTATTTGATACATGTGACAATATCATCGTAAAGTATGTTTTTTCAATATAGTTTTATTAGATTATTGACATTTTTCGGGACGTTAGGCATGTTGCGTTGTGTGCCTTTGTTCAGGAAGGAGAGCTTCGAGCCACTTTGCTAGCTTTCCGTGCTAATTGACTGGAGAAGAGGACATTCTAAATCCAAACAACGATTGTTCCCAACAAAGGACCCCTTGTACAACATTCTGATGAAAGATCGTCAAAAGTAGGACCCATTTTATGATGCTATTTCATATATCTGTCGAACATGTGAAATAGTCGTTTGCGCCCAGATTTTGGGTACTCTCTCGCTATACCTAAGCTGGATGTCGTAATGAAGTTATTTTTAGAATTCTAACGCGGCGATTGCATTAAGAACTAGTGTATCTATCATTTCCTATACAACATGTATTTTTTAGTAACGTTTATGTATAGTTATTTGGTCAGAATAGTTGAGTGCCATAAAAATATCCGCACATTCTGGGAAAAAGATGCTACGTTAGCACAATGTATAACCACTGATTTCAGCTCTAAATATGCACATTTTCGAACAAAACATAAGTGTATGTATAACCTGATGTTATAGGACTGTCATCTGATGAAGCTTATCAAGGTTAGTCAAAAATTATATTATATTATTATATATATTATAACAAAAAGTGAGCGAGAAAATTTGTATTCTTGAACATGGGGTGAGACATTGTTACTAATTTGTAAATAAAGCCAGCTTGTTATTTAGAATGACTTATTTCTGTTTTTAGAGGGAGAGAAACCAAAAGCCTACCATCGCCTCATGGGTCTCCCGGTTGACACAGGTATTGAACCAGTATCTGTAGCAACGGAGTTTGCACTGCAATGCAGTGTCTTAGACTGCTGTGCCACTCAGGTACTGTACAATGTGACCGGTTGGGAGTAGGTTACAGTACTACAGTAAGAGCAAAATAATCCTAACATTTCCACAACCTAATTGTAGTCTAAGTTTCTCTTATAATAACAACCTTAGTGTAACAACAGTTTTAGTAAGTAATACTGAAGTCGTGCACAATTACAGTGCCTTGCAAAAGTATTCATCCCCCTTGGCGTCTTTCCTATTTTGTTGCATCACAACCTGTAATTTAAATGGTTTTTATTTGGATTTCATGTAATGGACATACACAAAAAAATAACATGTTTCAAAAATTCAAAAAAATAAAAAACAGAAAACTTGAAAACAGAAAATATATGTATTCACCCCCTTTGCTATGAAGCTCCTAAATAAGATCTGGTGTAACCAATTACCTTCAGAAGTCACATAATTAGCTAAATAAAGTCCATCTGTTTGCATTCTAAGTGTCACATGATATGTCACATGATCTCAGTATATATACACCTGTTCTGAAAGGCACCAGAGTCTGCAACACCAATAAGCAAGGGGCACCACTAAGCAAGCGGCACTATGAAGACCAAGAAGCTCTCCAAACAGGTCAGGGACAAAGTTGTGGAGAAGTGCAGATCAGGGATTGGTTATAATAAAATATCAGAAACTTTGAACATCCCACAGAGCACCATTAAATCCATTATTAAAAAATTGAAAGAATATGGCACCACAACAAACCTGCCAAGAGAGGGCCGCCCACCAAAACTCACAGACCAGGCAAGGAGGGTATTAATCAGAGAAGCAACAAAGAGACCAAAGATAACACTGAAGGAGCTGCAAAGCTCCACAGCAGAGATTGGAGTATCTGTTCATAGGACTACTTTAAGCCGTACACTCCATAGAGCTGGACTTTACGGAAGAGTGGCCAGAAAAAAGGCCATTGCTTAAAGAAAAGAATAAGCAAACACGTTTGGTGTTCACCAAAAGGCATGTGGGAGACTCCCCAAACATATGGAAGAAGGTACTCTGGTCAGATGAGACTAAAATGTAGCTTTTTAGCCATCAAGGAAAACGCTATGTTTGGCGCAAACCCAACACCTTCTCATCACCCTGAGAACACCTTCCCCACAGTGAAGCATGGTTTTGGCAGGATCATCCTGTGGGGATGTTTTCATCAGCAGGGACTGGGAAACTGGTCAGAATTGAAGGAATGATGGATGGCACTAAATGCAGGGAAATTCTTCAGGGAAACCTGTTTGACTTCCAGAGATTTGAGAATGGGACGGAGGTTAATCTTCCAGCAGGACAATGACCCTAAGCATACTGCTAAAGCAACACTCAAGTGGTTTAATGGGGAAACATTTAAATGTCTTGGAATGGCCTAGTCAAAGCCCAGACCTCAATCCAATTGATAACCTGTGGTATGACTTGAAGATTGCTGTACACCAGCGGAACCCATCTATCGTGAAGGAGCTGGAACAGTTTTGCCTTGAAGAATGGGCAAAAATCCCCAAAAACTAGAGACATACCCCAAGAGACTTGCATATGTGATTGCTGCAAAAGGTAGCTCTACAAAGAATTGACTTTGGGGGGGGGGGTGAATCTTTATGCATGTTCAAGTATTCAGTTTTTTTGTCTTATTTCTTGTTTTTTCACAATAAAAATATTTTCCATCTTCAAAATGGTAGGCATGTTGTGTAAATCAAAGGATACAAACCCCCCAAAAATCCATGTTAATTACAGGTTGTAAAGCAACAGAATAGGAAAAATGCCAAGGCGGGTGAATACTTTCGCAATCCACTCTATTAGTTTCTATTTGGTTTATGTTGCCCATTTTTGGTCAGTAAGACAGAGTAGATCCTTGGGACCCAAAAGCATAATCAGTGCTGTAACTTCCCCTTGCGTTGGTCTGGAGCAGGTTACCGTACTAAACCACAAATTGCCTCTAAGTCCCGCAGCATAATCGCAAAACTTTTAGTTGAGCAACCACTGTACATTATTGTAGAATAGGCTACTCCTGTATCCATACTATATTAGGATACCATTAAGATTTAATTGGTCTTGTCAGGCAATATTTTTAAGGTCTTCGATCGAAGTTGTGTGGCATTCCTCTGTAACGTATACGCTGGGAGTCGGAAAGCAAGTGCAGGTGGTGAGTTTAATAATAAACAGAACATAGCCCAATACAAGAACCACACGCAGAATATAGACATAAAACACACAGTCAATACTGCATGGAGAATGGCACTAAGAAGGTGACTTAAATAGGGGAGGTAATCAGTGAAGTGATGGAGTCCATATGTGCCCAATGAAGCACAGGTGTGCATGATGATGAATGCCAGGTGCACGTAATGATGAATACCAGGACCGGTGGTTAGTAAACCGGCGATGTCGAATGCCCGAAGGGGAAGAGCGGGAGTAGACGTGACAACCTCGTTGTCACGACTTCGACCGAGACAGGCTCTCCTTCCCGTTCGGGTGGCGTTCGGCGGTCGTCGTCACCGGCCTATTAGCTGCCACTGATCCTTTTCTCCCCCTCCCTATGTGTTTATTGGGCGCACCTGTTTTGTATGAGGGTTAATTAGTTGGGCTTATTTAATCAGCCGGCATACACGTTTCTTTGTGCGGGATTGTTTGTTTGTAAGTGGTGGTGTTTGTTTCGTGCATCGTGTTTGCTGTACTGTTCTCGTATTCCCCGTGTCTGGGGTTGTTTAAGCGGTCACCCAGTGTGTTAGTTGGGTGGCCTAGTTTTCTACATGTTCATTAAAGAACATTTGGTTATTGCACCTGCTGTTGCCTGCGCTTGACTTCCACTCCGACACCCAGGCCTTACAGAATCCCGCACCAAAAAAATATGGAGTCAGCAGGAGCAGCGGCCAACCCTCTCCCATCGATGGAGGAACAGGTGTTCCATCACACCACGGTTATCCACCGTATTGGATCAGCGATGGAGTCAATAATGGAACGTATGGATCGATGGGAGAGGAGTGGTTTCCTCTCTCCACCTTCGGCTCCTCCAGCCCAGGACTCTCCATCCCTCGGCTCCAGCGCTCTCCATCTGACACTCCCGAGGGATTATGATGGATCGGCGGCGGGGTGCCAGGGGTTCCTACTCCAACTGGAGCTGTACCTTGCCACCGTAAGACCCACTCCCTCGGGAGCGGAGAGGGTGAGTGTCCTCGTCTCCTGCCTCACGGGTCGTGCTCTGGAGTGGGCAAACGCAGTCTGGAATGGCCCAGACTCAGCGAAGGAGCACTACCCAGAGTTCACCCGCCGTTTTCGGGCCGTATTTGACCATCCTCCAGAGGGCCGAGCGGCGGGAGAACGACTGTTCCACCTTAGGCAGGAGAAGAGGAGCGCCCAGGATTACGCGCTGGAGTTCCGCACCCTGGCTGCAGGATCTGGGTGGAACGACAGGGCCCTTATTGATCACTACCGGTGTAGTCTCCGGGAGGACGTCCGCAGGGAGCTAGCATGTCGGGACACCGCTCTTTCCCTGGATGAGCTGATTGACATGTCTATCCGTCTGGACAATCTGCTGGCTGCCCGCGGGCGTTCTGAGAGGGTCCTGTACGTTCCACCACCCAGCCCCTCCGCTCCTATTCCGATGGAGGTGGGAGGGGCTGGGCAGAGGGGTACCGGAGGAGGAGGCTCTCCCTGCACCAGCTGTGGTCGGAGAGGACACACGGCCGATCGGTGCTGGGGGGGTCCGTCTGGGAGTCGAGATGGCAGGCGGAACACTTCTCGATCACCCCAGGTGAGTCCGCACCAAACTCACCCAGAACCCCCTGTTAGTCACATGTTTGTCTTGATTTTTTTCCTTAAATTTTTCCCCTCTTCCCAGCATAGGGCGCTAGTCGATTCAGGCGCAGCTGGGAACTTTATGGATCGCGGACTCGCTTTTAGGTTACGGGTTCCGCTTGTGCCGATAGATTCTCCCTTTCCCGTGCACTCCCTAGATAGCCGGCCATTAGGGTCAGGGGTGGTCAGGGAGACCACGGTTCCCCTGGACATGGTGACGCAGGGGAATCATAAGGAGCGTATTAGCTTTTATATTATTGATTCGCCTGCGTTTCCGGTGGTACTAGGGATTCCCTGGCTGGCCCGGCACAATCCTAAAATTTCGTGGAAACAGGGGGTTCTCCAGGGGTGGTCAAAGGAGTGTTCTGGAAGGTGTTTGGGATGCCACGTCGGTGGAGAGTCCAGACCAGGGTTCCACGGTGCGCATTCCCCCCGAGTATGCCGATTTGGCAATCGCTTTCAGTAAAAGGAAAGCGACTAAATTACCACCTTATCGATCGGGAAGGGATTGTGCGATAGATCTCCAGGTAGACGCTGCGCTTCCCAAGAGTCACGTGTACCCATTATCCCAAGAGGAGACGGTGGCTATGGAGACATATGTCACTGAGTCTCTGGGACAGGGGTACATTCGGTCCTCCATCTCACCCGCCTCCTCGAGTTTCTTTTTTGTGAAGAAAAAGGAGGGAGGTTTGCGTCCGTGTATTGATTATAGAGGTCTAAATGCCATCACAGTGGGGTTTAGTTACCCACTACCTCTCATTGCTACGGCAATGGAATCATTTCACGGAGCGCAGTTCTTCACAAAATTGGATCTCAGGAGCGCATATAGTCTGGTGCGTATTCGGAAGGGAGACGAGTGGAAAACCGCATTTAGTACCACATCGGGCCATTATGAGTACTGCGTCATGCCGTATGGGTTAAAGAATGCTCCAGCCGTTTTCCAATCCTTTGTAGACGATATTCTCAGGGACCTGCACGGGCAGGGAGTGGTTGTTTATATCGATGACATTCTGATCTACTCAGCCACTTACGCCGCGCATGTGTCTCTGGTACGCAAGGTGCTTGGTAGACTACTGGAGCATGACCTATATGTCAAGGCTGAGAAGTGTGTGTTCTCCAAACGAGCCGTCTCTTTTCTGGGTTATCGCATTTCCACCTCGGGCGTGGTGGTAGGGAGTGACCGCATTAAGGCCGTGCGTAATTGGCCGACTCCGACCACGGTAAAAGAAGTGCAGCGGTTTTTGGGTTTTGCCAACTACTACCGGAGGTTTATCCGGGGTTTTGGCCAGGTGGCAGCTCCTATTACCTCACTGCTTAAGGGGGGTCCGGTGCGTTTGCAGTGGTCAGCAAAAGCGGACGGAGCTTTCAACAGGTTGAAGGCGCTGTTCACGGATGCGCCCGTGTTGGCACATCCGGATCCCTCTCTAGCATTCATAGTGGAGGTGGACGCGTCCGAGGCTGGGGTAGGTGCCGTGCTATCACAGCGCTCTGGTACGCCACCAAAACTCCACCCCTGTGCTTTCTTCTCGAAGAAGCTCAGCCCAGCGGAGCGTAACTATGATGTGGGGGACCGGGAGTTGTTAGCAGTGGTCAGTGCCCCAAAGGTGTGGAGACACTGGCTTGAGGGGGCTAAACACCCTTTTCTCATCTGGACCGACCACCAGAATCTGGAGTATATTCGGGCAGCCAGGAGACTGAATCCACGTCAAGCAAGGTGGGCCATGTTCTTTACCCGATTCCAGTTTACCTTAACGTATAGACCGGGCTCCCAGAACGTAAAGGCGGATGCACTGTCCCGTTTTTACGACTCGGACGATCGGCCCACCGAACCCACTCCCATCCTTCCCGCCTCTAGGCTGATAGCACCAGTGGTGTAGGAAGTGGACTCGGACATCGAGCGGGCGTTACGGGCGGAACCCGCTCCTCCTCAGTGTCCGGTGGGGCGGAAGTACGTGCCGCTTGGTGTCCGGGACAAATTGATTCGGTGGGCTCATGTTCTACCCTCCTCGGGTCACCCTGGGGTGAAGAGGACAGTGGGGAGCCTTCGGGGAAGGTATTGGTGGCCTACCTTGGCAAGAGACGTTAGGGTTTATGTTTCCTCCTGTTCGGTATGCGCCCAGAGTAAGGCTCCTAGGCACCTTCCTAGAGGGAAGTTACAACCCCTCCCCGTTCCACAACGGCCTTGGTCGCACCTGTCCGTAGATTTTCTGACCGATCTTCCCCTGTCTCAGGGGAACACTACGGTACTGGTGATTGTGGATCGGTTCTCGAAGTCCTGTCGTCTCCTCCCGTTGCCCGGTATGCCGACAGCCCTACAGACTGCGGAGGCATTATTCACCCACGTCTTCCGGCACTACGGGGTGCCGGAGGACATTGTTTCTGATCGGGGTCCCCAATTCACGTCCCGAGTATGGAGGGCGTTTATGGAGCGGTTGGGGGTCTCGGTCAGCCTTACCTCCGGTTATCACCCTGAGAGTAATGGGCAGGTGGAGAGAGTGAACCAGGAGGTGGGTAGGTTTCTGCGGTCGTATTGTCAGGACCGGCCAGGGGAGTGGGCGAGATACATTCCCTGGGCCGAAATGGCCCAGAACTCACTACGCCACTCCTCTACTAACATGTCCCCCTTTCAGTGTGTATTGGGGTACCAGCCGGTCCTGGCACCATGGCATCCGAGCCAGACCGAGGCTCCTGCGGTGGAGGAATGGGTGCAGCGCTCCAAGGAGACATGGAGAACCGTCCAGGAATCACTCCAACAAGCTAGTGGACGGCAGAAGAGGAGTGCTGACCGCCACCGCAGTGAGGCCCCCGTGTTTGTACCGGGGGACAGGGTCTGGCTCTCGACCCGAAACCTGCCCCTCCGCTTGCCCTGCCGGAAGCTGGGTCCGCAGTGTGTAGGGCCCTTCAAAGTCCTGAGGAGAATAAACGAGGTGTGTTATCGATTACAACTCCCTTCCTATTATCGTATTAACCCCTCGTTTCATGTGTCTCTCCTCAGGCCGGTGGTAGCTGGTCCCCTGCAGGACGGTGAGGTACCGGAGGTCCCTCCTCCCCCTCTGGACATCGAGGGGTCCCCGGCGTACACGATACGGGCCATTCTGGACTCGAGACGCCGGGTGAGGGGCCTGCAGTACCTCGTGGACTGGGAGGGGTACGGTCCGGAGGAGAGGTGCTGGGTACCGGTGGGGGACATTTTGGATCCGTCTATGTTGAGGGATTTCCATCGCCTCCATCCGGATCGCCCTGCACCTCGTCCTCCGGGTCGACCTCGAGGCCGGTGTCGGCGCGCTGCGGGAGCCGCGCGTCAGAGGGGGGGTACTGTCACGACTTCGACCGAGGCAGGCTCTCCTTCCCGTTCGGGTGGCGTTCGGCGGTCGTCGTCACCGGCCTATTAGCTGCCACTGATCCTTTTCTCCCCCTCCCTATGTGTTTATTGGGCGCACCTGTTTTGTATGAGGGTTAATTAGTTGGGCTTATTTAATCAGCCGGCATACACGTTTCTTTGTGCGGGATTGTTTGTTTGTAAGTGGTGGTGTTTGTTTCGTGCATCGTGTTTGCTGTACTGTTCTCGTATTCCCCGTGTCTGGGGTTGTTTAACCTGTCTAGGATCAGCGTGGCGCTAGCGGCACACCCCCCCCCCCCCCCCCACTGAAAAAACAGTGCCGCGAAATTCAAAAAAAATATTTTTTTTAAATATTTAACTTTCACACATTAAAGTCCAATACAGCTAATGAAAGACACAGATCTTGTGAATCCAGTCAACATGTCCGATTTTTAAAATGTTTTACAGGGAAGACACAATATGTAAAGATGTACATCTATTACCTAAAAACACATTAGCATAATCCACCATCTTTTATTTGTCCACCAACACCAGTAGCCATCACCAATTCGGCTAAACTAAGATATTTATAGCCCCTAACCAACAAAAAAACTCATTAGATGACAGTCTGATAACATATTTATGGTATGGGATAGGTTTTGTTAGAAAAAAGTGCATATTTCAGGTAGATGGCATAGGTTACAATTGCACCCACCGTCACAAATGGAATAGAAAAACTACTTAGAGCAACGTGTTTACCTACTTACTAATCATCAAACATTTCGTAAAAATACACAGCATACACGAATCGAAAGACACAGATCCTGTGAATACAGACAATATTTCAGATTTTCTAAGTGTCTTACAGCGAAAACACAATAAATCGTTATATTAGCATAGCACATACCACATAGCAGCCCAGCATTGATTCTAGCCAAAGTGAGCGATAAAAGTCAACATCGCCAAAAGATATTAATTTTTTCACTAACCTTCTCAGAATTCTTCCGATGACACTCCTGTAACATCACATTACAACATGCATATACAGTTTGATCGAAAATGTTTATATTTAGCCCCCAAAATCATGGTTAGACAATGTGAAATGTAGCTCAGTTGGTCAGAAAATGTCCTTGCGCCACTTAGACAGTGATCTACTCTTATACATAAATACTCATAAACGTGACTAAAAAATATAGGGTGGACAGGGATTGATAGACAATTTAATTCTTAATACAATTGCGGTATTACATTTTTTAATTTATCCTTACTTTTCAATACAGTTTGCGCCAAGCGAAGCTACGTCAAAAAACATGGCGTCCTAAGCCACTAAAATGTTTCGACAGAAACACGATTTATCATAATAAAAATGTCCTACCTTGAGCTGTTCTTCCATCAGTATCTTGGGCAAAGGATCCTTTCTTGGGAGGAATCGTCTTTTGGTGGAAAGCTGTCCTCTTGCCATGTGGAAATGCCAACTGCGTTCGGGATGAACTGAAAGCGTGCCCACCTATTCACAGCGTTAAAGAAATAAATGTCCCAAAATCGCACTAAACGGATATAAATTGCTATAAAACGCTTTAAATTAACTACCTTATGATGTTTTTAACTCCTATAACGAGTGAAAAGATGACCGGAGAAATATAACAGGCTAAACTAACGCTTGGAACAGGAGAGGGTCGGTGTCCTCCACGCGCGTGACGCACCAAGAAAAGACTTGCTAGCTACAGGGTTTTTTGATTTATAGGGCCTGTGAACGCGCAATCGACCCCATTGGAATCGTCATCACGTAAAGGCATCCAGGGGAAGACGTAAGAAGTGTCCGTACAGTCATAGCAATATCAGTGCCTTTTTAACTGACTTCAGAACAGTGGCCAACATTTCTGAAATCTGAATCCATGTCAGGGAAATTGCTGTAGAATGGGCTCTGTTCCACTTAGAGACAAAATTTCAACTCCTATAGAAACTATAGACTGTTTTCTATCCAATAATAATAATAATATGCATATTGTACGATCAAGGATTTTGTGGGAAGCCGTTTCAAAAATTACCAAATTAGCATAAATAGTCTAAACAGCGCCCCCATCCCCAACAGGTTTAAGCGGTCACCCAGTGTGTTAGTTGGGTGGCCTAGTTTTCTACATGTTCATTAAAGAACATTTGGTTATTGCACCTGCTGTTGCCTGCGCTTGACTTCCACTCCGACACCCAGGCCTTACACTCGTTCCCTTCTTCAGTGAAAAGTAGTTATGCATCCCCCATTCAATTCAGTTTGAGTGTGAATGTGTAGGCCTTGTGACAGTGGATAAATAAACCCATAGCTCCAGCACACAACGGCATGTAGGGTTAGTGTATTACAACGTAAAATATGTATATATCCTATAGCACCCCGTGTTTATATTTTCATTTACAATTTAATTCATCCATTAAATACATAATACTAGAACATCAAATTACGTTATTATTGTACACTAGCCTACTCCACTATCGACACACTAAACAATATTGCCCACATGCTTTCGACAATACGTTATCAAAAAGTTATTATTTTAATATAAAACAAATTATCAACACAGTAGGCCTAAATATATTCCTAACAATATCACAACTTAAATATAGACTATTTGCTCCTCAATCGGATCAAGGACATCTTGGTCATTCTAAGGAAACTATCTGGGGCAGACACTCAAAAAGCGCGTCTGTGTCGCCGCCGAGCTCTCAAATACCATGCCTATCTCACTCTGAACGGTAACTGCTATCCGGATTCCTTGGGATGTCCTTACTCTGAACCCTAAACTATAACTCTTAACTAACACTAAGCTTAACCATTTTATATTTATACTTGATTGAGGTAGGGACATCCCAAGGATACCGAATAGCACAGACCCTCTGGGTAAGCATATGAACTCCTCTATTCGACTGAAAGCCATGGACGCATCCCTTATTGGTTGTGTGATGTAGGCTACAGGGAACTGGTAACACAGTCTGTGATTGGCCAACAACATTTAGATATGTACACAGCGAGATAAGATAACATACCATGCCATGAGGTGTTGAGGGAAAGACAGATTACCTATAGATTAGACATATTATTTTCTAGGCAATTAGTGATAACAGGAAATACACAAGCCGTATGCTCAGTGGCTACTTCGGAATGTCGGCTTGCACGGGAAAAATTGTACGTTTCAACATTTATGGTTGAAATGTAATTAATATAAATATAAACTATGCACCTCATGACTTTCATTAACCCGCAGGCGTCATGCAGACGTTAGTAAGGCATTGGTATGATGACATGTTAGTTACTACACACAGATGTCACGCACACGTTAGTAAGGCATTGGTATCATGTCATGTCAGTCAGACGTTCAATGGTAGGCGACAGCCACAAGGTGGTACGATTGCCTTGGCTTAATTCTGGCACCTATCACCCCCCATAGGAAGGCTTGACGGGATAGATTGTGGAAAAATTGTATGTTTCAACATTTATGGTTGAAATGTAATTAATATAAATATAAACTATGCACCTTATGACTTTCATTAACCCGCAGGCGTCATGCAGACGTTAGTAAGGCATTGGTATGATGACATGTTAGTTACTACACACAGATGTCACGCACACGTTAGTAAGGCATTGGTATCATGTCATGTCAGTCAGACGTTCAATGGTAGGCGACAGCCACAAGGTGGTACGATTGCCTTGGCTTAATTCTGGCACATATCACCCCCCATAGGAAGGCTTGACGGGATAGAGACAGCAGACATAGTGTTTGTGAAAGGCCCGTAATTCGGTGGCCCGTAAGTCGGGTCCGTCCTGCAGGTGGGCTTTTCTGCAGTGCAGGAACCCCTCTTTAATGTAAAGTGAACTTCACAACACGTTCTAAACCGTTCTGGTGACAAACAAACTTTGTTGCCCTGTCTCCAATCATCCACATGGCTGGCTGCTTTGCTACAACCCGAAAAGACCAGAAAGATTCTCCATTATTTCATTTTTCTAAGAACCCCAAAAACGGAGACAGTGAGAGAATATATTCAAGTATCAACATATTAATTTATAGTGCAGAGACATAATTCAAATCCACAAGTTCAAATCCCCATCTCCATCCATGGTTTAGGAAAGAGATGATTTTACAAGCTAGATACTGCGGGACATTAACACAAGCAAACCCTAAACAGACACATTTTTCTTAAAATGGAAGTGATTTGATTGGTCTGAAGCCAAATCCAAACTGGCCTCCCTTGGGGGTTGTTTTGCTGCACCAGGACCACCCACAGTTGAGCTCAGCTTATTTTATAATGTTTTTATCAAGGGAGGCCAAATGCTTGCTGGCATCACTCAATCAAACGCTATGGTGGCAACATGTTAACAGCTTCTGGTCTGCTTGTGCATCAGATACATAGCCTACTGAGACCAAGGGACTCTGTTTTGCTCGCCCGTATGATTTCTCCGTTGAGATTCAGCCACTTGCGAATTGACGGAAAATTATGAAAACACAGAGATTATTATTTTATAATTTAAATTGATTTATTGGTCAGCCTGGCTTCCCTTGGCATCCACGAATACACGCCACTGATCTACAAAGCTCATTGATGCGATTTACTGCTCTCGCATTTAGCTATTTGCACTGTATGGATTGTGGTTGTTGTGGATGGCTCTTCAAAAATGTATATGTGTATTTTAACCCAATAAAGATTGAATTGAATAACTTTAAGCTGCCTATCAAAAAAAAAATGCTGCCAGTGGACAGTCATTGGAAATTGTGTAAGTGCAACAGCTGCATAGTGCGGATCCCAGACTATGGAATAAAGGTTTGAGGGAGTTCCTACCATCTAAACTCCTCCAAGATATTGTGCTCCATACTGTCAAAACAAGTTTAATTCAAGAAGATCACGAGTGGGGCTTTTATTTCAGTACTGTTTTTTTTTTTAAATCCATCTGTCCACATTCAGAAATATAGTATTATTTCTAACAAATTAACATATATTTCAGGATGTTCTGTATCCCTGGAAACAATCAGAATTGATGTAAGCATTACAGTTTTGAAAAGAAAGATTATCCCCCAAAAAGTGGTCTATTGGCACAATTTACTCCTGGTATGGGGTAAGTTGAGCCGTGGACACATTTCTGTACTGAATGAAATATTACCACACAGAAAATTCTCTGGTGTTAAATCAAACACTGAGAGTGTTCAATTAACACTGAAAGTGTGGACCAGTATAGACACTGGAACAGTGTTAAATTAACACACTGTTTGGTGTAAAGCCTTATTTCCCAGAGTGCCTTTCAAGTGAATTGTAGAGTTACCACCCATGACTGTATTTATTAGTGACAGAGACATGGTTGTTGCATTCATCCATTTTCAGGCCTATGGACTTCACCAAGTGAGCTCATGAGCGAATACCAATATGTAATGTTTTCCATGAAACGTAATGATATTTGGATGGAACCAGATCAAAGTATGTTGACCAAAGTATTAAACATGACTGTTGCTTCTACATTGATAAAGTGTCATCATACTGGTGCCTTCCCCCGTGTCAAACACTTGGATTCAGGAAGCGGGATTATTTGGGGAATAGGGTGATATCACCCTAATTCTCTTTTAATACACCAGTGGTAACATGATATTTTTGTACCTAATATAAATAAGTACTGCCTTGTAACCAACATCGGATAAGGCGTGTTTGCAGAGGAGCGTGGTTTATATAGCTAGAAAGCTACTATACTGGTGCCAAAATGTGACTGTAGGGTGTCAGCAAATATAATTAAAACTTTACCCTACTAATATATGGCAAAGATACTTATATGTTTCCCCTTTTATCTGTGCCTGGTGTTAGCTAGTTACTGGCTAGCTAGGTCTTAAGCCAGCATGGCAAAAAATGTCTGTCTCAACACATCTGACAGTGCTGCTGTGAACCGCATTGCAAAGGACATGCCAAAACAATTTGGGATAAAAAGACTGGACAACATTGATGCAATTTCAACATTGTTTGAGTTGCTTTGTGTATCATCAAATTTGCTTGAGATGGTTTACTACAACACTGCTCACTGCATCCAAGTTGCTTGGCATAGATGTTTCAAAAAACTATCAGACAAGGTGAGCTCATGAATATAAGCTCCTCGCTTACTCAGCCTGTATTTTCAAACTTCATGGTAGTTATCCATAAGAGAAAGTAATTTTTCTCAAATTGAGTTTTTTTTCTCCAAAATAAATATTATGGGTGATATTTTAGTTCAGCGGTTCCCAAACTAGTGGTCATAAAAATGGGGTCATGGAAATATATGTGACTCAATAAGGCTCCCGAGTGGCACAGCGGTCTAAGGCACTGCATCTCAGTGCTAGAGGCATCACTACAGTCCCTGGATCGATCCTGGATTGTATTACAACCTGCCGTGATCGGGTGTCTCATAAGATGGAGCACAATTTGTCCGGGGCAGGCCGTCTTTGTAAAATAAGAATTTGTTCTTAACTGACTTGCCTAGTTAAATAAAATAAACTTTTCAGAAAACTAGGAGTATGTCGCGATTTACTACTTAACAGGAGAGACATTTGAAAATATTTTTTTTCATTTAAATTAGTTTCTTGGCAGAAATGTCTTCGGGAACATATGAACCTTCATGTGCCTTAATAACAAACTCGTATGCCGCCTGGAAATACAAATAAAACTGTTAAATTGTTTAGTCACAGAAAAAGCCAGGAACCTTCCCGCTAGCCATGATTGGTTGAGATAATGGGAGGGCTGGACATACCGAGAGATGAGTATGGATTGGTCTGCCATGTAGCAGGCTTCTGTCTGTAAGATGAGCTGGTCAGTATGTGTATGTAATCCTTTCTAACACAGCTTTTTAAAAAGATATCATATAGTATAACTGCACAGTTTTTGCTCTCCACTTTCCAGAGGACTGAGTTTTGAAATCAATGGAATGCACGGTGGAATTAGGGTGTATAATAGCTAAGGAGATCGAAAAGATTCTGGCGTTTGTTTGCAAAAATGCAGAACGAGCCTAAAAGAGAACACATAGAAAGGCTGTTGTAAAGAACACCTGTCTCCGGGTTACATCTTCAAACTAAGGCAACCATGGTATCCGTGACAGAGACGTAGAAGCATCCATCTATGTATACGGTTAAGATAGTCTAGCTTGCTACATTTTTAGACATTACGCGTTTCTAATTTTGTCAGAAAGGCATACTGTTAGCTAGCTAGCTAACGTTATCTGGCTGGCTCGCTAGATAACGTTACATGTATGATCTGTGTAGAATTATTATTCATATCTCAAAGCCATTTGCATTGTTAGTTATAGCATAATGTTAGCTAAGTAGTTAACATTGCACCTGATTGGTTAGCTACCTGCAAATTTATGCAGTGTAGTAACATTTTGAGTTGGGATTATGGTTAATAGTTTAGCTAGCTAGTCAACTGCCAGGTCGCAGTTGTAAATGAGAACTTGTTCTCAACTAGCTTACCTGGTTAAATAAAGGTGAAATAAAATGTTTAAATAAAATAAAATGTCTAAACAAAAGAAGTAACCATTTCAATAGAATGTTCATGATGTCCCTGTGACAACTGTCGAGAGACGTAGCTGGTAAATTCGCACTGACATAAAAAGAGTTTAACCAGCTCTGCTAGGGCAAGTAAAATGTTCAGTGAGCTGTTCCCTCATTTGTGTCTGGAAGTAGCTAGCAAGCTAGCCAATGTTAGCCAGTTAGCTTGAGTGCTTGACTGCTGTTGTTAGCGCAGAACATACGGATCAACCCTACTCCTCAGCCAGAGGGTCCAGTGTGGGCTCTGAACGCTCAGAGTGCAAAGTGCTCTGAATTTCTGAACTGACAATCTGACAACGCTCTGAGGTTAGGAATGCCCAGAGCGAACTCTGAGCACACTCTGGCACACCAGATTGAATTTATGAACACACCCATTGTATAAACTCACCTATAGTCTTTAAATATTTGGTTGTTTAGTACATGGCTTCAAATGTGAATCCTTAAAAACTGGCCTATAGTCTTTAAATATTTGGTTGTTTAGTACATGGCTTCAAATGTGAAGCTGGGTAGGGCTATAGCTTAAGAGGGTGCGAACGATGCTGAATGGGTGTAGACAAAGAAGAGCTCTCCAGTAGGTACTAAAACATTCAAGGGTACATTTCTCAAATGTTACAAGTTTATTAACTTTCAAAGCAGAATTACTTTCCCATTGTTCTTCAACTGTAGTGTATGATATAACATTTTCGAGCTCTGAGTCTCTACTTTTATCCAATGCAAAAAACACAATTTCAAATTTTGCAACATAAGACCGAATCGAGCCGGTCGATCGCAAATACAATGCATAAGGAAAGTATTCAGACCCCTTGACATTTTCCACATTTTGTAACGTTACAGCCTTATTCTAAAATTGATTAAATATCCCCCCCCCCCCCTCATCAATCTACACACAATACCCCATAATGACAAAGCAAAAACCGTTTTAAAGCTTTTTTTTGCAAATGTATATAAAAAAACGAAACGGAAATATCACATTCACATAAGTATTCACACCCTTTACTCAATACTTTGTTGAAGCACCGTTGGCAGCAATTACCGCCTCAAGTATTCTTGGGTATGACACTAGAAGCTTGTCACACCTGTATTTGGGGAGTTTCTCCAATTCTTCTCTGCAGATCCTCTCAAGCTCTGTCAGATTAGATGGGGAGCCTCGCTGCACAGCTATTTTCAGGTTTCTCCAGAGACGTGTGAGAGAAAAATTGTTCTGTGTCACACCGAGGCTTGGTGGTTATTGAGGGGGAGTGTTGGAAAGATTTTTCGCATTGAGAAAGGAACTGTTGTCATTCACAGTGGTTGTAAAAAACAGACTTGGTTGACTTTCTTTGTAATGAAAATAAAATAATAGAAAACAGCATCAGTAAGTGTCCCACACGAGTGATGACTGCTCACCTCCAATGCGTGGAAGAGCATTTTGGGACCTGCTTTCCCATCGGTTTGACTGTGTTCCTGGCTCAGTTGACATGCCGGGAAGTGAAATCAAACAGCTGATCCAGCTGTGTTGTGCCCAAATCCGGCAGACAACACATTCACGGGTTACTATGGAGGAGTTTTGGTTCCTGACTCAAAGGGAATACCCTCCCGTCTCCCTCTGAGCACTAATGCCGCATTCAAAATAACTGGGAACTCGGAAATCTACAACTTCCGACTTCAGTGCATTCAAAACAACTGGGAACTCTGTAAAAAATTTGCTCCGAATGGGAAAAATCATTTTGAACGGTCATCCAACTCGGAATTCCAACTCGGGAACCCGAGCCTCTTTCTAGAGCTCCGACATTCCGACCTGAAGATCACTGACGTCATGATTTGACCTTGTATTTTTCTGACTTTCCATTTGTTTTGAATGTGGCATTAAACCAAATATTGATCCATGTTGGATGTGACAGCAGCGATGAGGTTTGAGAAGCTTTGACGTGATATGCATCAAGCACACCCATCTCATTAATAGTGGTTAGATAAGATGAATTATGTCAGACTAATTTGCAATTGACTGTCATAGCCCCACATTAAAAGTACACCATATAGGGCCTCCCGAGTTGTGCAGCGGTTTAAGGCACTGCATCTCTCATCTTTTTAAGTGGGAGAACTTGCACAATTGGTGGCTGACTAAATACTTTTTTGCCCCACTGTATATACAAAAGGACCCTTCCGGTTTTAGCATGACAATGCTCCCATGCACAAAGCGAGGTCCGTAGAGAAATTATTTGTCAAGATCGGTGTGGCACCATCTTGACTGGCCTACACAGAACCCTGACCTCAGCCCCATCGAACGCCTTAGGGATGAATTTGAACGCTGACTGCGAGCCAGGCCTAATCGCCCAACATCAGTGCCCAACCTCACTAATGCTGTTGTGGCAGAATGTAAGAGGGCCCAGCAGCTTTTTGTTTTTGCATGTACATTGATTTATTCATTAATGTTATGCTTCTCAAATATAAATGAGAGACTGTACATTTTCTAAAATAATTCAAGATGTTACTTGGATTTATTGCACACATTACTGAAATGGTTGTTCCAGTATAGGTGCATTAGATAGTCTCATATTTCAGTCTTCCCAACCCTGGCTGGCATTCTTAATGCCGGTTGCAGGCAATTAAAAAACTCAGACGTTTGAATACCCCTACTCTGGCTGGATTACAATAGAAATTTAACATAACTAAGCAAGCCAGCATAATGTGACCGGTTTTGTTTATAACCTAAAATGTTGGGTTGTTCGGATTACCCAAACATGGGTTAATTTAACCATCAGTTGGGTTTTATTTCACTTTCATTCCGGGTTGACCAAGCAGCTGGGTCTTTTTTTAAATGTAATAAATTATTTTCAGGAGGCATGGCTTATTAGGGGCATAGCTCTTAGATAGTTATTTTTGGCCACCCGTAATAGTAAATGTCATACCTTTTCATGATGGTAAGTTTGTACACTGCATTGTTAAATATTTAATTAATATTATTGTACATTATATATTGTAATACTAGGGGCGTTACAGGTGTAATGTACAAATAATTATATAATCCCCAAATTATGCCACTCACAAAAAAAGCATGAATAAAGGTATATAAATACTAAGTATTGATCCTTATGATCATATTATAGAGTTATATATTTTTTTATAATACATTTAGTATGTAAAGGAAAACAAACAAAAGTAAGCACCTATGATCTTCAATGTATTTGGGAGCAATTGAGATACATTGTCTAGATATAGTCAAATATTGTCTGTCTATAATGACATGAAATGATCAGTAGATTTGAGGTAATTTGGGGTTATTTCCTTCGATTTATTAAATTCCTGGGCCAGGGATCCATGGATAATAAATATTGCAAAGAAGAAAACAGATCGCCTTGTCTGCTGCTTCTAGTGCTTTTTTCTGCATTGAGATATTAAAACAGCCCAAGGAGCTGTTGTTTCTGATTATGTCACGACCTGATCTATTTCACCTGTCCTTGTGCTTGTCTCAAACCCCTCCAGGTGTCGCTTAATATCCCTGGTGTATTTTTCCCTGTGTTTCCTGTCTCTCTGTGCCAGTTCGTCTTGTTTGTCAAGTCAACCAGCGTTTTTGTGTCTCAGCTCCTGCTTTTCCCAGTCTCTCTTTTCTTACCCTCCTGGTTTTGACCCTTGCCTGTCCTGACTCTGAGCCCGCCTGCCTGACCACTCTGTCTGCCCCTGACCTGGAGCCACCCTATCGCTTGGTACTGTTTGGACTCTGACTTGGTTTAGGAACAGTCACCTGTACCCGACCTGCCTTTTGCCTACCCCTTTTGCTATAATAAATATCGGAGCTCAACCATCTGCCTCCTGTGTCTGCATTTGGGTCTTGCCTTGTGCCCTTATAGATGAAGCATTTTGACAGGTTATCCGAGGATAAACATGTTTTAAACAAACCTGCTTGGACCAATTTGGTTAAGTAAGTCTCGAGACAGGAGATGACATTTTGGAAAACAGTTTCATATCAATGTTTATCAAAGATAGGGGATGACACTTATCTTGCCTTTTTCATAAAAGCAAAATTAGTGCTGGAGTCACATTTCTCCCAAATGAACCTTTGCGAACAGCTGTGTTAATAATTTTGAGCAATAGTGGACCTAATTGATTAAAACATTTTGAATAGACCTCAGGGGCAATACCATCCCATCCAGGTGATTTGCCTTTGTTCATGCTATTCAAAGCTCTTTTGAGTTCATTGAGAGAGATTTGGGTTCCCAGCGAGGCAGCTTCTTCAGTTGAAAAAAGAGGAGTTATTAATTATTTTAGAAATGACTTAGTGTGGCTTGGTGTGGATTTACAATCAGAGGTTTACAGTTCTTTATAGAAGCGAGAGAATCTTTGATTTATTAATTTGGGTTCTGATAGTAATTCCCCAGTTTCAGATACAATAGTTGCTGTATCAGCTAATTGATCATTACTGCGTAGCTTGTTGGCCAGTAAACGACTGGGATGATTACAATGGAATGCAAATTCTGCTCTCTGTCTTATCAATAAATTAAGTTCTGTCTTGACTTTGGAAAGAGTAATAACTACCTGGTCTGAATTTTCCAATTCTTCTTTAATTGTGATTGATTCAAACCAGATGGAAATGCAGTTGCATAATTTTTAATAAAACCTTTGGTGGCATCCCATAGAATTGTACAGGCTGCATTTCTTCTATAACCTTTCTATTACAATAGCCAAACAGTTGGATAAACACCATGTGAAACCACAATGTAATGCAACTGATGACATGGGGTGAATTTAGAACTCGCAAACAATCAGCTTCAAGTTGATTGGTTGTTGCATGCGATTTTAATCAAGTTTGAGTTGGTTCATGTAACAGCGAAGTTGCTTGAGATGATGTAACTTGCAACCTGAAAATGCAACTAAAATTGCATGAAAGTTGCTTTGTGTATCCCCAGCCTAAAGCTTTACACTAAGCAGTGTGTTAGTTCAACACTGTTCAGTATCTATACGGGTCCATACTTTGTGGTAATTTAACACTGGGGAATTTGCTGTGCACTTTTTAAAACCATGTCTATCTTTATTTCCAAAAAACAATTCAACACAATCACTTTTTTTTATTTGAATCATTTTCAGCATCTTTTAACACCTAACAAACACTTTGTACTTTTGTAAAACCCTTTTAACATAGGCTAGGCCATATTGTTACCTCACATCCCAGTGATAATGCCCTACTCAACTTGCAATTGGCTCAACCATTGGCTAAACTTTCCCCATGGCCATATTATTCCACAGCTACAAGGATGCACTTTCAAGCTAGGGTTTAGACGTCATATTGAAGCTTATAGAGACCCCAACTGATATATAGAACAATTTGAAAATGATCTACTTTGTTTAGATACAAGCATCATGAAACCTCAACACAATAAATTGGTGAAAATCAATTTTTTTAACCTAACTTGCTAACCACTTTTTCCATGTGGTTTCTTCCTTCACATACCTCTTCCTTAAGTATTTGGTGAAATTATAAATTTTTTGTTTATGGTTTCCTAGTAATAAGGGTGGCTCAATTCACACCTTTGGCTCAACTTATCCCACTCTTCACTAGGCCTAATGACACATGCTCAAACTCGCACACTTTTAATAGACTTACAGTGCCTTCAGAAAGTATTCACACCCCTTGAATTTTTCCAAATTTTGTTGCGTTAAAGTCTGAATTATGGAGATTGTGTTACAGCCTGAACAATTTCAAAAAATTGTCACTGGCCTAAACACAATACCCCATAATGTTAAAGTGGAATTGTGTTTTTCAAATGTTTTACAAATTCATATTCTTGAGTCAATAGGTATTCAACCTCTTTCTATGGCAAGCTTAAATACGTTCAGGAGTAAAGGTGTGCTTAACCATTCAAATAATAGGTTGCATGGACCAACAACATTTTAGTTAGTACACAATACTAACCTAATGGACAGAGTAAAAAGAAGGATGCCTGTACAAAATAACAAATATTCCAAAACATGCATCCTGATTGCAACAAGGCACTAAAGTAATACTGCAAAAAACATGGCAATGCAATTCACTTTTTGTCCTTAATACAAAGTGTCATGTTTGGGGCAAATCCAATACAACACATTACTGAGTACCACTCTACATATTTTCAAGCATAGTCATGGCTGCATCATGTTATGGGTATGCTTGTAATCATTAAGGAATGGGGAGTTTTTCAGGATATAAAATAAACGTAATGGAGCTAAGCACAGGCAAAATCCTAGAGGAAAACCTTGGTCAGTCTGTTCCACCAGACACTGGGAGATGAATTCACCTTTCACCAGGACAATAACTTAAAACACAAGGCCAAATCTACACTGGAGTTGCTTACCAAGAAGACAGTGAATGTTCCTGTGTGGCCGAGTTACAGTTTTGACTTAAATCTACTTGAAAATCTATCGCAAGATCTGAAAATGGTTGTCTAGCAATGATCAGCGACAAATTTGACAGAGCTTGAGGTATGTGGGATGCTACCATCCCACCTGGCCAACATCCAGTGAAATTGCAGAGTGGTATGCCTTATTGCTGAGTGGTATGCCTTATTGCTGGCTGGTATGCCTTATTGCTGGCTGGTATGCCAGCAGCATACCACCCTTCATCCCACTTCTGGCTTACCTCTGAAGCTAAGCAGGGTTGGTTGTGGTCAATCCCTGGACGGGAGCCCAGATGTTGCAGGAAGTGGTGTTGGAAGGCCAATAGGAGGCACTATTTGGTTTAATCTAAAAAATAAATATCCCAATACCTCTGTGCAGTGATTGGGGACATTGCCCTGTGTAGGGTCCTGTCTTTCACATGGGCCATTATACAGGTGTCCTGTCTCTCTGTGGTCACTAAAAATCCCATCACCCCTATATTGTAAGAGTAGGGGTGATAATCCTGGTGTTCTGTTAAAATGTCCAATCTGGCCCTCATACCATCATGGCCACCTAACCATCCCAAGCTTCAAAATGGCTCATTCATCCCCTGTAACTATCCCCCAGGTCATTGCTGTAAATGAGAATGTGTTCTCAGTCAACTTACATGGTAAAATAAAAATTAAGCTACAAAAGTGTCAGTCCTCAACCTTAAAATGTATTGACAATACAACAGAACAGATTAACCGGAATGACAAATACTCTCACTGCTGGCCAAAAATAACTATCTAAATGCCATACCCCTAATAAGCCACAACTCCAGTCTTCGGATCTGACCTGGTGGATCATGGCTCAAAAACCCAACATCAACAACTCAACCTAAAGAAAACAATGTTTTTTTTGTGACTCAACGGGCTTTGTCAAAATATCCCAATATGTGTTCTGTTCAATATCTACCCAAAGTGGGTTGTTTTTAAACCAGTATTATTTAGAGTGTATACTGACATGAGCAGTGCAACTCAACTGTAAAGAAAATTCAAGTGTCTGCATAACAGAGCAACATAACTCCAAACATGAAAGATAAGAAGCTACATAGCCCCTAGCCTATATGAGTATTAAAAGACACGGGCCCCCAAAAAATGCCTGTAGAATGGAATAAGTTATAAGACCTCTATGATTCATTTAATCAGTTCTACCAGCTAATGTGAGATTGTTTGATTACATAACATTTGAGGACACATAACTTTAGGGCCACTTCCCTTCTAAGTTCAAGTTTGTTTATTTGTCATATACATGGAGTACACAGTGCAATAACATGCATAGTTGCAGGTTAACCTCTCGACAATGTAACAACAATAGGAAAAGTAAGTAGCTAAGTGAATAAAAAGTGTAATAAAAAGAAAAGCAAAAATAATAATTTGGCCAATTTAATAATGAGCAGTTTTTTTTACAAATAGTTGCATAGCCTATATGGAAATAACAGACGAGCCAAGCATGTTTACCTTTAGACCTCTGATTAATTTCATTTTGTCAGTTCTACCACCTCAGCATTGCCCATTTTAAATCAGTGAAGATCAGCTTCAGCCCACAGGGGGGCATTGTGTCATTGTCACAATATATAAATGCTTCAGGGGGGCATTTTTCACCCAACTCGCCTTCCGAACATTCTATTCCCAACTTATTGTTCTATGTCACAATGCCTGCTTTATTATTGTTGGCAATGAGAACTGCCCACGTTGCTGGTAGTTAAAATGTAAACAACAACCAATAATTAATGATGGAACTCTGAGGTCGTCCCATTGTTTACTATAGGGAAATATAGGCATGCTGGTATATTTCACCAAATATCTCACAATGTGTATATTTAGATATTTTCAAGTTGGACACCATTTTATTCAGGATAATCTCCTCTTTCTAATTACATAAGGTTGGAGAGCGTACTCTTCTGTCATCAATCGCTAGACCATAAATAGTCAGAAGTTGCCAATTTTGTCCTACTTCCTCATTATGCAGAAATAAGCACACTTGGCACCATCGAGGTATGGATGTTTACTTTCTACACGAGATGTTATTTTTCAGTTCCAGTGTCACCTGAGTCTCTGGGTTCACGCCCAGGCTCTGTCGCACATTTGTGGCCTACTGGAGGTCATTTTGCAGGGCTCTGGCAGTGCTCCTCCTTGCACAAAAGCGGAGGTAGCGGTCCTGCAGTATATATATACACTGCTCAAAAAAATAAAGGGAACACTTAAACAACACAATGTGATTCCAAGTCAATCACACTTCTGTGAAATCAAACTGTCCACTTAGGAAGCAACACTGATTGACAATAAATTTCACATGCTGTTGTGCAAATGGAATAGACAAAATGTGGAAATTATAGGCAATTAACAAGACACGCCCAATAAAGGAGTGATTCTGCTGGAGGTCATTTTTCATTTTGCAGGGCTCTGCCAGTGCTCCGCCTTGCACAAAGGCGGAGGTAGCGGTCCTGCTGCTGGGTTGTTGCCCTCCTACGGCCTCCTCCACGTCTCCTGATGTACTGGCCTGTCTCCTGGTAGCGCCTCCATGCTCTGGACACTACGCTGACAGACACAGCAAACCTTCTTGCCACAGCTCGCATTGATGTGCCATCCTGGATGAGCTGCACTACCTGAGCCACTTGTGTGGGTTGTAGACTCCGTCTCATGCTAACACTAGAGTGAGAGCACCGCCAGCATTCAAAAGGGACCAAAACATCAGCCAGGAAGCATAGGAACTGAGAAGTGGTCTGTGGTCACCACCTGCAGAATCACTCCTTTATTGGGGGTGTCTTGCTAATTGCCTATAATTTCCACCTTTTGTCTATTCCATTTGCACAACAGCATGTGAAATTTATTGTCAATCAGTGTTGCTTCCTAATTGGACAGTTTGATTTCACAGAAGTGTGATTGACTTGGAGTTACATTGTGTTGTTTAAGTGTTCCCTTTATTTTTTTGAGCAGTGTATATATATATATATATATGCACACGCACACATATTGGACCAGGTCTCTCTTGGAAAGAGATGTTAAAAAGAGAAATACCTGTATAAATAAAGGTAAAATACCCCAAAAAATATATACAGTTGAAGTCGAAGTTTACATACACCTTAGCCAAATACATTTAAACTCAGTTTTTCACAACTCCTGACTTTTAATCCTAGTAAAAATTTCCTGTCTTAGGTCACCTATGATGACCACTTTATTTTAAGAATGTGAAATGTCAGAATAACAGTAGAGAGAATGATTTATTTCAGCTTTTATTTATTTAATCGCATTCCCAGTGGGTCAGAAGTTTACATACACTCAATTAGTATTTGGTAGCATTGCCTTTAACTTGTTTAACTTGGGTCAAAAGTTTCGGGTAACCTTCCACAAGCTTCACACAATAAGTTGGGTGAATTTTGGCCCATTCCTCCTGACAGAGCTGGTATAACTCAGTCAGGTTTGTAGGCCTCCATGCTTGCACACACTTTTTCAGTTCTGCCCACACATTTTCTATAGGATTGAGGTCAGTGCCTTGTGATAGCAACTCCAATACCTTGAACTTACTGTCCTTAAGCCACAACTTTGGAAGTATGCTTGGGGTCAATGTCCATTTGGAAGACCCATTTGCGACCAAGCTTTAACTTCCTGACTGATGTCTTGAGATGTTGCTTCAATATATCCACATAATTTTACTTCCTCATGAGGCCACCTATTTTGTGAAATGCACAAGTCCCTCCTGCAGCAAAGCACCCCCACAACATGATGCTGCCACCTCCATGCTTCACGGTTGGGATGGTGTTCTTCGGCTTGCAAGCCTCCCCCTTTTTCCTCCAAACATAACGATGGTCATAATGGCCAAACACTACTATTTTTGTTTTGTCATACCAGAGGACATTTCTCCGAAAAGTATGATCTTTGTCCCCATGTGCAGTTGCAAACCGTAGTCTGGCTTTTTTATGGCAGTAGTGGAGAAATTGCTTCTTCCTTGCTGAGCGGCCTTTCAGGTTATGTCGATTATAGGACTCGTTTTACTGTGGATATGGATACATTTGTACCTGTTTCCTCCAGCATCTTCATAAGGTCCTTTGCTGTTGTTCTGGTATTGATTTGCACTTTTCGTACCAAAGTACTTTGATCTCCAGGAGAAAGAACACGTCTCCTTTTTGAGCAGTTTGACGGCTGCGTGGTCCCATGGTGTTTATGCTTGCTATTGTACTATTGTTTGTACAGATGAACGTGGTACCTTCAGGCGATTGGAAATTGCACCCAAGGATGAACCAGACTTGTGGAGGTCTAACATTTTTTTTCTGAGGTCTTGGCTGATTTCTTTTGATTTTCCCAAGATGTCAAGCAAAGAGGCACTGAGTTTGAAGGTAGGCCTTGAAACACATCCACATGAACACCTCCAATTGACTCAAATTATGTAATTTAGCCTATCAGAATCTTCTAAAGACATTACATCACTTTCTGGAATTTTCCAGCTGTTTGAAGGCACACTCAACTTAGTGTATGTAATCTTCTGACCCACTGGAATTGTGATACAGTGAAATAATCTGTCTGTAAACAATTGTTGGGAAACCGACTTGTCAAAACTATAGTTTGTTAACAAGAAATGTGTGGAGTGGTTGAAAAAAACAGTTTTAATGACTCCAACATAAGTGTATGTAAACTTCCAACTGCATCTGTACTTCTAGCCCTTCTTTGGACAATGTGTTAACAAACCTCCAAACGAGCTTCAATGGCATACAACACTCCTTCCGTGGCCGCCAACTGCTTTATAAATGCTAGTAAAACTAAATGCTCTTCAACCGATTGCTGCCTGCCCGCCCACCCGCCCGACTAGCATCACTACGCTGGACGGTTCTGACTTAGAATATGTGGACAACTACAAATACCTAGGTGTCTGGTTAGACTGTAAACTCTCCTTACAGACTCACATTAAGCATCTCCAATCCAAAATTAAATCTAGAATCGGCTTCCTATTTCGCAAAAAAGACTCCTTCACTCATGCTGCCAAACATACACTCGTAAAACTGACTATCCTACCGATCCTTGACTTCGGCGATGTCATTTACAAAATAGCCTCCAACACTCTACTCAGCGAACTGGATGCAGTCTATCACAGTGCCATCTGTTTTGTCACCAAAGCCCCATATACTACCCACCACTGCGACCTGTATGCTCTCGTTGGCTGGCCCTCACTACATATTCATCTCCAAACCCACTGGCTCCAGGTCATCTAAAAGTCTTTGCTAGGTAAAGCCGCGCCTTATCTCAGCTCACTGGTCACCATAGCAACAACCACCCGTAGCACGCGCTCCAGCACGTATATTTCACTGGTCATCCCCAAAGCCCATACCTCCTTTGGCCACCTTTCCTTACAGTTTTCTGCTGCTGATGACTGGAATGAATTGCAAAAATCACTGAATCTGGAGTCTTATATCTCCCTCTAACTTTAAGTATCAGCTGTCAGAGCAGCTTACCGATCGATCACTGTACCCGTACACAGCCAATCTGTAAGTAGCACATCAAACTACCTCATCCCCATATTGTTATTTATCCTCTTGCTCTTTTACACCCCAGTATCTCTACTTGCACATAATCATCTTCACATCCATCACTCCATTGTTAATGCTAAATTGTAATTATTTTGCCTCTATGGCCTATTTGTTGCCTACCTACCTACTGTTCTACATTTGCACACACTGTACATCGATTTTTCTATTGTGTTATTGACTATGTTTGTTTATGTGTAACTCTGTGTTGTTGTTTTTGTCACACTGCTTTGCTTTATCTTGGCCAGGTCGCATTTGTAAATGAGAACTTGTTCTCAACTGGCCTACCTGGTTAAATAAAGGTTATATAAATAAAATAATAATGATAGAACAATAAATACATTTGATGTACAATTTATTTTTAAATTCTGTTCCACCATGATAGGACAATAAATAAATAAGATCTATAATTAATTTCAAAATGTATATCCCTCATCTGCACAAAATTTAAAGCTCTCTCACAACCCCTGCTCACAGATATACATTGGTTCTGGAATATGCAACCATTTCCTTTCTTACTCACTTAAGGCCACACTTTCCCAAACACCATCTATCCACATACTGTGCCTTCTGTCTGCTGTGTTTTTATCTCCACCATGTTGAATTAGTGCTTTTGTGTCCTATTAGATATTATTCAAGTTAGCTATATTATTTTTGTGTGTTATTACAATCCATAACAGTGCTAGAATTGTGTTTCATTATTTGCCTCCTCTATGAGAATTTAGTAATTTTTAGAATAGCCATGGAGTAGTCTTTGCGTCTCTGAACAATTGGCAATCAATATATAGTTTATCAACTACGAGAGCTACGCGTTTCCCTTTCAATCTATTTTCCTTGTAAGTTGGATACAGAACTTTGCGCCGTTCTGCAATTTCCCTCGGGAACGGGTCATTCATGCCTATTTCGAGCCAGTAAGTCTTTTACCCAGGCTTTTAACCATTATTTTAAATTTGGCAACGATTGGGGGTTCATACCTCTGTCCGAAAGCGGTGTACACGGTGGAGTTGGATTCTGTCGATAGCTTTGTGTGGGCTCTGAGCACTGTAAGGAGGAACTCTCTAACTACACTTTCAGGAACTTCTCCTTCTTTCTCTTGGATACCTGTAAGTACCAGATTCTCTCTCATGGATCTAGTCTGTATGTCAAGCAAGGTTTCTATCAGAACAATGTTCTCATTTTTAAGTTCATTCACTTCGGTTTCAATTTTATTGACTGTCCCTTTTAGCTTGTTTGTGTCTTTTTCCAATGTCGCAGATTTTTCATCACTCTTCTCGAGGCTTGCCTTCAGCTCTTTTATATCCTTACTGACAAGTTCAAGTATGCCCAGTTTGTCATTTATTGATTTTAACAGATTGGCGGTGAAAAGATTAAATCGTCTGTGTCTGTAGAGTCACGTTTTCGTTTTGAAATAGGTTCCCGTCTTACTCTCTGTTATGTTTGTTGTTGCTTGTTTTCGTAATATTTGTACATACATTTCTCTAGTCTTATGATTTGTTTTGTGTTGTTATCCAGATTGAAGGTTATTACCCACAAGTTTGTGAAGTGTCAATATGTAGTCTAATTTGCCGATATTGAATATTACGTTTTTATCTTGATGTTGTCTACATAGCTGTTTTCAGTCTGCCATCTTGAATCTCTTCCTATTGGAATCCAGCCAGATTTATGATATCCACAATTATAATTTTTGTTCACCTGCAATGCTCATAATGACTGCCAGGGTTAGAACAATGTGAGGAGAATACCTAAGCCATTTAAACTGGAACAACCATTTCAGTAACTGGTGCAAAATATCTAACTAAATGATTGGATTAGTTTAGAAAAATGTACGTTATTTATTTTTGTGTAGCATAAGAGTAATTAATCAATCAGTCAATGTACATGGAAAAACACAGATATGATGTTTTATTGACCTGCAGTACAGCATGCTTGGGAGAAAAAGTCTATTTGTTATAACAAACAAATTTAGTTGATGTGACTTCTCATTTTGTTTTGAGTCAGTACCAGAACATTTTAAAGTAATAATGAGATATTTCATTGACTTTGAGCTAAACTTTTGAGTAAAAGATGCCTTGGGGTTTACAATGTAGTGTTGATTTTTTTCAGTGTAACATTTCTAGTGTTGATTCAAGTGTTAAATTAACACTCACTGATGTAAAAGAACACCAGTGTTAGTGTTAATGAAAAGCGCTCTATTTTCAGCTGGCATTAAGCCAGTGCAATTGTCAAACGCATGCTCGTTTGCAATTTCCACCTGTTAAAACCAGTGTGCTTCTATTATTTTCAAACCCGAGCGCCAGGACTAGTAATTTACCAGAGGTGCGATTACGTCGCTTGAGTGTTTGTTACGATGCGGAACGGTTTCTATTGACGACAGGTTTCTCCAAAACGTTATTGTACAGACTTTGAGCTACGTTTGCTCCCATTTGGTGGGTGTGGCAAGGTGTAGCTTGAAGCAATGAGTGACGTATTTAAGGGCTGTGGCCATGCTGACAGCAATCCCAAACCCACAACCCCTCCTGTTTTTTCAACTGGTCTGTGAGTACAGAACCGTTTCTTTTGATTTGAACGTTCCAAAACGTAAACATGTACTGAATGGCACCCTGTCTTATATGAGTTTGCATGCACTGAGCTGGAAAGGGTGGCAATATCTGAGCTGTGTCCTTAAACACGTGCGGCAAAGTTCCAATTTCCGTATGCTCTAGTGGGGATATTTAAGACCTACGTGAAAGTTGGCTTTATATTAAAGATAATGACTTTGAACGTCGATACCGCTTCAGCAGAACATTCCAGTGTGATATATATAAATTACAATCTGAATCAGCTGACGATAGCGAACAAGCTACAGTCCTTGTTCTTTGTTCTACAATATGTAACTTTTGGGGTAACCCCGGCCAAATTCACATCGAAATTTGAGTTTTTGATCTGTCAGTCTCATTGAAAACAAGTCTAAGAGGCGGTAAAGCTGTTCTATGTGCACTTGTCATTGTGAAGTTTTGTTTTTGCGTGTTTTATTTTCGGTTTTGTACACTAGCTTCAAACAGCTGAAAGTACAATATTTTGGTTATGGAAAATATATTTCACAGCAGTTTAGATGGTACAGTGATTCTCTACAATATACTTGCTTGTTTTGTCATATAAACTGAAATTAGGCGAACTATTATAACTTTAGCAACCAGGAAATGGAGGAGCGATTTCTGCATAGCGTACCTTTAACTGAAAAACGTCAATAGTTTTGCAACCACATGACATAAAATGCTCAAAACAACTGTTATAAATTCAGAGACCTCTCTTCCCCAATCAACGGCAATTACTTTTGTACTATGGCAATTTTCTATCAATTTAAATAGCTTACACCTCACCCCGTAAGACTTTCATGAATACAACCAACTGTTATTGGTTCAGGGACCTCATCCCTCCAATCAATGGTAACTGCTTTAATTGTTTTTTACTTTGGCAACGTTTTATGAATTTTAATTGACTTTACATTACAAATACTTCCTTAACTGTAATAGCTTCCACCCTATGTTACTTTTTTTATGAATACAACCAGCTTCAGGGACCTCACCCCTCCAATCAACGGCAATAACTCTTGCATTTTGGGATTTTGCTGATTTTTCTATCAATTTAAATTGACTTTACATAGAAAATATTTCTTAAAACACTTATGTTTGTAATGTTTTACCTTGGTGATTTTCCATCAATTTAAATTGACTTTATAAAAAGTACTTCCTTAAAACTTCATTAGCTTCCACCCATAATACTTTCATGAATACAACCAATTGTTATGGGTTACATTTACATTTAAGTCATTTAGCAGACGCTCTTATCCAGAGCGACTTACAAGTACATACATCCATACTTTTTTTTTGGACTGGCCCCCCGTGGGAATCGAACCCACAACCCTGGCGTTGCAAGCGCCATGCTCTACCAACTGAGCCACACAGGGCTAGTTCAGGGACCTCATCCCACCAGTCAAAAACAATAACTTTAGCATTTCTTTTATGATGGCATTTTCTATCAATTTAAATTGACTTGATATTAAAAATATTTTATTAAAACTTCCAATAGCTTCCACCCCATAATACTTTCATGAATAATACCAACTGTTATTGTTTCATCGACCTCATCTCTCCAATCAATGGTAATAACTTTTTTATTTTTTTGACTTTGGTGATTGTTTATGATTTGGTATTGGTATTTATTAGGATCCCTATTAGCCACTGCAAAAGTGTCAGCTACTCTTCCTGGGATCCACATGAAACATAACATAATACATAGTACAGAACATTATTAGTCAAGGACAGATATACAGTTGAAGTCGGAAGTTTACATACACCTTCACCAAATACATTTAAACTCAGTTTTTCACAATTCCTGACATTTAATCCTAGTAAAAATTCCCTGTTTTAGGTCAGTTAGGATGACCACTTTATTTTATTCAGCTTATTCAGATTTGTTTCAGCTTTTATTTATTTCATCACATTCCCAGTGGGACAGAAGTTTACATACACTCAATTAGTATTTGGTAGCATTGTCTTTAAATTGTTTAACTTGGGTCAAATATTTTGTGTAGCCTTCCACAAGCATCCCACAATAAGTTGGGTGAATTTTGGCCCATTCCTCCTGACAGAGCTGGTGTAACTGAGTCAGGTTTGTAGGCCTCCTTGCTCGCACATGCTTTTTCAGTTCTGCCCACAAATGTTCTATAGGATTGAGGTCAGGGCTTTGTGATGGTCACTCCAATACCTGACTTTGCTGTCCTTAAGCTATTTTGCCACAACTTTGGAAGTATGCTTGGGGTCATTGTCCATTTGGAAGACCCATTTGCGACCAAGCTTTAACTTCCTGACTGATGTCTTGAGATGTTGCTTCAATATATCCACATAATTTTCCCTCCTCAGGATGCCACCTATTTTGTGAAGTGCACCAGTCCCTCCTGCAGCATAACACCCCCACAACATGATGCTGCTACCCCCATGCTTCACGGTTGGGATGGTGTTCTTCGGCTTTCAAGCCGCCCCCTTTTTCCTCCAAACATATCGTTGGTCATTATGACCAGACAGTTCTATTTTTGTTTCGTCAGATCAGAGGACACTTCTCTGAAAAGTACGATCTTTGTCCCCATGTGCAGTTGCAAACCGTAGTCTGGCTTTTTTATGGCGGTTTTGGAACAGTGGCTTCTTCCTTGCTGAGCGGCCTTTCAGGGTATGTCGATATAGGACTCGTTTTACTGTGGATATAGATAGTTTTGTAACTGTTTCCTCCAGCATCTTCACAAGGTCCTTTGCTGTTGTTCTGGGATTGATTTGCACTTTTCGCACCAAAGTACATTAATTTCTAGGAGACAGAACACTTCTCCTTTCTGAGCGGTAGGATGGCTGCGTGGTCCCATGGTGTTTATACTTGCGTACTATTGTTTGTACAGATGAACGTGGTACCTTCAGGCGTTTGGAAATTGCTCCCAAGGATGAACCAGACTTGTGGAGGTCTTGGCTGATTTATTTTGATTTTCCCATGATGTCAAGCAAAAGAGGCACTGAGTTTGAAGGTAGGCCTTGAAATACAGGTAGGCCTTTGAGTCAATGCATCCACTGGACTCAAATTATGTAAATTAGACTATCAGAAGCTTCTAAAGCCATGACATAATTTTCTGGAATTTTCCAAGCTGTTGAAAGGCACAGTCAACTTAGTGTATGTAAACTTCTGATCCACTGGAATTGTGATTAAGTGAAATAATCTGTCTGTAAGCAATTGTTGGAAAAATTACTTCATGCACAAAGTAGATGTCCTTACCGACTTGCTGAAACTATAGTTTGTTAACAAGAAATTTGTGGAGTGGTTGAAAAACAAGTTTTAATGACTCCAACCTAAGTGTATGTAAACTTCTGACTTTAACTAACTAACTAACTGTATGTATGTATGTATGTATGTATGTATGTATGTATGTATGTATGTATGTTTTACTTCACGATACTTTCACACAATGTTGCAGGCTGCTTCCTTCCCCCTTTTATCCCCAAACACTCCCTTGCTTAACGAGTTACAGTCTTGCCTCATTGGGGCAGGAAGTCCATATAAGGCCAACGGACTGCCAGATATCGCCCCTCAATCACCACTCCCCTCACCTCTCCCTGCCGGCTGCCACAACATTTATCTATCCAATGTTGTCATGATTTGTAAAAAGATACATTATACTTCAGTAATCCACAATGACCTGGTGATGTAAAAGTCTAATAATGACATTATCTTCCAAATTCCTACAGATACCTTGCAGCTGGAGATTCCTTCAAATCCTTTGTAGGGCACTGCACGGTTGGGTGCATTGTCGCGAGTGTGACCAGGGCCATCTGGGACAGGGGATCAGAGGGGGTGGATCAGGATCAGGGGTGTGTGAAGGCTCCCTGTGTCCTGCATAACTTCATTAGATGGACACGAGGACCAGGAGGGGACCTGCAGCTTGCCGGCGTGTGCCAGAGGAGAGGCCTGCTGCTCTGCACGATAGTGCACGGATAGGGGCCAACAACGCAGCACAGGAGGCTGTTTGCGGAAGACCTTCAACTCCTACTTCTTCGATGAGGTGCCTTACCCTGGTAACACCTGGTGCAACAGACTAAACACTATGCACAACCAAAGGCTCTTTTAAGAGTCACCCACATTGCAATTAGAGTATTCTTCCATTTACTTAGCTACAGTATGTCAACTGCAGTTATTAAATTCCCAGTTTCTCTCCCTTTGATTTCTACTTCTCAGTTGAGGGTGTTGTTAAAGTAAGGGTGATGTCTGCACATACAATACAAAACAGGCTCTTTTAAGAGTCACCCAAATATATATATTTTTTTACTATTAGACACCCTACAACCCACACCTACATGCTTGTGAAGAGGGCACGACAAAATCTATTCCCCCTCAGGAGACTGAAAAGATTTGGCATGGGTCCTCAGATCCTCAAAAGGTTCTACAGCTGCACCACAGAGGGTAGTGCGTATGGCCCAGTACATCACCGGGGCTAAGCTTCCTGCGATCCAGGACCTCTATACCAGGCGGTGTCAGAGGAAGGCCCTAAAAATGGTCAAAGACTCCAGCCACCCTAGTCATAGACTGTTCTCTATGCTACCGCACGGCAAGCGAAACCAGAGCACCAAGTCTAGGTCCAAGAGGCTTCTAAACAGCTTCTATACCCCAAGCCATAAGACTCCTGAACATCTAATGAAATGGCTACCCAGACTATTTGCATTGCTCCCCCCCTCTTTTACACTGCTGCTGCTCTCTGTTATTATCTATGCATAGTCACTTTAATAACTGTACCTACATGTATGTATTACCTCAATTACCTAACATTTTAGCTACTTCGCATGTTACCTAACCCTTCCCCTAACCATTAAATCTAACCGTTTAACCTAACTCCTAACCTTAACCTTAACCCCTAGCCCAGCCAATGTTACGTTAGCATTAGCCACCTAGCTAACATTAGCCACAACATATTGGAATTTGTAACGTATCATTCGTTAAATATTGTACATTTGCAAATTTGGAACATAATACAAATTCTAATTAGTAACATATCATATGAAATGGATGATAGACATCCACAAACTAATACATACCATACAAAACATAACATACAGTAACTAGATTTTTTACAAATGATTTCTCTAAATAAGATTTGTTGTGCAGATCAAATACACTGCATTTCAAACAGTCAGCAATAATCTAATGAATTCAGGACTTGTGAAATTATACCTAGGCTAAATATAAGCCTTCCACAATCATAAGACTCAGTAATTATTTTATTTTATGAAAATAGTTAAACCTGCTTTTTTGCAACAATCACCGACCTGGCTTTTAAGTTTGTCTATGAATATGCACTTTTTGTTACAATGTAACCAGAACCATGCACAATGCACATTCACTTCTTGTAGCAGGCATTATAGAAAATTAGCACAGGTCTCTTAAACAATCTCTCAAGCACAAGCCCACCTGCTAGGAGCAGCCAGCTAATCTTCATAGGAATCTTTATATTTAAAGTTTAGCCAACTTGGATCTGTTTGCTAGCTAACAAGGCAGAACAGTTGCATTGTTGTGAACACCACCTTCTGTCCATATTATACTGTTTGAACAGCATGCTAGCCTGCCAACTTTGTTAAGATGTTGCAATCAAGTGGCCTACCTTATTTCTCAGAATGAAAAAGAGTTGCCAATTCCATTTATGTTTTATGCTTATTGCACATTTTATGAAAGATACTAGATGGCTAGTATAATCAACACAGGGGCCCCTCAAGGGGCACGACTCCAACACCATCATCAAGTTTGCTGATGACACAAAAGTGGTAGGCCTGATCACCAACAACGATGAGATAGCCTACAGGGAGGAGGTCAGAGACCTGGCCTAGTGGTGCTAGGACAACAATCTCTCCCTCAATGTGATCAAGACAAAGGAGATGATTGTGGACTACAGGAAAAGGAGGACCGAGCACGCCCCCATTCTTTTCGACGGAGCTGCAGTGGAGCAGGTTGAGAGCTTCAAGTTCCTTGCTGTCCACATCACCAACAAACTATCATGGTCCAAACACACTAAGACAGTTTTGAAGAGGGCATGACAAAGCCTATTCCTCCTCAGGAGACTGAAAAGATTTGGCATGGGTCCTCCGATCCTCAAAAGTTTCTACAGCTGCACCATCGAGAATATCCAGATGGGTTGTATCACTGCCTGGTATGGCAATTGCTCGGCCTCTGACCGCAATGCACTACAGAGGGTAGTGCATATGGCCCAGTACATCACTGGGCCAAGCTTCCTGCCATCCAGGAGGTGTCAGAGGAAGGCCCGAAAAATTGTCAAAGACTACAGCCACCCTAGTCATGGACTGTTCTCTCTGCTACAACACAGCAAGCAGTACCGGAGCGCCAAGTCTAGGTCCAAAAGGCTTCTTAACAGCTTCTACCCCCAAGCCATAAGACTCCTGAACAGCTCATCAAAGGGTTACCCAGACCCCTCTTTTACGCGGCTGTTACTCTCTGTTTATTATCTATGCATAGTCACTTTAACTATGCCTACATGTACATATTACCTCAATTACCTCGACTAACCGGTGCCCCCACACTTTGACTCTGTCTCGGTAGGACCTGTATATAGCCTCGCTATTGTTATTTTACTGCTGCTGTTTAACTATTTGTTACTTTTATTTTCAATTTTTTTTCTTAACTTCAAAGCATTGTTGGTTAAGGGCTTGTAAGTAAGCATTTCACTGTAAAGTCTACACATGTTGTATTCGGCACATGTGACAAATACAATTTGATTTGATATAGCAGTCTTTGGCTAAAATAAAACCTTCAAGGACTGTTGGAAAAGCATTCCAGGTGAAGCTGGTTGAGAGAATGCTAATCGTGTGCAAAGCTGTCAAGGCAAAGGGTGGCTACTTTGAAGAATCTCAAATATAAAATTATTTTGAATTGTTTAACAATTTTTTGGTTACTACATGATTCCATATGTCTAATTTCATGGTTTTGATGTCTTCACTATTATTCTAAAATGTAGAAAATTGTAAAAAATAAAGCAAAACCCTGGAATGAGTAGGTGTGTCAACCTTTGACTGGTACTGTATGTCGGAAACCACGTTTCTGACTTTTGAAAATGTGATGTTTCGCCCACATTTTACACCTGATTATGTTTTGTACATGTAAAAACATTTACATGTGAAAAGTATGTTTCCTAAAAGCATTTTTTTTTCCTATGTGAAAATATTATTTTTTTCACATTGTTTTTGTAAGGGAAGGTATTCAATATGTGGGCAAAACAAATATAAAAAAATCTAAAAGGGGCACCTTGCGCTACTGCTTTTGAATTGCATCTGCTTATCATTTTTAGGTGGATGAAGTGCCACACACTAAGATACTGACAGAACTGGAATTCTGGCCTAACCTCCAATGACATGACATGTGTCGGTCACAAAGACCTTTCTCAAGGCCATGACCAAAATAATGGATGTTAGCAAATGTTATTTCTGCAAGTACACGCTGTGTACAGATACATTTGCTCTGTCTGCTTAATCTTCACTCTATCTACCCACCTGAGAACAAACATGTCTTCAGGTCTGAAGAAGACAATTACCTCATTCTAACACTTCGTTTTTTCAAAAGCTTTGGCAAATTTTTCAGATGTCAGTGGTTTATTTTCAAAATGCTATGTACAAAACTCTCAACTGATAACATTTGTAAAACTCTCTGTCTTATGTTCAGGACTGTTGATTGTGTACTCATTGGAGTTGAACACATCTTTCATCCATAAGTCATTCATGCAAAATGTATGTTTTCCATGAAATACCATGAGAGCATTTTGTTTAGTCACCAATACATCAGATGATAGGCTCACTGTTTAGTCATTTTAACTAACATTTCATCCAATAGCAAAACAAATAAAATCTAAACGGTTATTTTGTAAGTGTTGAATAAAAAGAATAGAAGATGTGACAATTTCCCATACAGTATTTGACTGGAAAATAATATGGACAATTATTTTTGCAAACCAATTTTTGTAATAAATTGTATCCAATGGCAGGTTGTTAGCATGTAGGGAATATAGCCTATAGTGCATTCGGAAACTATTCAGACCCCCCCCCCTGTCTTTTATTACCATATCATTTTTGTATGTTCTCTATAGTGATGTACTTGAAAATGTTTTAATTGACCAGTTTGGCACATTTGGGCAAACTTGATACAATATTTTGTTTAGTATTGCAATGCTTCACTGGATCAGTCTGAAACGTTGCACATACACTGCTGCCATCTTGTGGCCAAAATCCTAATTGTGCCTAAACTGCAATATTATATTATGGCCTTTCTCTTGCATTTCAAAGATGATGTAACCAAAAACAAATGAGTAAATGAATGTTTTTTTGTATTATCTTTTACCAGATCTAATGTGTTATATTCTCCTACATTAATTTCATATTTCCACAAACTTTAAAGTGTTTAATTTCAAATGGTATCAATAATATGTATATCCTTGCTTCAGGACCTGAGGTATAGGCAGTTAATTGTCATTTTAGGCAAAAACATTTTTTTTAAAGGGTTTTCTGTTCATTTCCAACTATTGTTGGAAACATTACTTGTGTCATGCACAAAGTAGATATCCTAAGTAGATATCCTAGCCCACAACATTCCACTGAAAAGGCAGCGCGCGAAATTCAAAAATATGTAACTTTCACACATTAACAAGTTCAATACAGCAATTGAAAGATAAACATTTTGTTAATCTACCCATCGTGTCCGATTAAAAAAAAAAAAAAAAAAAAATGTTTTACAGCGAAAACACAACATATATTTGTTAGATCACCACCAAATCCAAAACACACAGCCATTTTTCCCAGCCAAAGATAGTCACACAAAAGCAGGAAGAGATAAAATGAATCACTAACCTTTGATAATCTTCATCAGATGACACTCATAGGACATCATGTTACACAATACATTTATGTTTTGTTCGATAATGTGCATATTTATATCCACAAATCTCGGTTTACATTGGCGCCATGTTTAGAAATGCCTCCAAAATATCTGGAGTAATTACAGAGAGCCACTTCAAATAACAGAAATACTCATTATAAACTTTGATGAAAGATACATGTTTTACATATATTGAAAGATACACTGGTTCTTAATGCAACCGCTGTGCCCGATTTTTTTTTTTTTGTTGATTTTTTGATTTTTTTACTTTAGGAAAAAGCATACCATGCAATAATCTGAGACGGCGCTCAGAAATACACAACATTTCTCCGCCATGTTGGAGTCAACAGAAATATGAAATTACATCATAAATATTCCCTTACCTTTTGATGATCTTTCATCAGAATGCAGTGCCAGGAATCCTAGTTCCACAATAAATCGTTGTTTTGTTCGATAATGTCCACTACTAGTGTCCAATTAGCTACTTTTGCTAGCACTTTTAGTTCACATGTCCAAACGCTGGTGCCGGTCCAGGCGAACTCGGACGAAAACTTCAAAACGTTATATTCCAGGTCGAATAAACTGGTCAAATTAAGTAGAGAATCAATCGTCAGGATGTTGTTATCATATATATCCAATAACGTTCCAACCGGAAAATTTCTTCATGTCTGTATAAGTAATGGAAGACATGGCCATATCATGACTAGCATGAACAGGAACTAGCATTCTGCCAGACCACTGACTCATAGCTGCCATCCGGCCCCACATCACACTAGAGGCTTCATTCCACGTTCTACAGACTGTTGACATGTAGTGGAAGGCGTAGGAAGTGCAAACAGATCCATATATTACAGGGAATTGAATAGGCGATGACTTTAACATCGACCCTTCTCAGAATTCTCACTTCCTGTTTGGAAGTTTGCCTGCCATATGAGTTATGTTACACAGACATAATTCAAACAGTTTTAGAAACTTCAGAGTGTTTTCTATCCAATAGTAATAATAATATGCATATATTAGCATCTGGGACAGAGTAGGGGGAAGTTCACTATGGGCACGCGATTCATCCAAAGTGAAAATGCTGCCCCCTATCCCAAACAGGTTTTAACAAGAAATGTGTGGAGTGGTTGAAAAACGAGTTTTAATGACTCCAACCTAAGTGTATGTAAAATTCTGACTTCAACTGTCCTATTGTTTCTCTTTAGTGCTGTAACGGTTCTCTAAATCCTCCTCCTCCGACGAGGAGAGGAGAGAGGGATCTGAAGACCAATGTGCAGCGAGGTATGATGACATGATTTATTTAAGACACGACAAAACAACAAACACGACGTAGACAGAAAACGAACTATACTTGAATAAACTACAAAACAAATAAACGATGAAAACAGACCTGGACACGAACTTACATATAACTTGAAGAACGCACGAACAGGTACACGACTACAAACAAACGCTACAGTCCCGTGTGGCACGAACATACATACAGACACAGGAGACAACCACCCACAAACAAACAGTGTGAAAACGCCTACCTTAATATGGCTCTCAATCAGAGGAAATGAAAACCACCTGCCTCTAATTGAGAGCCATATCAGGTCACCCTTAAACCAACATAGAAACAGAAAACATAGACTGCCCACCCAAACTCACGTCCTGACCAGCTAACACATACACAAACTAACAGAAAACAGGTCAGGAACGTGACAAGTGCATTTAACACTATGTCACAAATAAAAGCCTTAGCACGTGCATGTAGAGCGCACTGATTGGTGTCACCTTGTTAGTATGTGTTACACCTGTACTGGTTGCCATCTCGTTAGTGGGAAGGCATTTCACCTGTGCTGGCCAAGGTGCTATTTAAGAGTTGCTGTCGTTAAGTTTGCTGTGGGTTTTTACCTTTGTTTTCTTCTTCTTAGGCAAATTTAGTGGGCGCTCATGGTGGGTGTCTTTTAGGTTCCAGTTGTTGTTGCTAGTCAACTTTCAGTGGACACTCCCATGAGTGTCTTTCTAATGCCTCCTAAAACCCTGCCTGTTTCGTTTTGGTTGTCAGCGACTCTTTGTTAGTTCCCTATTCTGGTTGAGCGACAGTTTTTGGTTTTCTTGCTAGGGAATGTAAAAGCATGCACATCATCAATATGTACCTATTGTTCCTCTTTAGTGCATTTAACACAGTTGCAAATGAAAATCCTTGGGTGGCGAGTTGATACATTTAAAACCACCCTCAGACTTAGAAAGATTTTAAAATGGCAGTTTTATTTGCCCATATAAAGTCTTATGACCGAGTACACTTTTTTTTTATTCACTTTTTATAAAGAATGTCTTCGGTGGGGTAATTGGTATTACCAAAAATAAATATAACTTTGGGAACCATGCCATTCTTGTAACGATAATCCTCCTCCTCTTCATCAGAAGAGGAGGAGCAGGGATTGAACCAAGGTGCAGCGCGTTGAAATGACATGATGAATTTATTTAACAAGACAAAAACGAACTATACTTGAAAATGATACAAAATAACAAAACGAAAGTAGACAGTCCTGAACGACGAACTTACATACAACGTGAAGAACGAAATTAACAGGAACAGACTACATGAAATGAACAAACCGTATACAGTCCCGTATGGTGCAAACATAGACACGGACACAGGAGACAACCACCCACAAACAAACAGTGTGAATGCCCTACCTAAATATGACTCTTAATTAGAGACAAACGCAAACCACCTGCCTCTAATCAAGAGCCATACCAGGCAAACCAAAACCAACATAGAAACAGATAACATAGAATGCCCACCCAACCTCACGTCCTGACCAACTAACACACAAAAACTAACATAAATAGGTCAGGAACGTGACAGTACCCCCCCCACAAGGTGCGAACTCCGGACGCACCAGCACAAAGTCTAGGGGAGGGTCTGGGTGGGCATCTAACCACGGTGGTGGCTCAGGCTCCGGGCGCGGTTCCCACCCCACCATAATCCATCCTAACTTCCTCCCACAAAGAATGTCCACCCTCTTTCTTCCCCCACACAATTCTCTTAATAATATATTAAATAAGGATAACACCAGGACAGAGAGATAAATCAAGATAGAGGGATAGATAAGACTATAGAGATAGATGAAGATAGAGAGGGAGATTAGGATAGAGGGGCAACTCCGGACTGAAAGGCAGCTCCGGACAGAGAGACAGCTCTGGACTGATGGGCAGTTCTGGGTATCCAGCCTTTTCAGGCTGAAGGGCAGCTCATGGCTGACTGACGACTCTCGATGCTCATGGCTGGCTGACGGCTCTCGACGCTCATGGCAGGCTGACAGCTCTCGACGCTCATGGCAGGCTGACGGCTCTCGACGCTCATGGCAGGCTGACGGCTCTCGACGCTCATGGCAGGCTGACGGCTCTCGACGCTCATGGCAGGCTGACGGCTCTCGACGCTCATGGCGCTCTGACGGCTCACGACGCTCATGGCGCTCTGACGGCTCTGGCTGCTCATGGCTCTCTGACGGCTCTGGCTGCTCATGGCTCACTGACGGCTCTGGCTGCACATGGCTCTTTGACGGCTCTGGCTGCTCATGGCGCTCTGACGGCTCTGGCAGATCCTGTCTGGTTGGCGGCTCTGGCAGATCCTGTCTGGTTGGCGGCTCTGGCAGATCCTGTCTGGTTGGCGGCTCTGGCAGATCCTGTCTGGTTGGCGGCTCTGGCAGATCCTGTCTGGCTGACGGCTCTAGCGGCTCCTGTCTGGCTGATGGCTCTAGCGGCTCCTGTCTGGCTGACGGCTCTGTAGGCTCATGGCAGACGGGCGGCTTTGCAGGCTCATGGCAGACGGGCGGCTTTGCAGGCTCCTGGCAGACGGATGGCTCAGATGGCGCTGGGGAGACGGATGGCTCAGATGGCGCTGGGGAGACGGATGGCTCAGATGGCGCTGGGGAGACGGATGGCTCAGATGGCGCTGGTGAGACGGATGGCTCTGGCCGGATATGGCGCACTGTAGACCTGGTGCGTGGTGCCGGAACTGGAGGCACCGTGCTAATGATAAGCACCTTCCTACTAGTGCGGGGAGCAGGGACAGGGCACACTGTATCCTCAAAGCCTACTCTACCCCTGATGCGTGGTACCGGCACTGGTGACGCCGGGCTGAGGACAAGCACATCAGGATTAGTAGGGGGAGAATATATAGTGTGTACAGGGCTCTGGAGACGCACTGGTAGCTTAGTGCGTGGGGCCGGAACTGGAGGCACCGGGCTAGATGCACGCACTACAGGGAGAGTGCGTGGAGGAGGAACAGGGCTCTGGAAATGCACTGGTAGCCTAGTGCGTAATGTAGGCACTGTAGGTACTAGGCTGGGGCGGGGAGGTGGCGCCGGAAATACCGGACCGTGCAGGCGTACTGGCTCTCTTGAGCATTGAGCCTGCCCAACCTTACCTGGTTGAATGCTCCCGGTCGCCCTGCCAGTGCGGCGAGGTGGAATAGCCCGCACTGAGCTATGCAGGCGAACCGGGGAAACCATGCGTAAGGCAGGTGCCATGTATGCCGGCCCGAGGAGACGCACTGGAGACCAGACGCGTTGAGCCGGCCTCATGACACCTGGCTCAATGCCCAATCTAGCCCTACCAGTGCGGGGAGGTGGAATAACCCGCACTGGGCTATGCACACGTACAGGAGACACCGTGCGCTCTACTGCGTAACACGGTGTCTGCCCGTACTCCCGCTCTCCACGGTTAGCCTGGGAAGTGGGCGCAGGTCTCCTACCTGCCCTTGGCCCACAACCCCTTAGCCCCCCCCCCAAGAAATTTTTGGGAATTACTCACGGGCTTTTCGGGCTTCCGTGCAAGACGCGTCCCCTCATAACTCCGGTTCTTCACTCCAGTAGCCTCTGCTCTCCTCAGTGCCTCCACCTGTTCCCATGGGAGGCGATCCCTTCCAGCCAGGATCTCCTCCCATGTGTAGCAACCTTTACCGTCCAATACATCGTCCCAAATCCATTCCTCCTTCTTGTGCTGTCCCTTACTCCGTTTAAACCGCTGCTTGGTTCTGGATTGGTGGGTGGTTCTGTAACGATAATCCTCCTCCTCTTCATCAGAAGAGGAGGAGCAGGGATTGAACCAAGGTGCAGCGCGTTGAAATGACATGATGAATTTATTTAACAAGACAAAAACGAACTATACTTGAAAATGATACAAAATAACAAAACGAAAGTAGACAGTCCTGAACGACGAACTTACATACAACGTGAAGAACGAAATTAACAGGAACAGACTACATGAAATGAACAAACCGTATACAGTCCCGTATGGTGCAAACATAGACACGGACACAGGAGACAACCACCCACAAACAAACAGTGTGAATGCCCTACCTAAATATGACTCTTAATTAGAGACAAACGCAAACCACCTGCCTCTAATCAAGAGCCATACCAGGCAAACCAAAACCAACATAGAAACAGATAACATAGAATGCCCACCCAACCTCACGTCCTGACCAACTAACACACAAAAACTAACATAAATAGGTCAGGAACGTGACAATTCTAAAAAGGTTTATTCTACCTGCAATATTTATGGGAAGATTGTTCCAATATTGTTCCATTTAATTGATGTTGAGTAATGGGATAAAGTTATCCTTATATATTTGTTTGTTGTCACTTATTAAGCATACAACATTTTTTATATTTTTCCCTTTACCAAAAAAAATGGCTTCTGGCAAACCTTTAGCCAATTTGACACAAATTGGCGGCAAACTCATAAACTCAGCAAAAAAAGAAACGCCCCTTTTTCAGGACATTGTCTTTCAAAGATAATTCATAAAAATCTAAATAACTTCACAGATCTTCATTGTAAAGGGTTTAAACAAAGTTTCCAATGCTTGTCCAATGAAGCATAAACAATTAATAAAAACACACCTGTGGAACGGTCGTTAAGACACTAACAGCTTACAGACGGTAGGCAATTAAGGTCACAATAATGAAAACTTAGGATACTAAAGAGGCCTTTCTACCTACTCTGAAAAACACCAAAAGAAAGATGCCCAGGGTCCCTGCTCATCTGCGTGAACGTGCCTTAGGCATGCTGCAAGGAGGCATGAGGACTGCAGATGTGGCCAGGGCAATAAATTGCAATCTCCGTACTGTGAGACGCCTAAGTCGGCGCTACAGGGAGACAGGATGGACAGCAGATCATCCTCGCAGTGGCAGACCACGTGTAACAACACCTGCACAGGATCGGTACATCCGAACATCACACCTGCGGGACAGGTACAGGATGGCAACAACAACTGCCCGAGTTACACCAGGAACGCACAATCCCTCCATCAGTGCTCAGACTGTCCGCAATAGGCTGAGAGAGGCTGGACTGAGGGCTTGTAGGCCTGTTGCAAGGCAGGTCCTCACCAGACATCACCGGCAACAACGTCGCCTATGGGCACAGACTCGTTGTCGCTGGACCAGACAGGACTGGCAAAAAGTGATCTTCACTAACAAGTCGCGGTTTTGTCTCATCAGTGGTGATGGTCGGATTTGTGTTTATCGTGTAAGGAATGAGTGTTACACCGAGGCCTGAACTCTGGAGCGGGATCGATTTGGAGGTGGAGGGTCCGTCATGGTCTGGGGTGGTGTGTCACAGCATCATCGGACTGAGCTTGTTGTCATTAGAGGCAATCTCAACGCTGTGCGTTACAGGGAAGACATCCTCCTCCCTCATGTGGTACACTTCCTACAGGCTCATCCTGACATGACCCTCCAGCATGACAATACCACCAGCCATACTGCTCGTTCTGTGCGTGATTTCCTGCAAGACACGAATGACAGTGTTCAGCCATGGCCAGCGAAGAGCCCGGATCTCACTTCCATTGAGCACGTCTGGGACCTGTTGGATCGGAGTGTGAGGGCTAGGGCCATTCCCTCCAGAAATGTCTGTGAACTTGCATGGTCCTTTGGTGGAAGAGTGGGGTAACATCTCACAGCAAGAACTGGCAAATCTGGTGCAGTCCTTGAGGAGGAGGAGGAACATTCTAACAGTGTAATGTATTTCATATATGCTATCTCAAAAATAATAATTTGGTTGTGTTCATGAAGGTGTTATGTAACATTAGAATAATCCTTAATTTGTTTTTTAGCAAAATAGCATGTATTAGCTGATGTTACTGTAGGCTATATGTTGTTGCCATGCACTGCAGTACTTAATGCAGCTGGTGGCCACACCAGATACTGACTGTTACTTTGATTTTGACCCCCCTTGTTCAGGGACACATTATTCCATTTCTGTTAGTCACATGTCTGTGGAACTTGTTCAGTTTATGTCTCAGTAGTTGAATCTTGTTATGTTCATACAAATATTTACATGTTAAGTTAGCTGAAAATAAACTTAGTTGACAGTGAGAGGACGTTTCTTTTATTTTTACATGCAAATTAGTTTTGCTGTAAATTTGCAGCAACTTGTGAATTTCTGGCAAACAAGTCTGGGAAACGTGTGGGGAACATTCTGGTTGCTGCAAACTGAGTATGAATATGCAAATTAGATCAGGTTTTTGTTACTGTGTTAAACAACAATGAAGTTTATCATAAACCAAATCACATAACTTTAAATGAACTTACTTCAGGGGAGTATATATTTTAAACAACACGTATTCCATTTCTTTAATAGATAAAAATAAATCCAATACAACTTGAAATCATATGTTAATGAAGAAAGTAGCAAATACTAGATATTTCCCAAATCAATTGTTTAATATTTTAATGTGGGTGCAACATTTACATGAGCGAAATGTGAACACTATGGGGATGTTTACCTTAACATGTTTAAAGGTACAACTACAGAATGATTTACTACATGTGCCAAGTGATAACTGAGCAATAGATTGACCAAGGGAAGATTAACACTAGAACCGCTGGGCCTCGAGGGTCCCCCTTCAAGCTAAGGAGCAGTTATTCTGACTACAACATTCTAACATAATAATTAATACATTTCATATATGCTATCTCAAAAATAATTATTTGTTTGTGTTCATGAAGGTGTTAGGTAACATTGGAATAATCATTTTTTAATTTTAAATAGCATTTATTAGTTGGTGTTACTGTAGGCTATATGTAAAAACAAAAAAACGCGAACACCAAAATTCAACTGTTCAATTGTATTCATGGGATGCCTTTGTTAGAACTATGAAACAGAAACAATGTGTTGGAACAAGGTAACAGCTTATTTTAATATACAGACGCACGGTCAGCAGTACGCGTGGTCAAATGATAAACATAATTTTAAGTGTGCTTGATAAATAGTGAAAATCGGCACAAAAGCAATAATGGCATTATAATGAATATAAGTGTCAATATGACAGCAGTCAAAAATAGGGGGGGGGGGGGGGGTTCGGCAAGGCCATTTTCTTGCCTGCCAAAATGTTCCCCCTTCTACCTTGGCACTGCAAGTCCTGCCACACTTCAGAATCATTTTGGTAGCTCATGTTGACCAGTAGTGTGTGCCACAGAAAGTATTTGACTCTAGCCACAAAATTAAGGAAAATAGAAGTTGGTGGGGGACGATTTCGCAAGGCTATTTTCTTGCCTCCTACTCCTAAAAATGTGCCTTTAGAAGTGAACAAGCAATTACCCAGTTAGTGACTTCCTCATTATTGTCCACCTCCCCACAGAAGTGGCACAGTTGGCTCAGGCCATCTAACAAAACATAATGTCAATTAGTCTATACATCTTTACATGTATTTTTCTGAGCAAACAGGGAACAATGGAATAGTATAGATTTCTTGTAACATATTTATTTAAATACATGTATTTTAGTGGCCATGTAGTCAGAAGTTGGATCAAAGATAACTTGGAAAGATCCATGTTTATTTTATTTTTATTTTTTTTTAAATCTACAATTATTTTAAATTAGACATTGAACACACCAGTGTTTTGGAGGAGAGTGACTGCTATTTCTTCTCTCATGATGTTAAACATCTTTGTCCGTATTTGAAAAGACAATCGACGACTCCTTCAGAACACATTCAGCAAACTGGGAAAAAAATTTGATGGGCATTTCAGTTTTCCCCAATAAAATGATATTACACTTAAGATTCTAATTCACAAGTTTACAATGACACAGCTATAATATCATTTGGCAGTTCTGTTTTGCCTTTTAGTCAGTATACTTTCAGTAGGTTAATTGTACATTACTTATACTCTCATACTTACTTTCAAGACAAAGACCCCACAAGAAGTAACATCTTGTTGGCATGGGTGAGGAAGGTACCACACGCCCATCTGGAGATATTACACCCCTTCTCTCTCAGGGATGATCTGAACATGTATGTTAATAAAAGTACAGCATTTTGAAAGACTTTATTGAGTACAATATAGTGATTAATAACAGAGTGGAATCTGATAATGCAGGGATTCCAGCAGGGTGTGAGTTGAAGTAGTCAAATCTGGAGCTGACAAGGGCTGGAATGTAAATGATGTGATCTTCTCAGATTATCTAACATCTGAGAATGGGCAGGCATTCCCTCGGATGAAGAGCATCTCTGTGCTGTCATCCAGGTGGAAATGTCACCTGCATATCTGATGTAGGAAAAGAGATAGGAGAAGTTGAGTGTCCTTTGAATATGTTTATGTATATGTACTGTACATGTGTGTGTAAATACACTGCTAAAAAAAATAAAGGGAACACTAAAATAACACATCCTAGATCTGAATGAATGAAATATTCTTATTAAATACTTTTTTCTTTACATAGTTGAATGTGCTGACAACAAAATCACACAAAAATGATCAATGGAAATCAAATTTATCAACCCATGGAGGTCTGTATTTGGAGTCACACTCAAAATTAAAGTGGAAAACAACACTACAGGCTGATCCAACTTTGATGTAATGTCCTTAAAACAAGTCAAAATTAGGATCAGTAGTGTGTGTGGCCTCCACGTGCCTGTATGACCTCCCTACAACGCCTGGGCATGCTCCTGATGAGGTGGCGATAGTCTCCTGAGGGATCTCCTCCCAGACCTGGACTAAAGCATCCGCCAACTCCTGGACAGTCTGTGGTGCAACGTGGCGTTGGTGGATGGAGCGAGACATGATGTCCCAGATGTGCTCAATTGGATTCTGGGGAACGGGCGGGCCAGTCCATAGCATCAATGCCTTCCTCTTGCAGGAACTGCTGACACACTCCAGCCACATGAGGTCTAGCATTGTCTTGCATTAGGAGGAACCCAGGGCCAACCGCACCAGCATATGGTCTCACAAGGGGTCTGAGGATCTCATCTCGGTACCTAATGGCAGTCAGGCTACCTCTGGCGAGCACATGGAGGGCTGTGCGGCCCCCCAAAGAAATGCCACCCCACACCATGACTGACCCACCGCCAAACCGGTCATGCTGGAGGATGTTGCAGGCAGCAGAATGTTCTCCACGGCGTCTCCACTCTGTCACGTCTGTCACATGTGCTCAGTGTGAACCTGCTTTCATCTGTGAAGAGCACAGGGCGCCAGTGGCGAATTTGCCAATCTTGGTGTTCGCTGGCAAATGCCAAACGTCCTGCACGGTGTTGGGCTGTAAGCACAACCCCCACCTGTGGACGTCGGGCCCTCATACCACCCTCATGGAGTCTGTTTCTGACCGTTTGAGCAGACACATGCACCTTTGTGGCCTGCTGGAGGTCATTTTGCAGGGCTCTGGCAGTACTCCTCCTGCTCCTCCTTGCACAAAGGCGGAGGTAGCGGTCCTGCTGCTGGGTTGTTGCCCTCCTACGGCCTCCTCCACGTCTCCTGATGTACTGGCCTGTCTCCTGGTAGCGCCTCCATGCTCTGGACACTACGCTGACAGACACAGCAAACCTTCTTGCCACAGCTCGCATTGATTTGCCGTCCTGGATGAGCTGCACTACCTGAGCCACTTGTGTGGGTTGTAGACTCCGTCTCATGCTAACACTAGAGTGAGAGCACCGCCAGCATTCAAAAGTGACCAAAACATCAGCCAAGAAGCATAGGAACTGAGAAGCGGTCTGTGGTCACCACCTGCAGAACCACTCCTTTATTGGGGGTGTCTTGCTAATTGCCTATAATTTCCACCTGTTGTCTATTCCATTTGCACAACAGCATGTGACATTTATTGTCAATCAGTGTTGCTTCCTAAGTGGATAGTTTCAAATCAAATCAAATTTTATTTGTCACATACACATGGTTAGCAGATGTTAATGCGAGTGTAGCAAAATGCTTGTGCTTCTAGTTCCGACAATGCAGTAATAACCAACAAGTAATCTACCCTAACAATTCCACAACTACTACCTTATACACACAAGTGTAAAGGGATACAGAATATGTACATAAAGATATATGAATGAGTAATGGTACAGAACGGCATAGGCAAGATGCAGTAGATGGTATAGAGTACAGTATATACATATGAGATGAGTAATGTAGGGTATGTAAACATAAAGTGGCATAGTTTAAAGTGGCTAGTGATACATGTACATGTATTACATAAAGATGGCAAGATGCAGTAGATGATATAGAGTACAGTATATACATATACGTATGAGATGAGTAATGTAGGGTATGTAAACATTATATTAAGTGGCATTGTTTAAAGTGGCTAGTGGTACATTTTTACATAATTTCCATCAATTCCCATTATTAAAGTGGCTGGAGTTGAGTCAGTATGTTGGCAGCGGCCACTAAATGTTAGTGGTGGCTGTTTAACAGCCTTGAGATAGAAGCTGTTTTTCAGTCTCTCGGTCCCTGCTTTGATGCACCTGTACTGACCTCGCCTTCTGGATGATAGTGGGGTGAACAGGCAATGGCTTGGGTGGTTGTTGTCCTCGATGATCTTTATGGCCTTCCTGTGACATCGGGTGGTGTAGGTGTCCTGGAGAGCAGGTAGTTTGCCCCCGGTGATGCGTTGTGCAGACCTCACTACCCTCTGGAGAGCCTTACGGTTGTGGGCGGAGCAGTTGCCGTACCAGGCGGTGATACAGCCCGACAGGATGCTCTCGATTTCACAGAAGTGTGATTGACTTGGAGTTACATTGTGTTGTTTAAGTGTTCCCTTTATTCTTTTGAGCAGTGTATATTTCTTGGTATATATATTTTTTTTATATTATTATAATTATTGTGTATTGTGGTTGAAGGGGGGGGGGGGGGGGGGGGTGATGGAGATGGTAGAGGTGCTGGGGGTGTCCTATTGAGGGAGAAGGGACCTATTAGGGAGGGATTCTTCATGGAGGCACATTCAGTCAAAGTTTTGTTTATTATATTATTATACATGTATTCTTTTTTTCGATTATTATAACAGTTTACTGTGATTATGGATATGCACTCATGTTGACTTATATACTTTCTTTTCGCCCCAAGAGTACACATTTTAAATTATTGTTATTATTATTACTACTGTACCTACATTCTTAAAAACTAAAACAGAAAAAGTGTAAAAAATGTAGGTAAAGCCATAAGAGGGAAAAGCATGATGGGATGGGGGATTGAAGGATGGGTAGAGAGAACAGTAGAGGGCTCTGAAAACTATTATTGCTGAGACAAAGACCTGACCTCTGAGTTGAGGGTCAATTTCAGGCCAGGGGCGAACTGGTACACGACAGAGGTGGTGACGAGATCCAAAATACATTGCTTTTCCCAGTCTAAAGAAAAGGTTGGTAGTCTTTATTCTCGTATTTGGGGGGAATGTTTTAAGATATCTTTGATTTGGTATTCTAAAAATGCTTAGAATTGTTCAATGATAAGAGCTTGGGTATTCCAAACAGATACACTAGGAGGGTTTGCTTTGTGATCAAACAAAAAATGTAATTTTCTGGATTTTTGTTTTAGATTCCGTCTCTCACAGTTGAAGTGTACCTATGATAAAAAATTACAGACCTCTACATGCTTTGTAAGTAGGAAAACCTGCAAAATCGGCAGTGCATCCAATACTTGTTCTCCCCACTGTAGTTGTTCATGAAGTTCACAATTCGCTGCAAGTCCTTATGCTTCAGGTGTAACCTGTGATTGCTTGCGCATGCTCTCTTTTTAATGGGAGGCATTAGACCATTCTCCTTGTATGACTGGTGGAGGAGTCAGACTTGTTCTACTGATGCTGAAAGACAAATTCCAGATACAAATATATTAGCATTATTATTATACAATAGATGGCCGTTATCACTGCCAGACACAACTGGCTAACTTGATGGGTCATGTAATCATCTCGCGAAGTGGAGTCTTTTATTTCGACATGTTAGCTAAACAATTAACTATAATCCCAACCCATAGAGTACTAGTAAAACAAAATCGATTGGCATAGCTAGCTAAAGCTAACCAACTAGGTGCAATGTTAGTTAGCTAACTAACATTAGGCTAAAACTAGCAATGCAAATGAATTTCTGAGATACAAATAAAGTTACCACACTGATCATACATTAACAGGTGAGCAAGCTATTTAACAGTCCCTTTAACTTGCAATGAAAACAACTTTCTGACAAAATTTGTAATGTATAATATTTGAAAATATAGCTTGACTCTTACCCAAATGCTTTACGGCAGACTGCAAGCCCTTTCATTAAATAAGACGTTGTGTCCGTTTTGTTTGTACAGTTTGCTTGGCTTGTTGTGTCAAGTCACTCTGATTCAAACTGACTGTGTGCAATGCTATAAGAATCACCATATCTTTCTCCCTTTCTGTCACGGATGCCATGGTTTTGCCTTAGTTTGAAGATGTAATCCGGAGACAGGTGTTTTATACAACAGCCTTCTGTCTTCTCTTTTTGTCTCCCACTGCATTTTGCAATCAAATGCCAGAATTGTATTAATCTCCTTTTCATACTCTGCTTCCACCAGGCATTCCACTGATTTCAAAACTCGGGTCATCTTCTTCCGTGACAGCAACACTGTTGATCGCCGTTTCTTCCCCATCACAGTCATCAGAAGACTCTACAATGTCTGGTTCAATGAAAATAGTTTTTACCTAAAATCAGGGATGTTCTCATCGTCTGATTAATTTTCAGAGTCCGAGAGAGTCAGTATCAAATGTTCGTCCTCCAGAAAGTAGCTCAAAACAACTTTTTCCTCACAGAGCTTTGTCGATAGCGCCTGAAAAATTCTTGGCCGCAGTGTTATTGAGAGCAGTAGCAACACTTTTGCAGTTCTCCATGATATCTTTCAAAAAAGCTGCAGTAGAAAGGATTCTCTACACACACCGAGCAGCTCATGTTATAGACAGAAGGTGCTACATGGCAGACCAATCCACACTCATCTCTCGGCATGTCCAGCCCATTCATTATCTCAGCCAATCATGGCTAGCGAGAAGGTTTCTCGCTTTTTCTATGGCTAATGTCACGTCTTCTCCCGGTCCTCCTCTCTGGCATTCAACGTCGCCGGTTTACTAACCACCGGTCCTGGGAACCATCATTACGCGCACCTGTGCTTCATCATGATGCACACCTGTACTCCATTACCTCATTCATACATCACATATGCAAGTGGCTATGCACCTCCATAGCCACTTGAATAATTATGTTTGGGACTATGGTTAAGTATGTGGTTTCTGATGCTTTCCATTTGAGCGAGTTCATGGGTAAACAGAAGACCAACAATCACAGCATCTCAGTTCAGTTACTGAGAGCTTTTAACTGCCCAAGAGGCTAAGAGCATGGTCTGGCCAATGGACTTTGATGATGAGAAACTTGTTAGCAGGGGTTCATGAGAGACGACATACATGTACACTGTAGGTTCTGATGGTACCAAGTACTTACATGCCATTGATCAGAGTGAGAATAAGGATCTGACCAGTGTTGAATTTGTATTGAGCTCAGACATTATTCGCCTGCCCCCTAAACAGATGTTTGTCATAGCAAGTGAAGACAGGAACGATATGTATAGTGTCTTCACATTGATGTATCCAAACAGTGATCTCACCATTGTACAGCTGACAGAACAACATGGTAAGGTAGACATGCAGGGAGAGGTTATAAGCATTGATCAAAGTAGTAGAGGTTTTTGCTCATGTGTACTTGCAAAGTGGTTCGCCACTGACAGACAGAGGGGCCTACCACACATTCAAAGAAGTAAAGCTAACACCAGGCATAGTAACACAGTTGTTCTCTTGTGATGTGCTTGATGGTCCAGCACATGTAGACACGCATTTCTCATGTCATGCCCCGTGTAAATTGGCTCCTGAAACATCTAAATCAATATAATTTCAAGCCCCCTGTTGAGGTTTGGGGCAATTCATTGGAATCAGTATCAGGAACAGTTTATTCCATTTCAGAGAATTATGAAGTGCTGTGCATATTGAATCAAAAAATTCTTCAAGCCCTGTCGAGTTGGTTGTTGATCATTGGTAGACAACCATTTTCAAGTCATGCCATAGATTTTAAAGATTTACAAGCCAATTTAAGTCAAAACTGTAACTAAGGCCACTCAGGAATATTCAGTGTTGTTTGGTTAGTAACTCCAGTGTATATTTGGCATTTAGTTTATTGTCCTGCTGGTGGGTTTGTCTTCCACTTTTGGAAAGCAGACTGAACCAGGTTTTTCTCTACAACTGTGTCTGTACTTAGCTCTATTCCTTTTCTTTTTATCCTGAAAAATGCCCTAGTCCTTTCCGATGACAAACATACCCATAACATGATGCAGTCACCACCATGCTTGAAAATATGAAGAATGGTACTCAGTGATGTGTTGTGTTGGATTTGCCCCAAACATAACGCTTTGCAATCTGGACAAAAAGTTACTTTCTTTGCCACATTTTTTGTAGTTTTACTTTAGTGCCTTATTTTAAACAGGATGCATGTTTTAGAATATGTTTTTTTCTGTGCAAGTTTGCTTCTTTTCACTCTGTCATTTAGGTAAATATTGTGGCGTAACTACAATGTTGTTGATCCATCCTCAGTTTCCTCCTATCAGAGCCATTTAACTGTGATTATGATTATTATTTGACCCTGCTGGTCATCTATAAACGTTTGAATATCTTGAAGAACAATCTGGCCTTAATGGCCATGTACTTTTATAATTTGCACACGGCACAGCCATGGTGTGCTTTTTCCGTTAAGTTTAAAACAAATCTGACACAGCGGTTGCATTAAGGAGAAGTTTATCTAAACACTTGTATCTTTAATCAATGTTTATTATGAGTATTTCTGTAAATTGATGTGGCTCTCTGCAAAATCACCTCCTCCTTTTCCTGTAGTCCACAATCATCTCCTTAGTTTTGGTTACGTTGAGGGATAGGTTGTTATTCTGGCACCACCCGGCCCAGTCTCTGACCTCCTCCCTATAGGCTGTCTCATCATTGTTGGTGATCAGGCCTACCACTGTTGTGTCGGGGTATTGTGTGTAGATTAGTGACACAAAATCTAAATTGTATCAATTTTAATTTCAGGCTGTAACACAGCAAAATGTGGAAAAAGTTAAGGGGTGGGAATACTTTCGGAAGGCACTGGAGTTCTAAAATGACAATAGTGCATGTAGTAGGTAAAATGTCACTTCTTGACAGCATTGCAGGGATTGGGGCACTCGCAGATGCCGAGTAGGGGTGGGGGCCCTCACAGAGGCCAGAAAAGGGTTTAGGCCCTCACAGAGGCCGGTGGAAGGGTGGGGGCATTCACAAAGGCTGTAGACAACTTGGCCGAGCTACGGACATATTGTGTCTGTAACAGATATGTAGTTGCATTAAGATTATTTAAAGTTATACGGTTATAGAAACAAATGATCAATACAAACCAATTTTTTAACAGATTAGCCTGTACTGTATTTGGCTGAGCAAGCTTCCTTGCCAAGTTAAGGTTTGGTCTTGCTGCAGACATATGAGCCCCCAAAACATTTGCTTATTGAACAGCAAAAGAGAAAGTAAAACCTAAGTCCCGATGAACCGAGGAGGAAACCGAGTCAGTGTTCTATCATGGCAGCAGAGCCATAGTAGTTCAGGAAAAATAATGTGACAAAAAATTGTAATATTTACCATTGACAAATTCAATGCAGTCGTCAATGAAGGAGCCTGTACAGCAGACACAGGCACTGGTGGAGCTGTAGGTACTGGTCCAGTAGGTCCACTGGTAGAGACCTGCTTAAAATATAGGGGGGAAATACAGAGACAACATTACAGCACGATATCTAATTTCAGTAAATCAGAAAAGAGAATACATGTCGTTTTAGCCTGTTAACTTTATTAATTTTAACTTCTAACTTCTGGGGGTGAAATCCACAAACACATCATCTCTGAATCCCCTGGAGGAGTTGTCCACGGACCTGCATTTGACAATTCTCTATCTGTAACAATAAATAAGGAAGCCTGTGTTAGGAAGTCCCCTGCTGGTGAGTTCACCATCTCACAGCTCTTTCAAGCAGCTAACCCCACTATCCATCCCCCACAGTATCAAAGGGTGATGCAGTCTAGATCTCTCTGGAACTTCCCTTAACCTGTTGTGATTGGTTGACAAGATCACAGCTTGGGACTTTGACACTGTGAATAGTCTCTTTGTTGCAATGACAATTTGATGGCCAATTATTATAATAACGTTGCTGTTCATTAGTGTAAAGGCCTACATTTAATGACAGGTATTTCTAGTAGTACAGTATGTTTTCTATAGGAACACAAAGTTCAAATGTCATAGGCCTATGCATGTTGCCATTATCTCGTCATAATACATACCTATGAAAGGTTATACCACCTCGGAGCTGGCCTATTGCCCGCATCGGCAGGCCAAACCCCTGTGGTGGCAAATGTACGCACTCCCTTATGGGCTTATGGGGCTTTTTAGACATCTGAAACAAACAGGATGAATATCACACTACCACAATAACAATTAGAAATACATAGCAAACCTAATGTAAACTTGGCTAATAGAGTCAGCCTACAAGAATACATTATGTTATTGGGATATTTGTCAAGCAAGTATGCTAATCAAGCATCATGGCAAATTTGTCAACTTAGGCTGACTGATTTTAATTAATAAACAAATACATAGGTATATAGGTAATGTTCGCTATGGCCTGATGTTTATAAGACATTTGTGACTCACAACCTGGATTCTGTCTTATGTAGCAACATTTTAATTTCTGTTTTTTATGTTGCATAAATGTAGAGACTCAGAGCTACAAAACGGTATATCATACACTGCATTTGAGGAAACAATGGGAAAGTAATTCTGCTTTGAAAGTTGATCAACTTGTAAACTCACTTTTGAGAAAACCGTCTTTCAATGTTTTGGTACTACTATTGGAGAGCCCTTCTTTGTCTACACCTATTCAGCATTGTTCACACCCTCTTAAGCCTTATCACCACCCATCTCTTTAAGGGTTGATCCGAGCGTCCTGTACTAACTTGCCAGCTACTTCCAGACAATTAAGAGAGAGAGAACAGCTCACTGAACATTACTCGCCCTAGCAGAGCTGGTTAGGCTGTTATGTTATCTTGGTGACAGAAACTGTGCTGTCAGATTGTCCTTTTGCAAATTCAGTGCGTTTCGCGTTCAGAGCGCACACTGGCCGCTCTGGCCAATAAGTATGGTTGATCCGAAAGCTCTGACCTCACAATTCAAGCACCCAAGCTAACTGGCTAACATTGGCTAGCTACTTCCAGACACAATGACAGAACACCCCACTCTGACCATTTTACTCACACTAGCAGAGCTGGTTTGGCCGTATTCATGTTATCCAGAGCGTTGGTGACTGTAACTGTGCTGCTGGCAACAATTGAATTCTGCTTTGTTGCCTACGTTTACTGACCACCGGACATATTCAACTGGTGTTGAGGATTAAAAAAATGCATCACTTATTCTGCGCTCTGGCACACTAAAACGAGAGTCTTTTGTTAAGAAATGTATCTAGATAGCTAACTATGTAAACATTGAATCCCAATGCATAACGTAATGTTGGTTAGCGAGCCAGCCAGCTAACAGTACACTAACTTGAAATTAAAATACTTCTGTCAAAATTAGAAACGCGTTATATCTGAAAATGTAGCTAGCTAGAGACTATCTTACCTGTGGTCTGAAATCGGAGTAGATGGCCAGAGCGAATTTACCAGCTTGTGCGTCTATCAACAGTTGCATTGACATTCTATTGAAATGGATACTTACATAGTGGAGTCTTTTGTTAAGACATGTAGCTAGCTAACTAGCGAAACAATGGCCCATAATCACAACTCATGACGTTACTACCCTGCATGAATCTGCAGGTAGCTAACCAACCAGGTTCTACGGCTACAACTAGTCAAGCAAATGTGTCTGAGATACGGAGAATAAGATCATACACATAACGTTAGCTAGCGACCCAGCCAGCTAATGTTAGCTAACTAACAGTACACTTGAAATGAAACCACTTTGTCAAAATTAGAAACGTGTAATATCTGAAAATGTAGCTAGCTAGACTATCTTACCGTACATCATGGTTGGATGGTCTCCTGTCTGTTGCATTGCATGGTTGCCCTTAGTTTGAATATGTAATCCAGACTGATGTTTTCTCCATCTCCTTAGCTATCATACTCGAATTCTACTGATTTCAAAACTCAGTCCTCCAGAAAGTGGAGAGCACACATAACATTAGCTAGCGAGCCAACCAGCTAACGTTAGCTAGCTAACAGTACACTTTAACTTGACATTAGGTTTATGCAGTTTTACAACACCAAACATTTCTAAAAAAGCATGTTCAACACGATTACCTAAACATACTGACCTACTCCAATAGACAGACGCGTGCTATATGGCAGACCAATCCAAACTCATCTCTTGGCATGTCCAGCCCACTCATTATCTCAGCCAATCATGGCAAATGGGAAGGTTGCTACTTTTTCTGTGGCTAAAACAACTAGGCTCATAATTTAACAATTTTATTCATATTTACAGATGGCATACACGTTTGATATTAAGGCACATGAAGTTTACATGTTCGAGAAGGCATTCCTGCCAAAAAACGCATTTTGATAAAAATATATATTTTACGTTCAAACGGCTCTACTGTGAAGTCATGACTGACGACATACGCCTAGTTTCCTGAATCAGGTCACATTTTATCCCATGGATATCAAAGCATTGTCTAAATTAGCTGGCATAATAATATAGCTCCTAGCAAAAAAAGTCAAAAGAAAATCAGGTTACACGAACTCTGACAGCTCCCCCCATTGAAAGTGAATGCTACTGTCACTTTACCAAATAATGTGTGACCGTACTGCAAGCTGTTTAGATAGCAAATGTTAGCTAGATAACTAACAAACTTAGCTATCTGAAATAGCTAAACAGTGTTTACTAAAATGGGCAATAACTTAACCTTGGTAACGTTAGCAGATTGCATTATATTTGATATCTCATCAACTTTGACAGTTCTCTTACCTATGAAAATGAATGCTAGAGCTACTGTAAGTTTACTGTACCATTACCATGCTAGCTAGATAGCTTGCCAAGCAGGTAAGCTAAGCAGCAACTTTTGATGGCCACAAGTTAGCAGTTGCTACTTAAATTATACTGTTGGAAAACAACTTGGCTCTGGTTAATATCACCATTGAAGTATATTTCATGTTGTTTTTAATCTTACCTTGTGGTATGAAAGCAGATGGTCCTGGAGAAATTTAAAGGTTGAAGGTTTAAGGTGCAACGCTATTGGTTGACTCAGCCAATAGTAAACAGAAGGGGAAAAAAGTAAATGGTGTACCTTCTGGTATTTGAGCACACATATAACAACATGCATTTTACTGCAGCCCTTGATAAGCACCTAGCATGCAGGTGAATGCAATGACTAACTCTCTGTCACTAACAAACACAGTCATGGGTGGTAATTCCAACATTCACTCTAAAGGCACACTGGGACATAGGCAAATATAAGCAAATATATGCATATATCTCAGAGTGCCTGTTATAAACGTTGAAATTTACCATCCATAGCCGTGTTTCCTTGTGGCAGAGACATGGTTGTTGCATTGAATATATATTAATCCTTCACCAAGTGAGTGCATAAATCACTATATCATCCTTAAAGCTGTACCTCAACATCCTAGTGTTACCAAAACTGTGGTCTGAAACTCCTGGTTTACAGGCCGCATCAGGCAAGTCACATTATGTTGGCTTGAAAAGTGATATTTAATTCCTGTTAGAATCCAGCCCATGTCAAGATATCCAGTGATCGTACATTTTTAATCACCCACAAAATGCATTTACAATGACTGCCATAGTAGGAAGAATTGGGCAAAGATGACAACCTAAACCATTTAAATGGGAACAACCATCTTATTAATGGGTGCAATAAATCCACCTCCTAACAGATTGGATTAGTTTAGAAAAATGTATGCTATTTATCTTTGTACAGCCTAAGATCAATTAATCAATCAATGTGCATGTAAAAACACAGATATTGAAACAAAATATCAACCTGCAATAAAGCATGCTGGGAAATATGATAATGATGGGTGTGGTTTTGAGTGTCAACGTTTTACTACACTCACACTCAGGCTATCAACACCAATGTTTTTTTAACATCACTGAGTGTTCATTTAAATCCTGAACTAGTAAAGGTCGCATTCCTTTTATGGAGAGTGGAATTTCACTCTACCTTTAGTATTTTTTGCTTTATTTAGACAGACACATGACATTAAAGGCGGAGATGGCAATTGAACACTGGTCTTCAGTGGGAAAGCACACATTTGCTTGTTGGTGGGAATGTTGCCCCATAACCACGGCTCTGGACGATCTGTCTTTACGATCCACTCATTCCTATACACTTAAGCAACTGACAAAATGATGTGTAACTTACATAAAGGGCATGTTACATAAAAGGTTTTGTCTGAATATTTAAAAAGAGTAGCAAATGTGTTTTAGGTGTTTCCAAATCTCATAAAAAGGTTGTTTTGGTGATTGTTTTTAGAGCATGGAGCTTTGATCCCCACAATGTTCTAAACCAATTGCGGGAAAAACTGTATAACACAATAATGAATAATACAGTAGCCATTACCGAGTGGAATAGAGTATTTAGCATTTTCAGCCTTATTTCATGCTGTTCATATAAACACAATTTTACTTTTCTATGATTTTCACGAATTGAATGCGTTATATTTACATCTTTATGATTGTATGTTTTAATTTGTAAAGCATCTTATTGTATTATTTTATATATTTTACATGTTAAGCTAATTCCCCAAATTCCTGAAAGTTTTCAGAATTCAGTGGATATTAAGGTTTACCGCTTAGTTTGTTGAGAGGTTTTGAGTTTGTCTTTGGAATCTGCCATGGGTTGAGGTAGTTGGGTTGAGTTTGGCTTGAGTTGAAAGAAGATAAGGAATTTAAATTCAGGGTAATTGGTCTAGAGAGGGTTTATAACAACATCCCACCAACAGACACAGTCACCTCGTAACCAGCTCCTAGACAACTTTGTCAGCAGGACAATAACCTAAAATACAAAGCCAAATCGACACTGGAGTTGCTTACCAAGAAGACAGTGAATGTTCCTGAGAGGCTGAGTTACAGTTTTGGCCTGAATCTGCTTGAAAATCTATGGCAAGACCTGAAAATGGTTGTCTAGCAATGATCAACAACCAATTTGACGGAGCTTGAATAATTTTGAAAAGAATAATGGGCAAATATTGCACAGTCCAGGTGTGGAAAGCTTTTCGAGACTTTCACAGCTGTAACTGCTGCCAAAGGTGATTCTAACATGTATGGACTCAGGGGGTTGAATACTTATCAAATCAAGATGTACAGAATGATTGTTTTATTTTCCATGTTTTTATTTACAAATTAAACATTTTCTTACACTTTCAGAGGGTATTTTGTCTAGATTGTTAACAAAAAAAGACAATTAAATACATTTTAATCCCACTTTGTAACACAACAAAATGTGGAAAAAGTCAAGTGGTGTGAATGCTGTCCTAATTTATTCTGCAAGTCCTGGATTTGCTAGTTAACGTATATAGTTTGATAACTGCTGAACACTGTAAATGTTTATCTTTTACCTCATAATGCATCAATTTGACATCAATTTATGTTGCAACCAAATAATATATGGATGTGGCTGTAAATACTGCATGTATTTGCAACCCCGCCATGTGAAAAATGTTATGTTATAAATGGCCGATGTTTACCCCACATCGGGTCACGACCCCTAGTTTGGGACACGATGGTATAAGGATAATGAAACTGTAAGACTGACATATTTGTCAACATACTCTCAACCTGCCATTTGACACAAGTTATTTTAAAAAGTGTGCATGTCAAGTTATAGTCAAATAGTGTATAAAAATTATATCTACTATTCTTTCTATTCAGCACTTCAAAAATACGTTTTGAAATGTGTATCCTGTAATTTATTCCATTGGATTAAATGGTAGTTCAAATGACTAAATGGTGAGCCTATCATTATCTACTGTATCGGTGACTAATCAAAAGGTGCACATGGTATTTCAAGGAAAACTTTGATTTGGCATAAACGACTAAATGTGAAGGTGTGTGAAACCCCAATGAATGTACAATCGAAGCTTCTGAACATAAGATAGGGGGCATTAGAAGTGTTATCAGTTTTGAGTTTTTTACTTAGAGTTTTGAAAATATACCACTTCTGAAAAATGTTCCAAAGTGGTTGAAAAAACAGTATATACAACCCAGGAATTTCAGAAATGCATTGTACACTACACTATACACTGAGTATACAAAACATTAAGAACACCTTGCTACTATTGAGTTGCACCCTCCTTTGCACTCAGAATAGCCTCAATTCGTTTTGGGATAAATTCTAGAAGCGGTCCACAGGGATGCTGGCCCATATTGAATCCAATCATTCCCACAGTTGTGTCAAGTTGGCTGGATGTTCTTCAGGTGGTGGACCATTCTTGAAACATATGTGAAACTGTTGAGTGTGAAAAACCCAGCCTTGCTTTGCTCAAGGGCACATCGACATGTTTTTCACCTGGTTAGCTCGGAGATTCGAAACCAGCGACCTTTCGGTTACTGGCCCAACGCTCTTAACCGCTAGGCTACCTGCCGCCCTGTATATTGTTAATTGATACATTAATGATGTAAGAATTTAGAACTTCACAATGTTCAGCAGTTATCAAACTATATGTGAACTATGCACTAAATCATTTTGGTTCAGTATTTATCAGTTTTGAGCAGTTTGATTAAGTGATTAGTTAAATGTATTGTTAACAAATAACAAGAAAAAACATCAAAAGTAATGTGAATATTGCATTTTGAAAAGTAGATTTTAAGAGTGATTTGGTGCAGTGTAAAAGTGATTTTATGAATTTGTTTGTTGTACTATGCTTATAGCTTTGACCACAAGCCATTTTAATGATCTGTTTAGATTTTTGTGCTTAGAGTTGTGAAAATGTACTATATACTTGTGAAAATGGCACCAAAGTGATTGAAAAAGACTGTAATATATACAAAATTGTCTAATTATCTATTTATAATGCGTAAATCATTTTGGATTGTTTCTGACTATCAAAATAAGTATATAAATAAATATATATATTGTCACATGCAACAACTAGGAGCAAATTAGATACTGACAGAACTGGCAAAGCCTCCAATGACATGACGTGTCGGTCACAAAGACCTTTCTCAAGGCCATGACCGAAATGTTGGATGTTCGCAAATGTTACACAACTGTTTTGAATAGTGTGCTACTAAAGGAACATTAGCCAGGGCTAAAACCTTGACCCCTCAGAAAAGGAACGGTCAGATAAAGAGGGGGCGGATTTCCAATAAGTAAACAACGCTCCATCTATTATAAAGGTGGCCGCAATTCCTTCATCCTCATCACAGCATCCAGTGAACATTGCGGATTAGTTCTTGTAGCGAAGCCATTGCGATGAAGTGGAGTGTAGTTTGTCTAGTGGCAGTGGCCACGCTTGGCTGGCTGTGTGATGCTCAGAATTACTTTGAAAAACCAGGGTGGCCACCCATCCAGACACCACCGTCATGGCCTCCCCAAACCCCTCAGAGGCCTGCCCAACCCCCTCAGAGGCCTGCCCAACCACCTCAGAGGCCTGCCCAACCCCAGCAGTGGCCTGCCAACCCCCTTCCGAGGCCTGCCCTTCCCCCTCAGTGGCCTGCCCAACCCCCTCAGAGGCCTGCCCAACCCCCTCAGAGGCCTGCCCAACCCCCTCAGAGGCCTGCCCAACCCCCTCAGAGGCCTGCCCAACCACCTCAGAGGCCTGCCCAACCACCTCAGAGGCCTGCCCAACCCCAGCAGTGGCCTGCCAACCCCCTTCCGAGGCCTGCCCTTCCCCCTCAGTGGCCTGTTCAAGCCCTTCAGTTTCCTGCCCAACCCTCTAAGCCATCTCAGAGGCCTAAATTCCCCTCTGACTCAGGCTTAAAGCAAAGCTGTGATGTTGAGCCCCAAAACAAGGTGAATTGTGGACCTCCTGACATCACTGCCGCCCATTGTGAGGCCATTAACTGCTGTTTTGATGGACGGATGTGCTTCTACGGAAAAGCAGGTAGGTGTTTGACCATGCTCATTTTACTCTAGAACTCCATGTTTTAACAGTACGGTTTTACTTTATGTATTGCCCCCTCAGAGAAACTTGTTTATCGCACTTCACCAGAAAACAAATCATTGTATTCTGAACTCTCACTGATTCCACTTCCACTTATATATGGACAATTTTTATGCGAAGCAGTTTAAAATCAACATGTTCCAACATGCTCCAATTTACTCAAGGACACTAACTTCATGTTTTTGTTATGCTCTTTGTCACCAGTGACTGTTCAGTGTACCAAGGATGGCCAGTTTGTGGTGGTGGTGGCCAGGGATGCCACTCTGCCCAACCTAGAACTGGACTCCATCAGCCTGCTGGGGGGAAACGGACCCCACTGCAACGCTATTGGCACAACTTCTGCCTTCGCCATCTACCAGTTTAAAGTCACTGAATGTGGAACTGTCATGACGGTACGTATCACATGTGCCTGGCTTCAGTCTCAGTACAGGGAAGTAGCTCCTCTCTCCTTCAAATAATTGGATAACATCTCCTGTATTGGTTGCAACAATGATCATATCATGATCATATCATTGATTGTTTATTCAGGTTTAAAGATGCTGGCACATTGTGACAAAAGCTCTTTGTTAAAGCTATAGTGATTTTGCCTCTTAAAGATGAGCTGTATAACATAGTTGTGTTTATTGCAGGAGGAAACTGATACTATTATCTATGAGAATAGGATGTCCTCTTCATATCAAGTGGGGGTTGGCCCCTTTGGCTCCATCACCAGGGACAGCCAATATGAGTAGGTGATATTTTAAAAAGTATAATAATAATAACACAATAACAACAACATCCTAAGGAACCATCACTTTAAATTGTTGTGTACTATAAATGGGGCAAGGGGCCTCATTTATCAACCGTGCATACATTTCTTACAAAATTATGGGGTACGTGGAGATTCTAAGAATAGCTTGAGCAACAAATTATTGGGATCATTCAAACTGTCGAACTCAGCACATACTCATGTTTTCATTGATAAATTAGAGCCATACTATATTTTTGCACTCGTGAAAATACGAATTGTGGTTAAATATTTGGCTTATCCTGCTTTGGTATAGGCTCTGAATTTAAATAGGCTATGATGTTGCATTCCTAACAATACTGTAGCCTACCCAATTTAAATAGGCTACCGGTCTTTACATCCGAGCATGTTAGGCTATTAAATGAGCGATGGATAAATGGTGGGAATAAACCAGTCGTGAGAAAAGGAGAGACATCATTTAGGCCTATATAATAAAAGTTAAAGAAACACATTGGGCAACATACATTACCAATAGAAAATGTATAAATGTCATGATTAGGTCTACGTTCTGTTCTTATTAGCTTACCGTTATTATAATTCCTGTACACATTAATTTCTTTCAAAATAACAATATTTGCTTGCAAGACAATTGATCAACCGCTCTAAGTTCTGTGTATGCACAGTCAGAGATTTGCATGGAGATACCCACACTTTCCTGTCAACAAGGATAAATGCCAACCTTTATGGGAAAACTGGCGAACACAAGGTTTAGAGTCTCTTTGTGTGCATTCACCTTTGATAAGTGAGGCCCCTGGTTGGAAATTTTAACAAGACACTGGAGTTAACACAATTTTTATTGTTAAATAAGCAATGGGATCTTTAGTCATCACCTTATATGTCCTGCTTTAAAGTCTCTCAGACACCTTCAAGATGTCTGACCACACGCCATTTCTTCCCAGTCTAACATTCCAGTGCAGATATAAGGGCAGCACCATTGTGGCTGTGGTTATTGACGTGAGGCCGGTCCCTCCTCCAAATCCTGAGATAGCTCCTGGACCCCTCACAGTTGAGCTCAGACTGGGCAGCGGATCATGCCTTACCAAGGGATGTAATGAAGGTATGTGGCACTAAATTCATTGATTGGTTTGTTGGATTAATAAATGGGTGAATGAATGAATCTTTCCTCTTTTGAAACAGAGGACGTGGCCTACACCTCTTACTACACAGAGGCAGACTACCCTGTCACCAAGGTCCTCAGGGATCCCGTGTACGCTGAGGTTCGCATCCTGGCGAGGACAGATCCCAACATTGTGCTGACCCTGGGTCGCTGCTGGGCTACCACAACCCCAAACCCTCTCAGCCTTCCCCAGTGGGACCTTCTCATTGATGGGTAAATATCTGAATAGGTAGTAGTGGAAGTAATAAACATTTTAGTAACTGTTTCGTCCAATTACTGTTCTGCCGTTCCTTGTGAAGATGAGGAAAATGTTCAGCAGCTCTTGGAGTTATTCACTTAAAAAATACCTCTTTATTATCAAAACCAATGTCTCATCTCATAGCCTTGATCAATGTATTTGCCGTTGCTGGTGTAAAGGGGGTAACGGCAAATTGAGAGTCATAACATGGCATGCGGCATGCCAACCCTGACGCAGACAGACAGACAGATACTTGAACATGAATCTGTCTGTCTGTCTACGTCTCACTCTCTCTGTCTCTCTCTCTCTCTCTCTCTCCGTTCATATCATTAGATGTCCTTACCAGGATGACCGTTACCTGACCACTACCATCAATGTGGGACCCTCTTCGGGTCTGTCCTTCCCAAGCCACTACAGGCGCTTCGTCCTTAAGATGTTCACCTTTGTGGATCCAATCTCTATGTCCCCCCTGCGGGAGACGGTATGACCATAGAGATACATTTATGTTACATATTTACAGATATTGTTCTATTTAATTCTGAGGGTATGACTGTGTTCTAATTCTACTGGAACCATAGAGTTCAAATTAATCGTAATTATAATCAGAGGGTTGAAAACTACATTGATGTTGTTGATTATCATGCTAACACTGTTTATTAAATTCATGCATGAAATAGAAGAAGTGCTGTACCTTATGCTTACATTAGATTTTTGAGAACACTTTTCACTGTCCTATTACAATTGGTATTTGTGAAATTATTGCTACTAATTATTGGTAATTAATGATTTAACAAAATTGTATCGGCTTGCTTGGTCACAATTGGTTCTTTCTGGTAGGCCTATTTCTTACAATTACATAAGTAATATAAAAGCAGATAGTTTACATAAATATTAAACTACTCTAATTTATTCTTGGGTAGTAATTATCTGGCTGGATAATTATTGCATTTAAAAAAACAATTTGTACCGTCTCTTGTAGGTGTTCATCCATTGTAATACAGCTGTGTGTCAGCCATCCCTTGGAGACACCTGTGAACCAAGATGCTACAGAAAGAGTGAGTTGCTTTTCTCTGATAGGCTGCATTCCATTCCAGCAAATAGTTTCATTCCCCTCTACCCTTCCCTACAGTTTGAGTCTCATCCCTCTCTTTGCAACTGACCACATAAAATGTTTTTTCCAGGGAGAGACATTCCTGCTGCAGTTCAGAAGACCACCAGAATCAAGTCTAATTTGGTTTCCAGTGGAGAACTGATCCTGACTGACCCAAGGGAGCTCACCAACTAGAAAATCTTTTGACTTAACTCAAGCCCTTTGTCACCGTGGTGCTGTCGGCTGTCATGATGACTTCACAGTGAGGCATGTGCAAATAAATCGGACTGTCCTCGAACTTGTTGTTCGTACATTTTTTGGTTATAGTTCCATTCATCCCATTCGGCCATTACAGTGAACCTTCCTCTACTTTAAAGTGATACCAGCCTCCACTGGTGTGTGTGTGTGTGTGTGTGTGTGTGTGTGTGTGTGTGTGTGTGTGTGTGTGTGTGTGTGTGTGTGTGTGTGTGTGTGTGTGTGTGTGTGTGTGTGTGTGTGTGTGTGTGTGTGTGTGTGTGGTGTGTGTGTGGTGTGTGTGTGTGTGTGTGTGTGTGTGGTGTGTGTGTCTGTGTACATAACAGAGGTGAAGCACATAGTTTGAGTCACACTCTGTCACATTGGTGTCAGAAGTGACAGGCTTGGCCCAAGTGATGAGTAACCTTGTCTTGGAGATGAATTGTGTTAGCCCCTTCCTTGAGCTAGTGTATAGGCTTTAGATCAGTGGGCTAACACATTATTTTGACTTTTGACTCAGGATATATTCAAGATGTTGTTTTTAAATCAGAAAGAAATTACACAGCCCAAGCTTTTAATTCAAAATATTTAATATTTCGGGAGCATGGCGTTGTACTTTAAAATTTGAAAGCCTATTGTCAAAATGGTCAATCTGGCTATGAACTTTCCTCTTGAAGAACAAGTTCAGGATTTTACAACTTGTTGTTAGACGGTTCCACATCCTGAAAGTAGTTTATGTGCCAGGAGAAATTTGAATCCATTGTTCGGTTTTCTTTAAACAGCCACTGCAAAACTTCAGCTAACATTAGCCACCACAAACTAACAATTATTATACAACGGGTGGGTCTAATCCTGATTGGTTAAAACCGCATTCCAGCCGGTGTCTATTCCACAAGTTATCACTGGCTAAATCTATGCTGTTAAAATGCCTATTTACTCTGTTCCATCTGACTGTGCAATCCACTGTCTCATCAGTCTAGCCAGGAAATGTATAAACTTAATCTCCACCATAAAAAAGAAATTCTCACATTTCTTTTAGACTAATATTTAGTTTTCACAGCGGAGATTTGTGTATAAACCTTGCTGTCTGTCTCTCTGACATTTGCAACATTGTTTCAATATTAAAATTCGATCTCCAGCTGTCCCATAGTAATGAACGTATCAGGAGTCGGGACGAGACAGACAAGCAGGCAGCGTTTCTCAGCCAGTCGAAATCATGAATCAGCTGGCATAATTTTTATTGATACCTACAAAGAAATGGAAATTGAAAAAAAAGTCAAACGAAGCAAAGTGCTAGTTTGTAGTCTTTCCATCTTCAGTTTGAAGTGATTGTGTTAGCTGTGTTGTTGGCTAGCTGCTCTGAACAACAGTGTCCTGACGAGTGAGCACATTTTCTATGCCAGGCGAAATCACGTCTAAATAACTCATTGTTATGGATGTATACAAATAAATGTCACTAGAAAACAGCTTAAACTAACGCAAATGCAGCAACTTTCCTTTTATGCTGGCTGACGTGAATGTAAGTTAGCCATAGTTGGCTAGCTAGCAAGCAAGGGATAAGAACGTTGCCAGCCAGTATGGCAATGGAACATTTAGAACGAACGACTGTGTCGCGTCCATAGATACAGAACAAAAAGACTGAACGACCGGGTTGCGTCTCTGGCAACCAAACCGATAGAACCACCAGTCGGCTTGGATAGCAACCCTAGATTTGTGTCGGGACTATATCCTGTGGAAGGATGCAATGGTACGAATGAATTCATCAAAATAAAAATTATGAAAATATGTCAATCATTATTTTAATATGTTGGTAACCTGTTGTATAAAAGTGATAATGCCCTCGAAGCTGGTGTTTGGGGCATATATTGGCACAACACGGTGTCCTCCTGTCACGACTTCCGCCGAAGTCGGTCCCTCTCCTTGTTTGGGTGGCGTTCGGCGGTCGACGTCACCGGCCTTCTAGCCATCGCCGATCCATTTTTTATTTTCCATTTGTTTTGTCTTGTCTTACACACCTGGTTTAAACCCCCCAATTACTTGTTCATTATTTAACCCTCTATTCCCCCATGTTTGTTTGTGAGTGATTGTTCGTTGTAGTGCGGTCCGTTATAGTGGCCTTGGTTTATTTGACGTGTATTGTGTTTTATTTTTGAGTAAATTGCTTTCAATACTTATATCTGCTGTCCTGCGCCTGACTCATCTGCACCAGCTACACACAGACGCATTACAGAATCACTCACCTATAACGGAGTCAGCAGGAGCAGACCCTCCCTGTGTCGGTAGAGGAGCGCGTCCAGCAGCACGCGACCATGTTGCAACGTCTGGGCACTGCCATGGATCGCGTGCTGCAGACGATGGATCGTTGGGAGAGAGGAGGTGGTCGTCCAGCGCCTCCACCAGCCCCACTACAGCAGGCCCCACTGTCCACCCCTCTTTCAACAGGTCCCAGCGGGATTCGACTCGCGCTCCCGAAGGAGTATGATGGGATGGCTGACGGATGCCAGGGGTTCCTACTCCAGCTGGAGCTCTACCTGGCGACCGTCCACCCGGCTCCTTAGGGACATGAGAGTGTGTCCGCCCTCGTCTCCTGCCTCCTGCCAGGCAAAGCCCTGAAGTGGGCCAACGCCGTATGGAATGAAGGAAACGCGGCGTTGAGTGACTGTCTGTTCCACCTGAGGCAGGGGACGAAGAGCGCGTAGGATTTCACTTTGGACTTCCGGACACTGGCCGCCAGCGCGGGATGAAACGACATGGCCCTGATTGATAACTACCGGTGCAGTCTGCGCGAGGACGTACGTCGGGTGTTGGCCTGCTGAGACACCACCCTTACGTTAGACCAGCTGGTGGACATGTCCATCCGGCTGGACAACCTGCTGGTTACCTGCGGACGTCAGGATCGGGGCCTGTCAGTTCCAACCCCCAGCACCTCCACTCCGACGCCCATGGAGCTGGAAGGTGCTGCGCTAAGGGCGACCGGAGGAGGGGCCATTCCCTGCACCATCTATGGTCGCAGAGGGCACACTGCTGGTCGGTGCTGGGGGGGTTCCTCAGGGAGTCGAGGCAGCAGGCAGGGCACTATCGTGTCACCCCAGGTGAGTCGGCACCAGACTCACCCAGAGCCCCCTGTTGCTCACATGTATGTGTTTATTCAATTTCCTGAGTTTTCCCCCCATTCCCAGCATAAGGCGCTCGTAGATTCAGGCGCGGCTGGGAATTTTATTGACCGTTCATTTGCCCATAGTTTAGAGATCCCCCTTGTTCCTGTGGATATGCCCTAGATAGTCGACCATTAGGGTCAGGGCTGATTAGGGAGGCCACCGCTCCACTAAACATGGTTACGCAGGAGGGTCACAAGGAGAGAATCAGTCTCTTCCTTATTGCTTCTCCTGCGTTTCCCGTGGTGCTGGGCCTACCCTGGTTGGCCTGTCATGACCCCACTATTTCGTGGCAACAGAGGGCTCTCAAGGGGTGGTCACGAAAGTGCTCAGGGAGGTGTGTAGGGGTTTCCATCGGTGTGACTATGGTGGAAAGTCCAGACCAGGTCTCCACCATGCGCATCCCCTCAGAATATGCCGATTTGGCTCTCGCCTTCTGTAAGAAGAGGGCGACTCAATTACCACCAGACTGACGGGGGGATTGTGTGAAAAATCTCCTGGTAGAGTCAACACTTTCCAGGACTCACGTGTATCCTCTGTCACAGGAGGAGACGGCGGCAATGGATGTTTATGGGACATATTGGAGTGCCAACAAAAGAAGCTCGTCAAAGGTAAGGCATTAATAATTTTTTTATTTCTGCGTATTGTGTCGCGCCTGCAGGGTTGAAATATGCTTTTCTCTCTTTGTTTACTGGGCTGCTATCCTCAGATAATAGCATCGTTTGCTTTCACCGAAAAGCCTTTTTGAAATCTGACATGTTGGCTGGATTCACAACAAGTGTAGCTTTAATTTGGTATCTTGCATGTGTGATTTTTTGAAAGTTAGATTTTTATAGTAATTTATTTGAATTTTGCGCTCTGCATATTCACTGGCTTTTGGCCAGGTGGGACGCTACCATCCCACCTATCCCAGAGAGCTTAAAGGAGTGGAGACACTGGCTGGAGTTGGCCAAGGACCCATTTCTCATCCTCACCGACCATCGGAACCTGGTGTACATGCGGACAGCGAGGCGGCTGAACCCGAGCCAAGCAAGGTGGGCACTTTTCGTCACTAGATTCAACTTAACCTTCATGGAGAAGTTGGGGGTCACGGTCAGCCTCACTTCCGGGTACCAGCCTCAGTCCAACTGGCAGCTGGAGCGTATGAACCAGGAGCTGGGGAGGTTCCTTAGGAGTCACTGCCAGGACCGTCAGGGGGAGTGGGCCCGGTTCCTTCCTTGGGTGGAATACACCCAGAATTGTGTCACTGTGTCACTCCTCTACCGGGCTGAACCCATTCCAGTGTATCCTGGGATATCTGCCATTCTTGGCTCCGTGAACCCCAAGCCAGACCGAAGCTCCTGCGGTGGACAAGTGGTTCAGGTGTGAAGAGGAGGTTAACCTGTTGAGGATGGGGGCGCTGTTGTCACTATTTATGCTAATCGTGTAATTTTTGAAACGGCTTCCCACAAAATTCTTGATCGTACAATATGCATATTATTATTATTATTGGATAGAAAACAGTCTATAGTTTCTATAGGAGTTGAAATTTTGTCTCTAAGTGGAACAGAAGTCATTCTACAGCAATGTCCCTGACATGGAGTCAGATTTCAGAAATTTTGGCCCCTGATCTGGAGTCAGTTAAAAGGGCACTGTTATTGCTATGAGTATACGGACACTGCTTACGTCTTCCCCTGGATGCCTTTACGTGATGACGATTTGAATGGGGTCGATTGCGCGTTCACAGGCACTACAAATTAAAAAACCCTGAGGCTAGTCACTCTTTTGGAGCTGCGTCATGCGCCTAGAGGACACCGACCCGCACCTGTTCCAAGCATTAGTGGAGGGAGTAATATTACTCTGGTCATGTTTCTACTCGTTATGGGAGTTAAAAACATCATAAGGTAGTTAATTTAAAGCGTTTTATAGCAATTTATATCCGTTTAGTGCGATTTTGGGACATTTATTTCTGAAACGCTGTGAATTGCTGGGCACGCTTCCAGTTCATCCCGAACGCAATTGGCATTTCCACATGGCAAGAGGACAGCTTTCCACCAAAAGACGATTGGACCCAAGAAAGGATCCTTTGCCCAAGATACTGATGGAAGAACAGCTCAAAGTAGGACATTTTTATTATGATAAATCGTGTTTCTGTCGAAAAATGTTAGTGGCTTAGGACGCCATGTTTTTTGACGTAGCTTCGCTTGGCGCAAACTGTATTGAAAAGTAAGGATAATTTAAAAAATGTAATTCCGCGATTGTATTAAGAATTAAATTGTCTATCAATCCCTGTCCACCCTATATTTTTTAGTCACGTTTATGAGTATTTATGTATAAGAGTAGATCACTGTCTAATATGGCGCACGGACATTTTCTCACCAGCTGGGCTACATTTCACATTGTCTAACCATGATTTTGGTGGCTAAATATAAACATTTTCGATCAAACTCTATATGGATTGTGTAATATGATGTTACAGGAGTGTCATCTGAAGAATTCTGAGAAGGTTAGTGAAAAAATTAATATATTTTGGCGATGTTGACTTTTATCGCTCACTTTGGCTAGAATCAATGCTGGGCTGCTATGTGCTATGTGCTATGCTAATATAACGATTTATTGTGTTTTCGCTGTAAGACACTTAGAAAATCTGAAATATTGTCTGTATTCACAGGATCTGTGTCTTTCGATTAGTGTATGCTGTGTATTTTTACGAAATGTTTGATGATTAGTAAGTAGGTAAACACGTTGCTCAATGTAGTTTTTCTAGTCCATTTGTGACGGTGGGTGCAATTGTAACCTATGCCATCTACCTGAAATATGCACTTTTTTCTAACAAAACCTATCCCATACCATAAATATGTTATCAGACTGTCATCTGATGAGTTTTTTTCTTGGTTAGGGGCTATAAATATCTTAGTTTAGCCGAATTGGTGATAGCTACTGGTGTTGGTGGACAAATAAAAGATGGTGGATTATGCTAATGTATTTTTAGGTAATAGATGTACATCTTTACATATTGTGTCTTCCCTGTAAAACATTTAAAAAATCGGACATGTTGGCTGGATTCACAAGATCTGTGTCTTTCATTAGCTGTATTGGACTTTAATGTGTGAAAGTTAAATATTTAAAAAAAAAAAAAAAAATTGAATTTCGCGGCACTGCTTTTTCAGTGGGGGTGGGGGGGAGTGCCGCTAGCGGCACCCTCATCCTAGACAGGTTAAGGAACAATGCCCACATGAGCCTCCAACGTGCTGTTTACTGCCAGAAGGAGCAGGCGGACCGCCACTGCATTGAGGCTCCCATGTTTCATCCTGGTGCTCGTGTCTGGCTCTCCCCCAGGAACCTCCCACTCCGCCTGCAGGATGCTGAGCCCCCGGTGTGTGGGGCCCTTCAAGGACCTCTGGAGGGTCAACGAGGTAACGTATAAATTACAACTCGCCACTAACTACCGAATCTCACCCTCTTTTCATGTTTCCCTCCTCAGGCCGGTGGTCCCTGGTCCTCTGGTTAGTTCTGTTCCCCATTACAACCCTCCACCTCCCCTGGACATTGATGGGAGCCCCGCCTATGCCGTCAGGTCCCTCCTGTACTCCCAACATTGTGAGGGTCGGCTCCAGTACCTGGTGGAATGGGAGAGGTACAGTCCAGAGGAGCGCTATTGGGTCCTGGTTGAAGACATCCTGGATCCTGACATTGTCCGGGATTTCCACCTCCACGGTCCAGACCGGCCCGCTCCTCACCCTCTGGGCCTTCCCCTTGGCCGGTGTCGTCCTGCGGCTGGAGCCGCACATCAGGAGGCGGGGGGTAGATTTGGATAGAAAACACTCTGAAGTTTCTAAAACTGTTTGAAATATGTCTGTGAGTATAACATAACTCATATGGCAGGCAAAAACCTGAGAAAAAATCCAACCAGAAAGTGGGAAATCTGAGGTTGGTTGTTTTCCAAATCATTGAAGATACAGTGGGATATGGGTCATGTTGAACTTCCTAAGGCTTCCACTAGATGTCAACAGTCTTTAGAACCTTGTCTGATGCTTCTACTGTGGAGTGGGGCCGAAATTGAACAGGCCCTGAGTGGTAGTTCCCTACCAGGCTATGCTTTGGAAGAGCTGGTGTGCGGGCGTGATGATTTGAAAGCCATAAGAATCTCTTCAATGACGTATAGCCCCGACTCCAATGTGACAATTTTAGCATGTGAACAATATGATAGTACAAATGCGACCAAATCTGTCAATTCATATGTTTTTTCCAAAGCCTGCAAGGATGTAAACTTTTTTATGCCAGTGTTTAGCATTAAATGGCGTGATTACCATATATTCATAACCCTGATGAATAAGCTGGACAGTCTTTTCCAAAATCGTTAACAATTACATCGCTGGCTGCTTCTATCCTTAAGACATACCCAGGAGCTTTCCACCTCCACGGTCCAGACCGGCCCGCTCCTCACCCTCTGGGCCTTCCCCTTGGCCGGTGTCGTCCTGCGGCTGGAGCTGCACATCAGGAGGCCGGGGATAGATTTGGATATAAAACACTCTGAAGTTTCTAAAACTGTTTGAAAGATGTCTGTGAGTATAACATAACTCATATGGCAGGCAAAAACCTGAGAAAAAATCCAACCAGAAAGTGGGAAATCTGAGGTTGGTTGTTTTCCAAATCATTGAAGATACAGTGGGATATGGGTCATGTTGAACTTCCTAAGGCTTCCACTAGATGTCAACAGTCTTTAGAACCTTGTCTGATGCTTCTACTGTGGAGTGGGGCTGAATGAGAAAGGAATGAGTCAGAGGTCTGGCAGAATGCTTTGAGCTCATGATGCTCGTTCACATGAGAGCGAGCTCTGTTCCATTTGCTATTCTGATAACAAAGGAATTCTCCGTGTGGAACATTATTGAAGATTTATGTTAAAAACATCCTAAAGATTGATTCTATACTTCGTTTGACATGTTTCTACGAGCTGTAATATAACTTTTGGGACTTTTCGTCCATACTTTTCGCTGGACTTGCACGCGTGAGTTTGGATTTATTTACCAAACGCTCTAACAAAAGGAGGTATTTGGACATAAATGATTAACTTTATGGAACAAATCAAACATTTATTGTGGAACTGGGATTCCTGGGAGTGCATTCTGACGAAGATCATCAAAGGTAAGTGAATATTTATAATGCTATTTCTCGATGCTTTTATCATTGCCTTTATCATGCAAAACCCAGGAGGTTTTCTCCTGCGCTGCGTATGAGAGAATGGCTTACGATACGGCTAGCGCTCTGTCAAATTGAACTGGCCCTGAGTGGTAGTTCCCTACCAGGCTATGCTTTGGAAGAGCTGGTGTGCGGGCGCGATGATTTGAAAGCCATAAGAATCTCTTCAATGACGTATAGCCCCGACTCCAAAGTGACAATTTTAGCATGTGAACAATATGATAGTACAAATGCAACCAAATCTGTCAATTCATGTTTTTTCCAAAGCCTGCAAGGATGTAAACTTTTTTATGCCAGTGTTTAGCATTAAATGGCGTGATTACCATATATTCATAACCCTGATGAATAAGCTGGACAGTCTTTTCCAAAATCGTTAACAATTACATCGCTGGCTGCTTCTATCCTTAAGACATACCCAGGAGCTACATGCAAGACGTTTGCTCTATCCATGGAGTGAAAAGTTACGGAACCATGCTGGTGCGTGCAAGAGAGCCTGCCTTGACGACGGGGAATTGGAAACTGACGGGGGGTCAGGGACAACCCTATAGCCTCCCATTTTTCTGTAAGAAAGGAACAGTAAAATTGTTTAATTGATTATAGCATGTGTTAAAAGGTCTGTACTAAAGATTTTGAATTAAATAAAGGGTTTTAAAATTGTATCTCGCCTTCAACAAATTGAATCTGTCTTTTCTCTTTTGCCCCGGTCTGTCACGGAGAAATGCAATGTCTTAAAAAACAATGTCTTATTTTATACGAATACAGGCTTTCCTACAACAGACAGTTATAAACATTTAAAGGTTATTAAAAATGTAGTAATGTGCCAGGTAATGATCTGGTGGCTGACCTGCTGTACAACAATGTTTATAAATAAAATGTTTATAAATGTTTTTAACGAAAGGAATATCATGAGCCCTCTCTCGGCCAGTCTGTCTCGGAGAAAAGATTTGTTCTGGAAAGATGTGCGCGTGGGTGTGTGCAGGTGCGGGGGTGTGCGTGCGAGTGTATGTGTGTGTGTTTCACAACAAAGGGGAGGGGTGTGTGTGCTATGCGTCTCTTCAACTGTGCTGGGCACTAACGTGTCTTTAGCACTGAATCCTCTCAAATCAGAACGTATCTCACCCCAGAGGATGTGGGGGTTAAAAAGTCAAACAGCCTAGACAGAATAATATGTCTTGACAACCTGCTACGGTTTAAAACAATGTTATACCGGGGACATATGCATACAGGGTGCCACTAAAAAAATAGAGGGTGTTATCTTCTTATGGCTGGGGGCAGTATTGAGTAGCTTGGATGAATAAGGTGTCCAGAGTGAACTGCCTGCTACTCAGGCCCAGAAGATAAGATATGCATAGTATTAGTAGATTTGGATAGAAAACACTCTGAAGTTTCTGAAACTGTTTGAAAGATGTCTGTGAGTATAACAGAACTCATATGGCAGGCAAAAGCCTGAGAAAAAATCCAAACAGGAAGTGGAAATTCTGAGGCTGGTCGATTTTCAACTCATCGCCTGTTGAAATCCCAGGGGATATGGATCTGTTTGTACTTCCTACGGCTTCCACTAGATGTCAACAGTCTGTAGAACGTTGAATGAAGCTTCTACTGTGATGTTGAGCCAGATGGGAGCTGTTTGAGTCAGTGGTCTGGCAGAGAGCCAGGTCCTGGTCACGTGTATTCCACATGATATCGACTTGCGTTCCATTACTTATATAGACACAAAGGAATTCTCCGGTTGGAATGTTATTGAATATTTATGATAACAACATCCTAAAGATTGATTCTATACTTAGTTTGACAAGTTTATTCGACCTGTAATATAACTTTTTGAAGGTTTTGTCTGACGTTTGCCTGGACCTGCACGAGCGTTTGGATATGCGTACTAAACGTGCTAACAAAAGTAGCTACTTCGACATAAATAATGGACATTATCGAACAAAACAACAATTTATTGTGGAACTAGGATTGGGAGTGCATTCTGATGAAGATCATCAAAGGTAAGGGAATATTTATAATGTAATTTCGTATTTCTGTTGACTCCAACATGGCAGAGACATTTTGTTTCTATCTGAGCGCCGTCTCAGATTATTGCATGGTTTGCTTTCTCCGTAAAGTTTTTTTGAAATCTGACACAGCGGTTGCATTAAGAACAAGTGTATCTTTAATTCTATGTAAAACATGTGTCTTTCATCAAAGTTTATGATGAGTATTTCTGTTATTTGATGTGGCTCTCTGCAATTTCTCTAGATATTTTGGAGGCATTTCTGAACATGGCGCCAATGTAAACTGAGATTTTTGGATATAAATATGCACATTATCGAACAAAACATACATGTATTGTGTAGCATGATGTCCTATGAGTGTCATCTGATGAAGATCATCAAAGGTTAGTGATTAATTTTATCTCTATTTCTGCTTTTTGTGACTCCTATCTTTTGCTGGGAAATGGCTGTGTATTTTTTGGACTTGGCGGTGATCTAACATAATCATATGTTGTGTTTTCGCTATAAAGCATTTTTTAAATCGGACACGATGGGTAGATTGACAAGATGTTTATCTTTCATTTGCTGTATTAGACTTGTTAATGTGTGAAAGTTACATCTTTCAAAAAAATATTTTTGAATTTCCCGCACTACCTTTTCAGTGGAATGTTGTCGAGGGGTTCCGCTAGCGGAACATGTGTACTAGAAACGTTAAAGGTCTTACTCACGTCAGCTACGGAGAGTGTGATCACACAGTCGTCCGGAACAGCTGATGCTCTCATGCATGCCTCAGTGTTGCTTGCCTCGAAGCGAGCATAGAAGTGATTCAGCTTGTCTGGTAGGCTCGTGTCACTGGGCAGCTCGCAGCTGTGCTTCCCTTTGTAGTCTGTAATAGTTTGCATGCCCTGCCACATTCGACGAGCTTCGGAGCCAGTGTAGTATGATTCTTAGCCCTGTATTGGGCTAAGAATCGTCGCAGGGCGAACCATCAAGCTTCCGGGTTGAGTCCCGCACCTTGAAAGCGGCAGCTCTACCCTTTAGCTCAGTGCGAATGTTGCCTGTAATCCATGGCTTCTGGTTGGGGTATGTACGTACAGTCACTGTTGGGACGACGTTCTCAATGCACTTACTGATAAAGTCAGTGACTGATGTGGTGTATTCCTCAATGTCATCGGAAGAATCTCGGAGCATGTTCCAGTCTGCGATAGCAAAGCAGTCCTGTAGTTTAGCATCTGCTTCATCTGACCATTTTTCTATAGACCGAGTCACTGGTGCTTCCTGCTTTAATTTTTGCTTGTAAGCAGGAATCAGGAGGATAGAGTTTTGGTCGGATTTACCAAATGGAGGGCGAGGGAGAGCTTTGTATGCGTCTCTGTGTGTGGAGTACAGGTGATCTAGAATTTTTTTTCCTCTGGTTGCACATTTAACATGTTGATAGAGATTTGGTAGAACTGATTTAAGTTTCCCTGCATTAAAGTCTCCGGCCACTAGGAGCGCCGCCTCTGGGTGAGTCGTTTCCTGTTTGCTTATTTCCTTATACAGCTGACTGAGTGCGGTCTTAGTGCCAGCATCTGTCTGTGGTGGTAAATAAACAGCCACGAAAAGTGTAGCTGAGAACTCTCTAGGCAAGTAGTATGGCCTGCAATTTATCACAATATACTCTATTTCAGGCGAGCAAAATCTAGAGACTTCCTTAGATTTCGTGCACCAGCTGTTGTTTACAAATATGCACAGACCGCCCCCCCTCGTCTTATCAGAGTGTGCTGTTCTATCCTGCCGGTGCAGCGTGTATCCCGCTAGCTGAATATCCATGTCATCATTCATCCATGATTCCGTGAAGCATAGGATATTACAGTTTTTGATGTCCCGTTGGTAGGATATTCGTGATCGTACCTCGTCTAGTTTATTGTCCAATGATTGCACGTTGGCGAGTAATATTGACGATAACGGCAACTTTCCTAGTTGCCTTCTGCGGGTCCGGACGAGGCATCCGGCTCTTCTTTCCTCTGCGTCGCTTCCTTTTGCGAATAATTTTGATGTCTGCCCTATGGGATGTTTGGAGAATATTGTGTGAGTCCTGCTTTTTGTTGAAGAAATATTTGTCTAATCCGAGGTGAGTGATCGCTGTCCTGATATCCAGAAGCTCTCAACCAATCCCTAGGGTGTTTATGTTTGACCCACGCAAATGTGACCAAAGACATGACTGAAAAAGGAAAAAAACTATGCCGCGATTGATGTATACAGTGGATTATACAAATGAATGTGATATGAGTCTCTCTCTCTCACTCTCTCAATTGATTTACAATGTACACACACATGATTCCAGTATGTGAGTGTGTGATATGTGGGTTGGAGACATGTTTATTTCGACATTATAAAGAAAAACTTTCATAAATCTTCTTAGGGCTAGGCGTCCCGCTAGAAGGACAACTTCCGGTGAAACTGGAGGGTGCGCAATTCAAATAAATAATCATAAAATGTATGGCTATTAAACATGTAGGTACACACAAGTGTCTTACATCGGTTGAAAGCTTAAACTTTTGTTAATCTAACTGCACTGTCCAATTTACAGTAGCCATTACAGCATGCCATGCGATTGTTTGAGGACGGCGCCCCACATCAAAATATTTTCCCACCGGCACAGGTTTCATAAATTCACAAATAGCGATTAAATATTCACTTACTTTTTGAAAATCTTCCTCTGATTTGTCATACAAAGGGTCCAGCTATAACATGTAGTGTCATTTTGTTAGATAAAAACCTTCTTTATATCCCAAAAAGTCAGTTTAGTTGGCGCCATCGATTTGAGTAATCCACACGTTCAACATGCAGAGAAAGGAATCCAAAAATCTACTGCTAAACTTTTTTAAAACAAGTCAAAATAAGTTTCTATTGACTCCTCTGGTACCCTAAAATGTATTCAAACTATAATATTTCAAATGGAAAGAAGTATGTTCAATAGGAAACCGATATTAGCAGGTGCACCTTGTCTTCCTCGTGCGCCCAAACACGAATTTCCAATAGTGTGTCCCAGTACTAAAACTCAAATTTCTTACTCGTTTTGGAAGAAACAAGCCTGAAACCTTGAACGTAAGGTGCTGACACCCTATGGAAGCCATAGGAATTGCATACTGGGAGCTATATTTAATTATTTCCCTATACTTTCCATTGTAAGAGCATGTGCTCTCAAGAAAAATAATTCTGGTTGGTTTTCCTTTAGATTTTTGTCCTACCATATGTATTATGTTATAGTCTCCTACATTATTTTAACATTTCTACAAACTACAAACTGTTTTCTTTCCAATGTTACCAATTATATGCATATCCTGGCTTTAGGGCCTGAGCAACAGGCAGTTTACTTTGGGCAAGTCAGTCAGGCGGAAATTGAGAAAAAAAGACCCTAGCCCTAAATGGCAATCATGTTGATCTGAGCCTAGCTGTTGGAAAACCACTTTAATGTCCGACTTTCGGCTGTTGCAGATGTATCCCCCCCTACTTCACTCCTCGACATCTGTATGCAGTCGATTTCTTTAGTCTTACCACTCAAACGAGTCCAATGACTTCTCAAACCCCAGCCTGGTCTGCTTGGTCTGTTTCACAAGTGTTCCCGGAAGTCTCGCAATGTTGCGCCTATGAGTTTAGAAACTCTGTGGGTTCACTGCCAGTGTATATCTTTTATTTCATAATTGTGTGATGTACATTATGTCTGTCCAGTTGTATGGAACTGTTTTTCTGACCACATCGCCATCTAGTGGAAACAAACTATGCATGCACATTTCCAGAACTCATGAAGTCATATGACACAATTGCAAATGCATTATTTTCAGGTTATTGATACAAGCCAGGGAAATCCATGTATAGATTAAATCTATTTGGTGTCCCTCATCTCTGAGCGAGTGTGTTTTTCTCTTCAGCTGCATTTCATTCTTAACTACCTGTTGGTGATGGGAGGATATTCGGAGAGCACTATGCACGAGGACCAAGCTCGTAAAGAGCTGGAGATGTTCATCGAAGCAAGTCGGTAAGACTAAAACATCTACCACAAATTAGCCAAAAAGAGATAGTTCACTCCTAAATCGAAGATTGATTTTCTAAATTCAAAAGTAATCTACACTACTTTTCATTATATGATTGTCATAATAATTATAATGATAATTGATTGGATTTACACTGCGCTTTTCCACCTAGGTGCTCAAAGCGCTTTACATAATAAGGTGGAAAACTCACCTTTACCACCACCAATGTGGTGCTTACTTTTGAAACATTGCAGGTATAGACATTGCAGGTATAGGTGTTTTATGGTCTCTCCACTTCTCTTTCTGTTGCTAAGTGAGTTGTTCTATGACCTGGATAAACAGTGGCATGTGCTTCCAAAACACATCAATATTTACATTGTCATTTCAGGACTATGCCCAGTCTCGATTTAATGCTTACCTCGGCTCGGTAAAAAGCTACTTTTTACCTTTTTAGTTTGGTTAATTTATTCAAAGTATGTATAATGGGAGTTGGGTGAAATGATAACGTAGCAGAAACATGGTTAGCTAGGCAGATTTATTAAGTCGTGAAACCAAGCCAAATAAGGGGGAAAATACCCACTAAAGAGTCTGAGGTAGATTTTTACAAGATAATCCATCGTTTGAACTTTTATATTTATAATATACCACTATACCATCCATATAGTATCTTTGCTTAGTAGCATCCAATACTTTGCACTGCCTGTGACAAGTAACAGCGAAGCAGGGATTTATCTGCAATCCAACAAAATGCACTCATCAACCCCTGCTATGAAATACGAAATTCAGTGAAAAGCACAGCAACAATGTATGTTGTTTGTTTACATTAGTTATCTACTGGTTCCATACATTTATTTTCAAAACCTGTAGTCAGATTGTTCTGTATTCATGTGCTTTCTTTTACAGTCATTAAATTCACCTTCTTTTTTTACCCCACCTTGTAATTTAAATGATTGTTGTTGTACTTAAGTAAACATTTGACTTCCGGGTCAAAATATGCACATTTTGTGTTGTCTGTTTTGCTCTTGACTTGTTTGTTAAATGTGTGTTCTATGCATGGAGTTGGGTGCTGGCATAATACAGAATGGCAGAGAATCAAGCTGCAGCTCAGAAATCCATTCATACTATAGTTATCTGTTGCTTTGTAGAACAGTATGGAACACAGACTGATGGTCCTATTCATTTAGAAACAGTAACTAAGTGGCCGGAGGAACACAAAAACTTTGTTGCTGGGCAAGATTGTATGTTAACATTTATGATAATCTTCATCTATCAGTTAAAGTGTTAACGCTGTGGGAAAAAAGCAGACGCTCAATTGCATAGTAAGTCAAATATGTTCTTAAACAGGATGTTGTTTTTGACCTTTCTCTATGATGGGTTCTGATTGAATGGGGCCTAAACTCAATGTATGGCCTATCTGTTTCAGCATTGTCTCTACTCAAACTATATAGCCAGTCTGTTTTAAGAGTCTCTACAGTCATTCTACCTCTTCACAACAATCAGGATGATTTTACACATTTTATGTTTGCATGACAAATGAGCAAATGGATAAAGGAGTGAAACTAAATGATTCAAAAAGTGTCGTAGCTGAATCAGAATTAGTTAGGTGACATAGATAAATAAGATGTTTTATTTACTTTCATAATATGCTTATGTGAGATACTTGTCATTAGAATTTCTCTTTTAGAACTATACTGTCGGCAGTTGCATTTTTCCTTTCTACTCTAGGGAAAAGTCACTTGGGGCCCAGAGAGGGGAGTGGTCAGCCTTGTCTTTTACATGTCTGGTAATATGCAGAATATCAGAATGGAACATTGTCTTCATATGTGAACAGAATGGAACATTGTCTTCATATGTGAATGTATCTGTTAAACCATGTGAAGGGATGATTAAGGGGGAACCAGTTATCTCTTGGCTATACAATGTCTTTGCACAAGTCACTCCCCTCAGTGAGCTTGTCCAGGGGTGGGGTGTATTTGAGATGGGAGTATCTAATGTTGACAATTGATATATGCCATTGGATGAGGTAATGTTTTGGTACTATGAAGTACCAAGAACGAGATTAGAACCTCGTCTTAGAGACCAAACTGAACGATAATTTATAGCTAATGCTATCTGGTTATGGGATACACCTCTCTCAAGTAAAAGGCCCTTTGTGAAGTCCCTGAGATCTGTGGTTCGTCATGTGAGTTGAGAGGGGTGTATCTTTGCAATAAAAGATACTAGAATTCTTTTGTAAGCAGTCTCAGAATTCATTTATAGACACTGAATTGATCAGAGAGTCAAAGGGCTATGGTGAAGCTCATTTGATTAAAGATTAAGTTTAAATATAATTCTCACTTGTGTGTGGTTTGTAAACTCTCCTCATGTAATGGTCGTTCTCCTCCTCTTCGTCCAAAGAGGAGGAGTAGGGATTGGACCAAAGCGCAGCGTTGTTACATGACATAATGAAGTTTATTAAAGTAAGGACGAAACACGAAAACACTTCAACAAACTACAAAACAAATAAACGATGTAGACAGACCTGGACTTGAGAACTTACAAGATACGAAGAACGCACGAACAGGAACAGACTACATACACGAACGACAAAACGAAACAGTCCCGTGTGGTAGACATATAGACACGGAAGACAACCACCCACAACAAACAATGTGAAACAACCTACCTATATATGGTTCTCAATCAGAGGAAAACGTAAAACACCTGCCTCTGATTGAGAGCCATACAAGGTCAATATACACTGACACTTAACATAGAACAAACAACACAGACTGCCCACCCAGCTCACGTCCTGACCCACTAAACACAACTATACAAAAGGAAAGGTCAGGAACGTGACACCTCATTTAGTAATACAGGAAATTACCACGACAAAGGCAACATGTTTTTGGGTATAGACAATGAAAGCTAATTGCACAACATATCTCAGAGAGCAGCTTTTGAAAATAATAATCTCTGTTATATACTGTACAGCTTTCAGTATCAGAATGTGCTAAATATCGTCATCCTTTTTTGTTGTTGCTGAAAGCCGTCTGGCTTTTATGAAGTCATTGCAATCTGACTAGGTTTACCTCGAATTCTAAAGCTGATCCATTACTAGTAAATTGGTATAGAACTGTCTGTCACGAATTGACTATGCCCAAGGTTTAGATGTTTGTCCTTTTCCATTTCAGACCAAGAACCACAATAGCTAAACAAAACTGTCCATGACTTTGAACAACAGATTTTGTTTCTGATTTAAATGTGCATGTGGCTACTGTTTGTGTATGCCTAAAATATTATTTAAACCAAGTGTAATATCATCTGTACGATTTTTATTTTATTTTTAAAGATGATGAAAATGGGATCAGGTTGAAAGAAAAGTTATTTTTTTCATTGGAATGGCAATCATTTGAACACGTCAAAATGTTGTTCAGTATAATTCCTAATGTTGTAAATTATTTAGTATATTTGTTTGCTAAGTGCAGTACCCTCAGTTTTGGTATGTCGGTTATAATTAAGGTTTCCCTATGAATTGACCCTATAATATCAGAGTTAGAATGTATGCTGTGGATGTAGGCCAATGTTAGATTTGAGAGAATATTAAACTGCCTACTTTAGAAGCCAGTGCCTCATCATCTAGCTACATTTTTGAGTATTTGTTTTTCATTACATCTCAATCCTGTCCAAAATCCTCCTTGCAGTGCAACTGCGGTGTAAATATGAAAATTTAACAGCTAATAAACATGCTTGATACCTGATTGATTATGGATATTAATTTATTGATATGGCAACAGTTCTTTTCACCTTGTACGTGTACTGTAGAAAAACAATACATGTTCAGGAACCAGAGCTCCCCCTAATGGTACAATTCTTAGCAGATTTAGGGGTCATATTTCACACTAGCATACTTAATGCTAATCTGTAAGGATTGGGTAGATATTCAATATGGAAATAGCTGCACCTCTTAACTAGGTGGGAGTTTCACTATATCACTAACATCTATATTCCTTCCTTTCAGTGCATAGAAGGAAGGGGAATGGGGAGTACCTAGGGGTAGGGGCTAGGGGTTGATTTGGAATATTGCACAAGTCCCCCATGATGCCTAAAATAGATCAGTCCTGTAGAGCTGTTTTTCTGCACCCAGTTCCATGTAAGCCCTGCTTGGACTGTCTATTGAGGAGAGGCTTTATAACTGACCTTGTCTACTCTCACACGGGGATCAAAGCTGGATTTTGGATTTATGCACGTTTGGGATGTCATTGTTAGGGGTCCAAGCAGCATAGTTGCTGTGGGCCTATTGCATTTCTTTCTTATTTTGTATGGCCACTGGTGTGTGGCATTCAGCTAGTGTTATAGCTGCTGCTGCTGCTGGACTGTTATCTTTTTTTAGACATGTGACTCTGAGCTGCGATGGATCAGGGAGATACATGTGTGTTAGGACCCTCGAGTGTCTGTTCAGTGTTCAGTGTGTTTCCTTCATGCTCTGTATTGTTTTTGTGTAATGCAAGCCCTTCTCATTGAGTTCTCTATAGCAGGAAGTTGTTCAATGTTTCTAGGATCTAAGTTTAAATCCGGGTTTCTCACAGTTAGTGCCTAACATAGGCCTGTTTTTCTTCCTATGACAAATAGTTATACAATAATAGCATAATGTATTACATGGATACAAGGTCAAATGTATTACATGGATCTTTAGAAAATGACACAGATATATTTTGACTAGACCCAACACAGTTTTGAGAGACAGACAATAAGATTGATTTGTGAGATAGGTGAGGTAACTCCCTTTAATATTAGTAAATCATCTTTTCTCCTCAGTATGATAAGTCTTCTCAGACCGTATGTGAAAGTTGTGGTGCTGTGGATCAGTGGGTGGTTGAAGTATGCTTTAGAGAGGGTGTGGAGAATACCGTTCTCAGTGCCACACACCTGGGTGACATCACCAGGCAACTCAGGTGAAGGACTGTATGACAGGGTGTCAAAGGAGTGGCTAACCAATGAGATGTATCGTACCTATCACCATGGAGATGAAAGTGGAACAATGGTTACAGTCCAGACCAGCACACATGCCTTCCACGTAAGTTAACAGCTCCTGTATGTCATCACATAATCCCTGAACTGCCTTTAGAAATGGTACACCTCACATCTCCATTATGGAGATTGACTCATCAGACATACTGCAGAATATTTTCATAACTTGACATAATGACAAAGCTAACCTTCCATCTATGTTTTTTTGTTCTTTCATCTGGGTGTATAAGGTGAACCTTGGTCGACTGACTGAATGTAGTGAATACTTCAGAGCCCTGTCCCAGTCCAGTATGAGAGAGACCACAGAGAGCCTGATTGTCCTGGACCACATTCCCTCCTCAGTCTTCCATTCCCTCCTAGAATTCTGCTTCCGGAATGACTTCTGCGTTCCCCAGGAGGAGTTGGGAGAACACATCCAAGTGGGTGGATGTCTTATTCCCCATATATCATACTTATTTTCCACTCATATGAAAATGAATCTGTCCCAGGCTGGCACGTCACACAGAGCACCAGCAATTTATTGTTTGAAACGTTATATGTATGATAACTCCATTTCTCTGTCTGACTCTGGAGGTGGGCAGCTACCTGCTGGCTGAGGCCTTTGTGTCGCAGTGCCTGTTGGCCCTGTCTGGTGTTCTAACCTCAGACACCTGCCTGTCCTACCTGGCTCTGGCCCGGGATATCTGCTGTACTGAGCTGGAGACAACTGTGTTCTGCTACCTCAGCAGACACCTGCTGGAGCTGCCTCACCTCACCAGGTACAGCATGACATTCCCCAATACCTGACCTCATTTAATCGGCCTACTTCATGGGTTTCAATTTCCACACCAAGCAAATAATCTTCAGCTGCAAGGAGTGAACTCTCCTTTCAACTGAAAATGGATTATTCTTCATATTGTGAATGCATGGCCAGGTGTTTGCCGGCTGAAGACAGGGCTGAACTGGCCCGTCTGAGGTGGCAGGGTGATCTCCGGCTCTGCTGCGTGAGAAAGGAGAACCTGACCTCCTGGAATGACCTAGAAACAGAAGCTGCCCGCCACCTCTTCACCCTAGAGGGATCAGAGGTCACTGGTGACTGGCGTCCAATAACAGAGCTCCCCTTCATGGCTGATAAGTGGTGCTTCACCACGGTGGTTCTACTCAACTACCTCTACCTCATCGGTGGCTACAGGCAGCGGGCCAAGAGGGGCTGGGAGTTCAAAATGGCCTCCTTTAGGTACAACCCCTTCACCAACACCTGGGTCTCCACTGCACCTCTCATCAAGGTACAGGAAAGACATCCACCTCATGAAAATCAATCATTGTTAATCATTGTTATATAAAACGTATATTAAGTGTCTGTATCTGTTGTCTTCCTGACAGCACAGGAGGCATTTCAGTGCAGTGTCATGTGATGGCTCTATCTATGCTGTGGGAGGCTGGTACTTGGACTCTCTGGTGACCCCTGACTCCAGCACAGCCCTCTACACTGCTGTGGAGCGATACCACCCCTGGGACAACACATGGACGTAGGTTACGGCTCCTACCTGGATGTGTATTATTATGTTGCTACTATGGCTGTCAAACGATAAAAACATTTAATCGACTTAATCACAGTATTTGCTGTTATTACTCGCGATTAATCACAAATTCAGAATTGGAAGATAATTTTTTTATATACAAAAAGCATTACAAGAATATCGATGTCTTGATTTTGTCCAAAGCAACTCGAGTTGATTGATTAACTCTGACAGCCCTAGCTGCTACTGTACCTCTTGGTCTAACCTATAGGTTTGTGTGTGTTCTCTGCTGCAGGTTTGTCTCCTCTCTGCCTCTGACTGACTTACAGTTCACCATGTCCCTGTCACATGACCTCCCTCTGGCCACCAGCCTGGGCTCCCGTCTCTATGTCCTGGGGAACATCCAGAGGACTGGGGAAAAGCTGCTTCTACAGTATGACACCAGGCAAGGTAAAGCAGTATCAATCTTGAGTGGAGTTGTTCCTTGCAACCTTACATGTTGGTCAATTGCAGGCTGTAGTCTAATCAATAACAGCCTTTGAGCCCCTAACACACACATACAAACACACACAGACAGACATGCACACTCCTGTTTTCTCTGTCTTTCCCAGACTTATGGTCTGAGCTGCTCCCTACCCTAACCAAAGCCAATGCTGACCTCCCCAGCCTCTACTTCCTGGGTGCCACAGACCGGTTGTTTGTGATTGGAGGAAACAACTCAGAGAATGTGGTGACATCATTCTGTGTGGAGTCTGGGAAGTGGGGGCAGGTGAAACCACCACCTAGCCGTTATCTTGAATGAGATTAAGTTGCTTTAAATGCCATATGCCTATCTAATCCTCCTGTTTTTGGTCCTAGGTGAAAGGGGCTGAGAAGGTAGCGTTAGCTGGACAGGGGACAGTGCTGAGTGACCAGGTGTACATGCCAGGTATAGAACACAACGCTGCTGTAAGGCTGGATCTCCACTCCCTATCTCTCACTGTCCTACCTCCTCTACCCATCTGCATTCGCTATGAAGCCCTCCTTCACCTTTCCTTCTAAAATAACTTTCATCAATTTGTCTGATTTGCCTTGCCTTGCTGTTTCTGGGGTTCAGGTCAGGGTTTTTGTTTAGTGCTTCTGGACAAACACAGACTCATCATCAAGGGGGTCTTTGCTACATGTGTACTTCACCATTCTGTGTCAGCAACAATATGCCTTGTCCTGCTTTCACTCTGCCTTATATGACAACTTTTTAACTTAAGTAGGCCTAATCTAAAGGAGATAACTCACCGGACCGATTGTCGGTCTGTACAGTAGGGGGCTTGCCCAGGTGTCGTCCGGTTTCTGTTCAGTTTGCAAATTACAGCCAAGACTCTGTTCAGAGGTGCTAAGTACTCTTGCCAGCAGATGCTAGACAATCCTAGCGGTCTGGTCGTCTCTTAAATCTTTACCTTGAGGAGGATGGGCTCCCAATCTCGTTTTCTTCTTAGTCAGGTTCCTTTTAAAGGTTTCCTATGGAGTTTTTCCCAGTAACCACATTTCCTTCCAGTTTTTATGCGAGTGAAGTTATACCATATAAAAACAATCACGAGAGCTGTGGTGGAAACAGGCAGTTTTGGTACAATTGTATAAATGCCGACAGATAATTTGTGCGTTCGACATGGTGGGATCTTTTTGTGTTGGTAAAATTCATTATGCGAGAGATGGCGGTGCAGTGGAAACAACTTAATGTGCAAGTATTGATATATTCTAACAATATCGAAGGTAACTTGGAGTCACGTGTGATGATATGGTGTGTGGTCCTATTACTAAGACTCGGGAAATCATGCAGTTTATTAGGATACAGATGAAATAAGTGATGATGAATTTCACATAAGTGTGCCGTGATGAGTTTGATGCTCCTTTCCAATAAATGTTGAGTGTGACATGATGATTGATGCTTGACTGCCATTTGACAAATAAAAATATTCTGTCTCTTATCCATAATAATCTCATCATGTAGACTCACTAGCCTACCCGTACATTGTGCACAGCCTACCCGCACTGTACAGTATCTGCCAGCTCTTGCCTAGAAGCGCACATGCAAAGTACAGAGTAGGCACATTTGCTATTTAATGCAACAGTTTTTATGACAAAATTATCGGTAGAGTTTGATAGGCATAGAAACACAATGAACTCTAGATATTTATTCGGTACATGAAAGCTTGTGTGCATTACATCATTAGTGTGCACTACATCATCACATACTGATTTTTAACAGAAACATGTCAGTTTGGTGGAAACACCACTGGTGGGAAAATGCACACATTTTCTTTATGCAGAATTTTGAGTATTCATGTGTGAAAATCAGTTGCCAATTGGATTGAAATATAGCTACTATTACCTTTGTTTACTCTTTTGGGAGGTTTACTTATTTATAAGCACTTTGTGACAAGTGTATTTGTAATATAGAGGCTAATAAAGGAGAATGAACTGCTTGGTTGACTGCCTAAAGCTTAAAGCCTGTCAAACCATTAACAAAAACAGTGTCCACAGATGTAGTGATAGAAAAATGGAACATGGTGGTTATTACGTAACACAGCCCCGATAGACACACTGTTCACAGAGAGATGAAACTCGCCTCAAAAGTTGCCTCATAACTATGAATTATTAACCATTTGTCACTGGATACCACGGCCAAAACGTAATATATACGTGAATGGATTGATGAAAATACATCAGGTATTTCTAGTAGTACTCTGTAGGGGTTTGAATGCTATGTGGTCAGCAGGCACATGAGGATACAGTCTAGCTCTAGATGGTGTCCAGTTACAGAAAGAAAAGGGGGTAGCATTTTGCTCCCAGTACCTGAGGAAAGCCGCTTCAAGGGCATAGGAGTCACACACAGAGCACAGAGGCAGCACACACACAGAGAGAGCTCAGCCCTGGTCCAGAGGAATTCCACTGTGAGAAACCAAATTCACTGTCTTCTGCTGTTTCACTTCAGCAAGCTTGAATTTAATCGATTTTCAAGGTATTGAATTACTGAATATTTGGCTTTTGGATTGCTATTATGTATCAATTCTTTGGCTACTGTAGCTGTCTATGTCTCTGAGAAACACTTAAGTATGTAATACTGTACTAGTGTAGTTAGTTACCATATGGAGTTGTTGCTGGTGCTGGGTTGGGTGTCACCGTCTGCACCTGATAGCTATAGGAAACATTTCAGATGTTTGACAAACAAAAGCAAGCCAAAAGTTAGTTATTCTCTATCCCCCTTGTGCCACACAATAAGTGTGTGTAATGGGCTAAAGGCAAGTTAATTCATAGGAAGTCTGCATCCTCACAATTGATTTGAACAAGTAAATGTTAACTGAAGGAAATTAATTGTCTCATTCTTCAGTTGATATTGTTAAAATCTAAACTTTTAGCTGACCGGACCCATATTATAAAGCTATACTGAAGAAATATCCATTTGGCACTGATGGAACTGTATTATGTATTTGGCACTGTATTATGGCCCTGATGATCAAACCTAATTATTAGAATATTTTTTATGAATACACCATGCAAAATGTTTCGTTATGTGGTCAGTGGTGTCGTAGACTGCTCTTCCTAGTCTGCAGTGTTTATATTTATAAACCGGTCCTACTTCTGAGCGCATGCCAGTAACCCAGGCTACACCGGCCTCTATATCTGCCATTTCAACTTTGCCCTACTTGGCTGCCGTCCCGGCATATGACATGGAAAAAGAAATTCAAGCCCAACTTGTCAGTCAACCGGGCCACAACATAAACAGACTTATGACCTCCACATATAGTTAGAAAATATTTAACTAATACTTGAAATTACAAAAGGGCTGCCTAGGGCTATTTCTTAGTCATTGTTTCCATGAGTCTATGAAAATTAATGTTTCTCTCACCTGAAATTGATGAACGTTCGACTTCATTCCTGCATGCATCCATTCCCACACATTAGCCTAAAGTTGGTTTGGTTTTAACCATTAGGCTAGAGCAATAGTAATGGCGTCTTTTAGTAGGCACTAACTACGCCATGGCTCGTTGGCCAATGCCTATGGGAAAATTAACCTCTACTTCATCACCCTCCCGGATCCGGGATCCTCCTCATCAAAAAAGCTGACTAGCATAGCCTAGCCTAACGGGACAGGGATATCATATAATATAATTTTCATGAAATCACAAGTCCAATACAGCAAATGAAAGATAAACATCTTGTGAATCCAGCCATCATTTCCGATTTTTAAAATGTTTTACAGCGAAAACACAATATTTATTTATATTAGCTAACCACAATAGCCAAACACACAACCGCATATTTTCACCATGTTTCCCCCGCTTAGGTAGCTTTCACAAAATCGACAAAATAGAGATATAATTAGTCACTAACCAAGAAACAACTTCATCAGATGACAGTCTTATAACATGTTATACAATACATTTATCTTTTGTTCGAAAATGTGCATATTTGAGGTATAGATCATAGTTTTTGTCACCCCCTGGCCTTAGTTATATTTGTTTTCTTTATTATTTTTAGTTAGGTCAGGGTGTGACATGGGGGATGTTTGTGTGTTTTTGTCTAGTCTAGGGTGTTTGTATTGACTAGGGGGTTTTGTAGAGTTCATGGGGTTGTGTTCAGTGTAGGTGTTTATGTAAGTCTATGGTTGCCTGGATTGGTTCTCAATTAGAGACAGCTGTCTATCGTTGTCTCTGATTGGGAGCCATATTTAGGCAGCCATAGGCATTAGGTAGGTTGTGGGTAATTGTCTATGTTTTGACGTTAGTTGCTTGTGTCTGAACTTTCGTTTGATAGCTTCACGGTCGTTTGTTGTTTTGTTTAGTTTGTATTAGTGTTCGTGTTCGTTTCTTCTTCTATTAAAAATAAGATGTATTTATATCACGCTGCGCCTTGGTCCTCTCTTTCACCTAATGACGAGCGTGACAGTTTTACATTGCAGCCACCATCAAAATAGCACCAAAGCAGCCAGAATAATTACAGAGAGCAACGTGAAATACAAAAATACTCATCATAAAACATTTATGAAAAATACAAGGTGTACAGCAAATGAAAGATAAACATCTTGTGAATACAGCCAATATTTCCGATTTTTTAAAAGTGTTTTACAGCGAAAACACAATATAGAATTATATTAGCTTACCACAATAGCCAAACACACAAACGCATTTATTCACCGCAAAGGTAGCTTTCGCAAAAACCAGCAAAAGATATAAAATTAATCACTAACCTTGAACAAATTCATCAGATGACAGTCTTATAACATCATGTTATACAATAGAATTATGTTTTGTTCGAAAATGTGCATATTTATAGCTACAAATCCTGGTTATACATTGTGAATACGTAGCATCGATTCACCAGAATCTCCGGAGATATTTTGGACACTCACCTAATCTGACCAAAGAACTCATCATAAACTTTACATAAAAATACTTGTTGTATGGCAAATGAAAGATACACTAGGTCTTAATGCAACCGCTGTGTTAGAATTTTAAAAATAACTTTACCATAACATACAGCTTGCGTTATTGTGAGACAGCGCTCACCAAAACGGCAGAGAATAGGAGTCAACATTTTACACAGAAATACGAAATAACATAAATGTTTTCTTACTTTTGCTGAGCTTCCATCAGAATGTTGTACAAGGAGTCCTTGGTCCAGAATAAATCGTTGTTTGGTTTTAGAATGTCCATTTCTTCTGTCGAATTCGCGCCACAATGCTAGCCAAGGTTGCTAACATTCCCATCCTCTCTTGACGCAAAGAACGGAAAACTCCAAAAGTCCCAATAAACGTTGAATAAACTGATAAAACTTGGTTGAAAAAAACTACTTTATGATGTTATTATCATATGCATCAAATAAAATCAGAGCCGGAGATATTCACCGTGTATACTGAACGCTTTTCAGAAGACAATGTCGAGCTCCCCGGCGCGCCTTCGAAGACAAAGAAATTCCGGACCTGTCACTCCAAAAGCTCTTGTTCGGCCTCAGATCAAGCTAGACACCCCATTCCACTGCCTGTTGACATCTAGTGGAAGGCGTATGAAGTGCATGCATATCGATAAATAAAAGACAGTTGAATAGGCAGGACCTGAATAAGAGCCTCGTTTTCAGATTTTTCACTTCCTGTATGGAAGTTTGCTGCCAAATTAGTTATGTTTTACTCACAGATATAATTCAAACAGTTTTAGAAACTTGAGAGTGTTTTCTATCCAATAGTAATAATAATATGCATATTGTATGATCTAGAACAGAGCACGAGGCCGTTTCATTTGGGCACAATTTTTTCCAAAGTGAAAACAGCGCCCCCGTATTGATAAGAAGTTAATGTTTTTTTGTGTGTTTTTGGATAAACTCCAAAAATAAGTTTTGTGGTAAACACAGGCTTAGGAGATCTTATACGGTTTGTTCTATGATCTTCATCGGCTAATGTAACTTTTTGTGAATTTCGAAGCATATATGTAATCAAAACAAGCACATAAAGGCTTCATATTCATAAAGATCATGTTAACTGACTGATATTATCTAATTTTAAAAAGTATAAGATCTCCTAAAGGCGCATACATAGGTTCCGTTTGGTCCTATCAGAACTCGGCTAGGAGAAGTGAAAGTCTGTGCTCACATACTCCTTAAAGACCTTTGTTAGAAAAACTAGAAGAAAGCGGCAATATTACTGTTTGTCCCTAGAGCCACCATGAGAACAACATTTCCATGCACTTCCTCAAAATAGTCAGAATGAATCAAAGAAAAATCAAGAAATCTGTAACACATTATGGCTACCGACGTGAGTGCTATGGGGCGGTAATCATTTAGGCAGGTTAATGGCACACGTCAACACAATCATAACAGAAACCCTAGACCCACTCCAATTCACATACCGCCCCAACAGATCCACAGATCACGCAATCTCAATCGCACTCCACACTGCCTTTTCCCACCTCGACAAAGCAACACCAATGTGAGAATGCTGTTCATTGACGACAGCTCAGCGTTCAACACCATAGTGCCCATGAAGCTCTTCACTAAGCAAAGGACCCTGGGACTAAACACCTCCCTCTGCAACTGGATCCTGGACTTCCTGATGGGTCACCCCCAGGTGGTAAGGGTAGGCAACAACACATCTGCCATGCTGATCCTCAACGCTGGGGCCCCTCAGGGGTGCGTGCTTAGTCCCCTCCTGTACTTCCTGTTCACTCGTGGCCAAGCACAACTCCAACTCCATCATTAAGTTTGCTGACGACACAACAGTGGTAGGCCTGATCACTGACAATGATGAGACAGCCTATAGGGAGAAGGTCAGAGACCTGGCAGTGTGGTGCCAGGACAACAAACTCTCTCTCAATGTGAGCAAGACAAAGGAGCTGATTGTGGACTATAGGAAAAGGAGGGCCGAACAGGCCCCTATTAGGCCCCCGGGACTGAAGTGGAGCAGGACAAGAGTTTCAAGCTCCTTGGTGTCCACATCACCAACAAACTAACATGGTCCAAACACACCAAGACAATTGTGAAGAGGGCGCAATTTTTTTTTTTCCTCCACAGGAGACTTAAAGGATTTGGCATGGGTCCTCAGATCCTCAAAAACTTCTACAGCTGCACCATCGAGAGCATCCTGACCGGTTGCATCACCGCCTGGTATGGCCTGCTTGGCATCTGACCGTGAGGCGCTACAGAGGGTAATGTGTACGGCCCAGTACATCACTGGGCCCAAGCTTCCTGACATTTCGGACCTACACTACCGTTAAAAAGTTTTGGGTCACATAGAAATATCCTTGTTTTTGAAAGAAACGCACATTTTTTGTCCATTAAAATAACATCAAATTGATCAGAAATACAGTGTAGACATTGTTAATGTTGTAAATGACTAGATTTTTTATGGCATATCTACATAGGCGTACGGAGGCCATTATCAGCAACCATCGCTCCTGTGTTCCAATGGCACGTTGTGTTAGCTAATCCAAGTTTATCCTTTTAAAAGGCTAATTGATCATTAGAAAACCCTTTTGCAATTATGTTTGCACAGCTGAAAACTGTTGTGCTGGTTAACTTCTCTGCACTACGGATCCCTTTTACGGGATCATTTTCCTAAACAACCGCTGAATTGCAGGGCGCAAAATATTACTAAAAATATTTATAATCATGCAATCACAAGTGAAATATACCAAAGCACAGCTTAGATTGTTGTTAATCCAACTATGGTGTCAGATTTTGAAAATATGCTTTACAGAGAAAGAAATCCAAGCTTTTGTGAGTGTATCAATCAATGCTAGAACAGCTAGCCCCAAATTAGCATGGTCACAAAAGTCAGAAAAGCAATAAAATTAATCGCTTACCTTTGATAATCTTTGGATGTTTGCACTCACGAGACTCCCAGTTACACAATAAATGTTATTTTTGTTCGATAAATATTAGTTTTATAACAAAAAAACGCCATTTGGGTTGCGCGTTATGGTCAGAAAACCACATGCTCGTTCCGGTCCTGAAAGGCAGAAGAAAATTCCCAAACGTATCAGATTCAAAAATATTACTACAAATATTTATAATCATGCAATCACAAGTGAAATATACCAAAACACAGCTTAGCTTGTTGTTAACCTTTCTAGCTCAGAGGTTCCGCTAGCGGAACACCCACAACATTCCGCTGAAAAGGCAGCACGCGAAATTCAAAAATATTTTTGGGAAATATGTAACTTTCACACATTAACAAGTCCAATACAGCAAATGAAAGATAAACATCTTGTTAATCTACCCACGGTGTCCGATTTCAAAAATGATTTACAGCGAAAACACAACATAGGTTAGGTCAGAGCTAAGTCACAAACACACACAGCCATTTTTTCAGCCAACGATAGGAGTTACAAAATGCAGAAATATAGATAAAATTAAATCACTAACCTTTGATTATCTTCATCAGAAGACATCATGTTATACATGGACTGTGTGTTTTGTTCGATAATGTGCATATATATACAGTGGGGCAAAAAAGGTTTTAGTCAGCCACCAATTGTGCAAGTTCTCCCACTTAAAAAGATGAGAGGCCTGTAATTTTCATCATAGGTACACTTCAACTATGACAGACAAAATGAGAAAAGACAATCCAGAAAATCACATTGTAGGATTTTTAATGAATTTATTTGCAAATTATGATGGAAAATAAGTATTTGGTCAATAACAAAAGCTTATCTCAATACTTTGTTATATACCCTTTGCTGGCAATGACAGAGGTCAAACGTTTTCTGTAAGTCTTCACAAGGTTTTCACACACTGTTGCTGGTATTTGGCCCATTCCTCCATGCAGATCTCCTCTAGAGCAGTGATGTTTTGGGGCTGTTGCTGGGCAACAAGGACTTTCAACTCCCTCCAAAGATTTTCTATGGGGTTGAGATCTGAAGACTGGCTAGGCCACTCCAGGACCTTGAAATGCTTCTTACGAAGCCACTCCTTCGTTGCCCGGGCGGTGTGTTTGGGATCATTGTCATGCTGAAAGACTCAGCCACATTTCATCTTCAATGCCCTTGCTGATGGTAGGCTTTGTTACTTTGGTCCCAGCTCTCTGCAGGTCATTCACTAGGTCCCCCGTGTGGTTCTGGGATTTTTGCTCACCGTTCTTGTGATCATTTTGACCCCACGGGGGGAGATCTTGCGTGGAGCCCCAGATCGAGGTAGATTATCAGTGGTCTTGTATGTCTTCCATTTCCTAATAATTGCTCCCACAGTTGATTTCTTCAAACCAAGCTGCTTACCTATTGCAGATTCAGTCTTCCCAGCCTGGTGCAGGTCTACAATTTTGTTTCTGGTGTCCTTTGACAGCTCTTTGGTCTTGGCCATAGTGGAGTTTGGAGTGTGACTGTTTGAGGTTGTGGACAGGTGTCTTTTATACTGATAACAAGTTCAAACAGTTGCCATTAATACAGGTAACAAGTGGAGGAGAGAGGAGCCTTAACCTTTTACGGGGGCAGCCCGACACCGGTACACTTATGACAACATCCAGCTCAAAGTGCAGGGCGCGAAATTCAAAATCTATTTTTTTTTAATATTTAACTTTCACACATTAACAAGTCCAAGACACCAGATGAAAGGTGCACATCTTGTGAATCAAGCCAACATGTCCGATTTTTAAAATGTTTTACAGGGAAGACAAAATATGTAAATCTATTAGCTAACCACGTTAGCAAAAGACACAACTTTTCTAACTCCATCAGGTGCTATCACAAATTCGACCAAATAAAGATATAAATAGCCACTAACCAAGAAACAAATTCATTAGATGACAGTATGATAACATATTTATTGTATAGCATATGTTTTGTTCGAAAAATTTGCATATTTCATGTATAAACCATAGTTTACATTTCAGCTACAATCCGAAATTGCACCGAAAGCAGCCATAATATTTACAGACACCAACGTCAAATAGCTAATTACTCATCATAAAACATTTCTGAAAAATACATAGTCTGCAGCAATTGAAAGACAGGCATCTTGTGATTCCAAACAATATTTCCGATTTATTAAATGTTTTACAGCGAAAACAAAATGTATCGCTATATTAGCGTAGCTACAATAGACAGACACAATTTGGCGCCCACGGCCAGTTCACATGCACGACAGATATATGAAATAACATCATAAAATGGGTCTTACTTTTGCTGATCTTTCATCAGAATGTTGAAGAAGGTGTCCTCTGTCCAGATGAGTCATTGTTTCGATTCAGAATGGCAAATGTCCCTCTTCAATTAGCATTGGCACTAGCCGAGTGGCATAAATTTCTCCAACGTAAACACAGTCAGAGGACGGAACACGGCAAAACTCCCGAATAAAGTTTCAATAATCTGATTAAACTATATTGAAAAAACATACATTACGATGATATGGTCACATGTATCAAAAAAAATTCGAGCCGGAGACGTTAGCCGTTCGTTACCAAGGCAAAACAGAAGTCAATCCCACTTCCTTCAGAGTACCGGAAGTGGACGGTCACGTCAAAGAAATAGGTTTTTTCCCACCACAGAACAAGATGAGCACAAAAAATTCTTCTCTGACATCCTCTTTACACCAATAGGAAGGAGTATAGAGTGTCAGCAGACTCCTAAGTGTCAAGACCATGTATAGGCATCAAGTTGAAAAGAGCATCGATTTCTGACATTTCACTTCCTGGTCAGGAAAAGTGCTGCAGAAGGACTTCTGTTTCACTCAGAGAAACAATTCCAACTCTTTTAGAAACTAGAAAGTGTTTTCTATCCAAAAAGAATAATAATATTCATATTGTACGAGCAAGATTTGAGTAGGAGGCCGTTTGAAATGGGCACGATTTCACTGGCTACTCAACACTTTGCCTTGCAGCCATAAGAAGTTTAATGTTACTACTTAGCTTCGGCTGGTGGAGGTTCTGACGAACCACGTCCAGATAAAGCGTCCGGAGTGAAAAAGTTGAATGAAAAAAAGTAGAGAGAGGGAAAAACAAAAAATATAAACGGTAATTAAAAAGTAAAAAACGTAAAGTTGGCAGGTAGAAATGTAAGGTTAGCAACAAAACGCACAGCAGCATGTCAACAAGTCTACAGAACAGAGCAAACTTTCTCTAACTAGAATAGAAAAAGGAGTGGGAGGCCCCAGTGCACAACTGATTAAGAGTACAAGTACATTAGTGTCTAGTTTGAGAAACAGACGCCTCACAAGTCCTCAATTGGCAGCTTCATTAAATAGTACCCACAAAACACCAGTATCAATGTCAACAGTGAAGAGGAGACTCCAAGATGCTGGCCTTCTAGGCAGAGTTGCAAAGAGAAAGAAAAGATTACGATGGGAAATAGAACACAGACACTGGACAGAGGAACTCTGCCTTGAAGGCCAGCATCCCGGAGTCACCTCTTCACTGGTGACGTTGAGACTGTTGTTTTGCGGGTACTATTTAATGAAGCTGCCAGTTGAGGACTCCAGTCACCCAAGTCATAGACTGTTCTCTCTGCTACCGGTACCCCCTGTATATAACCTCGTTATTGTTATGTACATTTTGCAATCGTAACAAACAGGCAAAAGATATATAATTTTTGACTAACCTTGATATTCTTCATCAGATGACGGTCCTGTAACATCATATTACACAATGCATATAGGGTTTGTTCGAAAATGTGCATATTTAGCGGCACAAATCGTGGTTATACAATGTGATTAGTGGCCAAAACCTCAAGCAATCTGACCGGCGCCATCTTGGAGAGGCACCTATTCTAATCGATAAGTAATCATAAACTTGACAAAAAAAATACAGGTTGGACAGCAAATGAAAGATACATTAGTTCTTAATGCAACCGCTGTGTTAGATTTTTTTCATTAACATTACTGCGCAAACAGCGTGCGCTAAAGCGAGACCGCACCGAAATTCATGGCGGAATTATTATTTGACATTTGTCAACATAAATACGAATTAACAGCATAAAGACTGCTTACTATTTGCTGAGCTTCCATCAGAATCTTGGGCAAGGTGTCCTTTCTCCAGAACAATCTTCTTTTGGTTGAAAGATGTCCTCTTCTCCTGTAGAAATAGCAGCTAACGATAGCCATCCACTGGAGAGGTATCCAACTCGTGATAGCGCGTCACAAAGAAATCCCAGAAAATCGCAATAAACTGATATAAACTGCTATAAGTCGGTTTAAATGAACTACCTTATGATGTCTTTAACACCTATAACGAATAAAAACATGACCGGAGATATAGAACTGCTAAAACGAAAGCTTTTGCAGGACGCCATTGTAATGTCCCTCTTGCGCCAGGCGCCCCGTTGAAAGAACGGTACTTCCGTTCCATGAGCTTTTATAGTCCCCCAGATGGTGCAATCCACTCCATTCAAATTCTCACCGCTTACTGACATCTAGAGGAAGGCGTATGCAGTGCATGTAGACCCATAGCTTACATGGGGACTTATAAACTGACCCTAGAACAGGGACCTCGATTTCAGAAATCTCACTTCCTGACAGGAAATGTGCTGCAGAATGAGTTCTGTTTCACTCAGAGAAATAATTCAAACGGTTTTAGAAACTAGAGAGTGTTTTCTATCCAATAGTAATAATAATATGCATATTGTACGAGCAAGAATTGAGTACGAGGCAGTTTAATTTGGGAACGAAATTATTACAAAGTGCAAATAGCACCCCCTATTGACAAAAGGTTTTAAACTTTATATAACTAGGCAAGTCAGTTGAGAACAAATTCTTATTTACAATGACGGCCTACCAAAAGGCAAAAGACCTCCTGCAGGGACGGGGGCTGGGATTTAAAATAAAATAAAAAATAACATAGGACAAAACACACATCACGACAAAAGAGACAACACTACATAAAGAGAGAAAATAAACTTGTATTTTATTTTATTTGAAGCAGTATAGGTTGATAGACAAATAACAAAGACAGGTTGCCATCCTCTCTGCCAATAACAGCTAGATTTCAGCTCCTCTAATTAGGCCCCTCACTCAGACCACTTCCAGACAGTCCTAGACAGTCTTGCCTGAGAAATAACTTATTGCTAAGAACCTATTTTTATTTATTGTTGAACATTTTAATCGAACTAAGGTACTTAAAACCTCTTTGGGATAGGGGGCAGCATTGGGAAGTTTGGATGAAAAGCGTGCCTAGAGTAAACTGCCTGTTACTCAGGCCCAGAAGCTAGAATATGCATATAATTAGTAGATTTTGATAGAAAACATAATGTCTGTGAGTATAACAGAATTCATATGGCAGGCGAAAACCTGAGAAAAATCCAACCAGGAAGTGGGAATTCTGAGGTTTGTAGTTTTCAAGTGAATGCCTATTGAAAATCCAGTGTCTGTGGGGTCAGATTGCACTTCCTACGGCTTCCAGTAGATGTCAACAGTCTTTAGAAGTTGTTTCGGGCTTCTATTGTGAAAGGGGAGAGAATAAGAGCACTCAGAGTAAGCGGCTCAGCTGAAAGCCATGAGTTGTTTATCGCAGTATTGTCCGGTTGAAACATTATTGAATATTTATGATAAAAACACCCTAAGGTTTGATTAGAAACATCGTTTGACATGTTTCTACAAACTTTAATGGAACTTTTTTGACTTTTCGTCTGGATGTTGTGCACATGCTTTGTGCATATGGATTACTGAACTAAACGCGTGAACAAAAATGATGTTTTTGGACATAAAGATTAACTTTATTGAACAAAACAAATATTTATTGTGTAACATGGAGTCCTGGTAGTGCCACCAGATGAAGATCATCAAAGGTTAGTGATTAATTTTAACGCTATTTCTGACTTTTGTGACACCTCTCTTTGGCTGGAAAATGTCTGTATGGTTTTTGTGGCTAGGCGCTGTCCTAACATAATCGCATGGTGTGCTTTCGCCGTTAAGCCTTTTTGAAATCGGACACTGTGGTTGGATTAACAAGAAGTTTATCTTTAAAATGGTGTATATTACTTGTATGTTTGAGGAATTCTAATTATGAGATTTCTGTTGTTTTGAATTTGGCGCCCTGCAATTTCACTGGCTGTAGGCCAGGTGTTCCGCTAGCGGAACCCCCTTCCCAGAAAGGTTAATTGTTGAAATTGAGAAAAGAAATGGCTGCATTGGACCTTTTAATATGGAGGAATTAAAAATAATCTATCTTTTGTATACTAGTGGTGCAAGGCTAAGCTGAAAATGTTGACTCAATAGTGCACTTTATGATAAAAGCATCAAATTTGACACATATGTAGATTAAAATTAAATATATAGATATGGAGCCACCCCATAGTGGGGGCTTGGCAGCCACTACAACTCCTAAATAACTCCATAATGTAAACACATTTGGTTTCGGTCAATGTCTCTACCATGTTCAGATGCAATTGGAGATGAGTTGATAGTCAATAGCTTTCCAAAGTTAGAACTAAAAGTTTAATGGCACTGGCACCAATACCGCCTATAACACCCATATTGGTGGCTATCTTAGGTCATACCGGTACGTCAGACTAGCTCAATCGCCAATTTCGCAAACTCTTAGTATCACAGAAACACTTTGAATTAATAACATAAACATTTTCAGGACAAGTTGCTATGGAGGAATTTGATCAAATGAAAAACATACAAAAAAGGGTCTATTTTTAAACATCAAATATATTATTATTTTTGGGTATTAAAACCAATAACGTGTTACAAAAAGTTAATGAAAGAAAGTGTTACTACTTCACAGACAGTATCTCTTCACAATCATTACCAATTTGGGGTAAAAATGTACCCCTGTTTGCGCTTTTAAGATAAAAATGTGCTGGCTCATTTAGGGTTAAAAAAGTTGAACGCCTCTCTGTCTATATCTCTCTTTTTGTAACAGGGTCTTCGACGTCACCGGGATGGCAGAGGCACATCAGGCAGTTGGCTTCCAGTTCACCGTCACCCCAGACGGCATCGACCTCCACCTGAGCCGCGAGGTACTCAAACACATCTACCTGTCGGGAGTGACATCATGGAGAAAGCGCGCCATAAGATTTAAGGTTTGTTTTCCAATTAGTAAGTAGCCCTACAGTTATTACCAATCCTGGACCTGATAGCTAGCTTGGTGTTTGTTGCAGTCCAGCAATAAAACAAATTATTCAAGTTATTATTATTGTCTTGATTGATTTAGGTGTGTGTAGCCTACTGCTGAGGTGGGACAGATGCTTGCACATCTAGGAATAGCCTAGTTGGTCTGTTTGTAGGCTAACTACCTAAATGAACATTGAATTATATTATTTAATTTCAGAATGGGATATTGACAGGGGTCTACCCTGCCAGCCCATCCAGTTTGCTGATCGTGGTGATAGCCATCATGAGCACCATATATGCTAGGATAGACCCATCACTGGGAATGATAGACACCATCAAGAGGACCATGTCTGTCAGGTCAGTGAGCAAATAACACAATGATGAACAGGCACTGTGGAACAGTGATACATCTTCTTTTCAGCCTGTGGTTATCTGTCAAAATAATTTCCTCGTGAAGGAAAATAAACATAATTTTGATTGTTTGATGGTTCGATTTTTTTGCCTGATGCTATTTTGTTGTGATAAAATGAGGTAAAGTTGTGTTCTCTCCTGTGTCCAGTGGCTACATGACAGTGATGAGTGCCATTCCATTTGAAAAACAATTTTAAATAGTTTGCTAGTGATGAGTGCCATTCCATTTGAAAAAACATTTTAAATAGTTTGCTTGCTGCAGTACCTGACTTCTCATTTCCACTCTCTCGTCTCCCCTCACTCCAGTGGCTACATGACAGTGCAGACCCAGACAGTGCTGAGTGCCATCCTGTTTTCCACAGGGCTGTGGCTCTCTCTCATCCTCATGCTGAGGTACACTCTCAAGGCCCTTCTCTCCTACCACGCCTGGATCTTTGAGTCCCACGGCAAAATTAGCTTCTGCACCAAACTCTGGCTGGTATGTCTGTTAAATGTCTATATTTCAAAATCAACATGACCAAAAGAGCAGCTCACTCATAGCTCAGAATCAAGACAATATATTGTCTGAGCTCAGTATTTGATTATTCTGGCAATTAACCCAGTCATTGTGTTGTGTTCTTTCTCCTCAGAGTCTGGTGAAGATGTTATCTGGGCGCAGACCTCTCCTCTATAGCTTCCAGACCTCCCTACCCAGACTACCTGTGCCTAGCGTGGATGACACCATAACCAGGGTGAGAGAAAGAGAGATGTTTATGTGTCTCATATGCTTGGTTGAAATACAATATCAAACTGCTAATTTGTTCAGGAGAGACGAGGACCAGTATATAACCATATATGTACACTACATATCGGTATTATATCATATAATCTCTCTATGACCTTGCAGTACCTGGAGTCAGTTCGCCCCCTGCTGGATGATGAGCAGTACAACCAGATGGAGGTGGTGGCCAATGACTTCAAGAAGGACCAGGCACCCAAACTCCAGAAATACCTCATCCTCAAATCCTGGTGGGCTACTAACTATGTACGTATTCCGATTGTTTCAAAGTGCCATGTTAGGATACATTAAACAATAATGTTGGTAGCTTTATTTAAAAAAGAAAAATGACTGTATTACTGTTTTGGGGAGTGTTAAAATTGCTGTTAAAAACAAAATAGTAGTTAAACAAATGATTGTAATAGATTGTTTTACCTGTTGCAGGTGAGTGATTGGTGGGAGGAGTACATCTACCTTAGAGGCAGGAGTCCCATCATGGTCAACAGTAACTTCTACGCCATGGTAAGACATGTCTGTACTGTACATGTACTGTAGACATTATACAGGGAACATGGCATTAATTAAGATGCATCCAGTAACCCTTCCCTAATGCTGTAATGATGATCTGATTTAGGATCTGCTGTACGTGACTCCCACACACAGACAGGCAGCTCGGGCAGGGAATGTTGTTCACGCTATGCTGCAGTACCGCCGCAAACTAGAGAGAGGAGAACATGCACCGGTAACGAAAACCCCTCTCACTTCTCTCTCACCGCTCTTCTCTCCCTCTCTCCCTTCCCCTGAGAGTATTTGGGTCCCTCCCCCATTTCCCTTGGACCCTTGGCCCTCTCTCTACCCCTTAAATAACCCAGGTCATCTCCCTCCTCCTTCTCTGTTAACCTAAATCATCCTCCCACTGCCTTTGACTTATTTCTGCTCTACTAAAGTAACCCCACTCTCTTAACCCCACTCTCTCTCTCTCTCTCTCTTTTCTCTATATCTCTCTCCCTCTCCCTCTGTCTTTCTCTCACTAGTTGAGGGCTCTGGGGGTGGTGCCCATGTGTTCTTCTCAGATGGAGAGGATGTTCAACACCACACGTATCCCTGGTATAGAGACAGGTGAGCACACTGATGCCTGCTGGGGGAATAACACTATCAGACTATTGCTGGGTAGTTGCATGACTAAATATGAACATGCATTTGTGTAAGACACATATTCCGACAATCATAGACAAACGCTATAATTCAAGAGAAGCGTTATGTGGATCCCCCCACCCCCAAATAATGTTCTATGTTCTCTCCTCTCCCACTCTCCTTCTCCGTGGTCCAGACTTTGTTCAGCACCTGAGTGACCGGAAGCACCTGGTGGTGTACCATAAGGGCCGCTTCTTTAAGGTGTGGCTGTACTACGGGGGACGTCACCTCTGGCCCTCTGAGCTGGAGACTCAGTTCCAGAGGATCCTCGACGACACCACGGAGCCACAGCCTGGGGAACTCAAACTGGCTGCCCTCACAGCCGGCAACAGGTATACACACATATAGGCATGAAAACGCAGACACACCTGCACACACACACACAGAGGGGTACATATACACTCCCCTTCCTTACACACACATCAGAAATAAAACAGCCACCTCTTCTCCAGAGTTCCGTGGGCGCGGGCTCGTCTGAAGTACTTCAGCCAGGGTGTTAACAAAACCTCTCTGGAGGCCATCGAGACGTCAGCTTTCTTCCTCAGCCTTGATGACGAGGTGCATGGTTATGACCCTGACAAGCTGAGGTCATTGGACCTGTATGCCAAGTCCCTGCTGCACGGGAAGTGCTATGACAGGTGAGACAAACAGGAATTGCTATGACAGGTAGGACAGGACAGGAAATGAGGAAGAAAACATCTATTGTAAAGTAGGCCTATTTTTCACTAAACTGTAGTTTAGTGGTAAATTGCTGTTCTGTGCACTGCCTTGTGATGAGTGTGTTACAGTGTTTAACCCGATATGCATTCTTTCTCTCAGGTGGTTTGACAAATCTTTCACTCTGATCGCTTATAAGAACGGTAAACTGGGGGTTAATGCAGAACACTCATGGGCAGACGCTCCCATTATAGGACACATGTGGGAGGTAATAACCATATTATTGATGGTGCATTAATGAACAAACAAGTTTTTCTAAAACACATTGTAAAGTGGGTGGTTCGAGCCCTGAATGCTGATTGGTTGAAAGCCGTGGTATATCAAACCATATACCACGTGTATGATGTTGGTAACCAGTTTATAATAGCAATAATGCACCTTGGGGGTTTGTGGTATATTGCCAATATACCACTGCTTAGGGCTGTATCCAGGCACTCCACGTTGCATCGTGCTAAGAACAGCCCTTAGCCGTTGTAAATTGGTCATATACCACACCCCCGTGCCTTATTGCCTAAATAAAGACTAAGTGTACAAAACATTAAGGACACCTGCTCTTTCCATGACAGACTGACCAGGTGAGTCCATGTGAAAGTTATGATCCCTTATTGATATCACTTGTTAAATCCACTTCAATCAGTGTAGATAAAGGGGAGGAGACAGGTTAAAAAATGATTTTTAAGCCTTGAGACAATCGAGACATGGATTGTGTATGTCTACCATTCAGAGTGTAAATGGGCAAGACAAAAGTGCCTTTGAACAGGGTATGGTATTAGGTTTGTGTCCAGTTTGTGTCAAGAACTACAACACTGTTGGGTTTTTCATGCTCAACAGTTTCCCGTGTGTATCAAGAATGGTCCACCATCCAAAGGACATCCAGCCAACTTAACACAACTGTGGGAAGCATTGGAGTCAACATGCCTGTGGAATGCTTTCAACACATTTGTAGAGTCCATGCCCGGACGAATTAAGGCTGCTCTGAGGGCAACGGGGGGGGGGGGGGGGGGGGGGGGTAGGGGGGGGGTGCAACTCAATATTAGGCAGGTGTCCTTAATATTTTGCACACTCAGTGTATGACATTGTGATTAATTGGGATGTGTGTTGTGTGAGTCTAACGATTGTTGTGCTGTCTCTGTGTAGTATGTCCTAGCAACGGACTGCTTCCATCTGGGCTACACAGAGGAGGGGCACTGCAAAGGAGACATCAACAAGGGCCTGCCTCCCCCCACCAAACTACAATGGGACATTCCACTGGAGGTATGGCTTCTAATGTGTTAGGGATAAAAGTTGTAGCTTTGGTAAAGAGGAAAGGGGATGAATGCAAATTCTCTCTGTAGAGTCAGTAACGCTAGTTTAGACTGTGTTGTGTTCAGTAGACCATTCAGTAGTTTCTACAGGCTGCCCTGTGTCTTGTCTGACCCTGTCTGTCCTCTGGTCTCTCCTCGTCCCTCAGTGCCAGGAGGTCATTGAGGAGTCCTACATGGTTGCCAAGGTGATCGCTGATGACGTGGACTTTCATGGCTGTCTGTTTGATGAGTTTGGGAAAGGCCTGATCAAGAAGAGTAGGACCAGTCCTGATGCCTTTATACAGCTAGCACTGCAGCTGGCCCAATTCAGGGTATGACTGCGTGTGTGCGTGCGTGTGTGTGTATGTGCGTGTGTGTGTGTGCGTGCATGTGTGTATGCTTTCGTAATGAATAGTCATATGACACCTGGCCTGATGTCAACGGATGATACCAGACAAACAATACAACACAACGATTAGGTTAACATTAACACAAGACACTATCAAGTCCATAGCAATGCATCTGAATGTATTTGTTGTCTATGTGTTGTAGGATAAGGGGGAGTTTTGTCTGACGTATGAGGCCTCGATGACCCGGATGTTCCGTGAGGGTAGGACAGAGACGGTTCGCTCCTGCACCTCAGAGTCCACAGCCTTTGTCAGAGCCATGGAGGACAAGAACACTATGGTGGGGACACACCTCAGTTAATCATGTCAGAGAAAATATAGAATGAACTAATGACAACGCAAGAGCAGTAACAGTCACCTTCCACTTACATGCTAGAACCTGCTAGACCATCAGATGGTTGACAGTATCTGATGTTAAACACAGTGTGGGTTCAGCACTGCAGGTCAGTAGTTCCACAGTCAATAGCCTTGTCTGTGGGAGTTACTGATAGAGAGTGACATGATGTAACTTCCAGTAAGGCTCAGGTCACTCTGACTGAAAACTAGGTGACCAGGACCCAAATGTCTGTTTCTGGACTCTGATCTCTGATGTACTTTTTACTTTTGCTCCAGCCCTGCGCTAACATACCTGATTTAGCTAATCAAAGTGCCGATAAACAGCTGATAGGTAGAATCAGGTGTGTCTGAGTAGGGTTGCACCGAATACCTGCACACTCAGTAGCTTTCCAGGTGGAGGGTTGGCCACCACTGCTCTATCTGTTATGTTTTTGAGCTGGATCTAGGTTTTGATTGAATATCCTTTGTTTTCTCTGTGGAAAGAGTGCCCAAAGGTTGGACCTCTTCCGGAAGGCCGCAGACAAACACCAGAACATGTACCGTCTGGCCATGACAGGCTCTGGCATCGACAGACACCTCTTCTGTCTCTACATCATGTCTAAGTACCTCAGCATCAACTCACCATTCCTCAAACAGGTGTGTGGGTGTGATGTTAACACCATTATACATGTTAAATGATACTTTGGTGACCAAGTGAAATGATATCAGAGATTTACGCTTACCCGCTCACCCTTCTCCCTCTCCATTTAGGTGTTGTCAGAACCCTGGAGGTTGTCCACTAGTCAGACTCCTCAACAGCAGCTCAACATGGTTGACATAAAGAAGTTCCCCAGATACGTGGGCGCAGGAGGGGGGTTCGGCCCTGTGAGTCAACCGCCCACACGCACACGCTACACACACACGCGCACACAGACAGACGGTAATAAATTAGCTGGTACCAGAATCCTACATATCCTAAGTCCTACTGCCATTGTGTCCTTCTCTGTTACTTCTTCTATGTCTGCTTTTACTTCTATGAAGTGGTCAGAGTTAGGGGTGAGTAGTACTGATGTGGCTCTCCTGTGCCCCCAGGTGGCTGATGACGGCTATGGCGTCTCTTACATCATTATAGGAGAGAACCTCATCACATTCCACATCTCCAGCAAGTTTTCCAGCCCTGAGACGGTGAGACCACTGTCTAACACTACACAAACCTACTGAACCATACAGTATATTGCCCTCACATAATACCTTAATGGCAATCTAGGTGAATATTTATCAGGTCAAACAACTGTCTTGTTCTCTGTAGGACTCGTACCGCTTTGGACAGAACATTCGACAGGCCATGCTGGACATTCGTGCGCTATTCGACCAAAAAGACAAGAAGGAGAAAGAGATGTGATGAGTAGACAGACTGGAAGTTCTTTATAGCCTTCATACCACATTTTTGTGTTCTGTGACTTTACAACATTGTTTCCCAAACGGCTGGTCACGACTAGTCTCTTCTGGGTAACGACTTTAGACTGGGTCAAGTTATAAAACTTCTGGATATCTAGCAGGAGGAATTGCTTTGCAGAAAAAATGTATATTTAATAAAGCATTTTTACTATTTATATTAGACACTATCCTTTCTATAAAAGGGCAGTAAATTTTGAACCGATTCTGGCAAGAGCAATGGAGCACATAATGCCTTGGTGGCCATATAGACCAATTATTAATCTGATTTTGATTGTAGTAGAATGATATATGAATGTAGCCTTGTAAGGATAGGCCACTCATCTGTTTAGACAGAGGTCATAGTATTTGCTTCTGATTGTAATGTGTACACTTGTAAATACCACTGTTTAGAGTATTTTAAGTGTTGTAATATATATATATATCTGTTATGCTTATGCATTAATGTGTTTATTAGTATATTATAATAAAGGATGTTGATTGTTTGACTTCTTCTTTGGACTCCAGGACAGTTAGAAATTAATACTCTCATACCTCAACTGTGTGGCCAACTGCTGCCGTCGCCATGTATAATAGAGGAATTACATTCTGGTGTACAAAGTGGTTAGTCACTATATGGCATAATGACAATTTAGGGCTCTATTCAATCTGGATGCTGAAGCATTAGATTGCGCGCTGGAAATTTTACGGTCGTTTCCGATTGAGCCGACATTTGCAGTGTTTACCGTGAATGTAGTCTCCACTAATGCTGGAACGTTGCCTTTAAATTGAATTCACGCTGTAATGCTGAACTTCCACGAGACAGATTGAATAGAGCCCTTGATGTTGCTGTGTGTAGATGGCTACTTTCTGCTTTAAGAAACAAGATGAGAGAGCACACACAGTCCTTCAGTGTAAGAGAGGATCCAGTTTTATTTCAGTTTGGAAGCAGTGCCATACAACCCTTTATAGTACCAGATATTAGAAAAGGCCTTATATCAGATGGAGAGTATTAAGACTACACCGATCCCAACCAGGATGATTAGAAACAGATTGTAGATTTGCGATACTGTGAACAAAGTACACTACCGGCATACAAATGATGGAACCTCTAGGTACTGGAAGATTATATGGAACATCAGAGTAAGCTCTGCTACAAATGGATGCACTTGTATTATTTTCATGGAGAAAAGTGTCAACCAAGACTTGAGTGCTTTCCATTTCACCTGCCTCATATCATGACCCCTGCTTCCTGAAAAGGTAGTCGTACAATACAACAGAGTTGAGACAGAATGCTCCGACTTCTTCAAAATCCTATTGTGTGATCACATCTCTATAGGTGAGTATATCAAATTATCCCAGGCCGTTGTGTTCATTTCCTGTAAAATGATTTAATGTCCTTGTTATGAATGATCATATCACTGATTTAAAGTTCAGGGCAGCAATGTGAACAGACGGAGTCCACCATAGATTCCATAAGTTTGATAGTGCTTTCGTAAAACAACGCAAGAAAATAAAACATCTATTTTATTTATTTTGGGGAAAAAATACAAAAAGTGAAAGTAAAAAAGCAACCCTTACGTTCACACTCTTTAAAGGCATTTTTCAATCTTTCAAGGCATCGCTTATAGCTTTCAACTTGAACAAGGCTTTTGAACTGTACACATAGTGAACGGACAAACAAAAACGCTATCTCGCTACCCATCACTTACACTTGCTTAGCACCCTTTAAAAAGAGCCCAAAAGGCAACGGACACCAAGAGTCTCCAAAAGATTCAAAATGAATCAACAGTATCGGATAATCTTCATCATCATCAATTCTCAAACACAGAAGCTGCCTGCTTCTACAATTAAAACGTAACAGATTACAACAGACACAAAAGGCAAATGGATTTTACTTTCTCTTCTTTTGAGAGAATTTTTCTTTTTAGTTGTGTGATGACCTGCCCCTAAGGCTTCTGTCTGAGGCAGGTGTGCATACACAGCAACCCATTTAAGTGTGTATGTGTATATACATACATACATACACACACGTGTATACATTTAACACGCTCTAGTTTAAGAATATGCGAAAAAAGAAAAAAAACTTGTCCAAGCTTGTGGTTCTGCTCTGCGTTGCTGTGGGGGTTATTATGAGGTTGCGCCGGGTGTGGGATTGACATTCTGTGTGGAGAGCTGAGGAGCGACCTCAATGATTCGTGGTTTATCGATTATGCGGGCGGTACGGTTGCCCTTCTCCACGATGCCGATGATCCAGGCCTGGTGGCCCTCACCGTATTTAGGAGATTTGATCTCAGCGCAGAAACGAGCTGCCTGCTCCCTGGGAAGACAGATCAACAGACCCCCTACGTGTAGAGAGAGAGAAGTGGGTGATGATTATGTGTGTGAAAGACAGGCAAGAGACAACAGACCGACAAAAACGACCAGACACACACCTGATGTCTCAGGGCAGGTTCCGTGCATGAGTCCGAACATATTCCCGCAGGCCTTGGACACAGCTGCCATCTTGGCGAGCACGGGGAGGTTGTGGATGACGAACGACACCTCGCTACGCTGTTGCCGTGCCAGTGTCTGGGCGTGGCCCAGGATCCCGAAGCCAGTGATGTCAGTGGCAGCGTGAGCATTGAAGGTGTGCATCAGACCAGCGGCTGTAGAGAGAAAAACAACATCATCAGTATTTAAATCACATTGGTCCAAAAAATGGTAGAAGACAGGAGAGGAGAAGTAAGAGAAAGAAGAGAGGGAGCACAACTTGAGGACATGTACTTGGTCTGTCGAGTCAGGTGTGTGTTTTTAAAACAAATTAAAGCTAACTAATCGTATCAAATGGACAGTATAAATCACGCTTCATTGTCCTTCATGAGGAAAAGTCCAGCCTCAGTATTTTACACACGTGTGCGTGTGTACCTGTCCTGTTGAGCCGGGCCATGTTCATCATGGCTTCCTGATAGGCCAGCTCTACATCCTCCTGAGTCACCACTAGCTTGATCTTATTCCACTTGTCAGGCTGAAGGACAGAGAGACACACACACAAACAATATATACAGTACAAGTCAAAAGTTGACACACCTACTCATTCAAGGGTTTTCCTTTATTTTTTACTATTTTCTACCTTATAGAATAGTGAAGACATCAACACTATAAAAAACACATATTGAATCACATAGTAACCAAAAAAAGTGTTAAATCAAAATATATTTCAAATTCTTCAAAGTAGCCAACCTTTGCCTTGATGACAGCTTTGCACACTCTTGGCATTCTCTAAACCAGCTTCATGAGGAATGATTTTCCAACAGTCTTGAAGGAGTTTGCACATATGCTGAGCACTTGTAGGCTGCTTTCCTTCACTCTGCGGTCCAACTCATCCCAACCCATCTCAATTGGGTTGAGGTCGGGTGATTGTGGAGGCCAGGTCATCTGATGCAGCACTCCATCACTCTCCTTCTTGGTCAAATAGCCCTTACACATCCTGGAGAAGTGTTTGGGGTCATTGTCCTGTTGAAAAACAAATGATAGTGGGACTAAGCACAAACCAGATGGGATGGCGTATCGCTGCCGTATGCTGTGGTAGCCATGCTGGTTAAGTGTGCCTTGAATTCTAAATAAATCACTGACAGTGTCACCAGCAAAGCACCCCCTCACCATCACACCTCCTCCTCCATGCTTCATAGTGGGAACCACATGCAGAGATCATCCGTTCACCTACTGTGCGTTTCACAAAGACACAGCGGTTGGAACAAAAAATCTCAAATTCGGACTGATCAGATCAAAGGACAGATTTCCACCGGTCTAATATCCATTGCTTGTGTTTCTTGGCCCAAGCAAGTCTCTTCTTATTATTGGTGTCCTTTAGTAGTGGTTTCTTTACAGCAATTCGACCATGAAGGCCTGATTCACGTAGTCTCCTCTGAACAGTTGATGTTGAGATGTGTCTGTTACTTGAACTCGGTGAAGAATTCATTTGGGCTGCAATCTGAGGTGCAGTTAAGTCTAATGAACTTATCCTCTGCAGCGGGGCTAACTCTGGGTCTTCCTTTCCTATGGCGGTCCTCATGAGAGCCAGTTTAATCATAGCGCTTGATGGTTTTTGCAACTGCACTTGAAGAAATTTTCCGGATTCACTGACCTTCATGTCTTAAAGTAATGAATGTCGTTTCTCTTCTTTTATTTTAGCTGTTCTTGTCATAATATGGACTTTACCAAATAGGGCTATCTTCTGTATACCACCCCTACCTTGTCACAACACAACTGATTGGCTCAAATGCATTAAGAAGGAAAGAAGTTCCACAAATGAACAAGGCACACCTGTTAACTGAAATGGATTCCAGGTGATTTCCTCATGAAGCTGGTTGAGAGAATGCCAAGAGTGTGTAAATCTGTCATCTAGGCAAAGTGTGGATACTTTGAAGAAACTATTTTGATTTGTTTAAGACTTTTTCGGTGACTACATGATTCCATATGTGTTATTTCATAATTTTGATGTCTTCACTATTATTCTACAATGTAGAAAATTGTACAAATAAAGAAAAACCCTTGAATGAGTAAGTGTCCAGACTTATGACTGGTACTGTACATACATACACAGTGCATTCGGAAAGTATTCCCCTTGACCCTTGACTTTATCTACATTTTGTTACGTTACAGCTTTCTCTAAAATGTATTTTTTTTTTATAGATAAAAAATACATCCTCATCAATCTACACACAATACCCATTAATCAAAAAGCAATAAAAGGTTTTTATAATTTTTGTAAATATATTAAAATTAAAAAACTGAAATAATACATTTACATAAGTATTCAGACCATTTACTCTTCTTGGGTTGAACGCTACAAAGTCGGCACACCTGTTCATGGGGAGTTTCTCCCAATCCTCTCTGCAGACATTATCAAGCTGTCAGGTTGGATGGGGAGCGTTGCTGCACATCTATTTTCAGGTCTCTCCAGAGATGTTCGATTGGGTTCAAGTCCGGATCACTCAAGGACATTGGGAAACGTGTCCCGAAGCCACTCTTGCATTGTCTTGGCTGTGTGCTTAGGGTCGTTGTCCTGTTGGAAGGTGAACCTTCGCCCCAGTCTGAGGTCCTGAGCACTCTGGAGCAGGTTTTCATCAAGTAGCTCTCTGTACTTAGCTCCATTCATCTTTGCCTGGCTCCTGACTACCGGTAGTCTCCCTGTTCCTACCGCTGAAAAACATCCGCACAGGATGAGGCTTCCACCACCATGCTTCACTGTAGGGATGGTGCCAGGTTTCCTCCAGATGGGACGTTTGGCATTCAGGCAAAAGAGTTCAATCTTGGTTTCATCAGATCAGAGAATCTTGTTTCTCATGGTCTGAGAGTCTTTCGGTGCCTTTTAGCAAACTTCAAGCAGGCTGTCATGTGCCTTTTACTGAGGAGTGGTTTCCGTCTGGCCACTCTACCTTAAAAGGCGTGATTGGTGGTGTGCTGCAGAGATGGTTGTCCTTCTGGAAGGTTCTCCCATCTTCACAGAGGAACTCTGGAGCTCTGTCAGAGTGACCATTGGGTTCTTGGTCACCTCCCTGACCAAGGCCCTTCTGCCCCAATTGCTCAGTTTGACCAGGCGGCCAGCTCTAGAAAGAGTCTTGGTGGTTCCAATCTTCTTCCATTTAAGAATGGAGGCCACTGTGTACTTGGGGACCTTCAATGCTGCAGAAATATTTTGGTACACTTCCCCAGATCTGTGCCTCAACACAATCCTGTCTGAGCTCTACGGACAATTCCTTTGACCTCATGGCTTGGTTTTTGCTCTGACATGCACTGTCAACTGTGGGACCTTATATAGACAGTTGTGTGCATTTACAAATCATGTCCAATCAATTGAATTTACCACAGGTGGACTCCATTGAAGTAGTAGAAACATCTCAAGGATGATAAATGGAAACAGGACGCACCTGAGCTCAATTTCGAGTCTCATAGCGAAGGGTCTGAATACTCATGTAAATAAGACACAATAAAACATCTGCAAAAAAAAAAAATGTTTAGCTTTGTTGTTATGAGGTATTGTGGGTAGATTTTTCAATTCAATTTTAGAATAAGGCTGTAACGTAACAAAATGTGGAAAAAGTAAAAGGGGTCTAAATACTTTCCGAAGGCACTGTATACATACACACGACATTAGATCACTTTGAATTAATGAAAACCACCGATAAAGCTTTCCTGTACTGTAGAGGTTGATATTTTCTAACAAATACAGACACCTTGTCTGTTGACATTTTAGTGTTGAAGTTACAATATAGGCTATTAACTCAAATGAAAGGTGGTTTGTGTGTTGACACTTACGATGTCCAGCCACTGGTGTACAGCCACAGCCACCTGAGTCCCCAGAGGCTTGGTGAGCACCAACACATCTCCTGGCACTGCGTTATCTGGCCTGGGGGACAGCAGAGAAGACATCAACATGATCAATTCTGATATCATGACTATCACAACGCAAAATACAGCTCACATGAACAAACTAGCAATAGTTCAGAGGCTTAAACAGAGAACAAGAACGAGACAGAGAGAGCAACCGAGAGGGGGCAAGAGATGGACAAGAGGGTAGCTGTCTATGAAAGAGTTCTTACATGATGAACTCATTGGGTTGACAGACGGTGGTGGCCACACCCCCCAGGACCACCCAGGGGTTAAGCACCGTCTGTCCCCCCGTCACAGACGTGCCTGCTTCCTCTGACGCGTCTTTGAAACCCTGGATGATCAGAGGCATCACCTTGTCCCGCTCCTGACAGGGGCATAGAGAAAGGAGAGGGACAATTTAGTGGCTGGGTGCTACCCATTGGTGGTGGTGGGTGTGTGTGTGTGTGTGTCAATGCAATTTACCTTTTCTGACAGCTTGTTACTGATCCCCAGTAGCATCAGCATGTTGTCACATTCCGTCACTCCCATGGCATACAGGTCACTTAGAACGTTGGCACACGCAATTCGCCCCTACAGACAGTTATCAAGAAGGCATTATTGACATGATTTTGAAACACTACATGACCAAAAGTAGGTGGAGAACTGCTCGTCGAACGTCTCATTCCAAAATCATGGGCATTTATATGGAGTTTGTTCTCCCCTTTGCTGCTATAACAGTGTCTACTCTTCTGGGATAGCTTTCCACTAGATGTTGGAACATTGCTGCGGGGACTTGCTTCCCATTCAGCCACAAGAGCATTAGTGAGGTCGGGCGATAAGGCGTGGCTCACAGTCTGCGTTCCAATTAATCCCAAAGGTGTTCAATGGTGTTTAGGTCTGAGGTCAGGGCTCTGTGCAGGCCATTCAAGTTCGTCCACACCGATCTCGACAAACCATTTCTGTATGGACCTCACTTTGTGCATCGGGGCATTGTCATGCTGAAACAGGAAAGGGCCTTCCCCAAACTGTTGCCACAAAGTTGGAAGCACAGAATCGTCTAGAATGCTGTAGCGTTAAGATTTCCCTTTACTGAAACAAAGGGGCCTAGCCCGAACCATGAAAAACAGTCCCAGACCATTATTCCTCCTCCACCAAACTTTACAGTTGGCACTATGCTTTGGAGCAGATAGCGTTCTCCTGGCATCCACCAAACCCAGATTTGTCTGTCAGGCTGCTAGATGGTGATACATCACTCCAGCCGACGGTCTTGGATACCGATCTCAGGAAGCTCCCGACGAACAGTTATTATCCTGAGGTTTCTTGCAGAGGCAGTTTGGAACTCGTTAGTGAGTGTTGCAACGGAGGACAGATTAATTTTTCGCGCTTCATCACTAGGCGGCCCCATTCTGTGAGCATGTGAGGCCTACCACTCTGTTGTAACTGCACTTACAGTTGACCGGGGCAACTCTAGCAGCGCAGAAATTTGACAAACTCACTTGTTGGAATATTGGCATCCTATCATTCACGTCGAAAGTCACTGAGCTCTTCAGTAAGGCCATTCTACTACAAATGTTTGTCTATGAAGATTGCATGGCTGTGTGTTCCATTTTATACACCTGTCAGGAACGGTGTGGCCGAAATAGCCAAATCCACTAATTTGAAAGGGTGTCCACATACTTTTGTATATATAGTGTATGAATGAAGATAACACATACTCCGCTCAAGGTGAAAGACTCCTGTCCAAAGCTCTCCGTAACTATTCAATCTACAGTGCATTCGGAAAGTATTCAGACCCCTTGACTTTTTCCCACATTTTGTGGAATTAAATAAAAAATGTTCCTCATCAGTCAACACACACTACCATCTACCCCATAATGACAAAGCAAAAACAGGTTTTAAGAAATGTTTGCAAAAAAATGTATATATATATATACTTATTTAGATAAGTATTCAGACCCTATGAGACTCAAAATTGAGCTCAGGTGCATCCTGTTTCCATTGAAATGTTTCTAAAACTTGATTGGAGTCCACCTGTGGAACATTCAATTGATTGGACATGATTTGGAAAGGCACACACCTGTCTACATAAAAGTCTCACAGTTGACCGTGCATGTCAGACCAGAAACCAAGCCATGAGGTCAAAGGAATTGTCTGCAGAGCTCCGAGACAGGATTGTGCTGAGGCACAGATCTGGGGAAGGGTAGAACTGGCCGCCCGGCAAACTGAGCAATCGTGGCAGAAGGGCCTTGGTCAGGGAGGTGACCAAGAACCCAATGATCACTGATAGAGCTTCAGAGTTCCTCTGTGTAGATGGGAGAACCTTCCAGAAGGACAACCATCTCTACAGCACTCCACCAATCAGGCCTTTACGGTAGAGTTGCCAGACAGAAGCCACTCCTCAGTAAAAGGCACATGACAGCCCGCTTGGAGTTTGCCAAAAGGCACCTAAAGGACTCTCAGACCATGAGAAACAAGATTCTCTGGTCTGATGAAACCAAGATTGAACTCTTTGGCCTGAATGCCAAGCGTCACCTCTGGAGGAAACCTGGCACCATTGCTACGGTGAAGCATGGTGGTGGCAGCATCATGCTGTGGGGATGTTTTCAGCGGCAGGGACTGGGATACTAGTCAGGATCGAGGGCAAGATGAATGAAGCAAAGTACAGAGAGATCCTTGATGAAAACCTGCTCCAGAGTGCTCAGGACCTCAGACTGGGGTGAAGGTTAATCTACCAACAGGACAACAACCTTAAGCACACAGCCAAGACAACGCAGGAGTGACTGAATGTCTGAGTGGCCCAGTCAGAGCCCAGACTTGAACCAGATCGAACCTCTCTGGAGAGACCTGAAAATAGCTGTGCAGCGACGCTCCCCATCCAACCTGACAGAGCTTGAAAGGCTCTGCAGAGAAGAATGGGAGAAACTCCCCAAATACAGCTGTGCCAACCTTCTACCGTCATACCCAAGAGGACCTGAGGCTGTAATCACTGCCAAAGGTGCTTCAACAAAGTACTGAGTAAAGGCTCTGCATACTTATATAAATGTGATATTTCCCATTTTTAATACATTTGTCTAAAAATCCTGTTTTTGCTTCGTCATTATGGGGTATTGTGTGTAGATTGAGGGGGGAAACGATTTAATCAATTTTAGAAAAAGGCTGTAACGTAACAAAATGTGGAAAAAGTCAAGAGGTCTGAATAACTTTCAGAATTCACTGTATATGATATTCACAGGACCTAAAGCATGTGGTATAGCTGAAAACAGTAACACAAAGAGTGGTACATAATGAAAACATACCATCATGTAGGGGTCGTCCACTATGGGGTAGATGTAGTCTGTCGTCTGGACGAGAGAAAGGCCCCCGTGTCGGAGGGGGATGACACAGGTGTCCATACCAATGCCTGCATAGAACAGTTATTATTAAACTGTAAAAGTTATATAAAGAATGGATGTGATTAAAGTGCATATGTGTATGTGTTCATACCAAGTCTGGGCATGACAGCCCCAAGGAACTGTTCATCCTCCTGATAGTGGTTCTCCTGCAGGGCTTCTAGAAGCTTCTGTAGCACATCCTGGGGCACCTAGGGAATAACAAGCAGATTATGCTTGACTTGTACTTCTAAGGTAATCGTAATCATCCTAATGTTAACATTTGTAGTGCTTCTCACACTCATCACAGTTCACATTGTATAGTTATGAACATAATGTAAATGTCTGCTCATTGCTCCCAAACATTATTTAATATTGAAGCTAGGGATACAGCAAATAATATTTGTAAGAAGCAAAGACTGAGTGGACATTAACATTCTATTTAAGGCCATTATACCAGTAGGCAGTCTTAGATGTCGCCTAATAACTCTCTCTTTACAGCGCTAGGGGTGTAGAAAAACCCACCTTGCAGCCCGTTCCTTTGAGCTCAGTGAAGCGTGTGAGTCTGAAGCTCTTGTCTAGCTCGTAGCTCTCTGGGTTAAACGACTCTCTGACCGACATGGCTGGAAACACTTTGGGATCTCAGTCAATAACCTGAGGTGGACAGAAGAGCGGGAAAAGGGAAGAGTGGGATGAGAAACATGTCTGGAGTAACGTTGGACATTCACCACTGACTACACCTCTAGTCTGTTCAACCAAATCAGCATCTAGGGTCAGGATACAGTGACTAAGGATAACGGAACAGAGAAGGACTGAGGGATGAGTGAAGGAGAGTGGGTGTAAAACATGAAATATCCAGTTGTTGTGTAACTACGACTAAACTGAAAAAGTACAGGTATAGTGGATGCTGACATCTGGTTAAAATGTATCCTCGGGTATCAATAGTGTTGAAGAATGTTGAAGAATGATTGACTACGTTATATTGCTATTTATGGAGATTAGGTTATAACTCCAAAATGTCCAAAGTGAGAACTTGCAAATACCTAATACAACTAAAACTGCCTATTAATGTATGTATATTTTAGTGGCTGAATCAGTTGATTAATGTTTTTAAGTTGTTGCAAAATCCTATCTAAAATCAATCATAAATTATTTACTCAAAATACATTTGAGGGAAAAAATGAACTGCTTAGAACTGTCAGAGATGTTTAAAGTAGGAGAAATCCATCTAGACAGATTGTTTCAAAGTCAGTATTACTAAATCTTATCTGATTGTTCTAGTGAGCTGCCTACCAGGGATGTAGTGCTGCCATAGGGCTGCATGGGGAGCACAGGCAGAGCCGCAATTTGAGAATACAAAAGCTGGTGAAAATACTTCTGGAAATGTATTCTGATCAATTCTATTTAATTACCACTCAAATTCCATGAATATTATAGTAAATTAATATGTCGGCTATAGTAGCCTATACGTAGGTAAATGGTGTTTTTCCCCCCTGCCTTCCCTCTCTCTGGCGTGTGTGCAGAAGCCAGTCGGTCGGAGGCTTGACCACTTTGTGTGGGCCAAATCCAACTTAACAAGAACTGCCACAGACAGAAAACTCTACCAGGGGCTGCTAAAACAGCTGTCCTCAAAACAGGTTGTTATGGACTTCGGGATCATGTACGATGCACTTGAACTCCTTAGCTTACAGAAACGTACCACCCCTATTCCATATGCAAAACAAATGGATCCCCCCCATGAATCATCAAACTAACAAGATCTAGGAACCAAATTCACTGTGCCTGCCTTAATGTTCATAAAACTCCACGGACCCCTCTTGAGTAGTGGAACCCAGAACGATGTGTGACCACTTGGTTAAGGTGCAGTCCTTTCACCACCACAATTCAAAGGACACTCAAATCGCTTAAAATAACCCTCAACAAGATATGTTGCCCATGCTAATAGTCCTACTCATCACTTATTATTATTACAAATAGAAGATGATCAGTTCTCACAATGGTGATTGTTTAGTAATCAAAGCTGAATCAATGCCTTGCAAGCTCACAATTATGAATTAGTATGTTACATAACAGAACTGAAAATAATAGTAGGGCCTATATACTGTAGCTTAATAGGCCTATTATATGTTACACCAAAAACACCTCAGTCATTTCTTATCTGAAGCTGAAAAGTATTTTTTCCCCCTCGCGGCCAAAACTAGGCAGGATATAGGCCTATGTTTTGATTGAAACAATATAGGCCTACAAGAAAGGCTAATAGTTTGTTAACACCATCTGCTTTAATTCATGTAACAAACAGTAATTCAAGAAGATCAAAATATATATTCCCATGAAACTTATTGAGATCAAATGGATTGGCAGTTTGGAGTGTCCACTGGTAAAACGTGAAGATTTAACATTCACAATTGACAGTGTTGGCCTATATTGAAACGAGGTATGCCAAACTTGGTGTTATGGGTATTAAAAATCTCTGACAATATGTGTGGGCATAGGAAGACGTACATTTGGAGGATGCATTTTATGCATAGGCCTGTTCTACAATGATATTAAATAGGCTACATGTGTTGGTACAAACTTTAATTGAGAAATGATGACATCATTTTAAAAAATGTTTCGCTCCCTCCCCTAAAAAAGATAGCACTACATCACTGTTTACAAACACATTTATGGACATAGAATCAGACCTCTTATGTCATTTCTTTGATAAATAAAACAGAAATAGAATACATTCTATGAAACAAAATCCCAGCAGCAGGCTAGGACTAGGAGCAAACTTTCCCTGTGTGATCGAGCCTGTATTTCATCGTGGCTCTGGCTAAATTGTTGCGCCCAGGGCCTAGTTTCAAACGGTTTGACAGGGGCGTTTTGGAGGCTCCTGAAACAGTGCGAGGAGGATGTGAAGTTGGGCTAGTGTGCGCCAGCTCCAGTTAAATCATGCACCCGTCATTTGCTGCCAACTTTCAACTTCAGTAGTCAAAAAAGTTCGAAATATTAACTATCTACAGACAGTAAAACATTACGTTAACAATAATTCGGTGGGCTAGCTGCAAGACAGGAAAAGCCCACCGATTTGAACAAACCTGCCTGAGAGCTAACGTTTGCTAATCAAAGAGTTAGCTATCAATCAAGTGTGACTGATTGGGCCTCATACAGGATTTAAAAAGCGAACAAAATAGTACTGTATTCATCATTTCAGTTATCGAAACCAGAACAATAAGGAGCATTTTATGGTTCGAAGTAAGCGGGAGGCGCAGTGGATAAAAATGTCGGCGGTGGAAAAAATTAACCCCTTCGTGTCCAGCGTCATGCGAGACGTGCAACAACAGACTTTGTAACAATAAAATAGCGCCATACATGCAACTTGCACACAGTTTGTCATCATATGCTGCCTACGATATATTTAAAGTACCCCCCCTTGCATTTACAGGGCTGAAGCGGAGGTATATACCTATAACATTTCCCCTTTAATTGCTCTCACCAGTTTATCCTTACCGGTTTTGCTTTAGCTTCGGGTCTCCCGATACAAGAGAAGGGACGGTACCAGAATGCATTTGGAGTAAATCGGGTGCCTCTGAAGATAGCCTGACGAAAAATACATTCCTTTTTATTTCTTGTTTTACAACAGAATATTACATTTATTCGGCGTTGGGAGGTGCATAAAATAAACAGATGTACATGCGTCAGATTATATCGCAACGTGAGGAAAGTAATCACAACTGGGGAATTTTTTCGATTAAGCACGAGCAAAAATACTATTTTGTCTGTGGCACGAGATCACAAAGGGTCCTTCACAAGGAGACTGGCGGTTTTACCTCCCCTTTAAAGAACCGCAGAGTCTGGCAATAAAAAGTCAACAATGGATTGTACCTTTAATTTAGTATTTTCCCTCCAATGTGATCCCTCACATCAGTAGTATTACATATATTGTAATCTAGTTTATAGTATTCACAGTAGAAACAGTGCATGCATAATGGTTTATGATTGTACATTCAATGTTAAATGACCTCTGAATTCCAGTATATGTTCAGTAGGCTATCGGTTTTTATAAAACGTGTCATTAGTGTGGTTTAACCATGTGGGAAGACACTGATAACTTTGCAAACGAATGACTGAATGAATGATTTGCATTAATCGACTTGCTAAATGTAATTTAAATGACGTCTTACAATTATACTCCTAATATGTCAGCACAAAGGCATTGATGCATCTGGAACTACTGAATGGTGCTGATATGACGGTTAAGCAATGGGAACATAAACTATAATTTATAGTAGAAAATGCATAATGTCTAGGGGAACGTTCGAGTGGATCATTTTTGTAAAGTCGGTGACCATCTTTCAAAGTGTATTGCATTATGGAGTTAAAAATGTCCGACTAGCGCCTACATGTGGACTGTATGAACTTTACAAAAATCATGTGATCAAAGGCCATTTAAGGTTTTAGTCGTGTTCCCCGGTTTAGACGTTGCATACCACGTCAACCGACTGTGCAGTTGGGCACAATATTGCTATAATATATGATGTGGTTAGCTGATACGTAACATATTGAGGTGTTTTAAGATCTGATAGGCGTCAGCAACGTCTGAGCAGCGTCTGATCAGAGGAATGGAACTTTTGACTACAGTCGACTGCAAGTTTCTGCAGTTGTTACCAACTACATCCTGCAGCCATCGCCTGCATTGTGGGAGACTATTGCCAACCACGCGCATTAGGGACAAAAGACATGACTGAAACAGGAAACAACTTTGCCGTGATTCCTGTATACAGTGGATATGTACAAAGGAATGAGATATTTGATGCTCTCTCACTGATTGATTGTACAATGTACACACATATGATTTCAGTTTGTGAATGTGTGATGTAAGGGTTGGAGCCATGTTTATTTCGACATTACAAAGAAAAAAAATTATAAACAAATGCAACACTGCAATGTGAGCCTTGCTGTTGGAAAACTACATTATTGTCCGAGTTTCAGATGTGCAGATACACCTTCCCCGACTTCATTCCGCAACTTTTGTCTACAGTCAGTTGCTTTCGCCTTACCACTCAAACGCACCCAAGATGTTTCCACCTGTCTGTGGTAAGGAGAGGAGGCTTTTGATTTGTTCCAACAGAACCAGAATGGTGTTGGGCTCCTGGCAAACAGTAGATGGAGAAAATCACTGTTTTAAAAATGTTTCAACTTTTGATGATGTCATCGGGTAGAACTTTTTAACTTTGTATTTTCACATATGTATACACTGGTATGGTGCTGGAGGTAATGAAAATTAGGTTGGAAAGTGGTGTAATTGCCCTTTAACGCGAACCCTAATTTCACCCCAACACGTGTACTTGCTCATTATCAGTTCTGACAATCTCACTTGAACTCTTGTTCATAATTCTAGCACGATACTGACATAATCAAAGGAGCTATCAATTACAGTGTTTGCTCTCAAAGCAGCACTCATCATCAACTAAAACACAGTACCATCAGATCATATTTAGTTTAATATGTATTATACACAGTCAACTGTACATGTACACAAAGGAGCCTTACATGAAGGTGTTGGCAGGTGGCACAGTGAACACAAATAAAAACAGTACTGTCCTATTGGTCACATTAATAACATAAATGGCACTGAGGTGCATAGTGAGTGGCAGATTAGAATGCCATTAAGACAACACATTACAGTCTACATGGTATACAAAACCAGAACTATTTTAAAAGGCGCAATCCGTACATTTGAGGTTCATAAGTTCAAAGATGTCACCTGGAAGAGATGTTGTTTTTATTTTGTAGGACTGAGGGACTTTACAAGTGCAAAACAAAGAGTTACCAGGAAGTTATCCACCTTTGTTTTCAGATAAACAGTCATAAAGAGACAACAACCCTGCTGAAAAAAAACAGCATAGACCAGCACAGACTGGTGACCAGCCGTTGTGTTTTCGCTGGTGACCAGCAGGGTTGGGGTCAATTCCAATTGTATTTCAAATTCAATTCTCGAATTCAAGCAGGAAGTAGAGAATTTACTTGGAATTGCAGCAATCTTCAAACAACTTCATTTGATTTAAATTAGAATTTAGATTGTCTGAATTGGAATTAAACATGAACCATCCTTGGAATGGAATTGGATTGGATTTAGACTGTCGTAATATGAATTGAATTGGAATTGAAGAACAAAACCATCCTTGGAATGGAATTGGAATTGAATTGGAATTGGAAAATAAAAACATCCCAATGAATGGAATTGGAATTTTAAAAATGGTCAAACTTCAATTGTATTATAATTGTGCAAATTCCATTTACTGGCGTTAATGAATTTAGCACACTGTGATATATGCAAATGTGGGCAAATATCTGCATATACCCCAGAGTGCCAGTTAGTGAACATTGGAATTACCACCCGTGAGTCACCGTGACTGTGTTAGCTAGTGACAGAAACATGGTTTTGCATTTAATTCTTATCAAACCAGTAGTTTCACCAAGTGAGTGCCTAAGTGAATATAGTGTCCTTAAAATGTTACCCTTCATGACAACACATTACATACTGTATCATAAGGCTATACCTCAACAGCCTAGTTTTACCCCAGCACAGTGGTCTGAAACTCCTGGTTTGCAGGCCACAACAAGCATGTCACATTATGCTGGCTTGCAAAGTGATATGTAATTCCTATTGCAATCCAGACAGTCAAGATATTCAGCAATTGGAATTTGCAACCAGCATTTTAGAATGACTGCCAAGGTAGGGAGAATTGGACAAAGGAGACTACCTAAACCAGAGATGGGCAACTTTGTTTGGGTTAGGGCCACAAAAAATCTGAACTCATCATGAGGGGCCCACAGTGGCTCGCGGGTCTGCGTAACCACATCCATACACACATATGCAGTCAGAGCCGGCCCTAACATTTTAGTGTCGCCGCTGGACAGGAGAAAAAAAAACAGAAGTTAATTTCCCGATTTTCTTTTTTGCCACTCTACATATTTTTCCATTGGGTCATTTCCTGCAAATCTTCACATTTTTCCATAGGGTGGAGAGAAATGTTTGCAGTTTTTAATATGATATCTGAGGGAGAGTGACTAACAAAATCATGTAATTCAACCATGATAATTAAGTTTAGATAGCTGGCTAGACTAATTTAGCAGTGTAAAATTTTTTAGTTGACATGAGCTAATTGAGTGACTGTCAGTAACCACATTTCCATCCAGTTTTAATGTGGGTAAAGTCATACCTTATAAAAAAGGAATCACGTCAGCTGTGATGGAAACAGGTAGTTTCAGTACAATTTTATAAATGCTGACAGATCATTTGACATTCGACATGGTGGGATCGTTTTGTGTTGGTAAAATTAATTATGCAAGAAATTGTGGGGGAATCGCCTTTATGCGCAAATATCGATATGATAACCATCATATCGAAGTAAACTTGGAGTCATGAGATGATATGGTGTGTAGTCCTCCCACTATGACTCGGGAAACCATGCAGTTTATTAGGCTACAGATCAAAAAGGTTATGATGAACTTCACAGCGTGGTGAAAGTGCACAGTGATATTGATGCACCTTTACAATAAATATTGAGGGTATTATTCAGGTGACATGATGATTGATGCTTGACTGCCATTTGACCCAAAAATATATTCTCGCTCTTATTCATAATAATCTCATCATGTAGACCACCGCACAGGCTACCTGCACTGTATCTGCAAGCTTTTGGCTAGAGCACACGTGCCAAGGCCAGGGTAGGCAGATTTTCCATTTAATGCAATAGTTTTTGTGACAAAACTATCGGTAGAGTTGAAAATGCGATTGAAACACATTGAACTTTAGATTTTTATTCGGTACATGAAAACGTAAGCAAAAAAGTAGATTTTGTGTGTGCACTACATCCACATCACCCACTGCCTTTTATCCACAACAACACTTCTGGGAAAATTAGCATATTTCCTTTGGATGGAAACCTAGCTAGTGATTGACATAAGAAAAAACTGCTCAAGCACAACCAAATTTAGAAATTGCACCTTGTGTATTGTACTATTCTAACTCTCAACAGTAAATTGAGACCGAAACCCGCCCCCCCCCCCTAAAAAAAAAAAATCTTCTGCTTTTGGAAATTGATCTGCGGGTATACAAAAAGGGAGCCACCAGTTGCCCATCCCTGACCTAAACCATTTAAACTGGAAAATCATCTCAGTAAAGGGTGCAATAAGTCCAACGGATTAATGGATTGGATTAGTTTAGAAAAAGGTATGTTATTTAGCTTGGTACAGCATAAGATTACTCAATCAATCCATTTATCAGTCAACGTGCATGCAAAAACACAGATATTGACACCAACAATTCAAAAAAATATACCTGCAATAAAGCATGCTGGGAAATATGATAGGCGTGGTTTTGAGTGTCAATGTTATACTACAGAGTAGAAATGACACAATCACGCTCAACTCTGGTTATTAACACAAAGGGGTTATTTTACAACACTGAGTGTTAATTTAAGTCCTGCACTAAAAAACCTCTCATTAATTTTATGGAGAGTGGAATTCCACTCTACCTTTAGTATTTTTTGCATTACTTAGACAGACACATAGCATTAAGGGTGAGTCGTATTTGAACCCTGGTCTATGGTGGGGAAGCACACATTTGTTGCTGAGAGTGTTTCCCACATGACCTCGACTCTGGACGATCCTCTCATTTCTAACATGAATCTTGTTTCGAACAATTCAGTTAAAGGGATACGTGAGAATTTTGGCAATGAGGCCCTTTATCTCCTTCCCCAGAGTCAGATGAACTTGTGGATACCATTTTTATGTCTCTGGGTATCTGCTAGCATCCAAAACCCAGCAAAGGCTGGTCATCAGCGAAAAACACAACGAAGGCTTGTCACCAGCGAAAACACAACGAAAGCTGGTCACCAGTATAAACACAACAGAGGCTGGTCTGCCAGCGAAAACACAGTGAAGGCTGGTCATCAGCAAAAACACAATGAAGGTAGGTCACCAGTGAAAACACAACGAAGGCTGGTCTGCCGGCATAACCAGCTAGACCATGCTGGTCAGACCAGCTAGACCATGCTGGTCTTCCAGCATAACTAGCTAGACTTTGCTGGTCAGCCAGCAGAACCAGCTAGACTATACTGGTCAGACTGGTGTGTGTGTGTGTGTATTTCTGTGTGTGTCTGTGTGTGTGCATGTGGTGTGCATATGTAAAACAAAGCAGTCCATGGAAACTAACTACATTTCACTAACCAACTTATTTTGGTCACTGTCATGTTTTTTTCTCTACAACCACAATACAATTTTGACATAGCTGTAAAAGAACAATACATCTCCAAAATGGACTTTCTAAAGAGGCACAACGCATCAAGTTAGTGGAGCAACAAAGACATAAAGTACAGTGCGTTGTATCTTCATTGCAAGTTGCTGGTTCACAGCACCGGCATCAATCAGTCACATCCTTCCCCACCTTAACCAAACATGCTGGCTTGTTGTAGTCATAGCCTACAGGACACATTTTCAATTAAAACATTGTTATATCAAATGTAATTAAATTATCAAATTATAACCTGTGTGTGTGTGTGTGTGTGTGTGTGTGTGTGTGTGTGTGTGTGTGTGTGTGTGTGTGTGTGTGTGTGTGTGTGTGTGTGTGTGTGTGTGTGTGTGTGTGTGTGTGTGTGTGTGTGTGTGTGTGTGTGTGTGTGTGTGTGTGTGTGGTGTTACCTGTTGATAGAAACTCCCTCTCCTCCCTCTCTCCGGACAGCTGAAGAGATTCTATTGCAAGAATATGATACCACCATAGTTATCAATCCACATTAAAACATTTATTTATTTATTTAACCTTTATTTAACTAGGCTCTCGAGTGGCTCAGCGGTCTAAGGCACTGCATCTCAGTGCTAGAGGCGTCACTACAGACCCTGGTTTGATTCCAGGCTGTATCACAACCGGCCATGATTGGGAGTCCCGTAGGGCGGCGCACAATTGGCCCAGCGCCGTCCGGGCTTGGGTTTGGCCGGGGTAGGCCATCATTGTAAATAAGGATTTGTTCTTAACTGACTTGCCTAGTTAAATTAAAATTAAAACACACCCAAGAACGAGAAAGAAAATAAAAGGTGTGTGGCCATTACAAAATGGGGAAAATAAAAGGATAATGTGGAAAGTGTCATCTCACAATATGTTCACAGTATTGTGTGAAGCAAACATACAGATGTTCAGCATTTACTACGATACTACTGTCAGTGGTGGAAAACGTACCCTATTGTCATACTTGAGTAAAAGTAAAGATACCTTAATAGAAAATAACTCAAGTAAAAGTGAAAGTCACCCAGTAAAATTCTACTTGAGTAAAAGTCTAAAAGTATTAGTTCTAAAATATACTTAAGTATCAAAAGATAGCCAAAGGCCCACTCCAACACATAATTTACAAATGCAGCATTTGTGTTTGTGAGTCTGCCAAATCAGAGGCAGTAGGGATGAGCAGGGATGTTTTCTTGATAAGTGTGTGAATTGGACCATTTTCCTGTCCTGTTAAGCATTCAAAATGTAAAGAGTACTTTTGGGTGTCAGGGAAAATGTCTGCAGTAAAAACTACACTATTTTCTTTAGGAATGTAGTGAAGTAAAAGTAAAGTACAGATAACCCCAAAAAACTACTTGAGTAGTACTTTCAATTATTTTTACTTAAGTACACCACTGACTACTGTTAATGTAGAGAGTTTGCTAGTCTCCAGTGTACTGCTGTTCTCATATGAGAGCTGCTGTTAAAGGGGGTGAACTCAGTCCAGTCTAACACAGTTCAGTACATCCTCTGGACAGTGTCCACATCCCCCACCCTAATGTTACAGAACTTCTGGACTGATACACGATGAGGTAATAGAGAACTACAGACAGACGGAGGGAGAAAGGAGCAGGGTAGACAGAGAGGGAGGGAAGACAGAAACAGATGTGGAGGGCAAAAGAGAGAAAATGTGAGGGAGCGAGGGAAATAATAAGAAAGAAGGAGTGCGAGAGAGATAAAGATGGGAGACATGAGAAAGAGAGTAGAGGGATTGGTGAAAGAGCGTGAGCGACAGAGAAGAGAGAAGGGGAGTGTGTGTGTGTAAGAGTAAGTTGAAATAGAGAGGAGCAGGAGAGAGTAGCACAGTGTGAAACTAATTAGCTGACATTTTGGGAGTCTGAGAAGAGAATGTCAGATGTCAGGGGGATCGCCTCACTTAAATATACCGGCCAAAGACAGAGCCATTACACCCAAGGTGCATAAACCAGGGACGGATGGGTGAGCGAGGCGGGAATGTCAGGTGCAGCGACTGTTGTCATGTGTGTGCATATGTGTGTACCTGTGCAAGGTCTGTTGAAGATGTCCTGAGGGTCTGTAGCCTCTGCTGAGTTCACAAAACAACATAGTTTCAGTAAGATACATTCTGAACCCACCCACCCACCCACACACACACACGCACACGCACACGCACACGCACACGCACACGCACACGCACACACACACACACTTACCTCTCTTTAGTCGTCTGCGGGCAAGTTTGATTTGGTCCTGTAGTATCTGGACCCAATCTCGAGGGCCTGGCAGCTTCTCTATTCTGTGAGCTGTGCAGTACTTCTCTGTAAACACTAGACACAGCACGGGAGATTTACAGAAGACCCAACAAAACAAATAGATATTACATCTCTATCTCGCTCCATGCCCGATCTCTCTCCACTCCACTCTACTCTCACAGTGTGTTTCTTTCCTACCTTTAATGGCTCCCACAATGTTCTGGTCCAGTCCTTTCCTTTGGTCGTTCAGACCTCTCTTCCTCTTGCCGTTGGGCAGTGAGTTAGCTAGCGTGGTGTCGTCAAAGAAGGCGCACACCTGTGACCAAGATGGTGTGTCAATCAACATAAATAAAGTGAATAAAGCCAGTGATAAGGTTAATAAGACCCACCAACTTCCTGAAGAGCAGGCTTCCAGAGCGTGTGTAGTTGACCAGGATTGAGTCCAGCTGCGCCTTGGGAATAAACACCTCATAGTCCTCCGCTAGGCGCACCTCACTCTGGGGGAGAGAGAGAGAGAAAGAGGGGCACATTCGACAGAGACAGACAGACTGATAGTACACTACCCTCCCCACACACACACACACACACACACACACACACACACACACACACACACACACACACACACACACACACACACACACACACACACACACACACACACACACACACACACACACACACACACACACACAGTGCAACATACCTCTGAGGTTTGAAGACCTTTGGGTTGTCTATAGTTAGGATTGTGTTTATCGTCACCAGGGATGGGCTTGTTCTGCATGGACAGGGTTTGTACTGAGAGCTCGGGTGAGGTGGAGGGTGAGGCAGGGGTGTGCACAGGTCTCTCCAGCTCTCTGCTCCCCCCCTCCCTCCTTCCCCCGGACTCCAGGGGTACACAGGCGGGGGATGAGGGGGGGAGAGGGGGAACAGATGCCCTCTTGCTGGGTGCGCTCAGTGGAGCAACCTTGTGGACAGGACGTCTCTTGCGGGGTCTGCGACGCGGAGCTGTAGGGACAGGGCAAGGGGGGCAGGGAGGGGCCCTGTGCTCCTGCTTCTCCTGGGAACCTTTCTGTGTCTGCATTAGCCTCCTCATGGTGCGTAGCTCCTGTAGAATAGCCTGTAAGGTGCTCTTACAGTTACACATACAGCAGGGAGCCTCTACCACTGCAGGAGCCACATCTGCACGGGAACACACAGACACACATACACACACATATACACATGTGTCATTACATGGGACAAACCTTTTGCCCAGGCAGCTCTGACACCCCATGCCTCTGTCTGACTGTTTAAATGACACAAGCTTCTCCACTGTCTGTCTGCCTTACCAGACAGGGACTGATAGAGGCCTCTTTATGATGTCACTGCTCTGTATAATGATGTGGCTGTCTGGTTCTGCAGAAATTGTCTGCTCTCTAGACCTCATAAACAGACCCCCCCCCCCCCCCCCCCCCCCATTACCATTAGTTTTGAATGTGCCTTTGGTGGTTGTGTTGAGCATCCTCTGGGTCTTGGAGCGTGTGCCGTATTGGCCAGACCCCTGGCCGTTGGGGACTAGATTGGGTATAGACATGGGACTGGGCTCTGTTTCCCCTGCTGAGCTCCAGACACTGATCTGGGGGTCTTCCAGTTCTGGTGGCAAAGCAGCCGGCTGTGCCCAGCTCAGGTGCTCCTCCTGGGGCTCCTGTTTGAGGCTGTTTCCCTCTGCTCCCACACGCTGGTACATCCGGCCGGCCTTGTCACTCAGCAAACGCATCATGCCTGTGATCTGTCTCTTAATCTCCACACCCTCATCACCCAACCAGGCTGGGGAGGAAAGAGAGGAGTTAGAAAGAGAGGATGTGTGTGTGTGTGTGTGTGTGTGTGTGTGTGTGTGTGTGTGTGTGTGTGTGTGTGTGTGTGTGTGTGTGTGTGTGTGTGTGTGTGTGTGTGTGTGTGTGTGTGTGTGTGTGTGTGTGTGTGTGTGTGTGTGTGTAATTTTCCTGACTAAAATAAAGAGCATGAATATCATACCTTCTGGCATGGCAGTATCTTTTGATGCTCCATTGACATGAATATTGACGGCATTGTCAAAACTCCTTGCGTCAAAATCTGTGAAAATAAAAATACCAGAGATCTGTAATATCTAGGGCACAATCAGGGTAGTTTGGTGTACATCCAAAATAATGACATTAAAATAAATAAAATGATGTTTGTATGACTAATGATAATATACATATGAGGGTTGACATACAATGAATGCACAAAACATTAGGAACACCTTCCTAATATTGAGTTGCACCACCTTTTGCCCTCAGAACAGCCTTAATTCGTCGGGCATGGACTACAAGGTGTCGAAGGTGTTCCACAGGGATGCTGGCCCATGTTGACTCTAATGCTTCCCACAGTTGTCTCAAGTTGGCTGGATGTCCTTTGGGTGGTGGACCATTCTTGATACACACAGGAAACTGTTGACCATGAAAGACCCAGCTGCGTTGCAATTCTTGACACACTCAAACCAGTGTGCCTGGCACCTATACCCCTTTCAAAGACACTTCAATCTTTTGTCTTGCCCATTAACCCTCTGAATGGCACACATACAAAATCCATGTCTTAAATGTCTCAAGGATTAAACTTCCTTCTTTAACCTGTCTCCTCCTCTTCATCTACACTGATTGAAGTGGATTTAACAAGTAACATCAATAAGGGATCATAGATTTCACCTGGATTCACCTGGTCAGTCTGTCATGGAAAGAACAGGTGTTCCTAATGTTTTGTACACTCCGTATGTGTATGAAAACATTGCATTCCTCTGTCTAGGCCCACATCATGCACTATGCTATGGTAATTCTGTGGGCTGTGATGTAAACCAATGATTCTCCACCCTCCTCCCATTCAGCCCAGATTCCACCACCTGTGGGTGGTATTGTATGACGAAATCTTTCTCACTAAAAACACTCTCTCAGTTGCAGCTCTCAGAAAGATTATTCTCGCTAGTTCACAAAAAAGTGCCCTAAAGGCTAGCCAAATACAAGAGTAAAACACATAAAATAATATTCTAATCATATTCTGTACAAAATCACTGATCCACTGCCTAAATGCTCTCTGGATTTTCTTAGTTCGTTGCGTTGGTTGAATTTCCTTTTTTTAATACTCACTCACCTAGCTATTTTTTGGAAACCATGACGAGTGAGTTATACATGCATAACAGGTACATACCTATGTACTGACGTAGCCATCTCTAGCCTATTGTTTACAGTGTAGCACTGACTTGCTCACAGCGCCAGACGTTCACAGACAGAGACAGACACAGTCTCCCGTATCCCCTACCTTGCTCTTGCTCATGGACCAGTTTGAAGCTCTGAGATTTCCTTCTTCTTTTCCTCTCGCTAAACTCCATCTTTACAGGATCTGTGTGTTGTAGAGCTGAGGATGCCTCATCAGAAAGCGAAGCGCGCAGTGCATCGGCACACAGAAGATCACTGACCGTCTGCCCTAATAATGCTCCGTTTAAATTCGCCTTCAATATCTTTTATAGTTCCATCAAACCTTCACTCTGTAAAAGCTCTTCAAATAATAACTGAGGAACTAATTATTGTATTTCATCACAGTCATCTTTTAAATGGGTTGTCCTCAGAGGGCTGTCCGTTTTTTGGCTATGTAAATAAATAAATGACTTAATACTTACAATTCGTCACATCTATGCCTTTGCGCCACCTGATGGTCGCAACAATCCAGTTCTCTGCTATATTCTGGACTGGAGGGTCAACACTTAAGTGATAATGCCCGAGAAGCCGGCTTCGTCTCCGGCCTAACAACACCCGTGCCAATATATTCTCCAAACACCGGCTTCTCGGGCATTATCACTTAAATAACAATTGAAAAGATTAATATAATTGAGAAATTAGAATAGCTACATCAATATATTCTATTCTATATTCTGTTGGCAATATAGTATTTTTCTGTCTTGTGATGTAAATTATTTTATAAGACTTGATTATTCAGTCTTAATAACACATTCTAAATTTCATATTATTATAATTGTATTTTTCAACACTGTTGGCTGTGGCTGCGGTTCCGGATTTTCTGGAACCCGATTTACAGTGGTTAATTATACATAGATTTCTGCAAATGTGTGATTCTCATGTAGCTGCTGCCCAGCTAGAAACAAGTACTTGAACCAATCGTGGCCCCATTCTGATAAGCCAGAACTGATTTAATCAGCCGAATCCGGGTGCCATATTGAATGACTGCCCAGAATCGGGTTGATTCTGTCTACCAGAACTTTTTTTGTATTTTTTATTTAACTAGGCAAGTCAGTTAAGAACAAATTCGTATTTACAATGACGGCCAAACCCTAACCCTGAAGACACTGGGCCAATTGTGCGCTACCGTATTGGACTCCCAATCAAGGCCGTTATGATTCAGCCTGGAACCAGGGTCTGTAGTGACGCCTCTAGCACTGAGATGCAGTGCCTTAGACCACTGCGCCACTCTGGAGTCGGTATCTTGCCAGAATCCCACCAGAAGTGTACCGATGCAAAGTCATATCAACAAATTCATATTAATATTACCCATCTACCCCCCCAAAGTCGGCATGGTGTTGGTCCAGTTGACGACACCCAACGCTGACTCTCAGCCGATCATGCCTTTACCCAACCGAGTGTGGCCTGTGCTAGCTGGGTGCCCAAGTAGCTTCTTCAGTGCTCCCACTGCCTCTTCCCCCTTATTGACACGGAGGGGGAAACTTCATGTTGTACACTAAAGATATGGTCAACATGTTCGATATATGCATTCCATGGCTCGAGCGTGATTTTTTTTCATGTTGTAGCCTACACAAAATACATGATAGACATGTTCGTACAAACTTTGTTGTAACAGTATATTTAGGCAAGAATATCAAACACAAGCAAGACACATACAGGCAGTCAAAATAGCGATGATTTTGTATCCGATTTTATTTCGGTATTACTGGGCTATATTTAAGCAATAAGGCATATGGCCTATTTACCACAGCTAAGGGTTGTTCTTCTGTACGACGCAACATGGAGTACCTGGATACAGCCCTTAGTCGTGATATATAGGCCATATACCACTAACCCCCGAGGTGCCTTATTGCTTTTATAAACCGGTTGCCAACACAGTAAGGCAAGGAACTACACATCTAAATTGAAAATGTTGCTTTAATAAATCAATTCCGCCAGAAAAAGTAGTCTGGACAAAAGTCTCATTACTATGCAACAACCACAGGCTAGCTAACAAGCTTACATTAAATGTAGGCAAAAACCGAGCATTAGCGCCACTTCTAAAGTGACCAACACATTCAAATGATTTATTCATGTTGATCTGAATGTTGCTATTTATTGTGTACAAATGAAAAAAATGGTCCCATGTTATCGTTTGTTGTTGTCTCCACGCTGCTGGAAATGGAAGCCGTTATTTTAGCTGGGGGAGCTGCTGCTGTGCTGTCTGAGAATAATGCTTACAGATTTGGCCTCCAGTAATGTTGAAGAGAGGTTGCGAATCTGTGTCCTCTTGACAGAGTATTCCTCGCGCCTCTAGTCAAGCAACCGCACTGGCGATTTTAGCATGTATATCTGGATGGGGCAACAACAAAAAAAAACATGTGGGATGCATGGCAGCAAAGCCACTACACAACGCTAAACAATACATGAATTGCATTATAACGGTGACAAACGGTGCCCACAAACTGGTAGGGCCTACATAATGCTGTCCCAACAGCAGAGTCCCAACACCTTCCTACTGCTAAACCTGTCTTTCAGCTGAGCCTTGTCTGGCCGCGAAACAATTAATTCAGCCTCATTTGCTGCCTTTAAAAAAAACATAGCTGATATGGCAGACTTGCTGAAACAAATGTGGTTTCTACTGACAATTGAGATGTACAAATTATGGTATAAGAGGACGACAAGTTGATGAGGCAACCCTTAATTTCGATTACGACATTCATGTATTTTCTACTGCCAATCCCACCACCACAGAAGGCACTGCGCTAGGCTGAAACGCCTGCATTTTTGAGCTGCCTTACTCAAGAAAGCAAGAGACCATGTTTGTATGCGGCTTTATTAACTTAATTTTAAAAAACATGTTTTTTACATTGTTTGCAAACTGATATTACATGTATTAATGGCAAAATAACAAGCAAAACAGACAAGACCCCCAAATAAATCTTGAATTTGTTATTTAAAAAGAAGAAAAAAATACCTAAAAGTGTGGCGCTCAAAACAATGACGGGTCGCCATTGAGCATCCGACAGTTTCTGGATCATTGTGGTTCGGAGGCAGTGGTTTGTTTAAATCTGCGACGGGACTGCTATTTTGCAGGGGTGAGGGTGGTCACTCCCATCGGCTCGTCTTTTGTGTACCTGAAAGATATAAGACAAAATAACGTGAACTAATAGTTAGGCCTACAAAACTACCGGTTATATTGCCAGGGTACATTAGAATGATTTAACTAGCTAATTAAAGTTAACAGTTAACTTACATATGTATCAGTTCACTGGTAGGCAGCTTTGTCCCGCCCCTCTTTCCTCAACTTTTTAATTTCGCAGACAGACACATTGTTGCTCGTTGTGAATTTGGTATCCTTCTGTATACTCCATGCCAGACTAAGAGGGGTCGTTGACAAGGCGGTTCAAACCAGCTCCGAGTTCAGCGTAATGTAGCTGCTAATCCTATATTCTTCGCCATAGATGTTTCTCACAAAACCACGAAAGTATCATAGAATGACGTTCGGTTCCGTCTTTGTTGTATTCCCAAACTCACAATGTATCCCATGTTCTGTGAAGCAGGCAAGTGCCCGTTTAGTTTGTTTAGGTTTCTATCAAGTTGATATTAAGGCTTATTTTCTACATCGACATGTGGAACTGTTGTTGATGTTGCCATTTTATCGAGGTGACAAGCCTAAACAGTCAGTCATGGTATACCGTTTCACACACAGCTAAATGCTGTTTTAGCCAATCAGCATTCAGTATCCAAATATGGGTGATCAATATTTATTTCTAGGCAATGTAGTTAACTATAGCCTAATCATATTTAGGAAGTAAATGTCATAGGAAAGTTAACTGCCCCGTGCTTCTCCGCCCATGCAGCCTACTCTATTTCATTGAGACCACACATATACTAGGGCACTTGATCTCGCACGCCCAACGAGGAGAGGTAGGCTACTTACAGTAACTTGAGGCAGCGAATTCTGATTGTGTGAATACTTTGACAAATATGTGCTTTTAATACAACAGGTAGGCTAACGCATACAAAGCAGAAAGACGAACATGTTCAAATAATTTACGGGACAAAAATATATTTTAATCGCAAAATTGCCAGCATGAAAACTGCCAACCATGCCGCAATGATCTCTGTCGGGAACCGCAGGTACTACAGCCCTCTACTACCGTGGCCCTAAAGGAGGCAAACAACCTTTCAAAATAATAGGCTGCAAAATTTGGTAAAAGGCTTCAAAATATTTTAAAGGCCTACCAAGTTTGGTAAAATGCTAGAACATATTTCAGAGTCCTGCAAAATTTGGTAAAAGGCAGCAAAATATGTCGGCCTGCTCGTTTATTAAAATGCTGCATAATATTTCAAAGGCCTGCAAAATTTGGTAAAAGTCATGCGAAATATTTTAAAGGCCTGTGAAATGATTTAAATATTTCAAAGAAGCTAAATATTTCAAAGGCCTGCTAAATATTACAAAGTGCTGCGAAATATTTAAAAAACCTGCAAAATATTTCTAAGGCCTGCGAAATATTCCAAAGACCAGCAAAATATGTCAACGGCCAGCAAAATATTGGTACATTTGGTAAAAGGCTGCAAAATCTTTGGACAGCAAAATATTTGGGGCTGTGAAGTTTGGTAAATGATCTGTTAAATATTTCAAAGACCTGCAAAATATTTCAAAGAAGCAAAATATTACAAGGCCTGCAAAATATTTCAAAGACCAAATAAACATTTCAAAGGAGTGAAATATATATATATATATTTCAAATGCCAGCAAAATATTTCTAAGCCCTGAGAAATATTTAGGCGAGCAAAGTTTTGTAAAAAGCTGCAAAAAATGTCAAAGGTCTGCAAAATATCTCAAAGACCTGCACAATATTTCTAAGTCCTGGGAAATATTTCAAAGATGCTAAATATTTCAAAGGTCTTCAAAACATTTCAAAGACCAGCTAAATATTTTGGCATGCAAAGTTCTGTAGAAGTTAAATATTTCAAAGGCCTGCAAAATATTTAGGCATGCAAAGTTTTGTAAAAAGCTGCGAAATATTTCAAAGACCTGCGAAATATTTCAAAGACCTGTAAAATATTTCAAATATTTTAAACTGCTAAACATTTCAAAGACCTCTGCAAAATATTTCAAAGAAGCAAAAAATGTAAAAGACCCGCAAAGTATTTCAAAGGTTGAAAGAGTGCCAAGAGTGCAAAGCTGTCATCAAGGCAAAGGGTGGCTACCTTGAAGAATCAAAAATATCAGTGGCATCCCCGTGGGACGGTTGAGCTAACGAGGTTGTATATAACGAGAACATTTCTCAGGACATAGACATATCTGATATTGGCAGAAAGCTTAAATTCTTGTTAATCTAACTGCACTGTCCAATTTACAGTAGCTATTACAATGAAAGAATACCATGCTATTAATAAACCAATTAGGCACATTTGGGCAGTCTTGACAACATTTTGAACAGAAATGCAATGGTTCATGATTTTGGTTGGTTCCATTGAAACATTATTCAAGTACAGTATTTCTCACATGTTGGTATTTTGAGTTTCTCTCTATAATTATATTGTTTCTATTTTTAAAGTATTTTTTGTGCATTGCCAGTCAGGGGTGCCAGTAATATTGGAGCCAACTGTATGCTCCGGTCTTTTGAATGCACATGTTAGCAAATGTTCACAAATGCACAAAAAAGACAAGCAAAAATGATATCGTCATTTATTTAGTGTTGTTGTACTGCTGTTGGTAGGGATATATACTATATTACTGTGAATGGGGATACATTTCAAGTGCAACTTTGATTGCAACTTTGCAAGGGTAGCACAGCTACTGTTAGCTTCGGGTGCGGGAGATGATTCTTTTGACAATTTTCTCACGGCATTCTGCACTGTCTTTTGTCTTTTATCAGGCAAATATACTTGTGTATCAGAGTCCAGAAAGCAGCATTAACATTTGCCTTGCATTTGTATCTATTCTATGTAGTCATTAAAAGAGAGACAACCGGCAGAATTGTGTCCAGAGCTTTCCCTTCTCTTCCACAGAACCGGTAACAGCAGCACCCAACAGGGCTTGAACTGCCTAGCTCTCCCTGTAGATTCCACAGAAAGCACTGAGCTAGGCTGAAACACTTGCATTTTGGAGCTACCTTACTCAAGAAAGCAAGAGCTCATGTTTGTATGCAGCTTTATTCACTCAATACATTTGTTTTTACATTGTTTGCAAACTGATATGTGACACGAATTAATGCCAAAATAACATGCACAACAGGCAACTAACCCGCCCACCTGTTTTTCTCTGCCCCAACTGCCCTGTCTGACCGGTCGCCACTGCTATTTATCAATATGTCTTGTCAACAGAAAGCAGTGACAGCATAATTTTGAACTTAGAAATATAAACTTTCAAAATTCTTTTCCAATGGGATTGTACTTAATCAGGTAAAAACTGCAGAATGAGTCTAAACATGTGCTGTGATTTATTTATTTTGATGATATACCAGAAATTCACAGGAGGGTGGTGGCACCTGAATTGGGGAGGACGGGCTCGTGGTAATGGCTGGAGCGGAATCACTGGAATGGTATCAAATACATCAAACAAATAGTTTCCATGTGTTTGATACAATTCCATTCGCTCTGTTCCAGCCATTATTATGAGCTGTCCTCCCCTCCGTAGCCGCCTCTGCAGAAATCACCAAAACGGGTTTGCCCTGCACACTATGGGTCTGAGGTTAGCGGCAAGCTCATGCCAGCTAGCTACCTTAGTTTACAGTAGTTTCAGAGCTCAACTGGCTTAGCTAGCTATAATTTGTCAGATTAAAATGTTGTAATCATTGCATCTTCTTGTTGAGATGTGGTGTTAGTTTATGTTTCGATTTACAGGAATCAAAGAAATAGTTGAAACAAGCCGAGCTTGTACGAAAAGAAGAGGAGTATTTTAAAAGGTGTGGCTACAAGGTAACAATTGTGTCTAGCTAGCCAGTTAAATGTGAAGTCATTAATCATAGTGATGGAGAGTGAATTTGGAAAGTATTCAGACACCTTGACATTTTCTTACGTTACAATTTTATTCTAAAATTGATTAAATTTTTTTCCCCCCTCATCAATCGACACACAATACCCCATAATGACAAAACAAAAACTGTTTATTTTAGCAAATTTATAAAAAATAGAGAACTGAAATATCACATTTACATAAGTATTCAGACCTTTTACTCAGTACTTTATGGTGTATGTGTGGGGGGTATTCAGTCCATTCACTGATCAGTTACCTGGAAGGAGAGGGGGCAAGGAATTGAGAGTTGGGTTATGGCCATGTTGTGGAGTTGAGAATGATTTTAGGCTCTGTTATCAGTTTATCCCTTCACACATTTAAAGTGTTGGGGTTAATCAGGCTTTGCTACATATGTTGCAAACAAGTTTGATATGGGCCTTTGCAGCAGAAACAACTTTCAATTCTTCCCCTTGGTTTTTGTGTTTACAGGTTTTATCTTACTTTTGAGATTGATCATGTGTGGGAGGGAAACTGCATTGCAATCCAACTGACTGTAATACAGCTCCAAATATGCACGTAAAGCGGGTTTTTAGCTTACAAATGCAAGACCTCCATCTGAAATTGATCATTTGTGCATTTTTGGGGCTTTGGCTATGTGAAAAAAAATGTTTATTGTATTTTTATTGTTGATTGTGCTCCTCATAGAAACACAAAACACAACTGAATGCCTTCAACTGAAATGTGTCTTCACATTTAACCCACCCCCTCTGAATCAGAGGTGCGGGGGTCTGCCTTGATCGACATCCACGTCTTTGGCACCCAGGGAACAGTGGTTTAACTGCCTTGCTCAGGGGCAGAACAGATTTTTACCTTGTCAGCTCAGGGATTTGATCCAGCAACCTTTCAGTTACTGGCCCAATGCTCTAACCACTAGGCTACCTGGGTGCAGATTCATGTGATTCTGAAATCAAGACCAGTCAGCATATTTCAAATATGAAACTGCTATACTTTGCCGGGGTTTAATGTCGGTAAACACTGACATTTTTCATGGCCATTAAGATGGTCTATGGTAATACCACGATAACGGAATGACGATTTGACTCAGATTTTTCACTTAAAATGTATGCCAAACAAAACATATTGATTTCAAAGTCTATGCACAATAACTACTTTGAACAATTTACACAGAACATTTCACAAAAACTGGAAGAACTGTGCAGATGCAAAGTTTGGTAACAGAATTATAGTAAAATCTCAGTTTCTTATGTGACCACGTTTTCCAAAAACTATGTTAAATATCTGCTCCGAATTAAGATGAAATGATGTATGCAGAAAGAATGGGGCATCAGCTATGATATCACTCGTGAGTTTTTAGAAAAATGTCTATTTGTTTTTGAACAGTTTTTACAAAAATGTCTATTGGTTATTGAACTACAATAGGTCAAGTGGATTTATATCTGGTAACGAAATATGCTATTGAGATTACATCATGTGTCCCTGATCTGTACTATACTGAAATAAAAAATTATAATTCTCTTCATGGTGATGTATCCTGATATATCCTTTTTTTGCCTATTTGGGTATTATTCTACATACTGGCTATTATTCTAATGAGCTCTGCCCCCAAACAAGACCAAATTTGGTTGGTCCAGACCAAATCTGACGTCTATGTTTCATAAGTTGGACATCACAGTACAAGCGACAGTAGAATGTAGTCAAAAGAACCCCTTGCTCCATATGACATGATCAAATCAATATGTTTGTTGAAAAATGCTGACATTTACATTAAAAACATGTTTCTGACAACCTAACCATAAGTATCAGCCCTGGCTTAAACTGTTATCAAGTGACAGTAGGGGACAATGTAGTCAAAAATATCCTGGACCTATAGCTAGTCTATCCTGGCTGAACGTTTCCCAATTATATGCCATGTAATTTGTGTTTCTTGGCTAAGGTCATAGTGACATTCTTAAAACTCTTCAGTTGCTTTTTAAATTATGTTTTGCCTCGTAGTGCATACACCACAAGTGAAGAATTGGCAAAATATTCCTTATACAACAACAATAATGTATCATGAAGTGGTGTTTCGGTAACAGATTTCTATCAGGAAACAAATACTTAAAGCATATGATGTTCAACAAATAAGTGCTTCAGATAGATAGTTATGCCCTCTGTTAGTATAGGAGAAAACACAATATTTACAATTTGTATTAGTAACAGAAGCAGCTGCCAGTATTTATCATCTTTCTGTACCAGATATTATGGAGAAAACACCAAGACTGAATAGCATTTAGACCCAAATCATTGCTCCCATCATCCAATTTGAGTGCAGCTGGACGATTCCTCCTCTCTGTGTAGCTATAGTTAAATTAATGAACTCTACCGTACACATCTTTAGCAGTCACAAAGTTCGCTTGTATATACTGTAACACAAGTTTTACCTCAAATTGTGCAACTCCTTCTAAAATGTCATGCATTTTATCAATAGAAAAAAAAATCTGTAGTATTGAAGTACTGCAGAGTTAAATAAGCAAGCATGCTTCACACCATACATATGAGGTAGTGTTGAGTTTGATAATGGTCTGAGTACATGTGTTTTGTTCGTAAAGTCACTCTTGGGTCATCCTCAGAGAACACAGTTTGAAAATCCACTTTCTCAGTGAGGCAAAAACGGCAACAATGACGAGCACTAAATGATTCCACAAAACCAAACAGGCAATGTTTACCAAGATTATCTACAGTTACTTGGACAATACTGCTATGTATACGACCACTGAAAAAGGGAACTTCAATACCCTCAGTCTCAAGCACTTTCAAATCACTTACTATTGGCTTAAGAATGGAATCAAATCCATGCGTCCTGATATGGAAGAGTGCACATAAGGGAATATTTACCAAAATTGAATTAAACTTTGGGGTAAAATATCTCAAAGTAAACTCAGCAAAAAAAGAAACATCCTCTCACTGTCAACTGCGTTTATTTTTTCAGATTTGGCAGTTCTTGCTGTGAGATGTTACCCCACTCTTCCACCAAGGCACCTGCAAGTTCCCAGACATTTCTGGGGGGAATGTCCCTAGCCCTCACCCTCCGAACCAACAGGTCCCAGACGTGCTCAATGGGATTGAGATCCAGGCTCTTCGCTGGCCATGGCAGAACACTGACATTCCTGTCTTGGAGGAAATTACACAGCAGTATGGCTTGTGGCATTGTCATGTCAGGATGAGCCTGCAGGAAGGGTACCACATGAGGGAGGAGGATGTCTTCCCTGTAACACACAGCGTTGAGATTGCCTGCAATGACAACAAGCTCAGTCCGATGATGTTGTGACACACCGCCCCAGACCATGACGGACCCTCCACCTCCAAATCGATCCCGCTCCAGAGTACAGGTCTCGGTGTAACGCTCATTCCTTCCACGATAATTGCGAATCCGACCATCACCCCTGGTGTGACATAACCGCCATAATGTCTGGTCCAGGGACGGTGAGTTTGTGACCATAGGCGACGTTGTTGCCGGTGACAAAAGTACATTTTTTGCTTCCTCATCAGATCTTTGATGCAGTCGTGAGGAGCTTCCATCAATCAAAATGATTGTATCATCCGACTCATGGTCTGAACCACCCATCACAGAACTGGCAGAGACAGGACTCATCAGGGAAGATTCTGAAATACACAATGACGAAACAGGCATGTCAAATATATGGTTATATTGAAAGTGATGCCACAAGTAGTCAAGACTTGAAAACCAGCACATACCTTTAGCATCAAACACCAAGATCTGTCCGTGTCACCACCTCCTCAAACCCCCTCATCAACTTTAGTTCCAGACCCATCATACAGCTTTGCCTCTGATAAACTAATGGGATCTCAAATTTCAGGAAAGCTGTGACAAACATTAAAACAACCTCCAATTAGAATTGCAATCGTAATGGTAAGAGTACTCAGACTAACTTGTAAATGAATGAACACAATACATTTATTTCCATTCACAAATTAAAAGTTTACCTCCAATCAAAAGGTTTTCACATGTCAGGTCAATGACCTTGACATATTTTTATTCACCATTGAATTTCACCCTGATCAACATGACTGGGTCTGAAAGCGGTTAATGGTACGAGATAAGGCCAAAATGGATGAAAAAGCATTACATTTGTATTTCAATCATGACACATTATATCAGGATGACTGCAAACGTTTTCACCAATACTCCTTTACTTAGCAATGCTAATTTAAAAGTATATTCTGAAAATATTGGATCATGACCAGAACTTGTCTGATATTACTTGAAGCAGGTCCCAACTAAAGCAAAAAGACTATTCAACTCACATTCACTGTCCCGAAATGTGGACACGGCCTAATTAGTCCAGTAAAATACACTCGTAATTCCAGCTAGTCACTATATTATGTTGTCAAGTTCTAGGAGCAGTCTTACAAGACCGCCAAAATGAACTGGTGATAAAGTGAGTGGAAAACGCAGTTAGATATTTGGCGATTCAATGGCCACAATATTTATCTATAAACATCACCCACAAGTCTAAAATGCAATTATAAATAAATAAATAAACAAACGAACCTAAATAAATAAATAAATAAATAAATAAATAAAAAATAAATAAACAACTCACCTTAAATCAGATTAGTCCTCAATATATAGTAAGCAGCTGAAATAAAGAGAACAAACTAGCATGAGGCTAAAAATGCCTGGTGCTGATATAAGACACGCGCCCATGGAACCACCACGTGGAGCAGACTAACTGCACAGGACAGGGGCGAGCTCGTTAGCTAGCATGCTAGCTATCAAGCGAAGACGTGCAAAAAGTGAAACGCAAGTAACTCTAACATTAGCTGCACACACACAATCAAAACTGTTACTTTCTATGTTACACGGCAGTCTGACAACCAAGTATCAAGTATTTAAAATAAAATAGCTAAATAATATCAGTGAAATAATTGTTTAAAACTCACTTGTCGTGGAACAAATTAGGATTTTGTTGATCCAACAAAGAAAATTTGAACGCAGAAACTGAACTTATGGGCGTGGTTGTGATGCTGTTTACACTTACTGAGTAAATGTCTTTACTAATAGAGTAAAACTGTATACTGTAGCGACCCACAGTGTTAGGCTATTAGTTGGTTGTGTTGTACTTACCAGTGTTCGCGGGGTCCGACATGCAATCAACCAGCTATCTGCCAATCACGGGAATGCCTGGAATGTTCTGATGCCGGGCATCCTGGTGTAAAGTTGGGTTAGTAAACCGTCAATTCGTAAATTCAATCCTCTGTCTGGACAATTGTTCCTTTATGATCTAGTCAGGTCATTACATTGGTGTCAGAAGTAAAAACGTTTATAAAAGTTAGCAAGCTAGCTAGCTGACTTCTGTGGCTAGCTACCATAGGTGAGAACGGGGTTGAAAATGCTTCGAGGGAATCTGAAAGTGAAGGTGGAGGTCATTATGGACGATTATGGCCAAGGAGGTGCGCGTGTGTGCGTGTGCATGGACGTCGGATGAGCTGGCTGAGGAGATCGCCAGGGCGTCGGAGCCCAGAGGCCGCTTGAGGGAGGACGTTAGAGTGATGGCGGCTGAAGCGGGCATGAGTCCTTCGTCGACTGTGCTTCGCACGGATTCTGGTGGGCGGACCGAAGGGGTGACGTCGCGACGGGACGAGGAATCTGGGGCTCAGGATGTAAACAAACATGGCGGCGCCCAGTTTCCCGGCTGCGTCTGTATCTTTTAAGACCCCGAAGTATTCCAGTAAGGCGGATTGGGAAGCTTTTCATGCTCAGTTTGAACTGTTAGCTCATTTTAGGGGGTGATCGTATGAAGATAGGGCACTGCAGTTGGCTTTATGCCTCACGGATGAAGCTCTGGCCTGTTTGATATTGATTAGCCCCGAGTACAGACGTGATTATGGTGCTTGAGTGGGAGCACTGAGGAGGCGCTATGGACAGTGTGTACAGCCCGGGCTACTGCGCTCCGAACTGAGTAATAGACGCAGGCAGCCTGTAGAGCCTCTACGGGTTCGAGCTAATGACATTGAGAGCCTCTCTCGGCAGGCATATGCTCACATGCCCCCCTCTTTGCAGAGCGAGCTAGCATGGGACCAGTTCATACTGGCGCTCTCTCCTACGGAGCTGCGCATACAGACCCAGCTGGCTCATCCTGAGTCATTGCAGATAGCCTTGGAGATGGCTTTGGAGAGGGAGCTGGTGTTGGCTGGGGCTTCAGCTGGGGGCTTTGGTGGGGGTGCAGGGAGACAGAACCTCTGTGCGAGCTGGGGGGCAGAGCAGCCCGGAGCCGGAAAAGCCTGCATGGGTGGCTGAAATGACAGAACTCATTCGTGCTGTGTCGCTACAGGCGGCACGAAACACACGCTTTGGTCCCGGGGTCTGCTGGGGTTGTGGCCAGCCAGGCCATCTGCGCTGGGGTTGCCCCATCTCCCCCAGAGCTCAGGGAAACGGCTCGGGTCCGCATAGACCGGGTAGTGCGGACCCCTGGCTTTCTGTCCCAACTACCATCTTCTTCAGGAGGAGCTCACCGGCACAGACGGGGAAGCAAGGCTCCACTTCCCCCAGAAGCAGACGAGGGCAAGCGGATGGAGCCTGTTGTTGTGGTGGGCCGGACCTGTGTTGGGGACTTTTGTCATGTCCCTGTCACTGTGGAGAGGGTGCCCTGCTCTGCCCTGGTGGACACTGGGTCCACAGTAACCCTGGTGAGGCCAGATATTGTGCCAGGTTGGACTCAGTGTGAGCCTACAACTGTGCAGCTCCGCACAGTCACAGGTGAGCTGGCACCCATGAAAGGGAAGGGAATAATGACTCTGACAGTAGGGGGCAGGTCTGTGCGTCATCCTGTGTGGGTGGCAGCTGTGCAGGACCCTTGTATACTGAAGTTGGACTTTCTTAGGAGCACAGGCTGCCTGTTAGACCTAAATGGGGGCACACTGAGCTTCCAGGGAGGGCCGGAAGTCACCATGCCCCCCCCCCCCTAATGTCACATTCACTCAACCCAACAAACCCTTTACTCCAACAGTTAAAGCAGCAGAGACTCATGGCTGCCCCCCCTCCCCCACATCTGTGTGTGACTTTTCCCCAGCCCCCCTGTCACCTACGGCTGGGTGTTACATTCCCCCAGCTACCTCCACGACACAGCCCTCTGTGAGCCCGGGCCGCACCCCCCCAGCCCAGCTACCCCAGATGGGAGAGGAGAGGACACTGTCTGCAGTGAGGGAGATATGGGGGAGGAACTGTGTTGGTCTTGACCCCGAGCAGCAGGAACGGTTGTGGCAGTTGCTGTTTGAATTCAGAGACAGCTTTGCGCTGAGTGAGGAAGAGGTGGGTCAGACTCATCTGGTGCAGCATGAGATCGACACAGGTGATGCTCGACCCATCAAGATGCATCCCCGCCGTATCCCGCTGGCACGCAAGAAGGCGGCAGACAAGGCTGTGTTGGAGATTCAGCGGGCAGACTTCATCGAGCCCTCAGACAGCCCCTGGGCGGCGCCAGTCGTCATGGTTCCGAATAAGGGGGACAAGCTGAGGTTCTGTGCGGACTACAGGCGGCTGAATGAGGTAACCAGGAAGGACTCATACCCCATACCACGTATCAATGAGTCGCTGGACCTGGTTAGGGGGTCCTCCTGGTTCTCCTCACTAGACCTCCGCAGTGGCTACTGGCAGGTGCCCCTCTCCCCAGAGGCCAGAGCCAAAACTGCGTTCTCCACTAACAGAGGACACTGGCAGTTCAAGGTCCTATGCTTCAGCCTGTGCAATGCTCCAGCTACTTTTGAGCGTTTGATGGACAGGGTGCTGGATGGCATCCCACGACAGCAGTGTCTGGTATACCCCGATGACATCCTGTCCCATGGCAGCTCCTTCCAGTCAGCCCTGGTGGCGCTATGGCGTGTGCTGGAGCGGGTGGCTGCCGCAGGTCTGAAGCTCCACCCGAGAAGTGCCACTTCATGAGGAGAGAGGTGTCCTTCTTGGGCCACCGAGTGGGGAAGGAGGGGATCAGGACCATGGAGGACAAGGTGGGGGCTGTCCAAGACTGGCCCACACCCACGGACCAGCGTCGGCTGAAGAGCTTCCTGGACCTGGCCTCGTACTACAGGAGGTTTGTACGGGGCTTCTCAAGCGTCGCTGCTCCCCTGAACCGCCTGCTGCCGAAGGACAAGGCTTTCACTTGGACAGTGGAGTGTGAGGAGGCCTTCAACACCCCACTCCAACGCCGACGCCATGTCCCGTCGGCCCTGTACTGCAGGCGGCTGCCGCCACTGTGAACGGCGAGAGGGACGGGAGAGAGAACTGTGTGCAGAGGAGGGGGTCTGTGCCACAGTGTGTCGGGCGAGCGGGCCTGTCTGCTGTGAGCTGCAGACTGTCGACGTGGCTGTATAGGAGCAGCAGCAGGGACGGGACACAGACCTACAGCCAGTGCTACGGTAGGTCGAGGCGCAGGTGAGGCCACCATGGGAAGAGGTGACAGCGCTCTCACTCGCGACCAAAGGGTTGCGGTCAAAGTTTGAGAGACTGCAGCTGGCTGATGGCGTGCTACAGCGGGCATGGAAGCAGTCAGCTACGGGAGAGGAGAGGTGGCAGGTGGTGGTCCCAAAAGCATTGCGGGAGGCTGTGCTCCAGAGTACTCATGGCGGGGTGGGGACTGGACACTTTGGGGTCACAAAAACACTGCGCCGCCTCCGTCAGGGCTTTTACTGGGGGCAGCACAAGGGATGTGGAGGACTTTTGCTGCCGCTGTGACAACTCAACAGCGAGAAAGGGCCCCCCAGGCCGCTCTCATGCTCAGCTCCAACAGTTCCCAGTGGGGGCTCCCATGGAGAGGGTGGGAGTGGATGTAGTTGGGCCGTTCCCCACCACAGACAGTGGAAACCGCTGGGTGCTCACGGCCATGTACTATTTCACAAAATGGCCCGAGGCCTATGTTCTGCCTGACCAGGTGGCAGAGACCATCGTCGACGCCCTGACAGCGGGGATGTTCAGCAGGTTTGGAGCTGCGGAGTCCATCCACAGCGACCAAGGCAGAAACTTTGAGTCCCGTTTGTTCGCCACCATGTGTGAGAGACTGGGTATGCACAAGACCCGCACTACTCCTCTCCATCCTCAAAGTGATGGCCTTGTGGAGCGCTTCAACAAAATGCTTGGACAGCAGCTGGCCATCGTCTCTGCCAAACACCAGCGTGACTGGGACAAGCACCTGCCTATGGTCCTCATGGCATGCCGCTCCGCTGTCCAAGACTCCACCTGCACGCCTGCCCTCCTCATGCTGGGGAGAGAGATCCGCACCCCTGCGGAGATGGCATTTAGTCGGCCCCTGGATAGCCCTCATGTCCCCCCGGGGCCGGAGTATGCCCGGAGACTCCAGGACCACCTGGAGACAGCCCACACCATCGCCAGAGAGCAGCTGGTGAATGCAGGTGTTAGGCAGAAAAGGAACTATGACGTGCACACCCGGAGAAGGCACTTTGTGGCTGGGGAGCTGGTCGGGGTCTACAGCCCCCTAAGGAAAAAAGGCTGATGCCCCAAGTTGGACAGTCACTGGGTGGGACACTGCAGCATCCTGGAGAGTTTAGGGGAGGTTGTATACTGGGTGGAGCTTCCTCCCAGGGGGAGAAAGGTGGCACTGCACCGGGACAGGTTAGCCCCATACAGAGGGGCCTCTGCTCCCCAAACCCCAGTGACCCCCACAATTCCCCTCTCTGGCAATGACATTCTCCAGGCACCCACCCCCAGGTGCCGCAGACAAGGCTCCAGACAGCCCACTCCCCCTGTCTCCCTCCTTGTGTCACTGCGTGGTTCCCCAGAGCCACGGACTCTATTCCCCGTTCCCGCTTCCTTGTCCCCCATATCCCTTCCTTCATCCACTGGGGTCCCAGAGGGGCAGCCCCCTGCCACGGATGGAGCCCCCTGTTTCACATCTGGACACTCCGCGACCATCACGGCCACACAGGCAAAGGAGACCTCCGGGTCGCTTCAGAGATGTGTTTGTTCCTTCGGGGACGAGGGACTTTGTGGTGGGGGGGCTGTGTAGCGACTCGCACAGACAGCGGTGTGTTATGTTTTAGGCTATTAGTGTGTTGTACTTACCAGTGTTCGCGGGGTCTGACATGCCAATCAACCTGCTATCTGCCAATCACGGGAATGCCTGGAATGTTCTGATGCCGGGCATCCTGGTGGTTGGCGGAGTGGCGTGGAGGGGGGTTTGGCAGGGGGATGGAGCATTGGAAGTTAAGACCAGGTTTAGCCATTGTTCTTTCTCTTACGTCTGGGCTTCACAAGAGAAGGTCACGGTTAGTTTGTGGGGTATCTTTCATATATTTGGCGTGGGCTACGGCCAAACAGTAGCTTGTGTAAAGTTGGGTTAATAAACCGTCAATTCGTAAACTCAATCCTATGTCTGGACAATTGTTCCTTTATGATCTAGTCAGGTCATTACAATACCTTAGCAATTAACACCAGTTATCAGCACTGATGCTAGGAGTCATTTGGCACTGCCAGCTGCTAAAACAACTCTATGGGAGTCGATCACTTTTGTCACAGTGAATATAACACTGGTGAATGTACTGTGTATAGTAAGTACTGTACTTTTCTTTACTTTTCTTTACGAATAGGATTCTGTACTGTACTATACTATTCTTTACTCTACTGTTCTGTACTGTACAGTATACAGTGGGGCAAAAAAGTATTTAGTCAGCCACCAATTGTGCAAGTTCTCCCACTTAAAAAGATGAGAGAGGCCTGTAATTTTCATCATAGGTACACTTCAACTATGACAAACGAAATGAGAAGAAAAATCCAGAAAATCACATTGTAGGATTTTTAATGAACTTATTTGCAAATTATGGTGGAAAATAAGTATTTGGTCACCTACAAACAAGCAAGATTTCTGGCTCTCACAGACCTGTAACTTCTTCTTTAAGAGGCTCCTCTGTCCTCCACTCGTTACCTGTATTAATGACACCTGTTTGAACTTGTTATCATTATAAAAGACACCTGTCCACAACCTCAAACAGTCACACTCCAAACCCCACTATGGCCAAGACCAAAGAGCTGTCAAAGGACACCAGAAACAAAATTGTAGACCTGCACCAGGCTGGGAAGACTGAATCTGCAATAGGTAAGCAGCTTGGTTTGAATAAATCAACTGTGGGAGCAATTATTAGGAAATGGAAGACATACAAGACCACTGATAATCTCCCTCGATTTGGGGCTCCACGCAAGATCTCACCCCGTGGGGTCAAAATGATCACAAGAACGGTGAGCAAAAATCCCAGAACCACACGGGGGGACCTAGTGAATGACCTGCAGAGAGCTGGGACCAAAGTAACAAAGCCTACCATCAATAACACACTACGCCGCCAGAGACTCAAATCCTGCAGTGCCAGACGTGTCCCCCTGCTTAAGCCAGTACATGTCCAGGCCCGTCTGAAGTTTGCTAGAGAGCATTTGGATGATCCAGAAGAAGATTGTGAGAATGTCATATGGTCAGATGAAACCAAAATATAACTTTTTGGTAAAAACTCAACTCGTTGTGTTTGGAGGACAAATAATGCTGAGTTGCATCCAAAGAACACCATACCTACTGTGAAGCATGGGGGTGGAAACATCATGCTTTGGGGCTGTTTTTCTGTAAAGGGACCAGGACGACTGATCCGTGTAAAGGAAAGAATGAATGGGGCCATGTATCGTGAGATTTTGAGTGAAAACCTCCTTCCATCAGCAAGGGCATTGAAGATGAAACGTGGCTGGGTCTTCAGCATGACAATGATCCCAAACACACCGCCCGGGCAACAAAGGAGTGGCTTCGTAAGAAGCATTTCAAGGTCCTGGAGTGGCCTAGCCAGTCTCGAGATCTCAACCCCATAGAAAATCTTTGGAGGGAGTTGAAAGTCTGTGTTGCCCCAAAACATCACTGCTCTAGAGGAGATCTGCAACGGAGGAATGGGCCAAAATACCAGCAACAGTGTGTGAAAACCTTGTGAAGACTTACAGAAAATGTTTGACCTCTGTCATTGCCAACAAAGGGTATATAACAAAGTATTGAGATAAACTTTTGTTATTGACCAAATACTTATTTTCCACCATAATTTGCAAATAAATTCATAAAAAATCCTACAATGTGATTTTCTGGATTATTTTTTCTCATTTTGTCTGTCATAGTTGAAGTGTACCTATGATGAAAATTACAGGCCTCTCTCATCTTTTTAAGTGGGAGAACTTGCACAATTGGTGGCTGACTAAATACTTTTTTGCCCCACTGTAGCTCTGGGAATTGCCAGGGACCTCACGATACGATATTATCATGATACTTACAATGCCTTCAGAAAGTATTCATACCCCTTGACTTATTCCATATTTTGTTGTGTTACAGCCTAAATTCAAAATGGATTAAACTGATGTTTTTCTCACCCATCTACACACAGTAACCCCATAAAACAAAGTGAAAACATGTTTTTAGAAATTGTAGCAAATTTATTGAAAATGAAATACAGAAATATCTCATTTAGATCATTATTAACACCCCTGAGTGAATACATGTTAGAATCACATTCGGCAGCGATTACAGCTGTGAGTTTTTCTGGGTAAGCCTCTAAGGGCTTTGCACACCTGGATTGTACAATATTAGCACATTATTCTTGTAAAAATTATTCAAGATCTGTCACTGAAGCAGGTTTTCCTCTAGGATTTTGCCTGTGCTTAGCCCTATTCTGTTTCTTTTTACTCCCTAGATTGTTTTCTGATGACAAGCATACCCATAACATGATGCGCCACCACCATGATTGAAAATACAATAATATAAGAGTAGTACTCAGTGATTTGTTGTGTTTGATTTGCCCCAAACATAACTCTTTGTATACATTTTTTTGCCACATTTTTCCAGTTTTATTTTAGTGCCTTATTGCAAACAGGATGCATGTTTTGGAATATTTGTATTCTCTACAGGCTTCCTTCTTTTCACTCTGTTATTTTGGTTAGTATTGTGGAGTAACTACAATGTTGTTGATACATCCTCAGTTTTCTCTGCCATTAAAGGTATACTTCCGGATTTTGGCAATGAGGCCTTTTATCTACTTCCCCAAAGTCAGATGAACTAGTGGACACCCTTTTTATGCCTGTTTCCAGTAGAAAGGAAGTTAGTTTTGTGAGCCAATGCTAACTAGCGTTAGCGCAATGACTGGAAGTCTATACAGTAGGTACAGTGCATTCGAAAAGTATTCAGACCCCTTTCCTTTTTCCACAATTTTTGCAAATGTATTAAAAATAAAAAAAACTTATATCACATTTACATTAGTATTCAGACCCTTTACTCAGTACTTTGTTGAACCACCTTTGGCAGCGATTACAGGCTCAAGTCTTCTTGGGTATGATGCTACAAGCTTGGCACACCTGTATTTGGAGAGTTTTTACCATTCTTCTCTGCAGATCCTCTCAAGCTCTATCAGGTTGGAAGGGGAGCGTTGCTGCACAGCTATTTTCAGGTCTCTCCAGAGATGTTCGATTTTTTTCAAGTCCGGGCTCTGGCTGGGCCACTCAAGGACATTCAGAGACTTGTCCCGAAGCCACTCATGTGTTGTCTTGGCTGTGTGCTTAGGGTCGTTGTCCTGTCAAAGCTGGGACCGAGAGACTGAAAAACAGCTTCTATCTCAAGGTCATCAGACTGTTAAATAGCCATCCCTAGCACATTAGAGGCTGCTGCCCTATATAGACTTGAAATCATCGCTGGCCACTTTAATAATGGAACACTAGTCACTTTAATAATGTTTACATACTCATCTCATATGTATATACTGTATTCTATCCTATTCTACTGTATCTTAGTCTGTGCTGCTCTGACATTGCTCGCCCAAATATTTACATAGTCTTTATTCTTTATTATTCCATTTCTTTACTTTAGATTTGTGTGTATTGTGTGTATTGTTGTGAAATTGTTAGATATTACTTGTTAGATGTTACTGCACTGTTGGAGCTAGAAACACAAGCATTTCACAACACCCACAATAACATCTGCTAAACACGTGTATATGACAAATACAATTTGATTTGATGTATGAGGAACTAGGTTTGTTATGGTACTTGACATCTGTGAATAGACCAGAAGAGGGCAGCAGTTACTCACAAGTCTGTCAGTTCATTCCAGTAGATCTGGGGTGTATTCATTGTTTCTAACATTCTACAACAGTTCCAAAGATTTGCCGGCCCTGGGCATAAGTGACAAGGGGTCATTTATGGCCCCCAACCGCTAGGGCGCCCTAAAGCAAAAGAAAGTATAAAAAAAATACATTCCTACATTTGGTAGTGCAGCAGTTTTTCTCTTGTAATGTCAGTTACTGACAGTCACTCAATGTGCCCATGTCAGCTAATGTTTAGTCTAGCCAGTTACAGTATCTACACCTTGTAGTAATCCTAGCTCAATTACTGACCAGACATACAGGGCACGTGCCCAGGTGTCCTGACCTCCAGAGGGCCCCCAATGATTTTGTTAGTCACTCTCACTCAGATACCATATGACCATAAGAAAATGTGTAAAATTGTAGGAAATGTGATTTTAAACTGCAAATTGTTCTATCCACCTCATAGCACAATGAGTAGAATTACATAAAATTAGCTTTAAAACCACAACATTTTCTTTACACCGCATGGCACAATGCGTAGAATTGCAGGTTACCAACTTTAATTTGTAAACTTTAAACCTTAACATTTTCTCACCGCCGTCAAGAGGAGACTACTAAAATGTTTTACCCACGAAGTGTGGGGCCCCAAAACCAAATCTCACTTAGGGCCCCCAAAAAGCTAGGGCCAGCCCTGAGTAGGCCAGTGATGGTGTCTCACATTCAATAGTATCTGAGGTAGTCCAGTTGACCTTTTCAGTTGTATTTAAAATACACCAGTGATATGACTGATTTATGTTATTCTATAAATAATCCTCACTGGTTATTAATCCTTTAAATGATATGACAAGCCTGTCTAGATGTGGTCTGAGCAGGAAGATGTGTAATATGGAACAGAAGCTGAACAGCAGAAAGTGTCTATTATTAGCTCCTCAGTTCTCAGATCTCCTTTAGATCTGGTTGATAGTGTTTACCTACAGTATGTTAAAAGAGTTTAGCAGACTATAGCACAGTCTAATCATCATTTGATACAAGTAGCTTTTGGTTTCAGGTAGTTGAGCCAACCAGTTTTGTTGGATTTGTTTTATTTAACAACAGAAAGTAGTCCTGTTGTAACACAGTGTCGTAAGTATCATACATTCTGATGTGTCAATATTACGCGTGAAATTGCTTTCTGTTACTACACAATTGCAAGACAATAGGCCAACAATACTTTGCAATGATTTGTGAAAAATGTACACTGGCTATGTACTGTATGTGTAACCATACAGCACTCATACGATACAACAATCTAATTACATGTATATGGAATTACCATGGGGTCTTCCTCTGTTCTTTTATTAGTCTGTTCTCCGGCTGTCAGATTACACATCGCTGTTGTATTGTATGCAGGGACGCAACTTTGGTTTTAGAAGTGGGGGGGACATAACTTGGTGGGAGGTCTGGGGACCTACCATTTTTGGCGGCATCTAAAGCTAATTTCTTGCATTTCTAAACAATCTAATATTACTCATGGTCCTTCTAGCCGTCTCTTTTCAGAACAACATAAAGTAAACAAAATGCCCAGTCATGAAGCTAGATAAGAGATCATTATTAGATATATTTAAGTGATTGATAAGACTGAGCTAAATCAATGATAATTCATTAAGCATCTCCAATTCAAAATTAAATCTAGAATCGGCTTCCTATTTCGCAACAAAGCATCCTTCACTCATGCTGCCAAACATACCCTCGTAAAAAGGATCCTACCGATCCTTGACTTCGGCGATGTCATTCACAAAATAGCCTCCAACACTCTACTCAGCAAATTGGATGCAGTCTATCACAGTGCCATCTGTTTTGTCACTAAAGCCTCATATACTAACTACCACTGCGACCTGTATGCTCTCGTTGGCTGCCCCTCGCTTCATATTCGTCGCCAAACCCACTGGCTCCAGGTCATCTATAAGTCTTTGCTAGGTAAAGCCCCGCCTTATCTCAGCTCCATGGTCACCATAGCAGCACCCACCCGTAGCACGTGCTCCAGCAGGTATATTTCACTGGTCACCCCCAAAGCCAATTTCTCCTTTGGCCGCCTTTCCTTACAGTTCTCTGCTGCCAATGACTGGAACAAATTGCAAAAATCACTGAAGCTGGAGACTCATATCTCCCTCACCAACTTTTAAGCACCAGTTGTCAGAGCAGCTCACAGATCACTGCACCTGTACATAGCCCATCTGTAAATAGCCCATCCAACTACCTCATCCCCATACTGTTATTTATTTATATATAAAAAATGTTTTTTTCTCCTTTGCACCCTAGTATCTCTACTTGCACATTTACCTTCTGCACATCTATCATTCCAGTCTCTATCACTCCAGCGTTTATTGGTAAATTGTAATTATTTTCACGACTATGGCCTATTTAATGCCTAACCTCCCTTATCTTACCTCATTTGCACACACTGTGTATAGACTTTTTTTATGATGTGTTAATGACTGTATGTTTTGTTTATTCCATGTGTAACTCTGTGTTGTTGTTTTTGTTGCACCGCTTTGCTTTATCTTGGCCAGTTCGCAGTATTAAATGAGAACTTGTTCTCAACTAGCCTACCTGGTTAAATAAAGGTGAAATAAAAATAAAATAAATAAATACAATTGCAGCATAAATACTGGAGGCTGAGACAGGCAGGATATAACCCCACTCACTTTGCCAAAGCACAGCCCACACACCATTAGAGGGAAATCTTCAACCACCAACCTACTACCCTGAGACAAGGCCGAGTACATCCCACAAAGATCTCCCCCACAGCACAAACCAAGGGGGGCACCAACCCAGACAGGAAGATCACGTCAGTGACTCAACCCACTCAAGTGACGCACCCCTCCTAGGGACGACATGGAAGAGCACCAGTAAGCCAGTGAGTCAGCCCCCGTAATAGGGTTAGAGGCAGAGTATCCCAGTAGAGAGATGGGAACCGGCCAGGCAGAGACAGCTCCAGTGCCTTTCCATTCACCTTCACACCCCTGGGCTAGACTACACTCAATCATATGACCTACTGAAGAGGTGAGTCTTCAATAAAGACTTAAAGGTCGAGACCGAGTCTATGTCTCTCACATGGATTGGCAGACCATTCCATAAAAGTTGAGCTCTATAGGAGAAAGCCCTGCCTCCAGTTGTTTGCTTAGAAATTCTAGGGACAGTAAGGAGGCCTGCGTCTTGTGACCGTAGCGTACGTGTAGGTATGTATGGAAGGACCAAATCGGAAAGAAAGGTAGGAGCAAGCTCATGTAATGCTTTGTAGGTTAGCAATAAAACCTTGAAATCAGCACTAGCCTTAACAGGAAGCCAGTAGATAGGCTAGCACTGGAGTAATATGATCAAATTTTGGGGTTATAGTCAAGATTCTAGCAGCCATGTTTAGCACTAACTGAAGTTTATTTCGTGCTTCATCCGGGTAGCCGGAAAGTAGAGCATTGCAGTAGTCTAATCTAGAAGTGACAAAAGCATGGATACATTTTTCTGCATCATTTTTGGACAGAAAGTTTCTGATTTTTGCATTGTTACGAAGATGGAAAAAAGCTGTCCATGAAATATTTCAGATATGTTCGTCAAAGAGAGAGTCCAGAGTAACGCAGAGGTCCTTCACAGTTTTATTTGAGATGACTGTACAACCATTAATATTAATTGTCAGATCTAACAGAAGATCTCTTTGTTTCTTGGGACCTAGAACTAGCATCTGTTTTGTCTGAGTTTTAAAGTAAAACATTTGCCTCCATCTACTTCCTTATGTCTGAAACACAGTATTCCAGGGAGGTCACCATGTTTCATCGAAATGTACAGCTGTGAATCCATACAACCTCCGCTAGTGATTATAATGTTTTCCGCATATTAAAGCGATTAGGATTACGGACGCACATAGATCTAGACAAAATTAAAGAAAATTGAACGATATGACTATAAGCAAACAAACAATTCACACAGGTGTGCTTAGGGTCTGGCAGCAGCCCCTGATTGTATTTCACTGATCAGCCAGGATAAGTGGAATATAAACAGACCCGGCACCACGAGGGGGCTAAAGGGGGCTTAGTCCCCTCTGTTCAAACTTTAGCCACCTCAGTTTTAGTTTTACATCCACATGTAAAAATAGCAACAAAAGTTAAAATGATTGAGTGACAGGTTGGCACTAAAAGAAATCTAGCTCCGCTCCACTGTGTCAGCACAATGGACAAGGCCCCCTGCAGTGTGTGTAGACAGAATGGTCTCTTGGACTAGATGTAATATAGTCAACTGTAAATCCGGGATACAAATTAGTATATGTTACGTTTGGTATGGTTACATAAGACAGAAGGTTACTTCATGGTGCAATATACAGGAATCACTCCGCCATTTCCTGGTTGCTAAAATTCTAATAGTTCGCCTAATTTCAGTTTATGTGACAAAATGAGCAGTAATTGTATAGAGAATCATTGTACAACCTAAACCGCTGTGAAATAATTTTTCCATAACTCCAAATATTGTATTTTCAGCTGTTTGGGGGTCCTGGGTGATGCAGTGGTCAAAAGCCCTCCACCGCAGTGCTGAGGTGCCACTACCCACTACAGTCTGGGGTTCGATCCCAGCCTGGGGTTCGAGCCGTGACCGGGAACCCCATAGGACGGCGCACAATTGGTCCGGGGTAGGGGAGGGTTTGGCCGGTGGGTCTTTTCTTGGCTCATCATGCTCTAGTGACTCCTTGTGACAGGGCTAAGCGCCTGCAAGCTGACCCCAGTTGTCAGTCGAACCGTGTTTCCTCCGACACATTGGCGAGGCTGAAATCCGGCTTAAGCGAGCAGTATATTAAGAGGATAAGAAGTAAGTGGCCAGGCGGTTCATGTTTCAGAGGACGCATGACTCGAACTTCCCCTCTCCTGAGCCCATTGAGGAGTTGCAGAGATGAGCCAAGGGACCTAATTTGGGGAGAGAACGGGGTAAAAAAAATCAAGGTTCGGGCCTGGTTAGTACAGATCTACTGCTTCTTAGACTTGCTTCAATTTGAATGACAGATCTATAACTCAACATTTCTCTGTGAATTTGGTCGGGTCACCCAAAAAGTTACATATTGCAGCGTAAAGGCAAAAATGTGTTGTATGCTTGCAAATTCTTAACATATTGTACATTTAGCAAATTTGTGACATATCATACAAATTGTGATTCGTAACATACCATACGAAAATGAAAATGATGGACATTCTCAAATGAATACAAAATGTAACGTAGAGTATAATACTACGTGGAGTGTCTTGGATTTACGTACAGAAAAGGAAATGCTCTGAGACCAGGTTGCAGCAGGGGGCTATGGATAGCCACTGGGCGGCTAGGTATGACTCCTTTGGGTTTCCGTAAAAAGCGGGGAAATGCTTCTCATCTCTTATGTCAGTGGTAGTGAATAATGTGATACACCTCCGCCTGTAATATTTGATTTTGATTTAAAAGGGCGTACGATTGAAGCTTCTTCTCTCTTAGCTATAACGGTAAAAAGCTTTAATGTTAGCCTTAGCCTATTTAGCTAGCTCGAACCAGCTAGTCTTCCATGATTGATATCAGAAATTGTCTTGGCCAAAGTACACAAACAATCAATGAAATGAAATAAAATAACATTTTATTAGTCACATGCGCCGAATACAACAGGTGTCGACCTTACATTAAAATGCTGACTTACGAGTCCCTAACAAACAATGCAGTTTAAAAAAATACGGATAAGAATAAGAAATAAAAGTAACAACTAATTAAAGAGCAGCAGTAAAATAACAATAGCGAGACTAAATAGATGGGGGTACCAGTTAGTTGAATTAGTATGTACATGTAGGTAGAGTTATTAAAGTGACTATGCATAGATGACAACAGAGAGTAGCTGTGGTGTAAAGTGGGCGATGGGAGGGGGGGGGGGGGGGTGGACAATGCAAATAGTCTGGGTAGCCATTTGACTAGATGTTCAGTAGTCTTATGGTTGTGGGTAAAAGCTGTTTAGAAGCCTCTTGGACCTAAACTTGGCGCGCAGGTACCACTTGCTGTGCGGTAGCAGAGACGACAGTCTATGACTAGGGTGGCTGGAGTCTTTGACAATTTTTAGGGCCTTCGTCTGACACCACCTGGTATAGAGGTCCTGGATGTCAGGAAGCTTGGCCCCAGCGATGTACTGGGCCGTTTGCACTACCCTCTGTAGTGCCTTGCGGTCGGATGCAACCAGTCAGGATGCTCTCGATGGTGCAGCTGTTGAGCCTTTTGAGGATCTGAGGACCCATGCCAAATCCTTTCAGTCTCCTGAGGGGGAATAGGTTTTGTCATGCCCTCTTTACAACTGTCTTGGTGTGCTTGGACCATGTTAGTTTGTTGGTGATGTGGACACCAAGGAACTTGAAGCTCTCAACCTGCTCCACTACAGCCACGTCGATGAGAATGAGGTGTGCTCACTCCTCTTTTTACTGTAGTCCACAATCATCTCCTTTGTCTTGATCACATTGAGGGAGAGGTTTTTGGCCAGTTCTCTGACCTCCTCCCTATAGGCTGTCTCGTCGTTGTCGTTGATCAGGCCAACCACTGTGTCATCGGAAAATTTAATGATGGTGTTGGAGTCGTGCCTGGCCATGCAGTCATGAGTGAACAGGGAGCACAGGAACGGACTGAGCACGCACCCCTGAGGGGCCGCTGTGTTGAGGATCAGCGTGGCAGATGTGTTTTTAACTATCCTTACCACCTGGGGGCGGCCCGTCAAGAAGTCCAGGATCCAGTTGCAGAGGGAGGTGTTTAGTCCCACAGTTATTAGCTTATTGAAGAGCTTTGAGGGCGCTATGGTGTTGAACGCTGAGCTGTAGTCAATGAATAGCATTCTCACATACTAGGTGTTCCTTTTGTCCAGGTGGGAAAAGGCAGTGTGGAGTGTAATAGAGATTGCATCATCTGTGGATCTGTTGGGGCGGTATGTAAATTGGAGTGGGTCTAGAGTTTCTAGGATGATGGTGTTGATGTGAGCCATGACCAGCCTTTCTAAGCACTTCATGACTACAGGCATGAATGCTACCGCTCGGTAGTCATTTAGGCAGGTTACCTTAGTGTTCTTGGGCACAGGCACTATGGTGGTCTGCTTAAAACATGTTGGTATTACAGACTCGGACAAGGAGAGATTGAAAATGTCAGTGAAGACACTTGCCAGTTGGTCAGCGCATGCTCGCAGTACACGTCCTGGTAATCCGTCTGGCCATGCGGCCTTGTGAACATTGACCTGTTTAAAAGTCTTACTCTGCTGTAAGAAAAACTCACTGTGTGATCACGCTGCTTAGAGCGTTCCTTGGTGTCCGCGTTCCTTGAACGCGGACGTTCCTTGAGCGTTCCTTGGTGTACATTCCTTGGTGTCCGCTGTTATTTACAAAAATGCATAGTCCGCGCCCCTTGCCTTACCAGACACTGCTTTTCTACCCTGTCGCTACATCATATAACCAGCCAGCTGTATGTTGATTTTGTCGTTGTTCAGCCACGACTCCGTGAAGCATAAGATGTTACAGTTTTTAATGTCCCGTTGGTAGTTTAATACTCAGCATAACTTGTCAATTTTATTCTCCAAGGATTGCACGTTTGCTAGCGGAATGGAGGGACATTGGGGGTTTATTCGATCACCTACAAATTCTCAGAAGGCAGCCCGCCCTTCAGCCCCTCTTTCGCCACCTCCTCTTCACGCAGATCACGTGGACCGAGGCCTGTTCCCGAGGAAGCAGTATATCCTTCGCGTCGGGCTCGTTAGAGTCATGAAAGAAAAAAAAGGATTCTGCTAGTCCGTGGTGAGTAATCGCAGTCCTGATGTCGAGAAGTTATTTTCGGTCATAAGAGACGATAGCAACATTATATACAAATTAAGTAAAAAAATAAGTTACAAGCAACTCAAATAAACAAACAAAAAACACAATCGCCTGGGGGTACGTAAAACGTCTGCCTTCTTCTCCGGCGCCATCTTACATCTAACTGGCTCCTTTGCCATCTTATGGGTGGCAGGTAGCCTAGTGGGTAGAGCGTTGGCCTAGTAACTGAAAGGTTGCAAGATCGAATCCCCGAGCTGACAAGGTAAAAATCTGTCGGTCTGCCCCGGAACACTGCCTTGTTCAGGGGCCTTCATTGAAAATAAGAATTTGTTCTTAACTGACTTACCTGGTAAAATAAACATAATGTGCTTATGTGTGCTTAACCTACGACACTTCCACAAGTGCCGCAAAAATGGCTCCACAGCTGCCTCCGGCTGTTCCTGATGAACTTGGAACAGAGGAGCCAGCCCAGGTTAGCCTAGAATCCACCTTAGCCGCAGGTTTTCTGTCTCAAAAAATGTAATTTAATTGCAACTGGTTCATAGGAAGAGAGTGGCTAGAGATGCTGCATTTTGTTTCCCAACACAGAAGTCCAATGCTAACGCAGACAAGGCCGCTGAAAAACAACCACACAGCATGATGCTGCCGGCACCATGCTTCAATGTACGGATAGTGCCAGGTTTCCTCCAGATATGACGCTTGGCATTCAGGCCAAATAGTTCAATCTTGGTTTCATCAGACCAGAGAATCTTGTTTCTCATGGTCTGAGAGTCTTTAGGTGCCTTTTTTGCAAACTCCAATTGGGCTGTCATGTGCCTTTTTACTGAGGAGTGGCCTCCGTCTACCCACTACCATAAGGGCCTGATTGGTGGAGTGTTGCAGAGATGGTTGTGTCATGACGCTCGCCCCTTTCAGTGGATCGGCTAGGCAGAGATGTGAACAACCAACGGCAGTTTTATGAATTTACAACAGGTCACAAATTCTTGGCAGAGACTCACTCTCCCCCTGGACAGAGACCCTTCCTGCCAAAACTCCAGCATCCTAGAATGAATGATTGAACAATATTTCCAACATAGAGGATGGGGCAAACGGTCGGGGGAGGGGGTCCAAAAACCACCATGTCAATTTTGTTTAATTTGGTGACATCATGAAAGACAGTAGGACAACATAACTGTATCTCTTAACGTGTTCATTCCCCAGCTGTCAGGTTTACATCTGAATGTTGTATAAGATAAATGATTAAGTATAAGAATACTTTTGAAAAGATAACAATTTGATTTAGTGTTCTCAATGAGTATTGGTTGTTTTATGATAACTTATGCACAGTCAGTAGCTACGCCCAGGTGGGAACAAACATGATGAGACGGCCCCTTTTCTACCCAAGTATAAATGCCCCCGTGACGCAATTCACACCAGACCACCCAAACCACTGTGTAAGCTAAGGTTGCAAATGGTTGAATTTCTATGTCCAGAAAGAACATGAGCGCTTGCTACACACGTTTGAAATTGTTGAATTTCTATCAGGCCGGTCTACACACAGTGAAAGCCAGGTGTTACAAATGGTTTGAAACTACAACACTACCAAAAGACCAGACTGCGTGGAGCGTGAGTTACTGAACTATTGATCACTGAAGAAGTGAATCCTAGGCTACAGCTTATATCAGTCTGCAGCTGAAAATGTGCACAAGTCTAGTCTGAGAACACTGACAACAACGTGGAAGCATCTATAAAGTGAAATGAACCTCTCACACCACTACGACCCGGAAGACTCTACAAAGGACAATGGCGATCTCTACTGGGCAAATCAGAGTCTTACCTCATCGACCAACTATCGAATCCAGCTTCACGTAAATACATTGCATTACTTTTCGAATGAGCGATTTATTAGTGGTTTATGTATTTGTATTTCTGGGAGCGTAGCTTCCCCATTGTCCTAGATACCAATTCCTTTATCTCCCTTCCCTCCCCTTTTCTCTCTGTATCTATTGTGTTATAACCAAACTGTCATGTGTTGTTAAGTCCTCTAGGGCCGGTATTGACTGTATAATGTCAGGATTTTTCATATATTCTGTAATTGTTTACTTAGCTAGTAAATAAATAATTTAGCCAATTTGTGTATGGATGATTCAACAAGTAAAGTCTGAGTTCGTTCAGACTACAAGGAATTACGACGTTCAAGAATGAGACTGATCGAGGTCAAATTCATTAATAAGCGACTGTTTTGAAAAGATATAAAAATATCCGAAGAGTTATTTTCGGGAAATAGTAACTCTGTTACGAAATTTTCCCGTAGTGCCCCAAATTCCTAGTTAATTCATGTTTACATGATTTGTTTAATCACGTAATAATTAAACCTAGAGAATGGATTTAATAATACAACAGTCTTCACTTTTAATGATAGTCAAGACAGTTGTCCTTCTGGAAGGTTCTCCCACCTCCACAGAGGAACTCTTGAGCTCTGTCAGAGTGAGCATTGGGTTCTTGGTCACCTCTCTGACAAAGGCCCTTTCCCCCGATTGCTCAGTTTGGCCAGGCGGCCAGCTCTAGGAAGAGACTTGGTACTTCCAAACATTTTCCATTTGAGAATGATGGAGGCCACTGTGTTCTTGCGTATCTTCAATGCTGCAGAAATATTTTGGTACCCTTCCCCAGATCTGTGCCTCGACACAATCCTGTCTCTGAGCTCGACGGACAGTTCTGGCTTGATTTTTGCGCTGACATGCACTGTCAACTGTGGGACCTTATATAGAGAGGTGTATGCCTTTCCAAATCATGTCCAATCAATTGAATTTACGACAGGTGGACTCCAAGTTGAAACATCTCAAGGAGGATCAATAGAAACAGGATGCACCTGAGATCAAAGGATCTGAATACTTATGTAAATATCTTTTATTTTTATTTTATAAATTTGCAAAATTGCCTAAAAAACGGATTTCCCTTAATCATTCAAATCGAATTTTATTTGTCACATACACGTGTTTAGCCGATGTTATTGCGGGTGTAGCGAAGTGCTTGTGCTTCTAGTTACGACAGTGCAGCAATATCTAACAAGTAATATCTAACAATTTCATAAGAAATATCTAATACGCACAAATCTAAGTAACGGAATGGAATTAAGAATATATAAATATATGGACGAGCAATGTCAGAGCGTATAGACTGAGATACAGTAGATAGTATAGAATACAGTTGAAGTCGGAAGTTTACATAGACTTAGGTTGGAGTCATTAAAACTTGTTTTTCAACCACTCCGCAAATTTCTTGTTAACAAACTATAGTTTTGGCAAGTCGGTTAGGACATCTACTTTGTGCATGACAAGTAATTTTTTCAGCAATTGTTTACAGACAAATTATTTCACTTATAATTGACTGTATCACAATTCCAGTGGGTCAGAAGCTTACATACACTAAGTTGACTGTGCCTTTAATCAGCTTGGAAAATTCCAGAAAACTATATCATGGCTTTAGAAGCTTCTGATAGGCAAATTGACATCATTTGAGTCAATTGGAGATGTACCTGTGGATGTTTTTCAAGACCTACCTTCAAACTCAGTGCCTCTTTGCTTGACATCATGGGAAAATCTAAAGAAATCAGCCAAGACCTCAGAAAATAAATTGTAGACCTCCACAAGTCTGGTTCATCCTTGGGAGCAATTTTCAAACGCCTGAAGGTATTCACATTCATCTGTACAAACAATAGAACGCAAGTATAAACACCATGGGACCACGCAGCCGTCATACCGCTCAGAAAGGAGATGTGTTCTGTCTCCTAGAGATGAACGTACTTTGGTGCGAAAGGCGCAAATCAATCCCAAAACAGCAGCAAAGGACCATGTGAAGATGCTGGAGGAAACAGGTACAAAAGTATCTATATCCACAGTTTAACAAGTCCTGTATCGACATAACCTGAAAGGCCACTCAGCAAGGAAGAAGCCACTGCTCCAAAACCGTCATGAAAAAGCCAGACTACGGTTTGCAACTGCACATGGGGACAAAGATCGTACTTTTTGGATAAATGTCCCCTGGTCTGATGAAACACAAATAGAACTGTTTGGCCATAATGACCATCGTTATGTTTAGAGGAAAAAGGGGGAGGCTTGCAAGCCGAAGAACACCATCCCAACTGTGAAGCACGGGGGTCGCAGAATCATGTTGTGGGGGTGCTTTGCTGCAGGAGGAATTGGTGCACTTCACAAAATAGATGGTGTCATGAGGAAGGAAAATTATGTGGATATATTGAAGCAACATCTCAAGACATCAGTCAGGAAGTTAAAGCTTGGTCTCAAATGAGTCTTCCAACTGGACAATGACCCCAAGCATACTTCCAAAGTTGTGGCAAAATGGCTTAAGGACAACAAAATCAAGGTAGTGGAGTGGCCATCACAAAGCCATGACCTCAATCCTGTAGAAAATGTGTGGGCAGAACTGAAAAAGTGTGTGCGAGCAAGGAGGCCTACAAACCTGACTCAGTTACACCAGCTCTGTCAGGAGGAATGGGCCAAAATTCCCCCAACTTATTGTGGGAAGCTTGTGGAAGGCTAACCGAAACGTTTGACGCAAGTTAAACAATTTAAAGGCAATGCTACCAAATACTAATTGAGGGTATGTAAACGTCTGACCCACTGGGGATGTGATGAAATAAATAAAAGCTGAAATAAATAATTCTCTCTACTATTATTCTGACATTTCTCATTTTAAAAGTAAAGTGGTTATCCTAACTGACCTAAGAGAGGGAATTCTTAGTAGGATTAAATGTCAGGAATTGTGAAAAACTTAGTTTACATACACCTTAGCCAAATATATTTAAACTTCTGACTTCAACTGTAGGTAGGGGTAAAGTGACTATGCATAGATAATAAACAGTGAATAGCGGTAGTGGGAGGGTTCAATGTAAATAGTCCGAGTGGCCATTCGATTAATTGTTCAGCTGTCTTATGGCTTGGGGGTAGAAGCTGTTAAGGAGCCTTTTGGACCTAGACTTGGCGCTCAGTGCCGTGCGGTAGCAGAGAAAACAGTCTATGACTTGGGTGACTGGAGTCTTTGACAAACTTAGGTTTGTAATAGATACAATTCTGGCACCAGAGATTTCTCCTGTGCTCACTTTTATTCATGATGTTTTGCTCTAACAGGTTCTAGATCACTATTCTCTGTAGTCTGAAATAGCCTCCTCTCATTATCTTCTTTCCTTCAACTGCATTGACATGAAATAACTGATCTGGTGAATGGAAATTGTAGATATAATAGGCATCCACCATATTGCTTACACATTGGCTAGATTTGATCAGTGAAGATGAGGGTTAAGAGATGAGGTGAGGAAGACATACTAGACTATTGAGATGCCGCCCTAACTAACAGACAGACTCACAGACTCCTCACTGCCCTGCAGGTCCCTGCCAGCCCTCTGAGAAGGAGCGATAGGCAGCTGGATAATATTTACATAAGCGTTAACACAAATACACATATGAAGTTATGTAGTTAAGGTGTTACACCTGTTACCTGCTGTTTCTCATAGAGAGAGAGAGAGAGAAATCTCAGGTCAGGCTATCTCAGGTCAGTGTTTCATAAGGTTGAGCAGTAGCAGTGATGTGTCAGATTCTATTTCTCAGAGACCTGTCTGTGTTCGTCATTACTTTATTTTATTCTCTTATTGTGCTCCGGCTATATCCTCTCCACAGGGACAGATTCACACAGCTGGGACTTCTAATCACTACCTATCCCCCTCATCCCTCTATCTCTTTCAATCCCTCTCTCTCCAGCTGTTTCAGTTAGTTAATTAATTTAGCTCAGAGGTTACAATCTGGTTACCCACCACACTCTCCTCCTAAATGCTGTTCGATCACACTGGTCTGGTTCATGTCATTGATGTGTAACAAGATCAATCCTGGCCCGGGGGGGTTATAGGTATTAACACTCTATGGGCTATGGGGTGGAAAAGGGGATGAGAAATGGAGAGAGAGATGGAAAGGGAGTAGATAGAGAGAGAGGTGGAGTGATAGAGATGGGAAAAGCAGGTGTTCCTCCGTCATGCAGCAGGTGAAGCAACATACACATATACACACAAATGGTGGAAAAGGGAGAGTGAAAGGGAGGGAGAAAAAGGGTGGTTTGGAGGACAATATGAAGTGAGAGATATACAGTATCAGTCAAAAGTTTGGACACACCTACTCATTCAAGGGGTTTTCTTTATTTTTACTATTTTCTACATTGTAGAGTAATAGTGAAGACATCAAAACTATCAAATAACACATATGACATATTTTGTATTTGAGATTCTTCAAAGTAGCCACCCTTTGCCTTGATGACAGCTTTGCACACTCTTGGCATTCTCTAAAAAACAGCTTCATGAGGTAGTCACCTGGATTGCATTTTAATTAACAGGTGTGCCTTGTTAAAAGTACATTTGTGGAATTTCTTTCCTTAATTAATGCGTTTGAGCCAATCAATTGTGTCGTGACACGGTCGAGGTATACAGAAGATAGCCCGATTTGGTAAAAGTCCATATTATGGCAAGAACAGCTCAAATAAGCAAAGGGAAATGGCATCCCATCTGGTTTACGCTTAGTGGGACTATAATTTGATTTTCAACAGGACAATGACCCAATACACATCCAGGCTATGTAAGGGCTATTTGACCAAGAAGGAGGGTGATGGAGTGCTGCATCAGATGACATGGCCTCCACAATCACCCGACCTCAACCCAATTGAGATGGTTTGGGATGAGTTGGACCGCAGAGTGAAGGAAAAGCAGCCAACAAGTGCTCAGCATATATGCAAACTTATTCAAGACTGTTGGAAAAGCATTCCTCATGAAGCTGGTTGAGAGAATGCTAAGCGTGTGCAAAGCTGTCATCAAGGCAAAGGGTAGCTAGAAGAATCTCAATTATAAAATATATTTTGATTTGTTTAACCTCTCTTGGGTACGTGAGACGTTAGCTCTTCAAAAGCCAGTGAAACTGCTGGGCGCCAAATTCAAATACAGAAATACTCAATATAAAAATTCAGAAAACAAAACATATTTTACATAGGTTTAAAGATTAACTTCTTGTGAATCCAACCACGGTGTCAGATTTAAAAAATGCTTTACGGCGAAAGCATACCTTACGATTATTTGAGAACATAGCCCACTAGACAAATCATTACAAACAGTAACCAGCCAAGTAGAACAGTTACACAAGTCAGAAATAGAGATATAATTAATCCCTTAACTTTGATGATCTTCATATGGTTGCACTCAGCAGACATTAATTTACTCAATAAATGTTCCTTTTGTTCGATGAAGTCTCTTTATATCCAAAAACCTCCATTTTGTTCGCGCGTTTTCTTCAGTAATCCACAGGCTCAAACGCAGTCAAAACAGGCAGACAAAAAAATCCAAATTGTATCCGTAAAGTTCATAGAAACATGTCAAACGATGTTTATATTCAATCCTCTGTTTTTTTAGCCTAAATAATCGATAAAATTTCAACCGGACAGTAACGTCATCAATTTAAAAGGTAAACAAGAAAGGCACTCTCTCGGTCTCGCGCATGAAAAGGCTCTGTGACATTTTAGGGTCCACTCATTCAGACTGCTCTTACTTCGTCATTTTTCAGAATACAAGCCTGAAACAATTTCTAAAGACTGTTGACATCTAGTGGAAGGCATAGAAACTGTAATTTGAGTCCTAAGTCAATGGATACTGTAATGGCATTGAATAGAAAACTACAAAACCACAAAAAAAAATACTTCCTGAATGAATGTTTCTCAGGTTTTCGCCTGCCAAATCAGTTCTGTTATACTCACAGACACTATTTCAACAGTTTTGGAAGCTTTAGAGTGTTTTCTATCAAAGTCCACCAGTTATATACATATCATATCTTCTGGGCCCGAGAAGCAGGCAGTTTAATGTGGGCATGCATTTCATCCAAAATTCCTACCGAATGCTGCCCCCTACCCTAGAGAAGTTAACACTTTTTTGGTTACCCCATGATTCCATATGTGTTATGTCACAGTTTTGATGTCTTCACTATTATTATACAATGTAGAAGATAGTAAAAATTAAGAAAAACCCTTTAATGAGTAGGTGTGTACTTTTGTCTGGTACTGTATTCAGTATGTGAAGCACATTTATGAATACTATGTCATAAATATTTCATTGTTGATACACAGTATTACAGGATAATATCATACTATTTGATATTATTAAAGTTTTTTTTTAACATTGCTCACTCAGTAGTTTTATGTTATTGCTATAATGATGATGCTAAATATGACAGTAATCTCTTCTCTCTGGCCTGCAAATCCTATTACCTCTAAATTAACTGTATCTCTCTCTCTCTGTCTCTCTCTTACACACACACACACACACACAAACACACTCCTCTCCTTCTCATCTCCAGGTGCCCACTCCAGACATCCGAGCCCACAGCCTGTTCTTCGACCTATCTGCTTATGGAGTGAAGGCTCTCAGGGAGCCAATGAGCTCTGCCGTCAAGCCAGGGTTCCACCTCAAGATCTACGGAACCTTCCGGAACCGCTACATGGCGCTATTTTGCCCCGCCTCAGACACCAAGATGGTCCGCTTCCTACGACACACCGCAAACTCCTCAGTAAGGACCCTGCAGGCACTGTCTCTTTCTGATGAAAACGTAGAGCATTCGTTCCATACCGATTCCTTGCACATGTCCCTAGGACCTGGGTTGGGACCACTGGCCAACACTTAGAGCCAAGACCTATTCTTTAGGCTTGCCGCTGTCTGATTACCAACAGAAATTAACTGAGGTTTAGAAAACAACTGGGCAGAAAATGAATTAATAAATCATCTCATAATGAATGCTGTGGTCAACTGATGTTTTCCATACCCTTCCATGCATGTGTATGAGCCTTGGCCCCCTGCTTGGCCAGACTAATGTACTGTATTTCCATCTTAATGGAAAGGCTTAAAAATAACCCTGGCCACAGTGCAGAGCTGCATTTCACACCTACTTACCTCACACCTTTTATTCAGCAAATGACCCCTGACCACAGCACTGTGTTAGTTGGTTGATTACACTGAGCAAAGTGTGTGTGTGGGGGGGGGGGGGGTTCAAGGATAGTAAAACAAGGAAAATTGCCCCTCGTGGGGACATTTCCCACATCGCAATGACGACAAAGGCTTTTTAAGCTTAGGGGTTAGGTTTAGGTTTAAGAGGGTTTCTGTTTATGGTGGTATCAAACCTTGGGTTGCACGGGCATATTGCAACATTCTGCCCTATTTCTGTATTGTACATCCAACCGGTTAGGTTTAGGGTTTGGGTTAGGGTTACAGGTTAAGTTTAGGGTTATGGTAAGGGTGAGGTTTAGGGTTAGCGTTAGAGGTTAGTGGTTAGTGGTTATGGTTAGGTTTAGGGTTTGGTTAGGGTTACGGGTTAAGGTTAGGGTTATGGTTATGGTAAGGGTTAGGGTTAGGGAAAATAGGATTTTGAATAGAAATACATTTTAGGTCCCCATGGGGATACCAGAAATAGTGTGTGTGTGTGTGTGTGTGTGTGTGTGTGTGTGTGTGTGTGTGTGTGTGTGTGTGTGTGTGTGTGTGTGTGTGTGTGTGTGTGTGTGTGTGTGTGTGTGTGTGTGTGTGTGTGTGTGTGTGTGTGTGTGTGTGTGGGGGGAGGGTAGTGTACTATCAGTCTGTCTGTCTCTGTCGAATGTGCCCCTCTTTCTGTGTGTGTGTTTATTTTATTTAAATTTTATTTTATTTCACCTTTATTTAACCAGGTAGGCTAGTTGAGAATGAGTTCTCATTTGCAACTGCGACCTGGCCAAGATAAAGCATAGCAGTGTGAACAGACAACAACACAGAGTTACACATGGAGTAAACAATAAACAAGTCAATAACATAGTAAGGGGAAAAAGAAAAGAAAAAAAGAGAATCTATATACAATGTGTGCAAAAGGCATGAGGAGGTAGGCAATAAATAGGCCATAGGAGCGAATAATTACAATTTAGCAGATTAACACTGGGGTGATAAATCATCAGATGATCATGTGCAAATAGAGATACTGGTGTGCAAAAGAGCAGAAAAGTAAATAAATAAAAACAGTATGGGGATGAGGTAGGTAAATTGGGTGGGCTATATACCGATGGACTATGTACAGCTGCAGCGATCGGTTAGCTGCTCAGATAGCAGATGTTTAAAGTTGTTGAGGGAGATAAAAGTCTCCGACTTCAGAGATTTTTGCAATTCGTTCCAGTCGCAGGCAGCAGAGAACTGGAAGGAAAGGCGGCCAAATGAGGTTTTGGCTTTAGGGATGATCAGTGAGATACACCTGCTGGAGCGTGTGCTACGGGTGGGTGTTGCCATCGTGACCAGTGAACTGAGATAAGGCGGCGTTTTACCTAGCATAGCCTTGTAGATGACCTGGAGCCAGTGGGTCTGACGACGAACATGCAGCGAGGGCCAGCCAACTAGAGCATAAAGGTTGTAGTGGTGGGTGGTATAAGGTGCTTTAGTAACAAAACGGATGGCACTGTGATAAACTGCATCCAGTTTGCTGAGTAGAGTATTGGAAGCAGGATTTGTGTGTGTGTGTGTGCAGAGGCTGGAGGGGCCATCTGTATCTTAATACACAATAGGCTGTAAATTAGGCAGAATCAACCCATCAAGGGACAGAAGCTGCAACCAGGCGATATAAAGGTGGCAATGTACTACTGTATGTGTGTTTCAAAATATTGTTTAATAAGATGGTGGACACACACACACACACACACACACACACACACACACACACACACACACACACACACACACACACACACACACACACACACACACACACACACACACACACACACACAGGTATGTTGTTACCTGGTTACTGATGACTGTTTTGTTTTGTGGCCTGCTGGAGGTCATTTTGCAGGGCTCTGGCAGTGCTCCTCCTGCTCAAAGGCGGAGGTAGCGGTCCTGCTGCTGGCTTGTTGCCCTCCTACGGCCTCCTCCACGTCTCCTGATGTACTGGCCTGTCTCCTGGTAGCGCCTCTATGCTCTGGACACTACGCTGACAGACACAGCAAACCTTCTTGCTACAGCTCGCATTGATGTGCCATCCTGGATGAGCTGCACTACCTGAGCCACTTGTGTGGGTTGTAGACTCCGTCTCATGCTACCACTAGAGTGAGAGCACCGCCAGCATTCAAAAGTGACCAAAACATCAGCCAGGAAGCATAGGAAACTGAGAAGTGGTCTGTGGTCACCACCTGCAGAATCACTCCTTTATTGAGGGTGTCTTGCTAATTGCCTTTAATTTCCACCTTTTGTCTATTTCATTTGCACAACAGCATGTGAAATTTATTGTCAATGAGTGTTGCTTCCTAAGTGGACAGTTTGATTTCACAGAAGTGTGATTGACTTGGAGTTACATTGTGTTGTTTAACTGTTCCCTTTATTTTTTTGAGCAGTGTATATATACAGTACCAGTTAAAAGTTTGGACACAGCTACTCATTCAAGGGTTTTTCTTTATTTTTACTATTTTCTACATTGTAGAATAATAGTGAAGACATCAAAACTATGAAAGAATACATGTGGAATCATGAAGTAACAAAAAAGTTGTTAAACAAATCCAAATACATTATATTTGAGATTCTTAAAAGTAGCCACCCTTTGCCTTGATGACAGCTTTGCACACTCTTGGCAGTCTCTCAACCAGCTTCATGAGGTAGTCATCTGGAATGCATTTCAATTAACAGGTGTGCCTTGCTAAAAATTAATTTGTGGAATTTCTTTCCTCCTTAATGCGTTTGAGCCAATCAATTGTGTTGTGACAAGGTAGGGGTGGTATACAGAAGATAGCCCTATTTGGTAAAAGACCAAGTCCATATTATGGCAAGAACAGCTCAAATAAGCAGAGAGAAATGACAGTACATCATTATTTTAAGTCATGAAGGTCAGTCAATACGGAACATTTCAAGAACTTTGAACGTTTCTTCAAGTGCAGTCGCAAAAACCATCAAGCGCTATGATGAAACTGGCTCTCATGAGGACCGCCACAGGAAAGGAAGACCCAGAGTTACCTCTGCTGCAGAGGATAAATTCATTAGAGTTACCAGCCTCAGAAATTGCAGCCTGTAAGAAGAGACTTGCTTGGGCCAAGAAACACGAGCAATGGACATAAAGCCTATTCCCCCTCAGGAGACTGAAAAGATTTGTCATGGGTCCTCGGATCCTCAAAAGGTACTACAGCTGCACCATCGAGAGCATCCTGACTGGTTGCATCACTGCCTGGTATGGCAACTGCTTGGTATCTGACCATAAGGCGCTACAGAGGGTAGTGCGTACGGCCCAGTACATCACTGGGGCCAAGCTTCCTGAAATCCAGAACATATATACTAAATTGTCAAAGACTCCAGTCACCCTAGTCATAGACTGTTCTCTCTGCTACCGCACGGCAAGTGGTACCGGAGCGCCAAGTCTAAGATGAAAAGGCTTCTTAACAGCTTCTACCCCAAAGCCATAAGACTGCTGAAGAATTAATCAAATGGCCACCCGGACTATTTACATTGATCCCCACCCCCTTTTGTTTTTACACTGCTGCTGCTCGCTGTTTATTATCTATGCATAGTCACCCTACAAATTACCTCGACTAACCTGTACCCCTGCACATGGACTTTGTACCGGTACCCCCTGTACATAGCCTCGTTATTGTTATGTAATTGTCTTGTGTTACTTGTTTTATAATTTTAGTTTGTTTATTTAGTAAATTTATTCTTAACTCTATTTCTTGAACTGCATTGCTGGTTACGTGACAAATTACATTTGATTTGATAAGAGTACAATATAATGTACTGTATCTCTCCCAAACCTAATTATTTCAGAATCTTCTTCTTACTATGTACACTACCGGTCAAAAGTTTTAGAACACCTACTCATTCAAGGGTTTTTCTTTATTTGAACTTTTTTCTACATTGTAGAATAATAGTGAAGACATCAAAATTATGGAATCATGTAGGAAACAAAAAAGTGTGAAACAAATCAAAATATATTTTATATTTGAGATTCTTCAAAAAGCCACCCTTTGCCTTGACAGCTTTGCACACTCTTGGCATTCTCTCAACTAGCTTCACCTGGAATGCTTTTCTAACAGTCTTAAAGTAGTTCCCACATATGCTGAGCACTTGTTGGCTGCTTTTCCTTCACTCTGCGGTCAGACTCATCCCAAACCATCTCAATTGGGTTGAGGTCGGGTAATTGTGGATGCCAGGTCATCTGATGCACTCCATCACTCTCCTTCTTGGTAAAATAGCCCTTACACAGCCTGGAGGTGTGTTGGGTCATTGTCCTGTTGAAAAACAAACGCTAGTCCCACTAAGCCCAAACCAGATAGAATGGCCTATCACTGCAGAATGCTGTGGTAGCCATGCTGGTTAAGTGTCCCTTGAAATCTAAATAAATCACATCCAGTGTCACCAGCAAAGCATCCCCACGCCATAACACCTCCTCCTCCATGCTTTATGGTGGGAAATACACATGCGGAGATCATCCGTTCATCCACACCACGTCTCACACAGACAAGGTGATTGGAACCAAATATCTCAAATTTGGACTCCAGACCAAAGGACACATTTCCACCTGTCTATTATTAATTTCTCGTGTTTCTTGGCACAAGCAAGTCTCTTCTTATTATTGGTGTCCATTAGTAGTGGTTTCTTTGCATCAATTCGACCACCAAGGCCTGATTCACACGGTCTCCTCTGAATAGTTGATGTTGAGATGTGTCTGTTACTTGAACTCTGTGAAACATTTATTTGTGCTGCAATTTCTGAGGCTGGTAACTCTAATGAATTTATCCTCTGCAATCAATCAATCAATCAAATGTATTAATAAAGACCTTCTTACATCAGCTGATGTCACAAAGTGCTGTACATAAATCTAGCCTAAAACCCCAAACAGCAAGCAATGCAGGTGTAGAAGCACGGTAGCTAGGAAAAACTCTTTAGAAAGGCCAGAACCTAGGAAGAAACCTAGAGAGGAACCAGGCTATGAGGGGTGGCCAGTCCTCTTCTGGCTGTGCCGGGTGGAGATTATAACAGAACATGGCCAAGATGTTCAAATGTTCATAGATGACCAGCAGGGTCAAATAAGAATAATCACAGTAGTTGTCGAGGATGCAGCAAGTCAGCACCTCAGGAGTAAATGTCATTAGGCTTTTCATAGCCGATCATTCAGAGTATCTCTACTCCATGCTTTTGTTGCTTCTAGGTTAGACTACTGCAATGCTCTTCTTTCCGGCTACCCGGATAAAGCACTAAATAAACTTCAGTTAGTGCTAAATACGGCTGCTAGAATCCTGACTAGAACCAAAAAGATTTTATCATATTACTTGAGTAATATGATCAAATTTTTTGGCTTCCTGTTCCTGCCCCCCGACACATAAACTACTGCAGCATAAATACTGGAGGCTGAGACAGGAGGGGTCTGGAGACACTGTGGCCCCGTCTGACGATGCCCCCGGACAGGGCCAAACAGGCAGGATATAACCCCACCCACTTTGCCAAAGCACAGCCCCCACACCACTAGAGGGATATCTTCAACCACCAACTTACCATCCTGAGACAAGGCCGAGTATAGCCCACAAAGATCTCCGCCATGGCACAACCCAAGGGGGGCGCCAACCCTTTGGATCTTTCATTGCACTCATCTGGCCCTTATTCCCACTGATTGTGTTTGTATATATGTGCCCTTTGTTCACCATGGTGCTGTCTATTATTGTTACAATGTCCATTGGTGCGTGTGAGTACCTGTGCTGTGTGTTTTGGGCTTTCGTGCCCTTGTGGATTGCGCAGATGGTTATGGGTCTCGTCCTGTGGGTTAATCATTGTGCGCTAGGGTTATTTATTCGAGGTACTCCTCACTCTTTTGTTTTGGGTTTCTACCCTGTGTTTTGTTACGTGTTTGTTTGGTCTTTGTCCCCGTGCCTTCACACGGCACGCCGTAATTTGGGGCTTAGTAAAAAAAAATATTACACATTCCTGCTCCTGTCTCCCAAATCTCTTCATACCATCGTGACAATACGTAACTTCAAAGATTTTATTGAGTTATTGTTCATGTAAGGAAATCAATACATTTAAATAAATGTATTAGGCCTTAATCGATGGATTTCACAGGAATACAGATATGTATCTGTTGGTCACAGATACCTTTAAAAAAAGAAGGTAGGGGCGTGGATCAGAAAACCAGCCACAGTATCTGGTGTGACCACCATTTGCCTCATGCAGTGCGATACATCTCCTTCGCATAGAGTTGATCAGGCTGTTGATTGTTGCCTGTGGGATGTTGTCCCACTCTTCTCCAATGGCTGTGCGAAGTTGTTGGATATTGGCGGGAACTGGAACACACTGTCATACACGTCGATCCAGAGCATCCTAAACATGTTCAATGGGTGACATGTCTGGTGAGAGTATGCAGGACATGGGAGAACTGGGACATTTTCAGCTTCCAGGAATAGTGTACAGATCCTTGCGACATGAATAATCATGCTAAAACATGAGAGGATGGCGGTGGATGAATGGAATGACAATGGGCTTCAGGATCTCATCAAAGTATCTCTGGATTCAAATTGCCATTGGGAAAATGCAATTGTTTTCATTTTCCGTAGCTTATGCATGCCCATACCATAACCCCTGCGCCACAATGGAGCACTCTGTTCACAATGTTGACATCAGCAAACCGCTCGCCCACACGACGCCATACAAATTCTTCCGTGAAGAGCACACTTCTCTAGCGTGCCAGTGGCCATTGAAGCTGAGCATTTGCCCACTGAAGTCAATTATGATGCCAAACTGCAGTCAGGTCAAGACCCTGGACAACGAGCATGCAGATGAGCTTCCCTGAGACCATTTCTGACAGTTTGTGCAGAAATTCCTCAGTTGTACAAACCCACAGTTTTATCAGCTGTCTGGGTGGCTGGTCTCAGACGATCCTGCAGATGAAGAGGCCGGATGTGGAAGTCCTGGGCTGGCGTGGTTACACATGGTCTGCAGTTGTGAGGTCTGGTTGGACGTACTGCCAAATTCTCTAAAACGATGTTGGAGGTGGCTTATTGTAGAGAAATGATTATTCATCTCTCTGGAAACAGCTCTGGTGGACATTCTTGCAGTCAGCATGCCAATTGCACGCTCCCTCAAAACCCTTCGACATCTGTGGCATTGTGTTGTGTAACAAAACTGCACATTTTAGGGTGGCCTTTTGTTGTCCCCAGCACAAGGTGCACCTGTGTAATGATTTAGATGTTTAATCAGCTTCTTGATATGCCATCTGTCATGTGGATGGATTATCTAGGCAAATGAGAAATGCTCACTAACAGGAATGTAAATAAATTTGTTCACAAAATTTGAGAGAAACGAGCATATGGAACATTTCTGGGATCTTTTATTTCAGCTCATGAAATATGGGACCAACACTTTACATGTTGCATTTATATTTTTGTTCAGTGTGTATGTAAGATTTTAACAATAATACACGCCGGGATGAGGTCAATGGTACAAATATTTGTATTGTGTAATGTGCAGAGAGAATATATTCCAATATCAGGATCATGGCCATGCTTCATAGAATGTACACCCATCCAAGCACCACTAAAACAGTAAGGAGCTTACTGCACCTAGTCATAGAAAAGAAAACACTAGAAATTGAACAAATATTTGACCCTTCATAGAAAGGGTTATGAAGTTAAGTTTGTACAACCAATTAACCCATCAACCAATCAATCAATTGTTTCCTCTTCTTGAGCAGGTGTTTGTGTAGTCTGAGGTCTGTGTGAGGGAGTTATGGTTATGGAGTGTTTGTCTGATGCTGGACTTGAGGATTCTCATCAGGACTTTATAGCTCTCCATCTCCTCCTGAGGGTGCTATTGAAAACAGAGAACAATAGTTAGACATCAATTTGAACTATGACTGCCACACACACTCACGCACACACCCACAGACTCACCCTGGTGAGTGCTTGTATCAGGCGTCGTAGCACAGCCTCCTCTCTCTGAGGACACAGACTGGTCACCTGACCCACACAACCCAGCAAACAGGACATGGTGTGGCGCTGGGGCTGCTGGGACAACATGCACACACATACACAATAGTTGCTGAGGAGGTTGAAGACCCCGAAGTAAGCCATGACACGGTCAAACGTGTATCAATGGTCTGACTGGGTCTCTCACCTTCGTTAACACACTGAGATGGTTCACGTGTTGAGATACTGAGGTCAACCTCTCTATGTCATCTGCACTCAGAACAGGCTCCTGGAGAGAGATAAAAAGAGAGTATAAAAAGCAGGAGAGTGTAAGAGAGTGAGAGTATAAAGGGAGAGAGATCTTTATCTGAGCCCTCTGACCTTGAGTTTCTCCAGCCAGGTCCACAATAGACAGCTGAGTACGTGCGGATCAGACTCTGTGACCAGTAGAGCCCAGGCACACTCACTGCTGTTCAGCTCCTCCTGTCAGTCAACACAGAAAGAACAGAGTGCAGTCAGGATTCCGGTTACTGGTAGGCAGCCCATGACAGATTAAGGTATCCCATTCCAATATGTTGTAATCATAGTTATGGTAAATTCCATTTCATTTAAGTCAATTCAGGAGGGCCCAAATCTTGAGATCCGCAGAATAAGCTTCAATGGCTTTAGTAGCTTAGTAACTTCCAGACAGTCTACACTACACCTCAGCTTGTGATAACCTGCTGTAACAGTTTATTACCTGTAGCAGTGCTGTCCTCTGTAGAACAGACTCTCCAGGGGGGTTTAGATCTGCCATCTCCTTGGCAACTGCCCGAGCCACTGAGGCCTGTCCGGACTTACGCTGGTTTTTACGTACCTTCAAAGCACAGGAAATAGTGTATTAAGAAATGTGCTTTATATTAAAAAGAGACACTTTTACTAGTATGCCCCCAGTAACACAGTCTGATACTCACCTCAATGTAAGAGTTGAATTTGTGAAACGCTGGAGCCCTCTTGGCAGTGCACTTTAAACTCTTCGAAGAACAGTTACTGTTGGTTGCCCCACTGCCTGCTGGGAGGTTGAGTCTTTGTGAGTCCTCAGGACTGGAACAGAGGCCAGCTGTAGGGGTGGGTAGGACTGGACTCATAGGTCTCAAGTCAGGTCTAATCTGCTCTAACCCAGGCCAGTCTCCCTTACTCCTATCTAGTACAGTACAGTATGAGCCCAACTCAAGATCCTGGAAGAAAATAAAGCAATGTGGTTAATTTCAAGGCTCTGAATGTTGCCAGTACCAATGCAGATTTTTCTAAACTCATGTTCAAGAATGTACCACCTGTAACCAGTAATGCCGGGGATACACTACTCAATTTCGCCACGAATTCGCTTTTGCCGAAACAAATTGTATTGAAATCCTTTGAACTTGGCCTATGATCAGTACGTCAGGACTCACATAGTTTGAGTGGGTGACACGAGCCTACCAGACAAGCTAAATTACTGCAACACTGAACCATGCATGAGAGCATCAGCTGTTCCGGACGACTGTGTGATCACGCTCTCCATAGCTGATGTGAATAAGACCTTTAAACAGGTCAACATTCACAAGGCCACAGGGCCAGACGGATTACCAGAACGTGTACTTCAAACATGCTGGCAAGTGTATTCACTGACATTTTCAACCTGTCCCTGACTGAGTCTGTAGTACCAACATGTTTCAAGCAGACCACCATATTCTGCATGCCCAAGAACACTAAGGTAACCTGCCTATATGACTACCGGCCCATAGCACTCACATCTGTAGCCATGAAGTGCTTTGAAAGGCTGGTCATGGCTCACATCAACACCATTATCCCAGAAACCCTAGACCCACTTTAATTTGCATACCGCCTCAACATATCACCCCTGTTCACTCATGACTGCATAGCCAGGCACGATTCTAACACCATCATTAAGTTTGCCGATGACACAACAGTGGTAGGCCCGACAACGATGAGACAGCCTATAGGGAGGAGACATGGCCATGTGGTGCCAGGATAACAACCTCTCCTTCAATGTGATCAAGACAAAGGAGATGATTGTGGACTACAGGAAAAGGAGGACCGACCATGCCCCCATTCTAATTAATGGGGCTGTAGTGGAGCAGGTTGAGAGCTTCAAGTTCCTTGGTGTCCACATCACCAACAAACTATCATGGTCCAAACACACCAAGACAGTCGTGAAGAGGGCACAGACAAAGCCTATTCCCCCACAGGAGACTGAAAAGATTTGGCATGGGTCCTCAGATCCTAAAAGAGTTCTACAGCTGCACCATGGAGAGCATCCTGACTGGTTGCATCACTGCCTGGTATGGCAACTGCTCAGCCTCTGACCGCAAGGCACTACAGAGGGTAGTGCGTACGGCCCAGTACACACTGGGGTCAGCTTCCTGCCATCCTGGACCTCTATATCAGGCGGTGTCAGAGGAAGGCCCTAAAAATAGCTGAAGACTCCAAACATCCTAGTCATAGACTGTGCTTTCATGGCAAGCGGTACCGGAGCGCCTAGTCTAGGTCCAAAAGGCTTCTTAACAGCTTCTACCCCCAAGCCATAAGACTCCTGAACAGCTAATCGAATGGCTACCCAGACTATTTGCATTGTCCACCCCCCCCCCTCTTTTATTCTGCTGCTACTCTCTGTTTATTATCTATGCATAGTCACTTTAACTCTACCTATATGTACATATTACCTCAATTACCTCGACTAACCGATGCCCCCGCACATTGACTCTGTACCTGTACCCCCTGTATATCGCCTCGCTATTGTTATTTTACTGCTGCTCTTTATTTTTTATTTTTTTTATTTTTTTTACTTATCTATTTTTTACTTAACACTTATTTTTCTCAAAACAGCATTGTTGGTTAAGGGCTTGTACACCTGTTGTGTTCGGCATGTGTGACAAATACAATTTGATTTGATTTGATGTGACTGAGATGATGGACAGGTTTGTGGAGCTGTGGAGAGAACACAGCTGCCTTTTCAATATTAAATGGTTTATATTACTTTCCCTCTGTAGAATAGAAAGTGCCCACAGCTGCCCAACCATTTGCGGGTATATATTCTGCGCATCCATCTCTTTTTTTATGTTTCTTCACAAAATAATGTGCACATTAATAAAGTAGCTTGCTGTTTGCATGTCTGTATTTTTTTCCTACGACAACCGAGAAACGTGGGGCAGGGTGAACTAGGAAATCATCCTGTAATGTGAGCACCCACATCCAGGGGTCGAGGATGGACGGAATGAAAGATTTGGGACAAGGTAATTGGAAAATGTGAACACGTCCAAGTTGTTCAGATTTTAGAAGACGTGTATACCCAGTCTAACCCTGATGTTAACCCTTACCTGTTTTACAGTGATCTTGCTGAGGTCTGAGTCACTGTAGCTGCGTTTATCCAGCAGTACCTGTCTCTTCCTCTCCAGAAACCCCTCTGGTTCGTCCCAGGAGGACACAGACCCTGACCCTCCCCAGGACCCCCTATGGATCTCACGGTGCAGGGGCAAGTACTGCTTGGCCACCAGGGTCTCCCTCACAGCCCTGCCAAGGGCCCGCAGTTCGGCCCTTCTCTCCAGCTCAGCATGCACCTCCGGAGAGGCAGGCAGGCCCAAGGCCAGAGCAGTAAGACGGCCACACAGCAGGTACACCACCTAGATGATGATCATCATGAAAACAGATAGCTTTTAGAAACAGATACAGGATCCCATGGGATACTGGAGAGAGTGGAAGATGGAGAGAGAGAGCATTCTTTCTAGTATTCTTTCTAACAATGATGTCTACTAATATTTCAGGATGTTGTGTATCCCTGGGGGGAAAAAAATCTGATTTCATGTAAACATTACAGGTTTTGAAAATATAGCTTGTCCCCCCAAAAATGTTGAGCTGCGGGACAGGGTAAATTAAGCCGCCTACAAATTTCTGTACTGAATGAGATATTAACACTACCTTTTTATCTTTATATTCAACACAATCACAAACGCTTTTTGCCTTTTAATAATTTTAAGCATCTTTTAACCCAGGCGTAGCACCCAACAAACACTACTTTAGGCCCAGCCCTGTTGTTAACTCATATCCCAGCTATAATGCCTTGCATTATGCCTGGGAAGAAAACACTTACATTTGCCATTGGCTCATCTTACCCCAAGGCAGGCATTTTGAATATATTAAATCCACACAGCTACAATGATATACTTTCATGCTAGGTTTAGGACCTCATGTCTAACTCTACATGGAACCCAGACCCTAGGAGTGGAGCAGGTCCCCACATGTCAAACCTCACTAGTTTGGATGACTGTGGGAGTGCTCCTAACAGTAATGTCCCACCCACCATCAGCCAGTGCCTAATGACAGTGACCATCGAAAGTGAAAAAGAAAGGAAATGCATGTGGATGAGAAGGGCATTGAAAGTGTCTGTAAGAATCATGGGGAGAAAGGTGATGTCAAAGCAGAGAATCAACCATGTTCCACTTTAAATGGGAGTGCAGGGATATTTGATATCAAAACACCTGCTGTGGAAGAGAGAATTGAAACATGCAATTTTAAAACACAAGAGCAGCAGACTTACTTTGCATGATAAAGTTGTACAGAACAATCTTAAAATGATATACTTTGCTTTAGATACAAGCATCATGTCCGTTATATTTATGGGGGGTCAATTAAGGAAGACATCCTCTTCTGCAAACCACTGGAAACCAGGACAACAGGAGAGGCTATTTTTAAAGTACTGGACTGTTTTTTGACATCAAATGGACTTTGGTGGTCAAGATGTATTGGTATCTGAACTGATAGAGCAAAACCATGACAGGGAGACATAGTGGAGTGGTAATGCACATGCAAGCAGTTGCTCCCGACGCCACTTGGGTACCCTGCAGCATCCACCGAGAGGCTCTTGCTGCCAAGGGAATGCCTGACATCTTGAAAGATGTTTTGGACACTACAGTGAAAATGGTTAACTTTGATAACTTCTTATGGCTGGATGGCAGTATTGAGTAGCTTGGATGAAAAGATGCCCAGAGTAAACTGCCTGCTACTCAGGCTCAGAGGCTGAGATATAGATTTGGATAGAAAACACTCTGAAGTTTCTAAAACTGTTTGAATGATGTCTGTGAGTATAACAAAACTCATATGGCAGGCAAAAACCTGAGAAAAATCCAACCAGGAAGTGGGAAATCTGAGGTTTGTAGGTTTGCATATCCAATATACAGTGGGATATTGGTCATTTTGCACTTCCTAAGGCTTCCACTTGATGTCAATAGTCTTTAAAACCTTGTTTGATGCCTCTACTGTGAAGAATGAGGGAAGGAGAGCTCTTTGAGTTAGGTGTCTGGCACGAGCTGAACATGCGCGGTCACGTGAGAGCGACCTGCTTTCCATCGCATTTCTGAAGACAAAGGAATTCTCCGGATGAAACATTATTGAAGATTTATGTTAAAAACATCCTGAAGATTGATTCTATACATCGTTTGACATGTTTCTACGAACTGTAATGGAAATGTTTGACTTTTCGTCTGAACTGCGCGTCATGAATGTGGATTACTGGACTGAACGCGCAAACAAAATGAAGATATTTGGACATAAATGATGGACTATATCGAACAAAACAAACATTTATTGTGGAACTGGGATTCCTGGGAGTGTATTCTGATGAAGATCATCAAAGGTAAGTGAATATTTATAACACTATTTCTGACTTCTGTTGACTTTATGGCTTATTTGAGCTCTAGGCACTGTACTCCGATTATAGCATGGTGTGCTTTTTCCGTAAAGTGTTTTTTTAAATCTGCCACAGCGGTTGCATTAAGGAGAAGTTTATCTAAAGTTCCATGTTTAATACTTGTATCTTTTATCAATGTTTATTATGAGTATTTCTGTAAATTGATGTGGCTCTCTACAAAATCACCGGATGTTTTGGAGGCAAAACATTACTGAACATAACGCGGCAATGTAAACTGAGATTTTTTTATATAAATATGAAGTCTACCGAACAAAACATACATGTATTGTGTAACATGAAGTTCTATGAGTGTCATCTGATGAAGATCATCAAAGGTTAGTGATTAATTCTATCTCTATTTCTGATTTTTGTGACTCCTCTCTTTGGCTGGAAAAATGGCTCTGTTTTTCTGTGAATAGGTGCTGACCTAACATAATCGTTTGTGGTGCTTTCGCCGAAAAGTCTATTTGAAATCGGACACTGTGGTGGGATTAACAAGAAGTGTATCTTTAAAATGGTGTAAAATACTTGTATGTCTGAGGAATTTTAATTATGAGATTTCTGTTGTTTTGAATTTGGCGCCCTGCACTTTCACTGGCTGTTGTCATATCGATCCCGTTAACGGGATCTCAGCCGTAAGAAGTTTTAAAGCAACTTTCGTGTATTTTCTGAATTTTGCAATGATATGGGCAGTGACCATGTAACGCTTCTACAACATACAGAAGTGCGCTGGTTATCAAGGGGAAAAGTATTGACATGTTTTTTTAAATTGAGAAACAAAGTTTTCTTTACTGACCATAATTTTCACTTTTCTGCAAGCTTGCATAAGTTTCTCACACGACTGGCTTATCTGGGTGATGTTTTTTTCTCTCCTGAATGATCTGAATCTAGGATTACAGGGACTCTCCGCAACTATATTCAATGTGCGGGACAAAATTGAGGCTATGATTAAGAAGTTGGAGCTCTTCTCTGTCTGCATTAACAAGGACAACAGACGGGTATTTCCATCATTGTATGATTTTTTGTGTGCAAATTAACTCAAGTTTATGGACAATGTCAAATGTGATATAGCGAAGCACCTGAGTGATCTGGGTGAGCAATTACACAGGTACTTTCTCGAAATGAACGACACAAACAACTGGATTCATTATCCCTTTCATGCCCTGCCTCCAGTCCACTTACCGATATCTGAACAAGAGAGCCTCATTGAACTTGCAACAAGCGGTTCTGTGAGAATAGAATTTAATCAGAATTTAATCTGGATAGGGCTGAGCTCAGAGTATCCTGCCTTGGCAAATCGTGCTGTTAAGACATTGATGCCCTTAGCAACCACTTATCTATGTGAGAGTGGATTCTCAGCCCTCACTAGCATGAAAACTAAATACAGGCACAGACTGTGTGGAAGATTATTTAAGACTGAGACTCTCTCCAATACAACCCAACATTGCAGAGTTATGTGCATCCTTTCAAGCACACCCTTCTCATTAATCTGTGGTGAGTTATTCACAATTTTTGATGAACAAATAAGGTTTTAAGATGGCTAAATAAAGAGCAAAATTATTGATTATTATTATATTATTTGTGCTCTTTGTCACTTCCCACGAGCCGGGTTGTGACAAAAACTCACACTCATTCTTATGTTTAATAAATGTATCGTATAGTGTGTGTGTGACAGGCTTACAATGATGGTAAAAAACAACATTTGAGAGTGTGCTGACCCTGGTGATAGAGGGGGTATGTAGCTGGAGGTTGAATGTTTGAAGGGGTACAGGACGATAAAACGTTTGGGAACCACTGCTCTAACACAATGAATTCATTTGACTTGATGAAAATCCTTTTTTTTTACCCAACTTGCTTTCCACTTTTTCCATGTGGTTTCTTCCTTCACAGACTCCATGAAATAAGGACTTCTTGCTCAATTTTGTAAAATGATTCATTTTGTATATGGTTTCCTAGAAGCAAGGTTTGGCTCAACTTACCCCACTCTCCCCTACATGACAACTTACCCCACTCTCCCCTACTTGACAACTTACCCCACTCTACCCTACATGACAACTTACCCCACTCTACCCTACATTACTTATTACCTAAAAGAAAGATAGTGTTGCCAAAATAATTATACAAAAAAGACACCTTGGGAGTGTGCCTGAGGGTGCGGGACTCCTGGCCATGGAGGAGGAGGGCCTGACGGTGCAGGTACTGCAGCAGGGTGAACTGGGCCCCGTGGCGCAGGCTGAAGTCAGGGTACTGGGCCAGCTGAGGGCCCAGAAGACGAGCAAAGTCAAACACCAGGCTGATCTGGTCCCTGGTCTGGATGGAACAGGGACGTTTGATACGCACGTAGTGGACCGCCTCACTGGGGCTCACACGCAGAGTGTAGACCAGGTAGCAGGCTATCAGGACACCTGTCAACAATGACAGGAGGTGTGCCCATTTTTGCAGGATCGTTTATGGACAATATGTTTCTGATTTCAGTCAATGTATATTCTAAATTAAGTGAACAATAAAGACAATTGATGTACTCAGAACCGTATTCTCCAAAAATATACACACACCTGTCCTCCCCAAGCCTGCGTGACAGTGCACCGCCACCTTCCCTTCTTTCACAGCGAAGGCTAACACCTTTACTCCATCCATCATCCCCACGAGAGACGACACACCGAAGTCCGGCATGCCAAAGTTGAAGAAGAAGACTGCACCACAAGCACACACACACACACACACAGAGAAGGAAAGACAAGAACATATATTTAATTTACGAAAGGCCACAGAGACAATCCTAAAGTAAAGTGTGTATTGTAGATATACTCTAGGTATAAATACAGTATAGTCTTACTATTATTCTCCATAAAGGTTTGTGGGGAGTAAGTGAATCCAGTGTCTGGCTCCAGTGGAGGGCCACAGTGAGCATGCTCCCCAGGCAACTGCATGTTGATGATGGACTTGATGTTCAGCCTGGTCAGAGAGAACAGGAGCAGTTAGAGGAGAAAGAGGGTGGACACGCGAACACACGTCGGCAGACATGCAGGCATGCACATATACATGACTATTTACCGTTGGAACTGCTCTATGATGTTGTATTTCTTGATGAGGTGAGAAGAGGGTCGTGCCATGGCCACAATGTCATCAGTCACCCTGCGAACAGAACAGAAGTGAATATAGAACGTCCAATCATCACTCCCTTCCCATGCAGATCTCTCCCTCCCCACCTCTTTCTCTTCTGTATCTCCTTCCCTCCTTCCCTCCTTCCCTCTCTCTCCCCCTCAACCCCCTCCTCACCAGTGTGAGAAGAGTCCCTGTACAGCTTGTTGGCTGGGCCTCCAGCAGGCTGGTCCTTCATAGCGGCAGTCCCATCCTCCGCAGGCCAGTAGGCAAATGATCTTGGGTGGGATGGCCTTCACCAGATTCTCTCTGGCCTGGGAGTAGGCTGGGCGAGGCACCGGCACCGTGGGCATAGTGGATAGTATGTACCGTAGTGGGGGTTGTTCACAGAGTCAGTTTAAACCTTAGAACTGAAGTCAATTGTTGAACCCTATGGAGGACAAGCTAGCTCCTTGGTCCAGTGGACAATATTATATGATGAAGTGCAGGGTTATAGTGTGTAGTGTACTGTGGTGGCTGGCCTTATGCAGACACCTGAAGTCATTTGTTGACTTCTAGAGGGACAAGATAGCCTCTTGGTCCAGTGGGAGGGGAGAAACAGGTGCAGTGCAAGTACCAGGAGTAGTTCACAGACTTAGCTCAGCCTCATGCAGAGATGTAAAGTCAATATGCCCTCAAGAACAATAAGTTGGTTAATTTGGAAGTATCCTACTGTACATACAGTATGCAGGTGGCTAGGTCTAAAGTTACTGACAGAGTTCTGTAGGGTTACAGAATTGGTGAACTTCACCTACGGGACTGTGTGGTAAATGAAGAGTCCAGTAGCTGGTACAATTGGAAAAGTAAAGAGAATATAGTCAATAAATGTTGCAGATATGTCTCTCTATCACAGTATTATAAACATTCTAGTGACTAGATTGACCAGCATCGTACCAAGACAGTTGATTGCTTAAAACCCTTTAACTGTATCTTGTTTAAAACATATTTAACCTTAAATTCCTATTACTAAAAACTCAAATAAGAACTTCCGATATTTTTTATTTATTTTTACACTATGATTCTTGAAAATCCAATATCTTGAAAACTTGACTGCTGACATTCAAAATATTTTGCGACTGTATCAACAGGTGGACTGTTTTTTTTAATCAAAAAGATAGTTTGAGTGGAGTGCCCCTTTAAATCTGAATATTGATTAATTGACCCAATGGGTCGTACAATGTGGTTTAACCTATTTATGTTGCCAAATCAATCATATTTTTCACCAAAATAAATGCACCCTATTCTTAGTCCACCATACGTTTCTACTGACATATCAGTCGCCTGGTTGAGCACATTTATTTTTAAAGTATTGCGTTTTAGCCTTTTTACATTTTAACTATTTATTTTCATATTCCTACTCTTCAAGGTCTCTACTAACAGGAATATTGCAATATAAATCTCTCAACAAATTAAATCCTGCCGTTTATCCCATACCTTTGGTGACTGATTTAGAGTTTTCTTACAGCCATCTTAGTGGGCAAAGTTAGAGTGCCAAAACACTGAACTGCAGCAAACAAAAAGGATACAAATTATGGAAATTGATGCAGGAGGACTGGGGTAGTTGACAAATCAAGTTCAAGTGAAGATGTTTTTGTCCCCAAAAAATGAGTAATTGTCAAACATGCTCTACCAGCTGGTTGAGAATAGGGCTAAAGTAAGGTGCAATTATTTAATCAATCTAATTGGATGATAATAACAATATATTTTTGTGCGGCACAACACCATACAACTTTACTTGCATTAAAGTGCCATTAATTAATTGACTGATAATAATAATTAATTGACTGATAATAATAATCTCTTTCTGATTCATTTTATGTACATTAATTTAAAACAATACCCTTCTCTGTATCGTGTCTTACCTTTGTGGTGACATCTCAGAGAGAGGCGAGCTCCATTTCACACACACACACACACACACACACACACACACTGCTGTGTGCCGGCCCAGGACCTCTAAGCCTTATTAGCTGTCATAATAACATTAGAACAGACATTCACAAATCATAGTAATCTCTGTTATATAAGACCTATACTGTACTCCTTTCCACGCCTTGCCTACATGAACCTTATCCTTCTCAGCCATCTTGACACGTTTTGATTATGTCTTTAAGTGTTGCTGTGATTGTGATATTGCAACATACAGTATGTGCACAATCGGAAAGCTAAAGAAGATATTATTTCACTATTGTTGACGTGACATTAGCACAATAAAAATTATTTACTGCATCTTGCAATTAAAATTGCATTACTATTCTGTTCCTAAATACAAGAAAATTGAATAGGTCAATTCTATCCCAATAGAGACATACATAAAGATGAGTGGAAACATTTTATTGAGACCACATGCAGCATGAGGCAGTGTCCATGAGAGGTCAGTATGTATCTGTTGTGAAAAGGGTTTTCAAAACAGCCTGAAATCCAGGGGCGCAACTTTTACTGGGGGCGGTGTCCTGAAGGACCATGTGGATGCCTCAGAGCGGTCAGGTAGGCTGTTTGGCAGTTTCAGCCAGCTGAATTCAGGACCGTGGGGACACCACAGAGTGTGCAGACAGTCTGCGTGAATGCAAAGCTTCTGAAAAGGCACAGTGTTGCTGTCTGCAGCTGCTGTCTCTGTGTGTGTTGCGCAGAAACTGGCTAATCTTTATTTGACTTGTGTAGCTGGCAATGTAACTGCTTTTTGACTTAACAGAAAAAAGTATTTAATTCCAGCGCTGAGCTAGTTGTGTAACTGACATGTAACGTTAGCTACAGTAATGTTTCATCCCCTCTCGACTGAAGTTCTGTCTGAAGAGAATGAACTAGTGAGCTAGTAGCTAATGTAACAGTATAACTTTAAACCGTCCCCTCACCCCGACACGGGCGCGAACCAGGGACCCTCTGCACACATCAACAACAGTCACCCACGAAGCAGCGTTACCCATCGCTCCACAAAAGCCACGGCCCTTGCAAAGCAAGGGGCAACACTACTTAAGTCTCAGAGCAAGTGACGTAACTGATTGAAATGCTACTAGCGCGTACTCGCTAACTAGCTAGCCATTTCACATCCGTTACACTCACCCCCCTTTCAACCTCCTCCTTTTTCCGCAGCAACCAGTGATCCGGGTCAACAGCATCAATGTAACAGTATAACTTTAAACCGTCCCCTCGCCCCAACACGGGCGCGAACCAGGGACCTTCTGCACACATCAACAACGGTCGCCCACGAAGCATCGTTACCCATCGCTCCACAAAGACCACGGCAACACTACTTAAGTCTCAGAGCAAGTGACGTAACTGATTGAAATGCTACTAGCGCGCACCCGCTAACTAGCTAGCCATTTCACATCCGTTACACTCACCCCCCTTTCAACCTCCTCCTTTTTCCGCAGCAACCAGTGATCCGGGTCACGGCACCAATGTAACAGTATAACTTTAAACCGTCCCCTCGCCCCGACCCGGGCGCGAACCAGGGACCCTCTGCACACATCAACAACAGTCACCCACGAAGCAGCGTTACCCATCGCTCCACAAAAGCCACGGCCCTTGCAAAGCAAGGGGCAACACTACTTAAGTCTCAGAGCAAGTGACGTAACTGATTGAAATGCTACTAGCGCGTACCCGCTAACTAGCTAGCCATTTCACATCCGTTACACTCACCCCCCTTTCAACCTCCTCCTTTTTCCGCAGCAACCAGTGATCCGGGTCAACAGCATCAATGTAACAGTATAACTTTAAACCGTCCCCTCGCCCCAACACGGGCGCGAACCAGGGACCTTCTGCACACATCAACAACGGTCGCCCACGAAGCATCGTTACCCATCGCTCCACAAAGGCCACGGCAACACTACTTAAATCTCAGAGCAAGTGACGTAACTGATTGAAATGCTACTAGCGCGCACCCGCTAACTAGCTAGCCATTTCACATCCGTTACACTAACACAGCCAGTTCAGCTCTAGTCTCTAGCTATCTGTCACGTAGCTGTTTCTAACAGCTGTTGTGTGTATGAAATGTTTTGTAGCTTTTTTGTCCCATTACAATGGAAGTAAATGCACTTGGATAGTTTTCGTCAGCTGTTGTACAATTAGAGCTAGCCAAAAGATGGCTAACGTTAGCTAGCTAGCTCACTGACTTTAGCTATTAGTTTTGCCTCCACCACACTAGACCTGAATCAAACGATGAAACCAGCAGTCAAACGATTTGAAGACCGATATTCAGATGTTTTTTTTTTACAGCGCAATGTGAGTTTTTATTAGTCAGTATAGCAATTTAACATTATTGATCTGTCAGTTTCCCTAGCTAATTCCCTACTTTTCACACTGACATGGTATAAAGAGCTCTACAGGCTTCACTGTCATGGTTCAAAGTCAGTACACAACACTATGCTCATCATGTCTTAGCAGGATTAGATGGTGACAGTTGTCCCAGCAGGGTCAGACAGCCAGGGAAGACCAGTTTACGGAGCTCAAGTGAATTTTTCATTATATTATAACAATCAGTGAACGGACACAAAGTTCCATCTTGAGTTGGTGGGTAGTCTACAGTCTGGAATCTGGGAATAATAATCATTTCAATTACTGAACCATTGATTCTATTATTGGATAATGTAATGTATGGGGACCAAGGTGATTCTTTGTCATGCTTCATCTGAGCAGGATCAGATGGTGACAAGGGTTTCAGCAGGGTAAGGTAACCAGGGAAGTCCAGTCTGTGACGGTGCTGAGGTGAACTTTTGTAGATACTTTATTCTCCCTGTGCAGCAAACACTTGACAAGCCAGAAGCTTCAAAGATTGAAACTATTTTAAGGCAGTCTGACAAACCTCAAATTGATTTCCAAACTGTATCCAAGCTTGAGAGGCTTTTCCTGATGACACAAAATATGTCAAGAAAAATTTGAGGAAGACCTGGGAGACACTATTGATGATGAGGAATGGATACAGACCCCTTGGAATTTTCCACATGTTGTTAGGTTACAGCCTTATTCAAAAATTGATGAAATAGTTTTTTTCCTTCATCAATATACACACAATACCCCATAATGACAAGGCAAAAACAGTTTTTTACAAATTATTGCAAATGTATAAAAATAAAAATAAATGAAATGTTGCATTTACATAAGCATTCAGACTCTTTACTCAGTACTTTGTTGAAGCACCTTTGTCAGCGATTACAGCCTTGGTTCTTCTTGGGTATGATGCTACAAGCTTGGCACAACTGTATTTGAGAAGCTTTTCCCACTCCCGCAGATCCTCTCAAGCTCTGTCAGGTTGGATGGGGAGCGTTGCTGCATAGCTATTTCCAGGTCTTTACAGAGATGTTTGATTGGGTTCAAGTCCGGGGCAAGCCAGTTGATAGTTGCTCTGGCTGGTCCACTCAAGGACATTCAGAAACTTGTCCCGAAGCCACTCCTGCGTTGTCTTGGCTGTGTGCTTAGGGTTGTTGTCCTGTTGGAAGGTGAACCTTCACCCCAGTCTGAGGTCCTGAGCGCACGGGAGCAGGTCTTCATCAAGGACCTCTGTGTACTTTGCTCCTTTCATCTTTCCCTTGATCCTGACTAGTCTCCCAGTCCCTGCCACTGAAAAACATCCCCACAGCATGATGCTGCCAGCACCATGCTTCACCGTAAGGATGGTTCCAGGTTTCCTCCAGACTTGACACTTGGCATTCAGGCCAGAGAGTTCAATCTTGGTTTCATCAGAACAGAGAATCTTGTTTCTCAGTAACTGAGAGTATTCTGTCAAAGAGTATGTTCTTTTATCTCGGAATGTCTACAGATTCTCCCTTCTACCTGTTTTTGTTAGCTTGGAAATGTTGATACTGGAGAATATTATCAGAAGAAACTGTGTAACCTAGCAATTACAGCGGCAAGAAAGGCATTGAAGGGTGGTTATCCTCCTACAATGTCACAGTGGATGGCCGAAATGTGAATTTATGTATCACTAGATTTTATTTATTACAAGGTTAAGTTTGTACTGTGCAACTTTTATAAGGTCTGTGTGCCTTATATGGAATACTGTATGACAAAAGGGGTCTGTATTGAAAACATTCAGGGTTTTTTGTCCAGCAGTCACAAATATATATATTTTTTCATGGCACACGAGACTCCTGTCTGATTTCCGCTTGTCTCAGTGGACTAATCCATTGAGGAGGCCGCAGGGATTTCACGATCCAAGAATATTGGGATTGTGGCTCAGATACACAAGGCACGTCTCTCTCCAGAATGCGCTCTCTCCCGCCATTCCGTTGTTTTATAACTTTATTGTGTGCACTGTTTGCTGTGTCTATCAATTTCTAATCTGCAATGTTTGTTTGATTATGGTAATTTCTGTTAATGCATTCATTATTACAGTTATTTACCGTTCTCGTTGTCAGATTGGACGTGTGTTTTGCAGAACTCACAACCTATACTACACTTGTGAGAAACAAGTTTTTGTTTATTTCATGACCTTTATGAGTTTTGATAGTCTTTTGTTTGAAATGCTCCTGTCTACGTTGAGTAAGGACGCGCACATGATTACGCATATAGAAGTAGGACTAGTCTACCTGGCCTGCGTGCAAATGTAGGCCTATAAATGTTCCTATTTGGGGATGTCTGATAGTATTTCTGATTGTCTTAACTCACCACCACCAGTGAGCTGTGGAGCTTCTCAAAGTAATTTTTCTTCACCTCAAACAGCATGAAATGGAAAAATGTAATTCCCTGATCCAGTGGAAACGTCATAAAATACCTGATGACTTTTTATCCCTTGGACAAATAGTCTACAGCTGTCTGTCCCAAGCTCACTGGCCAGGGAAACTCTTGGGGGCACAGAATATTTTATACAATGTTTCAAGTTTGCTAGCATGAGTTTTGGGCAAGCCAGTTGATAGTTGATACAATGTTTCAAGTTATTTGCAGACAGACCATGCGTAGTCAATGGATATTTAATTTTATCAGGATATTTCCTACCAGGCTGCAATGTTGTTATGTGTTGGCTTTATGAAGGTTATTCTTACATAGTTGGCAATGGCAATGTTACTTTTAGATTTGTATAATTTTAATTTAGATTTAGACAGATTGTTGATTAACCACAGACAATGCTTTTGAAATACAAGACTATTATAAATTAAATGAAACTTTTCCACGAAAATGTGCATACATAAATTATAACTGGCACGCAGATTGGTAGAAATGGTAAGATAAATTGAAAAGGTTGTCGACTGCTGGTGTAGCCGATTACTGGCAACTTCAGGAGCTTAAAGGCAGAATCTGTTAAGGCCAGGAGGAGGGTCGGGAACAGGTTGTTTCTTCTAGTTAAGATATCTTGATCTCCGGCTCCCTCTTGAGACATTTGTGTGTGTTAATTTTTTAATCAAACAGCCTAGTTGATTTTAATAAAACACATGGGGTATACACCTGTATATGAAAAAATACACGTGTAAAAATTTGGACCAATTGGTTGGTCAAAAGAAAAGACTACTCTTGGTCGACCAAGATAATTTTTTAGTCAAGAACAGCCCTAGTAGAAATGCAGGAAATTAGCTTTAGATGCCACCAAAAATTGATGGAGGACCCCCAACACTTCTAAAACCAAAGTTGCGCCCCTGAGCTGAAATCACACATGATTAGGTGTGATTAGGACAATTTTTAGAGTAACTACTTTAAATACAATGTACAGTAATCCCTCGTTTATCGCGGGGGTTACGTTCCGAAAATGACCCGCGATAAGTGAAATCCGCGAAATAGAAAACTTTTTTTTTTTTTACAATTAGCAACTATTACATGTATACAAATACAGTGACTCACGTGTAGGCCGTTTCACTGCTCTTCAGAGCGTTTCGTCGACATTATGGGTTTAGGAGATGTTCGAAATTACAAGATAATTTGGCCAACTTAATGTAAATTTGCCAAGCTGTTTTATGTACGTACACATAACTGCACGAGACGACAAAATGATAGCACAATTCGTAGCATGTTTTGATACAAGAAGCGGGAGTGAGTTTTTAGCGAATCAGAATGCAGAGCACAATGCACCAAAAAAAAAAAAAAAATGCATTATGAAAATCCGCGAAATAGCGAATCCGCGATAAGTGAACCGCGAAGTGGCGAGGGATCACTGTATAACTACTCTAGGATTAGGGTAAGGGTAAGGGACATACACTACACGACCAAAATCATGTGGACACCTGCTCTTTGAACATCTCATTCCAAAATCATGGGCATTAATATGCAGTTGGTCCCACCTTTGCTGCTATAACAGCCTCAACTCTTCTGGGAACGCTTTCCACTAGATGTTAGCATTAGTGAGGTTGAGCGATTAGCCCTGACTCACAGTCGGTGTTCCAATCCATCCCAAAGGGGGTTGAGGTCAGGGCTCTGTGCAGGCCAGTCAAGTTCTTCCACACAGATCTCGACAAACCATTTATTTATGGACCTTGCTTTGTGCACGGGGGCATTGTCATGCTGAAACATGAAAGGGCCTACCTAAAACTGTTTTCACAAAGTCGGAAGCACAGAATTGTCTAGAATGTCCTTGTATGCTGTATCGTTAAGATTTCCCTTCACTGGAACTAAGGGGGCCTAGCCCAAACCATGACAAACAGCCCCAGACCATTGTTCCTCCTCCACCAAACTTTACAGTTGGCACTATGTATTCGGACAGGTAGCGTTCGCCTGTCATCCGCCAAACCCAGATTTGTTTGTTGGACTGCCAGATGGTGAAAAGTGATTCATCACTCTAGAGACCGCATTTCACTGCACCAGAGTCCAATGGCGGCGAGCTTACGACCACTCCAGCCAACATTTGGCATTGCGCATTACGATCTTGTGTACTGCTGCTCAGCCATGGAACTGAGCTCTTCAGTAAGGCCATTATACTGCCAATGTTTGTCTATGGAGATTGCATGGCTGTGTATTCAATCTTATACACCTGTCAGCAACGGGTGTGGCTGAAATAGCCAAATACACTAATTTGAAGGGGAGTCCACATACTTTTGTATATATATAATAGTTTTTATTTGTTATTATTTATTTATTTTTGATGGACAGTTTGATTCAGTACATTTATGTTGTTCAGTTGTCTGTGTGATAAACAGTGGACAGAGAGCAATTCCAATTAAACATACAAAGTTAACACTTGGTCAATTTGTAATGAAACAATTTTTTTAAATAAATAACAACAATACAATACAAAAACAATACAAATGGCCGCTAAATACAAATGGCCTCTCCCATCAGTGGGTGCTCTGATCAGTGGGTGCACTCGCCCCGAAATCGTCATTCTACCATTTCCTCTTGCAATACATCCCTCCAATCTACCATGGTGTCTCACTAGGAACTTGAACCTCCTCATCTGCAATATCTCTGCCAAAATTGCCCCCCGAAAAGCACAAGGATATTTTCCTGTTGACTGACTGTGGTCCTTCATATCCCCCAACAACACAATTTACAGATCCAACCGAGCCCCAATATTATGCATTGATAGAAAGTACTTAAGTAAAAGTAGTTTTTGGGGGTATCTGTACTTTATTTGATTATTTATATTTTTTCCACAACTTTTACTTTTATTTCATTACATTCCTAAAGAAAATGATGTATATTTTACTCTATACAGGATAACGACTCTAAGCACACAGCCAAGAAAACAGAGAAGTGGCTACAGGACAAGTCTCTGACTGTTCTTGAGTGGCCCAGCCAGAGCCCAGACTTGAAACCGATCTAACAAACCCTGGAGAGACCTGAAAATAGCTATGCAGAGACACTCCCCATCGAACCTGACAGAGCTTGAGAGGATCTGCAGAGAAGAATGAGAAAAACTCCCCAAATACTGTACAGGTATGCCAAGCTTGTAGCATCATAGCCAAGAAGACTCAAGGTTGAAATCTCTGCCAAAGGTGCTTCAACAAAGTACTGAGTAATGGGTCTGGATACTTATGTAAATGTGATATTTCCGTTTTTTTTAATACATTAGCAAAAATGTATAAAAAACGTTTTTTTGCTTTGTCATTATGGGGTATTGTGTGTACATTGATAAGGATTTTTCTTTTATTTTATCCATGTTAGAATAAGGCTGTAATGTAACAAAATGTGGAAAAAGTCAAGGGGTTTGAATTCTTTCCGAATGCGCTGTATGTTGGTCATTTTAATTAAAGACATTTATGATTTTTAATTGGTGGCAGACAAACAAATTCCTTCCTTTCTTTTTTTAAGTAATTGCCTCTTTCATTTTTGTGGCAGAGTTGCGATGAGTTGGTTATAATTTTGAATTGAGTATAGGCTTACATCTCCATACACCTTAATGAATTGTTTGTGTGCTCATTTTACCATTATTGTTTACAATGTCATTCATAAACATGATACTTTCATTTTACATTGTCTCCAAGAAAATTGGTTGATCCTCTATCCGTACATTAGAGTTTAGCCGTATTATTTTCTGTAAAATATGTTCTGCCTCTTTGTCACGTTCTGACCTTTATTTCCTTTGTTTTGTCTTTATTTAGTATGGTCAGGGCGTGAGTTGGGGTGGGCAGTCTATGTGTGTTTTTCTATGTTGGGGTTTTGTGTTCGGCCTGGTATGATTCTCAATCAGAGGCAGCTGTCAATCGTTGTCCCTGATTGAGAATCATACTTAGGTAGCCTGGGTTTCACTTTTGGTTTGTGGGTGTTTGTTTCCGTGTCAGTGTTTGTTGCCACACGGTACTGTTTCGTTTGATCATCGTTTATTGTTTTTGTTCCTGTGTTCAGTTTTTGGATTTATATTAAAGACATGAACACTTACCACGCTGCGCTTTGGTCCGATCCTTCTACCACCACAGACGATCGTGACACTCTTCTGGAGGATAAAATTTGAATTGTATAGCCAAATTTGCATGGCTTCACTTAAAAGGGAGAATACTTTAATGCACCAGAAATGTGTGGTTTTAATCTGTATAACAGCAAAGAGCCCACTTTTAAACATTGGGTGTGCCTCTCATATCTACACTTGACACGTATATGCAACTTCTGCTATCAGAATATGCGTTGAAGATTGCATTGAAAAGACAGGTCTAGATGCACAAACATCACTTTGTGGTCTGATCATGTTCAGATCTGGCTGACCACTTCAGGAGGTGGTCAGGGATGCATTGTGTGCAGATTTCTCCTCAGTCTGGATGCAATCAGGCTACTGAAAGTGCATACAGTGGGCGAGGTCATATGTACCCCTCCCACAAGTCTCCAGAAAATGTGTGTTTTGGGACCGAGAGGCACCTTTTCATTAGGGTGTGAGAAACGTGTTTGCTGCACTCATAAATGCTAGCCAGCTAGCTAATATTTAGAAAAACGATTTTTTGGTGTGGTTAAGTTATGCTGACCAGTTTGCAATCCCATTACATCACAGCTCTACCAGACCCGGCCCATGACAGCACAGCTCATCCAGACCCGGTTCAGTCTGCTTTCCACAAGACACTGGGAGATTTATTCACCTTTCAGCAGAACTTAAATCTGCTTGACATCTATGGCAAGCCTGGAAAATGGTTGTCTAGCAACAATCATCAATCAATTTGACAGAGCTTTATTCTAACGTATTGATTCTGTAACCGATGTGAAATGGCTAGCTAGTTAGCGGGGTGCGCGCTAATAGCTTTCAATCGGTAACGTCACTCGCTCTGAAACCTTGAAGTAGTTGTTCCCCTTGCTCTGCAAGGGCCGCGGCTTTTGTGGAGTGATGGGTAATGATACTTCGTGGGAGGCAGTTGTTGATGTGTGCAGAGGGTCCCTGGTTCGAGCCCAGGTAGGGGCGAGGAGAGGGACGGAAGCTTAACTGTTACATTGATGCTGTTGACCCGGATCACTGGTTGCTGTGGAAAAGGAGGAGGTCAAAAAGGGGGTGAGTGTAACGGATGTGAAATGGGTAGCTAGTTAGCAGGGTGCGCGCTAATAATGTTTCAATCGGTGACGTCACTCGCTCTTAGACCTTGAAGTAATTGTTCCCCTTGCTCTGCAAGGGCCGAGGCTTTTGTGGAGCGATGGGTAACGATGCTGTGAGGGTTACTGTTGTCTATGTGTGCAGAGGGTCCCTGGTTCGAGCTCAGGTAGGGGCGAGGAGAGGGACAGAAACTCTACTGTTACATCTGGGGTGTGAAAACTTATGCAAATGACATATTTCTGTATTTATTTTTCAATACATTTGTAAATATTTCTAAAAACGTGTTTTCACTTTGTCATTATGGTGTAGTGTGTGTAGATGAGTGAGATGTTTTATTTATTTAATCTATTTTGAATTCAGGCTGTAACACAACAACATGTGGAATACCGCAAGGGGTATGAATACTTTCTGAAGGCACTGTATGGCATTGTGTTAAATATATTCAGTACCAGTCAAAAGTTTGGACACACCTACTCATTCAAGGGTTTTTCTTTATTTTGACTACTTTCTACATCAAAACTATGAAACAACTCATTTGGAATCATGAATTAACCAAGGAAGTGTTAAATAAATCAAAATATATTTTATACTTGAGATTCTTCAAAGTAGCCACCCTTTGCCTTGATGACAGCTTTGCACACCCTTGGCATTCTCTGAACCAGCTTCATGAGGTAGTCACCTGGAATGCATTTCAATTAACAGGCGTGCCTTGTTAAAAGTTAAATTGTGAAATTTCTTTCCTTCTTAATGCGTTTGAGCCAATGAGTTGTGTTGTGACAAGGTAGGGTTTGAATACAGAAGATAGTCCGATTTGGTAAAAGACAATATGTGACCGGCCACCTTAATTCGGTTTTATGTAGCAAAATTTGAAAGTGTTTTTTACATTGGATCAAATCAGAGACACAGAGCTACAAAGTGGTATATCATACACTGCATTTGAGGAACAATGGGAAAGTAATTCTGCTTTGAAAGTTGATGAACTTGTAACCTCACTTTTGAGAAAGTGGACTTTGAATGTTTTGGTACATACTGGAGAGTTCTTCTTTGTCTACACCCATTCATCATCGTTCACACATTCTTAAGCTTTAGCCCCCACCCAAACTCTGACCATTTTACTTGCCCTAGCAGAGCTGGTTAGGCTGTTTTCATGTTATCCAGAGTTTTGGTGACTGTAGCTGTGCTGATGGCAACAATTTAATTATGCTTTTTAGCCAACGTTTACTGACACCGGCCATCTTCAAGGGGTCTTGTGAGTTCGTAAATTCATCAGTTATTCTGCACTCTGGCACACTCAGAAGAGAATGCTCTGAAATCGGAGTAGATGGCCAAGTTGAATTTACGAAAGCAGCCAAAATGGTTACTTGCATAGTGGAGTCTTTAGTTAAGACATATAGCTAGCTAGCTAGCTAAACAATGAACCATAATCACAACTCATGATGTTACTACCCTGCATGAATCTGCAGGTAGCTAACCAACATCTATCAACAGTTGGCGCAGTGACATTCTATTGAAATGGATACTTGCATAGTGGAGTCTTTTGTAAAGACATGTAGCTAGCTAGCTAACTAATCAATTCACCATAATCCCAACTCATGACGTTACTACCCTGCATGAACTGCAGGTAGCTAACCAACCAGGTTCAATGAAACCACCTTCTGTCAAAATTACAAATGTGTAATATCTGAAAATGTAGCTAGCTAGACTATCTTACCCGTATACATCATGGATGGACGCGTCTCCTGTCGGATGCCATGGTTGCCCTTAGTTTGAAGATGTAATCCAGAGACAGGTGTTCTCTCCATCTCCTTAGCTAGCATACTCGAATTCCACTGATCTCGACAACTCGGTCTTCCAGAAAGTGGAGAGCAACACTTTTTTTTAAAGTCGCGTTAGACAGGATTACATAGACATACTGACCAGCTCAAAAAGACAGAAAATCAAATCAAAATCAAATCAAAATTATTTATATAGCCCTTCTTACATCAGCTGATATCTCAAAGTGCTGTACAGAAACCCAGCCTAAAAACCAAAACAGCAAGCAATGCAGGTGTAGAAGCATGGTGGCTAGGAAAAACTCCCTAGAAAGGCCAAAACATACGAAGAAACTTAGAGAGGAAGGGGTGGCCAGTCCTCTTCTGGCTGTGCCGGGTGGAGATTATAACAGAACATGGCTAAGATGTTCAAATGTTCATAAATGACCAGCACGGTCAAATAATAATAATCACAGTAGTTGTCGAGGGTGCAACAAGTCAGCACCTCAGGAGTAAATGTCAGTTGGCTTGTCATAGCCGATCATTCAGAGTATCTCTACCGCTCCTGCTAGAGAGTTGAAAACAGCAGGTCTGGGACAGGTAGCACGTCCGGTGAACAGGTCAGGGTTCCATAGCCGCAGGCAGTACAGTTGAAACTGGAGCAGCAGCACGGCCAGGTGGACTGGGGACAGCAAGGAGTCATCATGCCAAGTAGTCCTGAGGCATGGTCCTAGGGCTCAGGTCCTCCGAGAGAGAGAAAGAAAGAGAGAAAGAGAGAATTAGAGAGAGCATACTTAAATTCACACAGGACACCGGATAAGACAGGAGAAATACTCCAGATATAACAGACTGACACTAGATCCCCGACACATAAACTACTGCCGCATAAATACTGGAGGCTGAGACAGGAGGGGTCAGGAGACACTGTGGCCCCATCCAATCATACCCCCGGACAGGGCCAAACAGGCAGGATATAACCCCACCCACTATGCCAAAAGCACAGCCCCCACCACTAGAGGGATAACTTCAACCACCAACTTACCATCCTGAGACAAGGCCGAGTATAGCCCACAAAGATCTCCGCCACGGCACAAACCCAGACAGGAAGATCACGTCAGTGACTCAACCCACTCAAGTGACGCACCCCTCCTAAGGATGGCATGGAAGAGCATCAGTAAGCCAGTGACTCAGCCCCTGTAATAGGGTTAGAGGCAGAGAATCCCAGTGGAGAGAGTGGAACCGGCCAGGCAAGGACAGCAAGGGCGGTTCGTTGCTCCAGAGCCTTTCCGTTCACCTTCACACTCCTGGGCCAGACTACACTCAATCATATGACCTCCTGAAGAGATGAGTCTTCAGTAAAGACTTAAAGGTTGAGACTGAGTCTGCGTCTCTCACATGGGTAGGCAGACCATTCCATAAAAATGGAGCTCTATAGGACAAAAAGCCCTGCCTCCAGCTGTTTGCTTAGAAATTCTAGAGACAATTAGGAGGCCTGCGTCTTGTGACCGTAGCGTACATGTAGGTATGTACGGCAGGACCAAATCGGAAAGATAGGTAGGAGCAAGCCCGTGTTATGCTTTGTAGGTTAGCAGTAAAACCTTGAAATCAGCCCTTGCCTTAACATGAAGCCAGTGTAGGGAGGCTAGCACTGGAGTAATATGATCAAATTTTTTGGTTCTAGTCAGGATTCTAGCAGCCGTATTTAGCACTAACTGAATTTTATTTAGTGCTTTATCCGGGTAGCCGGAAAGTAGAGCATTGCAGCAGTCTAACCTAGAAGTGACAAAAGCATGGATTCATTTTTCTGCATCATTTTTGGACAGAAAGTTTCTGATTTTTGCAATGTTACGTAGATGGAAAAAAGCTTTGGAAAATGGATGGAAAATTCGATATAGGCCGATAGTTTTTTATATTTTCTGTGTCAAGGTTTGGCTTTCTCAAGAGAGGCTTTATTACTGCCACTTTTAGTGAGTTTGGTACACATCCGGTAGATAGAGAGCCGTTTATTATGTTCAACATAGGAGGGCCAAGCACAGGAAGCAGCTCTTTCAGTAGTTTAGTTGGAATAGGGTCCAGTATGCAGCTTGAAGGTTTAGAGGCCATGATTATTTTCATCATTGTGTCAAGAGATCAAGTACTATATGACCAAGAAGGAGAGTGATTGAGTGCTGCATCAGATTACCAATTGAGATCGTTTGGGATGAGTTGGACTGCAGAGTGAAGGGAAAGCAGCCAACAAGTGCTTAGCATATGTGGGAACTCCTTCAAGACTGTTGGAAAAGCATTCCAGTTGAAGCCGGTTGAGAGAATGCCAAGAATGTGCAAAGCGGTCATCAAGGCAAAGGATGGCTACTTTGAAGAATCTAAAAAATAAAATATCTTTTGATTTGTTTAATAGTTCTTTGGTAACTATATGATTTCATGTGTTGTTTCATAGTTTTGATGTCTTCACTATTATTCTACAATGTAGAAAATAGTGAAAATGAAGAAAAACCCTTGAATGAGTAGGTGTGTCCAAACTTTTGACTGGTACTGTATATTTTTGAATGATAACATATTCGCTTAGGATTTAACTTGGTGAAGTCCACTGGAACAAAAATTGATGAATGCAGCAACCATGTCTCTGTCACTAACAAATACAGTCATGGGCATTAACTCTGCAATTTACTCGAAAGGCACACTGGGAAATATTTGAATAAGACTTTACACTAAGCAGTGTGTTAATTTAACACTCTTCTGGTGTCTATATGCAACACAATCTCACACTCAAATTGTGCAAATATGTACAAAATATTTCCGCATATTTCGTGTGGTTTTTTGTGTGGTTTAATTCCTCTGAAAAGACAAAAACATTTGTGCGACTTTTAGGGGGGGGCAAACTTCAGAACAATCTTTTGAAGTTATTAGAGCAAGGGGGTAAAGTATGGCCGTGTCCGGCCCGCTGGGCACTTAAATCTGGCCCGCGAGACAAAATTGGATACCAATTTCGTGGTATCCAATTGGTAGTTATAGTCTTGTGCCTTCGCTGCAACTCCCGTACGGACTCGGGAGAGGCGAGGATCGAAACCCTTGCATCCTCCGAAACACAAGCCGCACTGCTTCTTGACACAATGCCCGCTTAACCCGGAAGCCAGCCGCACAAATGTGTAAGAGAAAACACTGTGCATGTGCTCGGCCCGCCACAGGAGTCGCTAGAGCGTGATGGAACAAGGAAATCTCGGCCTGCCAAACCCTCTCCTAACCTGGACAACGCTGTGCCAATTGTGCATCGCCTCTTGGGTCTCCCAGTCACGGCCAGTTGTGACACAGCCTGGGATTGAACCCAGGTCTGTAGTGAAGCGTCAAGCACTGCAATGCAGTGCATTGGACTGCTGCACCACTAGGGAGGCCCCCGCAAATTGATTTGAACAAACAATTGGTCCCCAGAAAAATGCCATCCTCCGTTGAATTCCAAAATCCCAATGTGGTCCTCGAGCCAAAAAGTTTGCCCACCCCTGTATTAGAGCAATGCATGATAGGCAATGGTGTTCTAAACTGCCTTTTTTGTGTGCCACATGTATTCATATAAAATCTAGCGTGTTAACAACCCAATATTGTTAACCAACCAGATTGTCACCAAAATAATTTTAATATAATAGTAGCTTTATGTTTTTTTTTTTTATTAATGGCAATACTGTTTTCTATGCTCTAGTTTTGTCACGCCCTGAACTTAGTTAGTTTTTGGTATTGTATAGGGTTTATGTATGTCTAGGTGTGTGTAGTTAGTCTAGGCATATGTAGGTCTATGGTGGCCTAGATTGGTTCCCAATCAGAGGCAGCTGTTGATCGTTGTCTCTGATTGGGGATCCTATTTAGGTTGCCATTTCCAGTTTAGTTTGTGGGTTATTGTCTTTGTGAAGTTGCATGTATGCACTCGTTGTTTATAGCAGTCACGTTCGTTTTGTTATTTTGTTAGTTTGTTTAGTGTTCTTCGTGTTTATTCGTCGTTCATTAAAAGATCGTGACAAAATAACCCACCAACCAAGGACCAAGCAGCGTGATAGGAGGGAACAGCAAGTTGTGGAAAAATGGACCTGGGACGAAATACCGGAAAATAGAGGACCAGCGGACATATGTAGGTACACGGCTAGTACGGAAGCCCGAGAGGCAGCCCCAATATTTTTTTTTGGGGGGGGGGGGGGGGGGGCACACACGAGGGGATTGGCTGAGTCAGGTAGGAGACCTGAGCCAACTCCCCGTGCTTACCGTGGGGCGCGTGTAACTGGTCAGGCACCGTGTTAGGCAGAAAGGCGCAAGGTGTCTCCAGTTCGCATTCTTAGCCCGGCGCGCTCTATTCCAGCTCCTCGCGTTTGCCGGGCTAGAATGGGCATCCAGCCAGGACATATTGAGCCAGCTCTATGTGCTGGATCTCCAATACGTCTCCACGGTCTCGTGTATCCTGTTCCTCCTCTCCGCACTCGCCCTGAGGTGCGTGTTCTCAGCCCGGTTCCACCAGTTCAGGCACCACGCACCAGGCCTACAGTGCGCCTCCAGGGTCCAGTATGCCCTGTTCCTCCTCCCCGCACTCGCCCTGAGGTGCGTGTACTCAGCCCGGAACCACCAGTTCCGGCACCACGCACCAGGCCTACAGTGCGCCTCCAGGGTCCAGTATGCCCTGTTCCTCCTGTCCAGCGCCGCCTGAGCCGCCCGTCTGTCCTGAGCCGCCTGAGCCGCCCATCTGTCCTGAGCTGCCCGTCTGTCCTGAGCCGCACGTCTGTCCTGAGCCGCCCGTCTGTCCGGAGGCGCCTGAACCGCCCTTCAGTCCGGAGGCGCCTGAGCCGCCCTTCAGTCCAGAGGCGCCCCTCAGTTCCGGAGCCGCCCCTCAGTTCCGGAGCCGCCCCTCAGTTCCGGAGCCGCCCCTCAGTTCCGGAGCCGCCCCTCAGTTCCAGAGGCGCCCCTCAGTCTGGAGGCGCCCCTCAGTCCGGAGGCGCCCTTCAGTCCGGAGGCGCCTGAGCCGCCCCTCAGTTCCGGAGCCGCCCCTCAGTTCCAGAGGCGCCCCTCAGTTCCAGAGGCGCCCCTCAGTCCGGAGGCGCCCCTCAGTCCGGAGGCGCCCCTCAGTCCGGAGGCGCCCCTCTGTCCGGAGGCTCCCCTCAGTTCCGGAGGCGCCCCTCAGTCTGGAGGTGTCCTTCAGTCCGGAGGCGCCTGAGCCGCCCCTCAGTTCCGGAGCCGCCCCTCAGTTCCGGAGGCACCCCTCAGTCCGTGAGCCGCCCCTCAGTCCGTGAGCCGCCCCTCAGTCCGGAGCCGCCCCTCAGTCCGGAGGCGCCCCTCAGTCCGGAGGCGCCCCTCAGTTCCGGAGGCGCCTGAGCCGCCCCTCAGTTCCGGAGGCGCCCCTCAGTTCCGGAGGCGCCCCTCAGTTCCGGAGGCGCCCCTCAGTTCCGGAGGCGCCCCTCGGTTCCGGAGGCGCCCCTCAGTTCCGGAGGCGCCCCTCAGTCCAGAGGCGCCCCTCAGTCCAGAGGCGCCCTCTACGATGGTCTTCAGTCCGGGGCCCGCTGCGAGGGTCACTGCCGCCGAGCCACCGCCGTAAGAAGGCCCACCCGGACCCTCCCCTTTACTGTCAGGTTTTGCGGACGGAGTCCACCTCTTTGGGGGGGGGGGGGGGGTACTGTCACGCCCTGACCTTAGTTTTCTTTATTATTTTGGTTAGGTCAGGGTGTGACGGGTGGCATGTGTGTTTTTTAACTTGTCTAGGGGTTTTATATATCTATGGGGTTTTTGGTATTGTATTGTATAGGGTTTATGTATGTCTAGGTGTGTGTAGTTAGTCTAGGCATATGTAGGTCTATGGTGGCCTAGATTGGTTCCCAATCAGAGGCAGCTGTTGATCGTTGTCTCTGATTGGGGATCCTCTTTAGGTTGCCATTTTCCAGTTTAGTTTGTGGGTTATTGTCTTTGTGAAGTTGTATGTATGCACTCGTTGTTTATTGCAGTCACGTTCGTTTTGTTATTTTGTTAGTTTGTTTAGTGTTCTTCGTGTTTATTCGTCGTTCATTAAAAGCATGTATTCACATCACGCTGCGCTTTGGTCTCCTCACTACAACGATCGTGACAGGTTTTCGCTTAATACTCTGGGATACTGGGGAACTTGGATCAGAAAGGCCCTTTTTTCTTGTAGGCATCAGTAGGACTACACGATTTTCTTCATAACACATTTCATATTTCATGGAGCCTACTTTACACAATTTTCTTCATAATACATTTAAAACAAACCTCCACTTTTTCGTGTACATAATACCATTTCTTTCATAATGCATTTTATACAAGGCAATGTCAAATTTGATGAGTGTTGCCAGATTGATGAAAAAAGACAGATTATTATTATTTTTTGTGGTATCAACAAAGGTATTTGATGGGGAAATAGGGATACATTTTATGATTGGAAATTATAATACACACCATAATACACTTACACAAACACTTACACACATATGTACACACTCACTTTGTTTGCACTCATGTTATAGCCAACTCTTCACTTTTGTATAAATTATTTTTTACAAAATATTTGTATCAAGTTGTCATGTATTCATTATCGTTAACTGGTTCAGTAATGTCAACATGGTTAAATAGTCGTAAATCTCTGCTTGATTTAGATTTTAGTATATTTGGCATTTTTATACATATTCTGTATTTCCACTAAAGAAAGCGATAATTCAGCTATGGGTTTCACAGCCCTATAATAATGATACAAATTATATCACCTTAAAAAGGGTTTATTTACATCCTATGGGGTACAAGATGTTAGGAATAGCGGTATAGGACAGTCGGACATATAACCCCTAACTTGAATTCAGTCATCGCCAATGAGAACCAAGAGGGGCCTAGCTTCGTCCTTCATGACTGGGAAAGGCCTCGATTCTAGGCCGTAGGAAATCCTATATCTTATTAGATCAGAACAATATGGATCAACAGTGATTCATATTACTGGTCTGCATTCTAAAAAAAGGATAGTTATGTTTTGCTGCATAACAAGCTTACATTATTTATCTGCCCATATGATGGGGATCATTGTCAGGTTATCTGATATATAAGCTTCAGTAACAGAAGAACACCATGGTTGTAAACACTTTAAACAGGTCGTTTGTAAATGTGTAGAATGTGTTTGTTTTGGGTCCTCACTGGTAAGTTAACTTATTGTAAATTAGACAGTCACAGAGGATTTTCTTCTGAATAACTGGTCAGAGCATAGCACTTTCCATTCAGCTTCAGGCAACTTGGATGTAAGGCTTGATCACACCTTTAGTGACTACTTCTATTTGTCACTCCCATTGTTGCTTATCCATTGTTCACTAGATATATCAATGTAATTACACCCAACACAATGTTGAAAAACCGAATGCTTCCCACCTCTAGATCGCATAACTAGATGTGAGCTGGAGGTGATCCCAACGCTGCCACCAATGTAGCGGAATAAAGTGAAAGCTGCAATAGGGACTCTAACTGGGGCTCATACATGGAAAAGTGAACTCTAACGGTCGTTACCATGAAAGCTTAGTAGGCCTCTGGGCAGAGACAGTAAGACTACAATGCTGACATATTCCTTGTTACAATAGCCTGAGTATACAACACAATTGACACGACTGCAATAATAATCATGAAACAGCCTTGGAAGTGCCATAACTGTAAGCCAACATAAGTTATTATTTTACATTAAGCTGTTTAACATGGTTTAATTTATCTTAATCCATACTCGTTATAGTTGTAAATACCATGCAGTTGCGCCAGGGAAATTTAAACCAAACTGTTTTTTTAAGCAGGTCTTCTGTTTTCCCACATCTACAGATGAATTAATTCCCCTTTTTTTGTTTACCTTTATATAACTAGACAAGTGAGTTAAGAACAAATTCTTATGTACAATGATGGCCTACACCAGCCAAACCCAGACGGCGCTGGGCCAATTGTGTGCCGCCCTTTGGGACTCCCAATCACAACAGGGTTGTGATAAAGCCTGTATTCGAACCAGTGTGTCTGTAGTGACACCTCTAGCACTGAGGTGCAGTGCCTTAGACCGCTGCCCAACTCGGGAGCCCCAAATGCCTCTCCATTCCTCAGTTGAATGCAGTCAGCAAAGCCACAAAAAAAAACAAATACAGCTTTTTATTCCAATCTGTCAACCCTCATAAAATCCGACATAGCACCAGTATCCCAAAGTACTAAGCAAAAACAAGTATAGAAAACAGCATTTTAATTAATAAAAAATACAAAAAATGTAAGGCTACTATTATCTTATAAGTATTTCGGTGACAACCTGGTTGATTAACAATATTGGGTTGTTAACACGTTTTTTTTTATATATAGAAAACTGCAGCGTACAATACCATTGCCCAAAATGCATTGCTCCAATAACTTTCAAAAGATTGTTCAGAAGTTTCCCCCCCCCCCCAAAAAAATGCATTTTCCTACTAATTAAGTTGCACAAAAATATGTGTATTTTCACACAAATTATGCCACACAGAAACACACAAAAACGCACAAAATCAAATACACGGATATGGTGATTGAGTTCATCAGGAAGTGTATAGGAGATGTTGTACCCACTGTGACTATTAAAACCTACCCAAACCAGAAACCGTTGATAATGACAGCATTCGCATAAAACTGATAGCACAAACAACCGTATTTAACCATGCCAGGGTGACTGGGAATATGGCCGAATACAAACAGTGTAGTTATTCCCTCCATAACAGGCAAAACATAAGAACAGAGACAAAGTGGAGTCGCAATTCAAGGGCTCAGACATGAAACGATTGTGGCAGGGTCTACAGACAATCATGGACTACAAAGGGAAAACCAGCCACATCGCGGACACCGACATCTTGCTTCCAGACAAGCTAAACACCTTCTTCGCCCGCTTTGAGAACAACACAGTGCCACTGACGCAGCCAGCTACCAAGGAATGTGGGCTCTCCTTCTCCGTGGCCGACGTGAGTAAGACATTTAAGCGTTTTAACCCTCGCAAGGCAGCCGGCCCAGATGGCATCCCTTGCCGCGTCCTTAGAGCATGCACAGACCAGCTGGCTGGAGTGTTTACGGACATATTAAATCTCTCCCTATCCCAGTCTGCTGTCCCCACTTGCTTCAAGATGTCCACCATTGTTCCAGTACCCAAGAAGCAAAGATAACTGAAACAAATGACTATCGCCCCATAGCACTCACTTCTGTCAGCATGATGTGCTTTGAGAGGCTAGTTAAGGATCATATCACCTCTACCTTACCTGACACCCTAGACACAATTCAATTTGCTTACCACAGCAATAGATCCACAGACGGTACAATCACCATCACACTGCACACTGCCCTAACCCATCTGGACAAGAGGAATACCTATGTACGAATGCTGTTCATTGACTATAGATCAGCATTCAACACCATCATTAAGCTCGGGGCCCTGGGTCTGAACCCCACCCTGTGCAACTGGGTCCTGGACTTCCTGACAGTTCGCCCACAGGTGGTGAATGTAGGAAACAACACCACTTCACTGCTCCTCAACACAGTGGCCCCACAAGGGTGCATTCTCAGCCCCCTTCAGTACTCTCTGTTCACCCATGAATGCATGGCCACGCATGCCTCCAACTCAATCATCAAGTTTGCAGATGATACGACAGTAATAGGCCTGATTACCAACAATGATGAGACAGCCTACAGGGAGGAGGTGAGGGCCCTGGGAGAGTGGTGCCAGGAAAATTATCTCCCACTCAACGTCAACAAAACAAAGGAGCTGATCTTGGACTTCAAGAAACAGCATGCCCCTATCCACATCGATTGGACCTCAGTGGAGAAGGTGTAAAGCTTCAAGTTCTTCAGCGTACACATCACTGACGATTTTAAATGGTCCACCCACACAGACAGTGTGGTGAAGTAGGTACAACAGTGCTTCTTCAACCTCAAGAGGCTGAAGAAATTTGGCTTGGCCCCTAAAACCCTCACTAACATTTACAGATGCAGATCCTGTAAAAGATCCTGTCAGGGCTCTCCAGAGGGTGGTGCCCAACGCATCACCGGGGGCAAACTACCTGCCCTCCAGGATACGTACAGCACCCGATGTCACAGGAAGGCCAAAAAATATCATCAAGGACATCAACCACCTGAACCACCTCCTGTTCACCCCACTATCATCCAGAAGGTGAGGGCAGTACAGGTGCATCAAAGCTGTGACCGAGAGACTGAAAAGCAGCTTTTATCTCAAGGCCATCAGACTGTTAAATAGCCATCACTAGCCGGCATCCACCCGGTTATCTAACCCTGCACCTTAGAGTCTGCTGCCCTGTATACATAGACTTGGAATCACTGGCCACTTTAATAATGTTTAAATTATTTTACATAGTGCTTTACTCACCTCATATGTATATACTGTATTATATTCTACTGTATTTTAGTCAATGCCACTCCGACATTGCTCAATCTAATATTAATATATTTCTTAATTCCATTATTTTACTTTTAGATGTGTGTATTGTTGTGAATTGTTAGATACTACTGCACTGTAGGAGATAGAAACACAAGCATTTCGCTACACGCGCAGTAACATCTGCTAAATAATTGTATGTGACCCTTAACATTTGATTTGATTTCTTATTTGATTTGAAAATCTGCTGAAATACTTTTTGTACATGTTTACACAAATTGAGAAAGAGCTTGTGTTGCAATATGGTTCCATAGACTCAACACTTTCAGAGTTGACTAAACTTGCTGTGGAGATCTTTTTGTACACTAGAGAATTTGCTGTAAGTACAATGTATTACCACCCTAGGGTTAGGGTCAGTGTTAGAGTTACTGCTGTAAGTACAATGTATTACCACCCTAGGGTTAGGACTCGCACGCTTTACCGTTTTTTTCAATTGTTTAAGCACAATTTTGAAAACAGGGCCCGGTTTGTCAAAACACTACACACAATTAGCACAACCCTACAAAGTAGCACAACACTTCAGATCATTTGCAAAATGGAACACTTTTGTCAAAACTATACACGACTTCATAAAAATAATATTAACCAAAAACACTTTTAGCAAGTCTAATTGTCAGTGATTAGAGTACTGTAAATTAAGTACACAGAGAAAGTGCAACTATACAAACACTACACAAGACCAATGCTGCAGACTGAGGAAAATATCATTTATTTCTCTCCATATACCCAAATGAGTCAACATGGAGAATCACAACAAAATATGTCCCAGTTTTCATGCTACTACAGTAGTGTGCATATCACTGTTAGCTCAGCAAACAGACAAAGTAAAATACTGTATCCAGTACAGGTTACAATTACAGTAAATAACAACAAACATAAAAAATAATCTGGAAAAAAACAGACAATATTGTACAGAAAATACTACAGTAAACATACTATACATTATCTCTTAGCCTAGCTGGATCTGGCCAGAGAATTTCATCAACATCACAAGCAATATCGTCATTAGCAAGACAATGCGGGAAGAACCGTCTTGAATGTCGAATCCATACTTGCACAGCTGCGGCGTCGACTTGGTCACAGGCGTCCTCCATGGCCTGAATGAGGGGTACCTGAGCCTGGGGCTGGAGATCCTAAACCTTCCACCGCCATGCAGAGAAAAACTATTCGATAGGATTTAGAAACTGAGAATATGGTGGAGGGTATAGTACTGTCAACTGTGGATGGTGTTGAAACCAGTTCTGGACCAAAGCAGAGCGGTGGAATGACACATTGTCCCAGATGACCGTGTATTGCATCTGGTGCATTTCATTACCTGCTGTGACGATGTGGTGCAATCGGTCCAAAAATGCGAGAATGTGAGTTGTGTTGTAAGGGCCCATTTTGGCATGACGGAGGACAACCCCATGCTGTGAAATGGCAGCGCAAAGGGTGATGTTAACCCCATGTTGCCCTGGGACATTGATTATAGCCCTGTGGCCAATGATATTTCTGCCACTCCTTGCTCCTTGCTTTGAACCCTGCCTCATCAATATATATGAATTCATGCATGATTTCCTCAGCATCCATCTGCAAAACTCCCTGAAATACAGTGAAAGACAAGATTGTGTAGTTCAGGATAGGTCTAGTATACAGTCAATGTGAAAAAGTCATGTGTGCAGTATGCAACATCACAGTGTTAAAGTGAACAATACAAACCTCCACATACTCATGCTGCAGCCGTTTGACCCTCTGAATTCCGCTCAAAAGGCACTCGATAAAGTTGTTTCATTTGAACCTGATGTCTTTTCAGGATGCGTGCCAGTGTTGACTGAGAGACCTGATGGACATTATTGAAAATGGCATGGTCACCGATAATGTTGGCTTGTAGTTCTCTGAGCCTGATAGCATTATTGGCCAAAACCATGTTTATTATCTCTCTCTCTTGTTCTTGCGTGAATATGGGCCCCCTTCCTCCTTGTCGTTCCCGACCCTCAATCCTATGTAGAGAATAATACATGTAACTTACTGTACAATGTCACAGGAAGGGGTATCACAAGTGCTGATATGGTGCATACAATAAGCGGCTGATTACTGTAACTGTAGACAGATCTTCTTTTACCTGTTTTCCTGTCGAAAAGTCATTATGACAGATGCCACTGTATATCTGCTAAGATTTGGCTGAACTCTCAGTCCAGCCTCCCTCAGCGTCAATCCGTGGTTCACAACATGGTAGACGAGTGTTGCACGAATGTCATTTGATAAGTTTGGTCCTCTTCTTCTTTGTGCACGTTCTCCTACTGCTTCAGGTCTTCCTCGACCTCTGACTCTGCCTCTGCCTCTTCCTCTACCTCCTTCTCCTCCTCTGTGTACTCCTCCTCTCACCCTCGCTCTTCTTCTGACTCCTTCCATTTTGGTTGAAGGTAGGTGAACCTACCTCCTGCATTTTTATAGTGCTTAAACCTGATTGGTGTGTCTACAATTTAGCAATCATGTGTTTGTGCACCTGATGGCTGTGTTTAACAGATTGGCTCATATGTGTGGTAATTTGACAGTCAGTGCTTTGGAATTGCAAGGAAGTGTATACTTCTGTGTCTGATGTATACAAGTGTGTTTAGTGTTTTGCAAATCACTGTGTGTAATGTTTTGCAAATAGTGTGAAGCTGACAATGTGCTTACAGTTGTGCAAATCTAGCCTTGTGTTTTGCTCCTTGAGTGTAAGGTTTTGCTAATTGTGGGAAAAGTTACATTTTAGTGTGTAAGCAATCGTAAAAAACTGTAATCAGGGTGAGGAGGCCTACGCCCAGCTGTCTACACTCCAATGGTTCACACTTACCACTTCCAGCCCTGACAACCATTACAGTACAGAGGCTGAGGTTCAGCCAACCACATGGACCTGAACTAAACACTCAGAGTTAAACTCTAACTACATAAACACACGCTGTCATTGCAAGGTGTATGTGTGAGGTGCAGGTTGTGACACTGCTTTATAGCTTTCCAAAAGAGGACTTAGATTTGCAAGGTGTGTGTGTGTGTGTGTGTGTGTGTGTGTGTGTGTGTGTGTGTGTGTGTGTGTGTGTGTGTGTGTGTGTGTGTGTGTGTGTGTGTGTGTGTGTGTGTGTGTGTGTGTGTGTGTGTGTGTGTGTGTGTGTGTGTGTGTGTGTGTGCGTGCGTGCGTGTAACTCATTAAGCATGAAACAGCACCGACAATCCGACTGCCGATAGATTGCCAAAATGTATATAGTTAAGGAATCTATAAACGAAATCCCATCTTCTCAAAATCCTTCTCAAAATCTGCAATAAACACCAATCCTGCCTTTTCTTACTTTTCATGATGTCCAATAGTTTCCAGAAAATAACAGACATTGTCACCAATGTAGCAACCCTCAATAAAACCAGATTGCTCACTTTGAGTCATTTTGCTTATTACTTTCTTCATTCTAAGTACTAAACATTTTGATAGAATATGGGTGTCACAATAAAGGGAGGGTTCTCTAGTTTTTGAGGTTTACAGGGCTTTTATATTGGCCATTTGCTCCATGCTTCAATAGTAATGTAATCAGTTCCTCTCTTTGGGTTGTTGATAGTTCCCCCTGTTCAAAGGAAAACTTAAAGCAGATGAGCAAAGGTTCTATGATTTTTGTAAAAAAAATACCCTGTACAGGTCAAAGCCAAGAGATTTACCAATTAGAAAATAAATTCCGTTAGTAGTTCATCCTCAGCGATCAACCCCTGGATGCTTTTTTGTATTTCTGTTACCTAGTTAAGAAGATGTTACAGCGTAGCCTAGTGGTTAGAGCGTTGGACTAGTAACCGTAAGGGTGCAAGTTCAAATCCCCGAGCTGACAAGGTACAAATCTGTTAACCCACTGTTCCTTGGCTGTCATTGAAAATAAGAATTTGTTCTTAACTGACTTGCCTAGTTAAATAAAGGTAAAATAAAATAATGGGGTTAGCTGCTCCTCAAAATAAAAAGTAATACTGAAATATTGTACTTGCTCCTGCAATTTCTGGTGGAGTGATAATATATTAAGCCCTTCAGAGGAAAGCAGTTTTGTGACATTTTTATTATGTTGATTCCTTTGGTTCAACCTAGGAAAGAAACACTTTTCCACTTTTTCCATCCCTTGATTTATAAATAATATACCATCTGCATAAAGACTCTCAAACTCATGTTGTCTACCCTTGATCAAAAGAAGCATTTCAATCAGAGAGTCCACTCAATTTGTTTATGCTTGTCATGAAGCTCTTCAGTTAATTAATTGTCCCTCGTAAGATATAGCTTTCCCCCCCATGATGACCACTTGATTGAATGGCATCTGAATACACATTTGAAAGTGCCCCAGACAACCTGAGGATCAGCTAATCCAACATTATTTTGGCAAAATCGTTAACAAATTCTTCATATTTTAGCAGTGATTGATTGAGTTTCCAATAACCAGGTCCTCTAGGATATTCTACTGTAGTCAGAGACTAATAAATAAGTCCATGGTCTGACCATGAACGGTCATCAATAGTAGACTGTGATATCTTTGAGACCAGAGTGAAGGAGATAAGGAAGTAGGCGATGCCACTAGCTTGCCTATTTCTATGCCACGTCTATCTAGTCAGATCAGGGGTTCTTAATCTCCAAACATCTAGCAGGTCTAAAGTGGACATTCATTCAGAGATTGCAGAAAGTGCTTTTGGATGATAATTATACAAATGAATCCCCAATCCATATGGATTTCTATTCTGCACACTATTAAAATCACCAACAATTATGAATTGATCATTGTTTGTTACATTATTCATTACAGAAATAAAATCTCGAAGCCACGTGAACACCTCTTCTTTTTGCATAATTTGCAAAACCATTACAATTATAATTGGCATTACCTAGGTCTTTTTTTTTACCATAGACGGTGCTTTTGGGGCATCTTAGTTGAGAATGCACAGTTTTTTTCTATAGCTGGGATGTAACTTCATAAAAGGGGTAGCCGTAAATAGTCTCATAGAAAGCTTGACAAGATATTTGGATGTCTGGTTGTCAGTAACATACAGTGTCTTCCATTAATATTGGGACAATTTTTGGCATAAATAATGATGAGTGAGAAAGTTACAGATGCACATATATCATACCCCCAAGACATGCTAAGCTCTCACCATTACAATAACAGGGGAGGTTAGCATTTTTGGGGGGGGGTATGATATTTGTGCGTCTGTACTTTTCTCCGTCGTCATTAGTTACAATTAATTCAAGATTATCCGTAATCATGGTAGCATCCACATTCCTTTTCAAAGTGTTATTAATATAGACCTTGTCAACAACAATATGGGGACAAAGCCAGTTCATCTATTTTCCTTAAGCATTTGGGTTCTTTATTATTTATTTGGGAAACTGGTCATTAAGCCCAAAGTTTGTCCATTTTAATTCTCGACCCTTGGATTTAACCGGCACTTTTTCTTTGTAATGACCGAATTTGGCCACGATGAAGCGAGGAGCACCAGGTCTTTTGACTCCCAAGCCTCCCATTCCGTGGACTCGGTCCCCAAAAATGGTTATGCCTCATCTGCTGGGATATGTAGTTTTGGTCATATAAAGTCTAACAATTTCCTTTGCATTTTCATCATTCTCAGAAAGACCTGTGAAAACCAGGTTCTCTCTCATCTCATCATTCTCTCTCAATAATAACAGGTCTACTGGTCCGGACCTTACAGGCATTCGGTTAATATTCCCAAAAATAAAATAAAGCTTACATTTGCCTTTTATAGATTAAACCCTCACATTTGCTCACCTCTGCTTCCGGTCCACCTCCTTGTCGCTAGCATTGACTGGACCATAAAACAAACCACATGGATATGCATTAACAAATAACGCTACTGCCACCTTCTGGTTTGGAGAATTATAACAAGGCAGAGTGGTTGACGACTTCAAGGTCTTTGCTGTGTAAACACAAGAGATTGACTGCCGACACTATTCTGCCGACAATGTCGGCAGGCAAACATTTGACAATCCTACCGGTGTCTGAGCTCTGAGAGAGAGAGAGACAAGAGAATAAAGAAAACTGAAGGAGAGTTTGATGGGATCAGTTTGTTCATTTCCACAGTGGCAGGAAGCTGTGAAGGCTGACAGACATGTTTTCCTCTCTTACTCATTACACACACATACACACACACACATCAGTGTGAAACCAGAATGAAGATCAGATGTTACAGTTTATTTGGCTAATTTGTTTTGTGCAACAACCAACCTGTCCAGTGTAAGATGGCAAGGGTGTTATAAAAGTTTATTATCTAGAAGAGACCTAGATATGCTGTAAAACGGACTACAACTCACCTAGATATTCAGTCACAAATAGAAAACTGCTTTACAAAAACAGTCAGACTTCAAGGCAATTTCAAATTGGGTAGAGAGAGAGAGACGGAGAGGATGAGTTGTAATCAACCAGGACTGGCATGCATGTTGTTGATGTTATCATCATGATGGTTTAGGAGGGTCAACCTGTGCACTGGGCAGATTCACTGTGTTCGAGAGGATCAGCCTGAGAAAAGCACTGCACAGATTATCTAATCTAGATCACTTCATAACATTAGATATTTTTCAGAGCTGATCTGATTGGTCAAAAAACAAATGAGTGATAAAATGATCAGAATTGTGCAAAAGCAGCCAAGGTGATTTGTGCAGCGCTGTGATTACATGCTGACCAAACCGGCTCAACATTGATTTTGTCTATCCCTACCAGACGCGTTAAAATACCAAAACCAACTGTCGACCAACTATAGTAATTATGGGACATGTCGAAACACACATGAAACATTCATAGACATTTAGCTAGATTGCTGTTTCTAGCTAATTTGTCCTGCGAGATAAACACTAGGTTGTTATTTTACCTGAAATGCATATGTTATTTTTATTAGCTGGATCTTTGTAGAATTTTTACCCATTTTGAATCATACAAAGTCGTGTGTTCTCTACTTCCACAATTAATCCACTCATATAAAGGAAAACCTAGTTCGTTTTTAGTTCGTTTTCTTTGATTAATCTCTCCTCATTCATAGTCCTTCTTCTGTGGATTTTATATGGCGGTTGGCAACTAACTTCAATGTGCATTACTGCCACCAACTGGACTGGAGTGTGGACCTCATCTTTCAATCCCCACGTGGGTTAGTATGCTCGTAAAAATTAATGAATAGATGGGAGTGGCGGATCTTGCAGTACGTCAAGTATCTAAAATAGAACCAAGTTCTATTTTAGTGCCTGGCTACACAGACGCCAGTTGATACGTGCAAGCAGTTTGGATGAAATTACTGAATAACATGCATGTTTATATTTATTTTGCAATGCTTGCGCACTTAATGTCAGGTGAACCAGGTGTAGCAGATCCTTGTTACAGAGGTTGGCGGATCTAACTAAATGGCAGTTGGTTGTCCAGTGGACCTGAACAGCTGCTAGCACTCAGGCCGACCGTTCTCAACACACAGCCTCTCTATTGGTTGACAAAATTCATGTGACTAGGAATGACATCATGCAACATTAACGGCCGACCGTTCTCAACACACAGCCTCTCTATTGGTTGACAAAATTCATGTGACTAGGAATGACATCATGCAACATTAACGGCCGCCATCACGGTAACGATGACATCCTCAGACAATCTCCCGTGACTTCCTGATGGCACAGCAGAGCAGCATGCTGAAGATCATCCCAAACATCTGTGGAATAGAATGGGAAATGCAGAGTAAATGAAGAGTTCTTTACTGTAGGGAAGTCTCTCTGTCAACCTGTCTGCCTATCTATCTGTAATGGAGCGTAGTGGGATAACATGGTCTTCCGTTGCACTGTGTGTGTCTCACCATGATAACTCCAGTAGCGATGCCCACTCCTCCTATGATGTGCAGCTTGGAGTCAAACAATTCATCTATAGCATCAGGACAGCTCTGCAACACACACACATATTAAAGAGCGACTGCCCCTAAAAAGCAACTTCTCATTTTGAAAATGTGGCATCGATGTGAGTCAAAGAAATGTGGCATCGATGTGAGTGACAGAATTTACTACAAAATTTAAAAGTAATATTTTGGGTCATTCTTGTCCAAAACTGAAATGTGAAAGATGATAGGAAAAAAATGACTGTCACAGAATGAAGGGTACTGTAACAGATTTCCTTGGGTTGAGTTTATTTTAATCCTGCCAACAGCTGGCCCAATGCCCATGGTCAATTTGATTTGACATTATCCCTATGGGGCTAGTTTGGGACCATCGGTCAAATACACAATGTACATAGGACAATGTCAATAGCTCCAAATGTCTATATTTTAAAAACCTCAAACCAACTATAAATGTAAAACATCCTTTTACAAATATTGAAAGCATTTATTGAGACAGCTAAAATACTATCCAATTTACATTGTGTAATTTATTGACGGTCCCTAACTAGCCTCAGAGATAGGCTACCCAATGTCAAACCAACTTTATCACGGTCACACACCAACTGGCTGAAACTAATTGGCGAAAGAACTTGGCTAGCACTAGCTAGCCTAGGCGACTTCAAGATGCAAGAACTGTTTAGAATGCTTCAAGGTATCTAGAAGGGTGAGTTGACTGTAACTGTGTACTGTTTTGGCAGAGTGAATGTACAAACACTTGCCACGTGTGATCACATACACAAGAGATGCCTGCATTAAACCACCCCCTCAAGACAACTCTCGTTTTGCTTCAGTCATAGCCGCTGCATTTATTAATGACCAAGCTCAAAAACGAGGCCAAATCAGGAGGGGCTGTAAAGATACAGGAGGGACTGTAGAGATACAGAAAAAGGAACACCTGAACACAAACACAATCACAGAGCAGGGGGGTACCTTGGTGATGAGGCTATCCAGCCCGTCTCTTGGGGGACAGGTGTCTTTGGCAGAGTCCACAACGGAACCTGTACCACAGCAGTCCAACTGTAACAAATAAGGTTGAATGGTAATTTAGGTGTCCATCTGTTTTTATCTGGAAATATGTATTGTCTCTGCTCCCAACCCCCCAAACATGGCTGCACACAAATGAAACACATGATTACCCCAGTCTGTATGAGACGGAGTGTCTCTCTCAGTGTGTCCTGTCGAGTGTTCTGGTAGTTCTGATATGTCTCCATGTAGAATTGAGTGATGTCATCAACCACCTGTAGGGGAAGGGTTGCAATGTGACACAAAGAAAGGAAAGACATTTAATGTAACACAGATAATAGCAGGGGAAGGGCTTTAATGTAACACAGGGTATGTAATATGTTTTGGGACCTTGCTTTGGTTGGAAAAACACCAGATTCCAGCGGCGACCTCAATGGCAAATATGATGAGGAGGAAGAAGAAGAACTGCAAGAGACCAATATGCACATGAACCACTGTGTATTTAATTTGACAAGTGCCCTTTGACACAAAGCACTCCCCGGTCAGAAGGGACTTAGGACACACACACACGAGAGAGAGAAATCGAGAGAGACAGAGAGATACAGAGAGAGAGGGACCAACCTGGTCTCAGTGCAGTTCATATTATCCTGTATGTAAATCAGAGACACTCCATTTAGTATGATATGTTGCGTTTCGTATGTAATAATTTGTGGATGTCCATCACCCATTTCGTATGATATGTTACGAATTACAATTTGTATTATATGTTACGAAATTATAAAATGTACAATATGTTACGAATTTGCTAAACTTATCAAATGTTACAAATTCTAGCTAGGTGGCTAAAGTTAGCTAGTGGCTATCATTAGCTAGGCTAGGGGTTAGAGGTTAGGGTAAGAGTTAGCTAAAATGATTAAGGATAGGGTTAGCTAACATGCTAAGTAGTTGCAAAGTATCTAAAAATGTGTAAGTAGTTGAAAAGTTGCTCATTAGCTAAAATGCTAAAGTTGTCCATGAGGAGATTCAAACTCGCAACCTTTGGGTTGCTAGACGTTTGCTTTATACTGCCACCCATCCACACCAACCAAAAACCCTACTTTCGTTTTTGCCTTAAGTAACCATCTGTCTTATGTAACCATACCAACCGTAACATATCATGCTAATTTTAGTGTCCCGTTTTTAAATGTACTATTTTACGTCTAGTCTATGAGACCAGGCTAAACAGACAGACAGAGAGATAGGGAAACAGGGAGACAGATACTGAGTTCTGGCCTTGAATCTGTTCTGTAAACAGTTTTATACTGAAACAAAGAGTTACATAGTATCTGACTACCAGCCCCATAACAGACCAACTGAATACCAAAGGGAAAGAAAAAGAGGAGAGGAGGTATAGAGGTTAACTCACCAGCCCCAGCATACAGGGAGACTCCTGAATCGCACCACAGCATCCCAGGAACCCCACCACCATCATCAACAACCCTGCTATTATCAGGATATACACACCTACACATACACACACGCAACCTCCAACATCATCAGAGACCCTGCAGTGATATTTGATTATGTACACTGAACAAAATATATAAACACAACATGTAAAGTGTTGGTCCCATGTTTCCTGAGCTGAAATAAAACAAATCCCAGATATTTTCCATATGCACAAAAAGCTTATTCTCTCTGTTTTTGTACAAATTTGTTTACATCCCTGTTAGTGAGCATTTTTCCTTTGCCATGATAATCCATCCACCTGACAGGTGTGGCATATCAAGAGGAGGAGTATTTAAGTCTGTAATAAAGCCACTTTGTGGGTAAAAAAAAATAATCTGATTAGCTGGGCCTGGGTCCCCCATGGCTGCACCCCTGCCCAGTCATGTGAAATCCATAGATTCGGGCCTAATTAATTTATTTCAATTGACTGATTTCCTTATATGAACTGTAACTCAGTAAAATCTTTTAAAATGTTGCAGGTTGCGTTTATATTTGTGTTCAGTATATGTGTGAGTGCAAGCATGCTTGCATGTGAGTGTTTGCATTACCTGTGAAGAAGACATAGGGAGATTCTGTTCCTTCAAACAGTCCTCTGGTCTTTGGGTCGAACCTCAACCACAACCCTATAGCCAGCACTCCTGTACCTGCAAGCTACCACATACAGACACAAAATATTAGATATCATACACACACACCTATCCCAGGGCATGGAAAGCCAGGTGAGAGAGCAGGTAGGGACATGTTGAGAAACAGGGTTATGTCAGGTTATACATGTGTGTGTGACTTGGGGGTAAGCTAACACACAGAGGAAAGAAGAAGAGGAGGTCATTGGCCTGATTCCTTCATTCAGAATAAATTCTGCTACAGACTTACCACCAGAGCCGCCACCACAGACACAGACACACATTCCTCAAACCGCCTCCTCAGTCTAATTAATTATTCACTTTAGCAAAGAACCTTGATGTAGAATGGTGTTCTGCTCCATGGTGTGTGTGTGTGCGTGTTCTGCAGTGGGGACAACATGTCTGATCAGACCAAACCTAACGAGGCCAGATAAGCTCAGTGAGTCAGGGTAGATTACTCATGCCTTGTTCTCAGTTCGGGAAAAATGGCCTAGTTAAAGAGGAAGGGAACATTCAACACACACACACACAACTGCACTCACACACGCACACAAGCTAAGTAAAGTAGACCTACCCAGAAGAAGAAGTTGAAGATAAACATGATGTACTTCACACACCTGATCCTTCCAAACACTTCCATGTTGCTAACGTGATCTCTGTGTGTAACAGAGCAAGAACTAACTCATTAACACTTCAATGTTGCTAACGTGATCTCTGTGTGTAACAGAGCAATAAGTAACTCATTAACAGTTCCATGTTGCTAACGTGATCTCTGTGTGTAACAGAGCAAGAACTAACTCATTAACACTTCAATGTTGCTAACGTGATCTCTGTGTGTAACAGAGCAATAAGTAACTCATTAACAGTTCCATGTTGCTAACGTGATCTCTGTGTGTAACAGAGCAAGAACTAACTCATTAACACTTCAATGTTGCTAACGTGATCTCTGTGTGTAACAGAGCAATAAGTAACTCATTAACAGTTCCATGTTGCTAACGTGATCTCTGTGTGTAACAGAGCAAGAACTAACTCATTAACACTTCCATGTTGCTAACGTGATCTCTGTGTGTAACAGAGCAATAACTACTCATTAACACTTCTCTCCTATTTCCCTAGACAGTATCGCAGAGCGTGACAGGGATAAAGCAAGAGGAGAGATAAAGAGAGCATAGAGTGATACAAAGAGAAAGCAGTAGGGAGTAACTGTCATGCCCTGGAGTCACCTGATCAGAAAGGTAGAGGAGGTGGGCTGGGGGAGGGAGGATAGCGCAGACAGAGTTCTACTCTGTGAATGATTGAATTGGTTTACTCTGTGAATGATTGAGTTGGTCTATTCTGTAAGTGATTGAGTTAATTTGTTTAATCTAATCATGCTGCTCGCACTACACAACTACACTACTGCTAATACACCCTCACCAGCTGCAGAATCTAACACACACACACCCACCCATAGATACTGTAGCTGCCTACAATAATGGACACATGTTCTGAATCATGCAACAAGGGGAGCTCTGTTCTTTCATCTGCATTGGGGCTATACGCGTCACACGCCGTCGCACACCCCACCAAGACAAAACACAAAATACAACATACAAACACACAATATCACACACACCCATATAAACGCTGAGTTATTGAAATGCTGTGCACACTGGGTCACTCGGCCACCAGGGATTATTTGGCCAGCGTGTGTTTGTGTGTGAGATTATTTCACCGTTCACCAACAAGAGGCCACTTCTTAGTCCAGTCATGGCCAGCTAAATCACTGTTCCACTTTCCCCAAGCAGATACTGACAACCCCCCTCAGACAGATACACACATGCACACACACAAACACACACACTAACTGAAAACGGTAAATTATATGTCATTTTTTGTATTACCAACAGTAAAATACTCTGAAATGGTTTACATAATGTAAATGATGGTGCATTGTGGGAAAATTTTGTGGGAGAGGAAAGAATTGCCTTATTTCGAATGGTACTGTAATTACACCCCACATAATACAGTATCGTATCATATTTTTTGGACTGCCCAAAAACGTTTTCCCATGAGTTGGAGCATGCTATTGTTGTATCTGGCTTATTAACACTTGTTGTAAACACTTTACCTAGCAGCCAACCTGCTTGCACCAATCCCTTGTAATTACAGTAAAATACTGTACTCCTCCCCTCAATGAATTTCATTAATTCATCCACTCATATATTAATTCATTCCGATTATGGTAGCATTTACTTTTACAGTATAATAGTTTCAGTACTTGCTTTGAAACCGTATTTATAATTACAGTGGTTGTACTGTAATATGAAATACATAATTATACTTGCCACGAACTGCCTGTAAGCTACTGTCAAATTATCGCTAACCCCTTTACAATGCACATATAACTTTAATTGAAGATGAAAGAAACCTGGAGAGGAACCAGACAGATTCACTGGGGAATCTTCCTCCTCTGGCTCTACACTGCCTCTACCCTACATGTGTGGAATAAACCCTTACAAAGAGGCTATGATTTATATTAATCAAACCCTGCTGTTGTCTGCCAGCCAAAACAACACACACACACACACACACACACACAGTCCCTTTAATAGCATAAGTAGTGACTCACCCAGAAGATGAGGTTGAAAGCGAACATCAGGTATTTGACGCACATTTCTCCTCCTGATAGAGCGGCCATAGCGACTACAGTGTCACAGTTCTCCTCTACTCTCCCTATAGTTTAAACTGTTGTTAATGACGAACCCACCAAATGACAATTGTAGGATTACTAGCCTACTAATAATAATTATGGAGTACACAAAGAGTAATCCGTTCTCCGGTCACTCTTTCTCTGCTGCTGCTCTGCCGTTTCTCGTGCACGTGTAGCGGTCGACCCCCAGAGCGAGACCAAACGGCTGTCGGTCTGTCGTGTCCTGTTCTTTCTCTGAATGTCTCTCACTCTATCGTTTCTTCATTTAACGTAACACCACAAACTGTATTTAAAAAGCCACATAATATGACAGACGTAAACTATATTATGAACAGATTAGGCTATTAACAGAAGAAGTTAAAAACTCTATGCTTGAATGTATGAACATTCTGTAGCCTATTTAATTTCAATCAGTATTGGGATTCCCCAGCCACCGTTGCATTACGTAATGTATAGGCAATGAAATAACGTAATCTCTCTAGACAACGACAGAGCGCGTGATAGTAATGAAATAGACAATGTAGTTTGATAAATAAATAGACAGCATAGGATAAATTAACAAACGGATGAATGGACAGCGATCACTGATATTGGTGGGCTGGCTGCTTTAACATCGTCCCGAAAGAAAACCTCCATCACACATTATCACAAACAAACAAACATGTATGTGATAGCCTACTTCTTTGGTTGTTGTTAAAGGGCCAGCGTCCCCTTCTGTCGCTGTCTGTTGTAGCCTCAGTCAGAGGGGGAAGAGAAGGACCACCATACTCAGTGAATTTCAGAAATATTACAAATAATGAAACGTCAACAATTTTTGTTGTTGTTGATAAAACCATACTAAATATATTCAAGTCCCCAAATTCCTGATTAAAACACACTGTTTTGCAATGAAGATCTACAGTATTCTCTACAGCACATATGTCAGAGTCAAGGCCCGCGGGCCACATCCGGCCCGCGAGAAGGTTTTTTACGGCCCCTGGGATGATCTTGATTTATTATTAGAACCGGCCCGCAGACCGCAGCAAGCCGGCAGCCCGCAGATCTTTTACACGCACCAATACTACATTTCCCACAATGCAACGGTGACGCACCGAGCAGTAGGCTGCTTCATTTCAATATTTATTGGCACAGCAGTCGTCAGCATCACAGTAAAATTAACTTTCAGATACCCATCAAAAATGGCAAAACGGAAGGTGGACACTGAGAACCGGGGGTTTCAAACAAGGTGGGAGTCGGAGTATATGTTCACGGAGGTAGCTGGAAAACCTGTGTGTCTTCTGTGTGGAGAAAGTGTGGCGGTACTGAAAGAGTATAATCTGAGACGACATTATGAAACGAAACACGCGGACAAAAACAAGAATATGGACATGGAACAAAGGCTACAAAAGGCAGAGGAATTAAAACGAGGCCTCAAATCTCGACAGGCTCTGTTCAAAAAAGCCAAATCACAAGGCCAGGCTGCTGTCAAGGCCAGTTTTATTTTGGCAGAAGAGATCGCTAAATCAGCCCGGCCATTTACGGAGGGGGATTTCATCAAAAACTGCATGATTAAAGTTTGTGACGAAGTTTGCCCAGAAAAAAGGCAACTCTTTTTAAATGTGAGTCTGAGCAGAAACACCATTGCCGAGAGAGTAGACCAGTTGTCCATCAATCTAAAAGAGCAGCTTGTGAAAAAGGGAAAAGATTTCATTGCATATTCCTTGGCTGTGGATGAGAGCACCGACATTTCTGACATTGCCCAGTTGTCAATTTTCATCCGCGGAGTGGACTCCAGCCTAAGCGTGACAGAGGAGTTTTTGGCTTTACGTCCTATGCATGGCACAACTACGGGGCATGATTTGTATGAAGAGGTGTCAAGATGTGTAAATGAGATGGAGCTGCCTTGGGAAAAACTCGTGGGTTTGACAACCGACGGAGCACCTGCGATGTGTGGACACAGGAGCGGACTGGTGGCGAAGATACGGGAAAAGATGCAAGAGGAAAACGCGACAGGTGAGCTGACAGCTTATCATTGTATCATACACCAGGAAGCGTTGTGCGGTAAAGCCTTGAAAATGGAGCATGTAATGAGCATCATCACGCGCACAGTTAACTTTATCAGAGCCAAAGGTTTGAATCACCGCCAGTTCAAGGCATTTCTGACGGAGTTAGAAACGGAGCATGGTGATTTGCCTTATCACACAGAGGTGCGATGGCTAAGCCAGGGAAAGGTGCTTCAAAGATGTTTCGAGCTTCGTGAGGAGATTTGTCTGTTCTTGGACAGCAAAGGGAAAGACACAACACAACTCCGAGACGAAATGTTTCTGTGTGAAATGGCTTTTCTGTGTGACATTACGAGTCATCTGAATGCAATGAACTTGCAGCTGCAGGGTCGGGATCATGTCATCTCTGATATGTACAGTACAGTGAAGGCATTTAAAACCAAACTGACTCTGTGGGAGACGCAGATGCGGAAAGAAAATTTGAGCCACTTTCCCAGCTGCCAGACCATGAAAGAGAAGCTCTCTACCAGTGCGTTCCCGAGCGCACAGTTGGCTGATAAAATAGGTATGCTTGCCGCTGACTTTCGACGCCGATTTGCTGACTTTGAAGCACAAAAAAGCAGGTTGGAACTGCTCGGTAACCCATTTGCTGTTGACGTGGAAAGCTCACCACCAAACCTCCAAATGGAGTTGATTGACCTCCAATGCAATGATGCACTGAGGGCAAAATATGCGGCAGTGGGTGCTGCGGAGTTCGCCCGTTTCCTCCCCGACACAATGCCCCAGCTGCGCATCCAGGCTGCTCAAACGTTGTCTATGTTTGGCAGCACATACCTGTGTGAACAACTGTTTTCTTTGATGAACCTGAACAAAACATCACACAGAAGTCGACTTACTGCTGAACACCTCCACTCAATTCTGAGGATTTCCTCAGCTCAGAGCCTTACCCCGAACATTGATGAACTTGTGGAAAAGATGGGACACCACCAAGTATCACCCTCAACCTCAAACAAGTGAACATTACTGTGCAATCACATATTTAGAGTTTTTACTCAGTTCAAGTTTAAAAGTTAAAGTTTAATATTTGTTTTCACTGCATGTTACTTCTCCTTAAACAAAGTGTTGTTTTTGATTAATAGATTTTTGCACTTTATTTTATTGTATTTCAATCCAATTATATTTTAAAAATATTTCAGTTGAGTGGATGATAGAAAATTGCTATTATTGTTTTTTTCTTTGAAGTAAATTTAGCCCACTTTTGCTAAAATAGAAAATATAGGCTACTGATGGTGCCTTGAATACCGGTTTCTTTCATTTAATGTTCATGTTATGGGGATTTTTATATAAAGGAAATTTGTCTTTTGTGTCTGTTGAAAATTAAAGATTACTGACAGAGCCATAAGAAAATATTGCTTTATTTATCTGATCATATTGGAATATATTTGTTAGGTTTTCAGTAGGTTCAATTAGGTTCACTAGACTATATGCGTCATTTAAAATTTTTTCAATGAACATTCGAACAGTCCGGCCCTCGGCTTGTAGCTAAATTTTTTATTTGGCCCTCCGTCCATTTGACTTTGACACCCCTGCTCTACAGCATCCTCTAACACCAAGGTGTAGCCAGAAGAGAGCTATTTTCTGTCCTCCTCTGGCTACATTGGCTTCAATACAAAACCTAGGAGATTCATGCTCCTTACCCCCTTCCATAGACCTACATGGTAATTATGACGACTTCTGGAGGACATCCTCCAACCAATCAAAGCTTTTGCGTTATGAACTAACATGTTGTCCATGCAATCAAAGGATCCGAGTATGAATCAAGTAGTACGCATGTGTGATTTAGAAGCTTGGTGAGTTGGTAACATTATTGGATAGATTGAGATTTGGATAGTGAATAGTGATAGTTGGCCATTTTTTTGATATTTTTCCATTTCAGTTAGTTGCTTCAAACTACAGGAAATGGAATGTTAGATAATATATTGTTTTCTTGGTAACAGAACTACATTTATGTGTAGAGTTAGTGTAATTTATTTAAATTTGTATTGCTAACTTCAGTAGCAAGTAGATAGCTAATTACCAGAGTGCAGTTTTCTCTGCCAGAATGGCTAAAACTAACAACGATGTAGTGGATTATTTGTTGAAGAACCCCTTTCATTGCCCATATCAGAGTCACGCTTCTGGGAAAAAGCTGCATAGATCATGTAATGGACAAAAGTCTGACTATTCAAACTGCGCAACACAACAAAAAGTAAATGGAAAAGGATGTTCTCAAGCAGCACAACAATACTACCACATTTTTGGGCATGCAAGAGTTGGTTTAAGGGCACAATGAGAAGGAACATTTGGCTAACAAGGGCAACTAGTTACATAGAGCTTGCAGAGGTAATTGCACATTACGATGCTTTACTTGTTGAGCATATGGATGTTTCTACTGTCTTCTCTGGGATGTCAATTCAGAATGATTTTATAGCTTCCAGTGCATCATCCATTAAAAGTGATATTGAAGGAGAGGTTGATGCAATGCTTTTTTTGCACAGTGCATGCTCAAGTGCGCTTTCCACTTTACGGCAGTATTTATTTAGGAAAGGTGATGATACTGTAACCAGAGTTGGTAGGTTACTTTCTAAATGTAATCCGTTACAGTCTCTAGTTACCTGTCCAAAATTCTAATCAGTAACGTATCTTTTGGATTACCCAAACTCAGTAACATAATCTGATTACATTCAGATTACTTTTCCCTTTAAAGGCATTGGAAGAAGACAACAATTTATGTTGCCAATAGAACGACATCTATTGCAGGATAAATCAATGTTAAGTTTACATAGCCGGCCCTATATGGGTGTTACATTTTACTTTATGGGTTGGTTATGTAGGCTTCTTCTAACCCATTGCTTTCTACTACATATAATAATACGACTAAATTATATCTTTACATTAAACACTAAAGTCTATCAGAATTCCAGTCATTCCAATAAATGTTATACCCCTTGATCTTCAAGAATAGGACTTAGATTAGCCAAATTGTTTTACCTGAGCAGGACCCTAAAACTAAGAACTTATTAGCCAGCCCTACTCTGTTATTTATGATTTTGTTGTCATGGAGTACTGATTGGAGTACTGATTGGGCTCATTGATTCAAGTTAAAAAATAAATGCTGCGCTCATGGAATGGCATGCATTGAGCACTACTGAAAAGTGCTATTTACATGTAATAAAATAATGCAAAATGCTGCATTTGCTATAGGCCTATTGTTGACCTTTTTGTTGGTGACACTTTGATATCTTAATAATATGCCGCTGTTTAAAGTGCAAATCCACAGATGAAACAATAACGAAACGCACACGCCGCCTCTGTTTTGTTAAAAAGCTGAGAGATGGGCCTGGAGAAATGTAACCACTCTCAGATTAATAGACAGAGCTATGGACTGACCATCCATGATATAACAATTATTGTTTTAACCATGTTATGAGGCTATACAATGTGTGTTTACATTTACAATGTTTATAAACATTGGAGAAAAACAAGCTTATATTGTGGGTTCTCGTGGAGTGTGACAGTTGAGCTAAGCTCATGAGGCATTTATAAGTTATATTCTTCAAGAATCAATCGGATATATATATATATATATAATTTCTAAGTCAAAAATGTATGTAGCAACTACAGATTTCCCCTTTAAGTCTATCAAAAGTGGTTTTGCTGCACAGCTATTTTCAGGTCTCTCCAGAGATGTTCAATTGGGGAGAAGTCCGGGCTCTTGCTGGGCCACTCAAGGACATTCAGAGCCTTGTCTCGAAGCCACTCCTGCGTAATCTTCACTGTGTGCTTACGTGTTGTCCTTTTGGAAGGTGAACCTTCACCCCAGTCTGAGGTCCTGAGCGCCCTGGAGCAGGTTTTCATCAAGGATCTCTCTGTGCTTTGCTCCGTTCATCTTTGCCTCGATCCTGACTAGTTTCCCAGTCCCTGTCACTGAAAAACATTGCCACAGCATGATGCTGCCACAATCATGCTTCACCATAGGGATGGTGCCAGGTTTCCTCAAGACGTGACACTTGGCATTCAGGCCAAAGAGTTCAACCTTGGTTTCATCACACCAGGTGTGCCAAGCTTGTAGCGTCATACCCAAGAAGACTCCATGCTGTAATCACTGCCAAAAATGCTTCAACAAAGTACTGAGAAAGGGTCTGAATACTTATGTAAATGTGATATTTCAGTTTTATATTTTTAATAAATGTGCAAAAATGTATAAAAACCTGGTTTTGCTTCGTCATTATGTGGTATTGTGTGTAGATTGATGAGGGGAATTAAAAATATATATATTTAGAATAAGGTCGCAACATAACAAAATGTGGAAAAAGTCAAGGGGCCTGGATACTTTCAGAAAGCACAAATAACCTGACAATGATCCACATCATATGAGCAGACAAATAATGTAAGCTTGTTATGCAGCAAAACACAACTATCCTTTTATTAGGATGCAAACCAGTAATATGAATCACAAAACTTTACGTGTCGTTTATTCTTTCTTGTTTTTGGTGTTCATTTAATACATTTATGATGTACGCCTACCACGCTGCACCTTGGTCCAATTCTTCTTTCAACGATCGTAACAATAGGATTTTCTACGGCCTAGAATCGAGGACTTTCCCAGTCATGAAGGACATTGCTAGGCCCTTCTTGGTTCTCATTGGCAAAGACTGAACTCAAGTTAGAGGTCAGACTCTCCTATACCACTTTGCCCAACATGTTATACCCCAGAGGTTGAAAATAGACCCTTTTTCAATCAATGAAAATAATTTATAAAGCCCTTCTTACATCAGCTGATGTCACAAAGTGCTGTACAGAAACCCAGCCTAAAACCCCAACAGCAAGCAATGCAGGTGTAGAAGCACCTAAGTAGATACAGACTATCTATAACGGAAATGAGATGGACGGACAGAGAACTCCAATCTTACAGATCCTGGATCAACACTTATGGAAACGCTGGAACCACCTCTGGCGATTCCATTTTTAACAATGACATTTATTTTCAGACATGTGACTGACTTGTCTCAAACTGGCTGCCATGCCTGGGACAACCCTGTCTGGGAACCAACTCAGCCAAAAGGGGTTCCACCAAGGAGGGAGGAGCAGGGCTTAGCAGCTCTACACTGTTAACTAGCACTGACAACTCTGATGGGTGGGTTGGTGGGGGGAGGGTTGTTTCAAAAGTAATTCATACTTACTTTTTAAAGGGATATAACGTATATCAATATTATAATATTATAAGGCTGTGAAACCCATAGCCGAATGGTGATCTGTTTCACCTGTCTTCACCTGAAACGTGATAACTCTTCTCATTATAGGGCTGTGAAACCCATAGCCGAATGGTGATCTGTTTCACCTGTCTTCACCTGAAACGTGATAACTATTCTCATTATAGGGCTGTGAAATCCATAGCCGAATGGTGATCTGTTTCACCTGTCTTCACCTGAAACGTGATAACTATTCTCATTATAGGACTGTGAAACCCATAGCCGAATGGCTTCAGACTGAGCATTTCTAACCCTTTCCGTTTTATAACAGGTAGAGTCCATTTATTTACAGTAGTGCGTTGATTAATTATTGCTTTCTTCCTTGGAAATACAGAATATGTATAAAATGCCAAATATACCAAAAGCTAAATCAAGCAGAGATTTACAACTATTTAACCATGTTAATCATTAGTGAAACATGCAAACTACAAACATTTAACCAAAGATAATGAATAGGACAACCGTAGCATTGAAGGCAAGGAAGTCAGCGAGCATCTGGCCTCCCTTGATTAAAAAAAAAGTATACAAAAACTTGCCAATCAGCGTTGAGCTAAACTGAGCAAGCTCAATTGTGAATGGTCGAGAAGCACCCAAAAAAAAGTGTCAGGGGAAGCTAGCTTGTATTTTCTCTTATCAATTTCCATTGAGAGCACACATCATTGACAGAAAAACTTGAATTGCTGCATCTCCTTGTGTTGTTATCCTCCGGTAGCTGGCTAGCTAGCTAAAATTGGGCCTTTCCTAAATTAGCCTTGGATGGAGATAGTGATTTGGACTTGTGGTTTTGCTTAATTCTATGTACTGGCCAATGATTATAACGGCTATTCTGATCCAACCAAAAGTGAAGAGTTGGCTATAACATTAGTACAAACAAAGTGAGTGGGTAACGTGTGTGTGTGTGTGTGTGTGTGTGTGTGTGTGTGTGTGTGTGTGTGTGTGTGTGTGTGTGTGTGTGTGTGTGTGTGTGTGTGTGTGTGTGTGTGTGTGTGTGTGTGTGTGTGCGTAAGTGTGTGCGTAAGTGTGTGCGTGTGTATTACAGTGGGTATTAAAATGTCCCATCATAAAAATGTATCCCTATTCCCCAATCAAACATCTTCAACAATACCACAATTATTGTTATGTATTTATCAATATTTTCTCCAATATGGCAACCCTCATAAAATTCAACATTGCCTTCTATATAAAAAAAAATGTTTTAAAGTGGAGCCTTGCATTACATGCATTATGAAGAAAATTGTGTAATGTAGATTCCATGAAATATGTTATGAAGAAAATTGTGTAGGCCTACTGTTGTCTACTCAAAAAAAGGGCCTTTCAGACAAGTGCACCAGTATCCCAAAGTATTAAGCATAAACAAGCATAGAAAATAGTATTGGAATTAATATACATAAATATTTTTAAACCTTAAGGCTACAATTATATTATAATTATTTTAGTGACAACTTGGTTGATGAATAATATTTGGTTGTTAACACGTTTGTTTTTTATATACATAAATGTGTGACACAAAATAAGGCAGTGTAGAACACCATTGCCCATCATGCATTGCTTTAATAAGTTTCAATAGATTGTTTAGAAGTTTGCCCCCCAAAAACGTTTTTTCCTACAAATTAAGTCGCACAAAAATGTGAATCTTTTCACATGAATTGAGCCACAAAAACACACGAAATCTGCTGAAATGCTTTTTGTACATATTTGCACGACTTCAGTGTGAGATTGTGTTGCTGATAGACATGAGCTTGCAACTCTCATCTCTCCAGCCTTGCACTTCATAATTGATTTCCTTATAGAATCATAGCCACATGAAGGGTTCTGGAGGTGCTGCCCCTGATCAATTGAAATACATTTGCCAAAGTTATAGAATTACTGCTGTCTGTTCAGAAAGAAATGAAATAATTCCAAATACTACACCAGGAGAAGGCTTATAATTTAGCCACAGATGATAAAACATTGTCTAGATGTGGATTATGTGTAGCCCAATCACGAGGCTTCCCTACAGTCGGGAATGGATGGCTAATCTGTCAGCGAACAGCGTTTAGCCAGAACAGGCTTTTGCAAATACAATCGCAGGTAAGTATGCCAGCAGCATACCACACTGCAGCCCACTGCTGGTTTGCTTCTGAAGCTAAGCAGGGTTAGTCCTGGTTAGTTTATGGGGCGGCAGGTAGCCTAGTGGTTAGAGTGTTGGGCCAGAAACCGAGAGGTTACTAGATCGAATCCCTGAGCTGACAAGGTAAAAATCTGTCGTTCTGCCACTGAACAAGGTAGTTAACCCGCTGTTCCTAGGCTGTTGTTGTAAATAATAATTTGTTCTTAAGAAATATCCCTCTAGGCTGGGTAAAGTCCTATTTATCAGCAAGGGAGCAAGTAGTAGAGGTTAATGGCTCACTGTCTCAGGCAAAACCAATGAGTTGTGGCGTTCCGCAGGGGAGCGTGCTTGGGCCTCTGCTGTTTTTATTGTATATTAATGATATGAAAGATGCTTGTTCTTGCCGTCTTTTTCTTTATGCGGATGACTCTACACTTCTGGTGTCTCACAAAAGTAAAACTATGTTGGAGAGCATACTTAGCACAAGCTTACTAACATTAGCAAATGGCTTGGAGATAATAAGCTATCTCTGCACCTAGGGAAAACTGAAGCAATTATTTTGGGATCCAGACCAAAATTGTGTAGGTCGTCTGAAATCAGAGTGGAGTTAGGGGGTGAGGTGCTGACTACTAAAACCTCTGTTAGCTACTTGGGATGTATCCTTGATGGAAGCTTGGGAGGTGTGAGCATGGCCAATAATGTGCTAGGGAAGGTTAATGCCAGGACTAAGTTTTTGGCTAGAAAGTCCAAGCTGCTTGATAAGGACTCCATGAAAGTGCTAGCTACTGCCCTCATTCAATGCCATTTTGACTATGCTAGTACTTCCTGGTTTTGGGGCTTATCTAAACTTATGAAGGGTAAGCTCCAGATAGCCCAGAATAAGTTTATCAGGGTAGTATTGAAGGTGAGTCCACACACTCACATAGGCAGGAGCTGCTTTCAGGAACTAAACTGGCTGCTTGTTGAGGCTAGTGTAACGGATGTGAAATGGCTAGCTAGTTAGCGGGTACGCGCTAGTAGCATTTCAATCAGTTACGTCACTTGCTCTGAGACTTAAGTAGTGTTGCCCCTTGCTTTGCAAGGGCCGTGGCCTTTGTGGAGCGATGGGTAACGATGCTTCGTGGGCGACCGTCGTTGATGTGTGCAGAGGGTCCCTGGTACGCGCCCGTATCGGGGCGAGGGGACGCCGTAAAGTTATACTGTTACATTGATGCTGTTGACCCGGATCACTGGTTGCTGCGGAAAAGGAGGAGGTTGAAAGGGGGGTGAGTGTAACGGATGTGAAATGGCTAGCTAGTTAGCGGGTACGCGCTAGTAGCATTTCAATCAGTTACGTCACTTGCTCTGAGACTTAAGTAGTGTTGCCCCTTGCAAAGGGGCTTTTGTGGAGTGATGGGTAACGATGCTTCGTGGGCAACCGTTGTTGATGTGTGCAGAGGTTCCCTGGTTCGCGCCCGTGTCGGGGCGAGGGGACGACGTAAAGTTTATACTGTTACACTAGGGTGTCCCAGATTAGACTAGGTTCGGTTTGCAGGAGTATTTATGGTCCTGCGACCAGATATCTAAGTGATTACTTTCCTCGTGTTAGGGATGCACACAATCACAGCACCAGATCAGGTGTTGCTGATGTGTGCTTAAACAGGTTCAGAAGTAATGCTGAGAAAGGTACTTTCTTGTGTACGGGGGCCTCAGAATGGAATGAGTTGCCTCTGCCTATAAAAACAACGTCCTCTCTGGACAGCTTTAAAAATAAAGTAAAAATATGTTTGATGTCCTCTGTGCCAATATGAATAACCCTATGATGTAACTGGAATGATGAGATAGATGTTCTTCTTCTATGTTTTTGTTTTATTATTTCACCGCCATACTGTGTTGGATCTTGTCTAGCCATCTTGTCTCAAGAGGACCGCAATGGAAATAAGTCCCAGACTTTATTGTGTGTTATCCTCGATGATTTTATTATTGTGCATGTATGGCTTTTAAGTTTTATGTGTGCTTGTTTTTTTTAAATGGTCGAATTAATAAACTAAAACTAAACTAAGTAAGCATTTCACGGTAAAGTCTACACTTGTTGTATTCGGCGCATGTGGCAAAAAACGTTTTATTTGGTTTGATTTGAACAGTTTTTTTCCCGAAGTTCCCAGTTGTCTTGAACTCACTGAAGTCTGAGATTTCCAGGTCCGAGTTTCCAGTTGCTTTAAATACAGCAGAAGTCATGCTGGATTGACAGCATGGCCAATGTATTCAACCTTTTCTGGCCCATTGTGTTGCACGTGAGTGTTTATCCTTGAAAAGTTTGGAAAAGAGACCCTTAAACCCAGACTTCGAATACACCATCTCCACTGAATAGCAGGCTAGTGATTGCTTTGCAACACTTGCAGTTAGCCACTGATTCCTTCCAAACCACTCATTGTTGAATTTGCGATTTTCAACTTGTTGTGTAATTTTTATGTCCAATGGCAGATGAGCACCGATTCGTTTTATCTATAATTTCTCTTCATATGACAATGATTGAAAAGGATTTGCCAGTAGATTGTCGACTTCATTCATGATGATGACTGCTTGTCTAGCTTAGTATGATGTTGATATGATCAGTCCAATCAAAGCTACAGTAGATATAACGTAATTTGACATAGTTTTATCTTTAGCCACTGACCTTGAGCCTTCTTGGATGGGCACGTCTAATGTAAATCTATGGCAGCACCCAAGGGGCTTGAATTTTTGAACTCTCCATGTAGATTGTGCGGTGATGTGGTTTTCCCATGAGTGACAGAAAAACTAGAGAACATTAAAAAACCTACGCTCTGTGTTTTACGCCGGCTGACCCACCACCACAGAAAGCACTGAGCTAGGCTGAAACACCTACATTTTGGAGCTGCCTGACTCAAGAAAACAAAAAAAGATACCATGTTTGTATGCGGCTTTATTAACTCAATGATTTTTACTTTTTTTAAACTTATTTTTTTGCTAAACAGATGGGGCTAGTATTCTTAATGATTTCATTTCTTTCTGAACAGACCATTGTAATTTTATAACTTTGGCAAATGTATTTCAATGTTTTAGTGTTTCTGCTGCGGCACCTCCAGAAAGAACCCTTCGCCCGGCGATGATTCTATAACTAAATAAATGATGAAGTGCAATGCTGGAGAGATCTACCAGAGTAAAGAGAGGGAGAAAGATCATAGAAAGTGAATGTCATTCTAGTTCTGTGTGCTTCTCTCTTTCACCACAACAAGGGCCATGTGTTGGTCTACTGTATATAGGCTACAATGTCGCGCAAATCATGAACCCGGGCCAGCCCAACACAAATCAATTAGGAGAGGAGTTAACTTGAATTAGAGGAGTTAACTTGAATTAGCACAATTCTGATAGCTTTTGCTTTAATTTGTACATTGCAAACAGTGAAAAGTATTTTTCGTGTCTAAAGATGTACCTGGCAAATGGGTTCCTGAATGAAACAGTCCAAAACTGAGAGGTGCCGGATCCTGTTCCCTCAGGATCCGGCTCAAATTAAGCACAGCTAATTGTTTTAGGAAGTAAAACGAGAGAGATAAGCTTTTGGCACGAGCACATCTGCCATCACCAGTGAGTGAGTTGAGCATCATTGGGTGAATCAGTGAAACTGGAAAGCTTTTTTAGGACAATAATTTCCTCCTCATATTGTACAATATGTGTCTCCACACACCAACGGTAGGTCTGGGCTATTGATGAATTGAAGATAATGTTGTTTTTATTGATCTCAGATTCTCAGTTTGTCAGTGTCAAAGTAGCCAGTCATTTCGATCATTTGTGAGGTATTAAAAAATATTCTGCTTAAGTAAAATTTGACATGTTTTGTTCATGTAATATTAAACATGTATCGCTGACTAACCCCGTCAAATATGGTTAATAAAAATAGCTGCAAAAACATAAGCAATACAACACTTCTTCACAAATCTATAATTTCACTCCAGCCTGTGTGTGGTGTGTGTGTTTCTGTTCAACCAAACAAGATTTTCTGGTTTATCTTGTCAGAACAGAAATTACAGGATTATGTTTTAATGCTGTTATTGCATCAAATGGTTGTTTTATTCAACCGAATAAGGGGTTGCTAGAATGCTCATCTGTGTGTGTTGTACTGAGGATGGGCCTATGGAAGATTTACGATGTATTTTGGTGATACCGCGTTCCAGAGCATGAGTTAATGTTTCTGTTCTATAAGGTACCAGGGAGAGATGACTCCAGGGACAGACCCTGGTCTCGACACAATGAGATGCTGTCTGCTGTGAATTATAAGTATATTGCATACTAATCTTAACCTTGTAACCCATTCCATATATCTGATTCTACATGCTGGCATCTTTCTGTGGTCCTGCAGCTCCACGGCTGTACTCTCTTATTTGCTGAAGTACAAAAGTATCTGCTTCCCTCATCAGTGGCTCCATCTCTGTTAAGTGAAGTGCCAGAGACACACTTGGGCCCACCAGGCAAGCTGCTGCAGGGCTTGGATTGAAGTTGGATGCCAGAGGATTCAGTGTGCATGCGAAGCGCTCTCTCATTGAATTCAGGAAGGCCTGTGCCAACTGTTTTGCAACAGTAGTTGACTGCAATTGTGCCTCAAGGTTGAAAAAGCACAACACCACATCAGACAGTGACTTGCTGTCAGTTTGAAGTTGGTCAGTGTGGATTGTGAACGGTTCCAACAACTTCACAAGCTGCTCTAGCTTGGCCATGTTACTGGTCAGTAAGTGGATTGCGAACGGCTCCAGCAATTTCACAAGCTCCTCTAGCTTGGCCCAGTCACGCTCCGTGCTCGTGCTCGGATTTCATCCTTGTTAGCTAGTGATAGCTAGTGATAGTGATGCACCAGTTTGGCCTATTTGAAACATTGGCATCTACTGGCAGCATTTACCCGCTTGAAAACCCTATTCGAAAAAGAAGTTTCAAAACCCCATTACATTTTTGCCCAAAGTTTAGAAGAAAAAATATAAATATACGTTTTATCTCAATCTCTTCATTCAAAGACTCAATCATGGACACTCTTACTGACAGTTGTGGCTGCTTTGCATGATGTATTGTTGTCTCTACCTTCTTGCCCATTGTGCTGTTGTCTGTGCCCAATAATTACATTTTACATTTACATTTAAGTCATTTAGCAGACGCTCTTATCCAGAGCGACTTACAAATTGGTGCATTCACCTTATGACATCAGTTTGTACCCTGTTTTGTGCTACTACCATGTTGTGCTGCTGCCATGTTGTGTTGCTCCCATGTTGTTGTCATGTTGTGTTGCTACCATGCTGTGTTGTCATGTGTTGCTGTCATGCTATGTTATTGTCTTAGATCTCTCTTTATGTAGTGTGGTGTTGTCTCTCTTGTCGTGATGTGTGTTTTGTCCTATATTTTTATTAAATGTATTTTTGTTTTTAATTCCAGCCCCTGTCCCTGCGGTAGGCCTTTTACCTTTTGGTAGGCCGTCATTGTAAATGAGAATTTGTTCTTAACTGACTTGCCTAGTTTAAATCAAGGTAAAATATTTGTAGTATTTTGAAGTACTTTGTTGTACCACCTTTGGCAGTGATTACAGCATTGAGTCTTCTTCGGTATGAATCTACAAGCGTGGCATACCTGTATTTGGGGAGTTTCTCCCATTCTTCTCTGCAGATCCTCTTAAGCTCAGTCAGGTTGGATGGGGAGCGTCACTGCACAGCTATTTTCAAGTCTCTCCAGAGATGTTCAATCGGGTTTAAGTCTGGGCTCTGGCTGGGCAACTAAAGGACATTTAGAGACTTGTCCCGAAGCTAGTCCTGCGTTGTCTTGGCTGTGTGCTTAGGGTCGTTATCCTGTTGGAAGGTGAACCTACGCCCCAGTCGGAGGGCCTGAGCGCTCTGGAGCAGGTTTTCATCAAGAATCACTCTATACTTTGCTCCGTTGATCTTTCCCTCGATCCTGACTAGTCTCCCAGTCCCTGCTGTTGAAAAACATCCCCACAGCATGATGCTGCCCCCACTATGCTTCACCGTAGGGATGGTGCCAGGTTTCCTCCAGACGTGACGTAATACATTTTAGCCTGAGGCTGTAACATAACAAAATGTGGAAAAGTCAAGGGGTATGAATACTTTCCGAATGCACTGTATGTGTTTAGATAATGTGTCTTGCATACAATTTAAAATGTTGCATCAAGAAGTAGGGGTGGGGTGCGTGGCAAAGACATGGTGCGTCTCTCTCCAGAATGAATGCATATGTACTAAAGTACCCATTTGGCAATGTCTGATTGTCTTAACTCACCACATACACCACTAATAAGCCAAGCTCAGTCATTTTTCTTTGCCTCACACAAGTCAATGAAGCTATTGCGAATGATAGTTACTCAGTATTTGAAAAATCTTTCCAACACTCATGGCCTCGATAATCACCAAGCCTCAGTGTGAAAGAACAAAATATCATGATCTGATGATCCCATACATCCAGTGGAAATGTCCTTAAAAACAGCTGTCTGTCCCAAGCTTACTGGCACAAGAAACTCTGAGGGCCCGGAATTGGCTAGTTGATACAATGTTTCAAGTTCGCTAGCTACATCCTTCTAGCCAGACACAGTGATGATTTGATACAATGTTGCACTTCACTAGCAACAGATGGAAAGGGAGGCAGACAGGAGGAGGAGTGAGATTGAAAGAACCAGAGTTTTCATCAGGATATTTTCTACTGTTTTTATTTGTCGGCTTTAGGCCTATGTATTTTACTTAGTTGACAATGGAAGTTATAGGCCTACTGCTGCATTGGCCTATAGGCTATCTCTGAGTTCTAAACTCTAATTTCTTTAGCTGCCAATGGATCATATAATATCAATGTGTCCATATGGCAGAGGCTAGTGCTTCCACCATAGTTTAATTTTAACTTTTATATTTGTATCATTTTACTTCAGATTTGTATGATTAAAAACATCACAATAATTTTAAGAAACAAAATGTTAATATGGAAATGAAATTGTTTGACAAAAATTTGCATATAAAATAATCAGAACTGGCACACAGATTGGTAAAATTTTATCTTCCCTAAATTTGAAACTCACAAGCTCAGTCTTTACTATAGTCTTTACTATTACAACCATTCAAAACATTGTCAAAGGGCAAGCTTTTGCACACATAGGAGGTCCTGTGAAAAAACATGCCCGCTTATGGAAATAAAGGGTCCAACTGATTTGTTCTGCTGCTGGCCCTGACTATCCATCTTTAATTTTACCTGCTTCACAGTCTAACACTATACCACATGTCAAAAGATAAAAACACTGCACTTTTTGTGCGCAAAGATGTTGTTACTGGGTGGAGATTTGATGTTCTAATCCATCTATTAACATTATCGGAGAACATTGACAATAGGCTACTTTTGTTCGTAAGAACCTAATGATTAATTTGACCCCCCCCCCCCCTCTTCTAACGGACTGTGAGTCACAGCCATCTTGAAATGGGCTCATGGGTGTGACTTTCACTTTTATGGCTTTATGGCTGCCCATATATGGTACTAAGTAATACCAAAGACTGTATGGTACGGCTGGATAGGAGACACCCTGTATTGACGGATAGGGGCTACCTATTCAAATTTTAGATGACATTGAATAAAACAGTTTTTGAAGGTCCCCTATTGGGTGGACCTTACATTTAAGTGGTTAAAAATATAATTTGGTAGGCCATCCTAAAAAGATTCAACATTTCAACAACGTGGTAGGCTATTAAACACGGACCTACCTGATATGCTGCAGCTGTGTTAAAAAAAGGCCTTTTCTATAATCTATTGATGATCAGATTCTTCAGTTGTAACTGTCTCTGTTGTGCTCACATTTTATAGTTGATAGACTCCTCTTTTCTTTAACAATAGCCTATATAGAAATCCAACGTCGCTGGGGCTTCTGCAGGCTGTGACCTATTTCTTGATCGACTATCAACATCTGTGTGCATTAGTGGTGGGGTAGATTAAATAAGTACAACAGAATAGGCCCAATTAAAATAACAGTGATGAAGGAAATGAAGAATGCTGGGCAGAGCAAGCCCAGAGCAGTACTGGAGCAAAATCAGTCCGTCCAGCCATGTATGCTATTTTTATCTAACTCGAGTTGTGTTCAGATTATGAGGGGGTCCCTGGTGATTTTGCTAAAGTTTGAGAACCCCTGGTTTAGGTACTCTCTTAGAAAAAAGGGTTCCAAAAGGTTATTTGGCTGTCCTCATAGGATAACCCTTTTGGGTTCCAGATAGAACCCTTTTGGGTTCCGTGTAGAACCCTCTGTAGAAAGGGTTCTACATGCAACACAAAAGGGTTCTTTAAAGGGTTCTCCTATGGGGACAGCCAACGAACCATTTAAGGTTCTAGATAGCACCTTTTTTGTTATGTTTTGTTATATATGTTACAAGTGAAGTGTATCCTATATCTCAGACACATGGCCTGTTGTGTTGTGTTTCATTTACACTTGGTTGAGGCAAGTCTAAGATGTTCCGATGTCATGTGTGTTTCTGTGTGTGTTTCTGTGGGCGTGTTTCAGAGCGTTCCGACATCTTTGGCCTCAGCAACTCACCAAAGATATAGTTAGAGAGTGTTGCTGGGTTACTGTCTATCTCTCATTTGATTGGCCCACTGACACTTCCTGCTCGGTATTACAGGGTTGAGATGATTGACTCTCCTGTTTCAAGCTCTCTGCTTGGCTCTCCAAATGACCTCCCTTTCCTTCCATATAATCACTGTCTCTCTCGACCCCTCCCTTGTCTCCCTCCATCCATTCCATCTCTCTCTCCACTCCTTCGCCATTCTCAGTCCCCTCCTCCTCTCCACTGCTGGGGGGGGATCTCAGTAGTGATGTCATTGTCATAGTCTGTTATCAGGAATGTGGGCTGTATGCGAAAACAGAGTCTCACCAGCTCTTCATCCTCATCATCACTGGTCCTGATGGCCTCGTCATCCCCCAGGAAGCAGTCATCATCCCCAATGGAGGCTGTCTCAGAGCTGTGTGTGGAGGGTTTGCACTCCTCAGGGTACCCTGGTGGTCCTACCTGCTCTGGGGTGGACGTGGTCAGTACAGGTATGTGTGCCTGCCCTGTAGTGGGTTTAGGTGGGGGTGTCCCAACGCTGTCCTGCTCTGGACAGGGTGGAGTAAGTAAAGGTGTGTGAGTATCTCCTGTACACTCTGGAGTGTGTATTGGGTCTGCAGTAGGTGAAAGAGGGAGAGGTTTGGTCATTGAGGTTTGAGGTGGGGTGGCGTGAGGGGGTGAGTTGATAGGAATAGGAGGAGGTAAAGGTGTGTGTACCTGCTGTTGCTGTTGGGTAGGTGAGGTAGGCGGGTGGGTGTCTTTAGGAGTCTCTTCTACCTGAGTGGGTGTACCTACCTCTTCTGCAATAGGGAAGGGGTGTGTATGTGAAGATCTGGCTGTAGATAAAGGTTCATCCATCTGATTTGGGGTAGGTGTGGGGAGTGTGGGGTTGTTAAAGCTAGAGTTGTCCAAGGGTTGAGTGGATGTTGTGAGTAGTTCAGGTGTGGTGGTTGTAGCAGGTGTATTGGAGGAGGAGTTGGGTGAAGCAGGGCAATGACTGGGGTCTGTAGGAGTGGTGCTGGGTAGTATAGGCTGGATGTAGGTCGTTGAGGGTATAGCTATAGGTAAAGTATTGAGTGGAGAAGAGTTGGAGTCTGCAGGACTGTAGATGCTCTGACTGCCCAGTAGCTTGGAGGTGGAGCTGCTCAGACCCTCTTTTTTTAATTTCACCTCATCCAGAACTGGCATTGGACTACTGTGACTCACCTGGGGAGAGAAAACACACACACACATCAACATGGTTACACAATGCCCTGTATGACACACACACACACACACACACACACACACACACACACACACACACACACACACACACACACACACACACACACACACACACACACACACACACACACACACACACACACACACAAACACACATACACAAAGGGGCTGAGAGGAGGAGAGACTCACCAGTTGGAAGCATTGTAATCTCTAAACCAGCAGGGGAGAAGGGAGAGGAGACAGAGAGACACACGGGTCAGAGCACAGGACCAGAATGTGTAAATGTTAGAGCTTAAAAGTTAAAAGGTTAGGGGTCAGGGTGAGGTGTCAGTGTATCTCACCACGTTGGGGTGCTTCCCCTGGGCTATACAGCCCCTGTCCTCTGGGTCCTTCAGTCCTCTGTATGTCTGGAGTACATGCTGCAGTGCATACAGAGCGCAGCCTAAGAGAGTTAGCCCCAGGATGACCATACCCATAGCCTTGCCCACTGCACAGCTACCAGGAAGAAGCCCATCCCCCAATTGGTCCTGAGGGACTGCACACACACGCGAGCGTGCACGCACACACACACACGTACACACACACACACACGCGTGCGTGCACGCGCACACACACACACACACACACACACACAGATATACACTAAGTGTACAAAACATTAGGAACACCATTTATACTGACTCTAGACAAAGGTACACCCACTCACATACAGTCATCATATACGCTGCTGCTACTCTGTTTATCATACACTGAACATACAAAACATTAGAACACATTACTAATATTGAGTTGCACCCCCTATTTCCTTCAGAACAGACTCAATTCGTTGGGGCATGGACTACAAGGTGTCGAAAGTGTTCCACAGGGATGCTGGTCCATGTTGACTCCAATGCTTCCCACAGTTGTGTCAAGTTGGCTGGATGTCCTTTGGGTGTTGGACCATTCTTGATACACACGGGAAACTGTTGAGTGTGAAAAACCCAGCAGAGCTGCAGTTCTTGACACACTCAAACTGGTGCGCCTGGCACCTAATACCATACCCCGTTCAAAAGCACTGAAATATTTTGTCTTGTCAGTTTACCCTCAGAATGGCACACATACACAATCCATATCTCAATTGTCTAAAGGCTTAAAAATCATTCTAAGGATCGAACCCTTTATTTAAATTTTCGACTAAAATTACATACCGGAATCGAACTGCCTGTAGCTCAGGACCTGAAGCAAGGATATGCATATTCTTGATACCATTTCAAAGGAAACACTTTGAAGGTTGTGGAAATGTGAAATGAATGTTGGAGAATATAACACATTAGTTCTGGTTAAAGATAATACAAAGAAAAAATCATACATTCTTTTTGTATTTTTTTGTACCATTATCTTTGAAATGGAAGAGAAAGGCCATAATGTATTATTCCAGCCCAGGCACAATTTAGATTTTGGCCACTAGATGGCAGCAGTGTATGTGCAAAGTTTTCCCGTGTGGCTCAGTTGGTAGAGCATGGCGCTTGCAACGCCAGGGTTGTGGGTTCAATTCCCACGGGGGGACCAGGGTTCAATTCCCACTTGGGGACCAGGATGAATATGTATGAACTTTCCAATTTGTAAGTCGCTCTGGATAAGAGCGTCTGCTAAATGACTTAAATGTAATGTAATGTTTTAGACTGATCCAATGAATCATTGTATTTCTGTTCAAATGTTGTATCAAGACTGCCCAAATGTGCCTAATTGGTTTATTAATACATTTTCAAGTTCATAACTGTGCACTCTCCTCAAACAATAGCATGGTATTATTTCACTGTAATAGCTAATGTAAATTAGACAGTGAAGTTAGATTAACAATAATTTAAGTTAACAAGAATTTAAGTTTTCTGCCAATATCAGATATGTCTATGTCCTGGGAAATGTTCTTGTTTCTTACAACCTCATGCTAATTGCATTAGCCTACGTTAGCTCAACCATCCCGCAGGGGACCCACCGATCCTGTAGAGGTCCCCTTCATCTACACTGATTGAAGTGGATTTAACAAGTGACATCAATAACAGGTCATAGCCTTCACCTGGATACACCTAGTCAGTCTATGTCATGTTTTGTACACTCAATGTACATACAGACACTGATGATGAACTGCAGAGCAAGTATGACCACACAGATTCCAATTATGTGTGTGTGTTACCTGTTTGTCCTTCAAACAGCACCTCCACCTTTATGAGAGCCGTGTCCATTTCACCTGACTCCAAATCCACAGCCACTACCTGCAGGATATCATCGTCATCAACATCAGCTTCACCAATGCAGCTTGTCCATCCTCAATAGAGAGTAATTAGGGTGTTCTCTGGTACTACTCTTCTGTCCAATCAAAGCCCACCTTCAGACTGTGTGTCTGTGATGGCCGTAGCTGATTGGTCCTGGCAATCAGAAGCCCCTCCTGTGTGATGTGGTAGAACTGTGTGTGATTGGACGAGGACCTCAGGGAGTAGTGCATATTGGGATTGATGCCCTACCGATTGAGAGAAGAGAGTTGAAGTTACAGAATATTACACTATGCATGTCTAGCTGTGTGTACTGTATGTGCGTGTGTGTGTGTGCGTGTGTGCATACATCAGAGAAGTCCCTGTCCTGTGTCTGTATCAGCAGCACAGTGTTGCCATAAGTGTTGACCAGTGAGGCAGGGCTGTCGCCTTCGATGACAAAGCCACGGTATTCAGCCCAACTGAACTGGGGAGGAAAGCGGTTGACAGCCACAACACGGACCACCGCCGTGGCAACTGAGTACTTCCTAGGATCATTCCTCTGGTACGCCTGAGGAGGGGGAGACATTTTTCCATTATTAGTGGTTTTGTTCAGTCTTCATACTCGTTTATACACACAGGGGACAGTTTATTAGGTAAACCCATCAGGTACCGGGTCGGACCGCCTTTTACCTCCAGAACATCCTGAATTCTTCAGGGCATGGAAACATTGCTCAATTGGAATCAAGGGACCTAACGTGTGCCAGGAAAACATTCCCCACACCATCACACCACCGCCACCAGCCTGTACCGTTGACACCAGGCAGGATGGGGCCATGGACTCTGCCATAAGCATGATGCAACAGGAATCTGGATTCGTCGGACCAGGCAATGTTTTTCCACTCCTCAATTGTCCAGTGTTGGTAATTGCTTGCCTACTGGAGCCGCTTCTTCCGGTGTGGTCGGCAGCTGCAATAGCCCATCCGTGACAAGGACCAATGAATTGTGCGTTCCAAGATGCCGTTCTGTTCACCACTGTTTTTCTGCGCTGTTATTTGCCTGTTTGTTGCCCACTTGTTAGCTTAAATGCTTCTTGCCATTCTCCTTCGACCTCTCATTAACGAGTTGTTTGCGCCCACAGGACTACCACTAACTGGATACTGGATGTTTTTTGTTTGCCGCACAATTCTTGGTAAACCCTAGACACTGTCATGCGTGAAAAGCCCAGGAGGCCGGCCGTTTCTGAGATACTGATATCGGGACGCCTGGCAACGATGATCACACCACGCTCAAAGTCGCTTAGGTCACTCGTTTTGCCCATTCTAATGTTAAATCAAACAGTAACTGAATACCTCGATGCCTGTCTGCCTGCTTTATATAGCAAGCCATAGCCACGCGACTCACTATCTGCAAACCATTTTTGTGAGCGGGGTGGTGTACCTTATAAACTGCCCACTGAGTGTAAGTCTGCATAAGTGTGTGTGTGTGTCTCACCATGACTTGGAGGTGTAGTGTGGGTGTCTGTAGTCTGTTCTCTACTCCTCTTGTCAGACGCACCTCCCCTGTCAGCTCATCCATCACGAAATGCCCGCTATCAGCCCCTGATAACATGTAGCTATCTATGTTATCAACTCCTAATATTATTCTGCATTTCATTGTAAAGCTAAACGACGTGTGTGTGTGTTACCTGACAGGATGCTGTAGCTGAGAGGTGTGCTGAGGCCTCTGTCTCCATCCACAGCATTGATTGGCCCGGGAGAGAAGTCCAGAAGAATGTCCTATAACAAAGACAACATTAACTCAATACATCAGTCCCTAACCGCTAACCACCGACACCTACCACCGACACCTACCACCCTAACCCTGGTCACTAACCTGTTCGCCTTCTGTGATGTTAACCATGTAGATAGGATTGGTGCAGACACGATTTGATTGGTCGTTGGAGAGGGGCGTGCACGGCAGGAATTGTGGGTACTGGTCGTCTCTGTCCAAGATATTTACGGTCAGGATGGCACTGGTGAACTTCTCTGCAGTGTTCATCTCCTACACATACATAAATACACACATACACACACACACAGACCGTATCAGACTGAAACAGACTGGTTGGTGGTTAGGAACAGTTCCAGTCATGCAATCTGATTGGTGTGCATTATTCACAAAATATATCACGCAGATTGTAGGCGCAGCCAAACTCTTTCTGTAGCAGTAGGTCGTTTTAGTATACCAAAGCGGATATGGTGATCTCCAGTTGTGTTTTGGTCTCGTAGTCTAGAGGCTTGGCCAATATCACCTCTCCACTGTTAGGGAGATCCACTCTGAAGTAGGCAGCATCAGGCTGGAACAGAGACCACCCACAAATACTGTACACACTCATTTAAATACACAACATTATTGATGCAGTAAGGAGACCTGGTGTATATTTATGTATAAAACGTTATTAATACTGTACCGAGGTCTGGTCGATGGAGTACATAATGGCGTCGTCATCTGCATCTGTGGCCTGGACTGTAAACACCACTGTATTCACCTCAGCCAGCTAGACAGCACGCAATAGTCTGTTTCAGTGTGTGTGTGTGTGTGTGTGTGTGTGTGTGTGTGTGTGTGTGTGTGTGTGTGTGTGTGTGTGTGTGTGTGTGTGTGTGTGTGTGTGTGTGTGTGTGTGTGTGTGTGTGTGTGTGTGTGTGTGTTTACATGTGTAGTTTACTTACCTCACTGATGCTGCGAGGCTGAATGGTGCTCTCCACAAACTCAGGAGTGTTATCATTCTCATTCAGAATCTCCACCATGATCCTGTACTCACTCTGAAACACACACACACACACACACACACACACACACACACACACACACACATACACACATTTAGAAGTTTGGGATCCATAATAAAATCACTGTGGTAGAAGGGACAAATATATTTCCAGAAATTAATAGTCTCCACCTGCACAATGTCCTCCTCATAGCAGGTCAACGCTGCCATCAGGACCGGGCCCTGCACCTGAAACACACACACACACACAAATACACACACACGCACACACACTTCATATCTGCACAGCAAGTTGGCAATTATTGTCATGAATCTTGACCTGGAGGGAGCTCTGCAGAAAGGTCACTAGCAGCCACAAAGTCATAAAATCTTCAGGGCAAGATTAATGCGGGGGCTTACAGGCGCCCAAGTCGTAGAGGGCCCCAGAGTCCAAAAAAAATAAAAATAAATGGTTTATCCAACCATAGGAGCTAGCTCTCAATGTTCAAAATACACCAGTCAGCATAATTTTGCCACAGAGGATCAATAGTTTCTAAAAAAAAAGAACTGTGGATTAAGTTTTATCATGAATTATCATGGATTAAGTTTTATCATCATCCTTGACATAGATTCTACAAGTGGACCTAAACCATGCAAGGAAAATGCACCGCACACCATAACGTAATCTTCGTATTCTTCATTTACTCAAGTGCTTCCTTTATTTCGTCAGTTACCAGTATGCCTACAGTCGGGAAGGCTGCAATTTGGGCAGCATGCACGCCAGATATACAGTTTGTTGCATTGTGGTCAAATAGACATATAATCCATAGAAGTGTTTTTGGCCCTATTACCCTGGCAATATGACTGTTACACTCGTAGGTACACTCATGGGTACACTAACAATGGCTGTCAGTCCTGATTTGAATGGAAACTACCACCTATGATTTCTTAATCTGGTCCTGCTCATTTTAACTCTAACCTTAACCACACTGCTAATCCTAATTCTTAACCCTAACCTTAATTTAAGACCAAAAAGCTACTTTTTGTTTTCATAAATGTTAACAATTTAGCCAATTTTGACTTTGAAGCTGGTCCATCTTGCAGAAATCGCTCAGTTCTACCTCCAGTGCAGGATTCATGATAATAAAGGTCAACCTGAATCTGCATATGACTCTGCTGTGTGTTGTTGTTTGAGTCATGTACCAAACCAAGACCAAATCCTGTCATCATTGTGACAAAGTTGCAATAACATTTTTAAGATTACCTCCCGGTCCAGAACTCTGTCCAATGGGGCCTTGAGTCTGATGCTCCGCCCTTCCAGGAAGAACCAATCAGCATCCTCCCCAGTTAGGCTCCAGACAACATCATTGGCTGTCAGCTCTGTGTTAAGCTCAATGATAAGTTCTCCCATCATGCTGTTCTCTCTAACCGTGGAAAACACATCCTGGCCCTCCAGACATGGGTTCCCTGCCAATCAGACAAGTCTATGATTAGCACAGTAGCCAATCAGACAAAGTGCTGAGCCTTTGAAATATAAGCCACGCAGGAAGCACAATTTCTGCTGAAAACACCTTGTAGGTAGATATTTAAAGGTTATTTCAGCTAATGGATTTAATCAATAAATACTTGAATTCTGGCAAAGCAATAACAGAACAGCCTACAAGAAGGTGTGTCAACCCTGCTAAAAAAAAACAGTACAGACCAGCATAAATTTCAAGCTGGTCCATGCTGGTCAAGCTGGTCTGACCAGCAGATGTGTAGTGGAGGGTATACGCAGGTATTCGCCGTATACCCACCTTTTTTTGTGGGTGTTGCGGATACTCACAATGCTTATCAAAGTAGTGTGGTGTAGTGGAGGTATCAATTAATAAGGCTGATGGAACAGATCTGTAACGGCTGTTCTCCTCCTCGTCTGAGGAGGAGCATGGATCGGACCAAAACGTAGCGTGTTGTGAAGACATGATGATTTTATTTAGACAAGACGAACACGAAGTACACTTGATAAATTTACAAAAACAGTAAACGACGTAGACCGACCTGAACATGAGACCTTACATAAAACGAAGAACGTACGAAGAGGAACAGACTAGACAAAACGAAACAGTCCCGGGTGGTACATAAACTGACACGGAAGACAATCACCCACAAACAAACGGTGTGAACAGCGTACCTTAATATGGTTCTCAATCAGAGGAAATGTCAAACACCTGCCCCTGATTGAGAACCATATAAGGCTAATTAACAATGAAACTAAACAAAGAAACAAACAACATAGACTGCCCACCCAGCTCACGTCCTGACCAACTAAACACAGCTAAACAAAGGAAAATAAGGTCAGGAACGTGACAAGATCAGAATGTTTAGCTTAAAATGTTGATAAACTATAATTTCTTCACATTTTAAGCGCAGCAATATGTACACAGCGGTAGGCATACTCGCAAATGTTCCAAAATGCAATTGGCTGCAAAACACTGTTCTAAAATGCGCACAGCGCATGCAAGAGGTTTCATGTACAGAGATAAAAATATCCTTAGAAATGTTGAAAGAGGAGGGAGTCAACAACTATCATTGGTTGCTAATATGACTAGGATAATGCCTTTGGCTGCTAGACAATGAAAGAAAGTTGATTTAAAAACCAATATTCATACACACACATATTTACAGTGCCTTCGGAAAGTATTCAGACCCCTTGACCTTTTCCACATTTACAGCCATTACATCCATATTCTAAAATTGATTCACTTGTTTTTTTCCCTAAAAAAACGACACACAATACCCCATTAATAAGACAAAGCAAAAACAGATTTTAGCAAATTTATATTCGTTTATGAAGTAATAAATGCTGAAATATCACAGCTATTTTCAAGTCTCTACAGAGATGTTCGATCAGGTTCAAGTCCGGGCTCTGGCTGGGCCACTCAAGGAAATTTAGAGACTTGTCCCCAAGCGTTGTCTTGGCAGTGTGCTTAGGGTCGTTGTCCTGTTGGAAGGTGAACCTTCTCCCCAGTTTGAGGTCTTGAGCACGCTGGAGCAGGTTTTCATCAAGGATCTCTCTGTACTTTGCTCCGTTCATCTTACCCTTGATCCTGACAAGTCTCCCAGTCCATGCTGCTGAAAAACATCCCCACAGAATGATGCTGCCACCACCATGCTTCACCGTAGGGATGGTGCCAGGGTTCCTCCAGACATGATGCTTGGCATTCAGGCCGAAGAGTTCAATCTTGGTTTCATCAGACCAGAGAATCTTGCTTCTCATGGTCTGAGATTTGTTTCAGTGCCTTTAGACTGAAGAGTGGCTTCCATCTGGCCACTCTACCATAAAGGCCTGATTGTTGGAGTGCTGCAGAGATGGTTGTCCTTCTGAAAGGTTCTCCCATCTCCACAGAGGAACTCTGGAGCTCTGTCAGAGTGACCATCGGGTTCTTGGTCACTTCCCTGACCAAGGCCCTTCTACCCCGATTGCTCAGTTTGGCCGAGCGGCCAGCTCTTGGAAGAGTCTTTGTGGTTCCAAACTACTTCCATTTAGAAATGATGGAGGCCACTGTGTTCATTTTTTAGTACCCTTCCCCAGATCTGTGCCTCGACACAATCCTGTCTCAGAGTTTTACAGACAATTCCTTTGACGTCATGGCTTGGTTTTTGCTCTGACATGCACTGTCAACTGTGGGAACTTATATAGAGAGGCGTGTGCCTTTCCAAATCATGTCCAATCAATTTAGATTTACCACAGGTGAACTCCAATCAAGTTGAATAAACATCTCAAGGATGATCAATGGAAACAGGATGCACAAGAGCTCAATTCCGACTCTCGTAGCAAAGTATCTGAATTCCTATGTAAATCATTTCAGTTTTTTATTTTTAATAAATGTGCAACAAAAAAATGTAACCTGTTTTTGCTTTGTCCTTATGGCGTATTGTGTTTCGATTGACAAGGGAAAAAATGACTAATTTCCTTGGGCGCATGTGCACGTGTGTGTGTTTTCAGTTTTTTCAGCAGGGAAGGAAGAAGCTTAGGGAAACGTGGTGATGGGTGTAAATTGCGATAAACATATACCAGTACACTACAATTACTTACAATTTTCTCGTCTCACAGTTTGGTCACCACTCCCGGCCTCCCAAGGCAAGCCATCTTCTACAATTGTATAGGGATGCCCTGAACGAACAAAAACAGCTAACTTTTACACACAGCTTCATTGGATACTCAGTCTAAATTAAATGAAAGTGCTTACAAATTCGTAACATTTTGCACAAATTGAAATGTGTAACATATCATACGAAATGGATGGTGTTGTACAAAATTGTGCACAATATTCGGGACCCGTTTTGGCTTGTGGGTGCTACTTTCAGTACTAATAGCTAAAAAGTATGTACAAAACCTTTGGAACGCATCTTTAATTACGATGTGGAACACTGACAGTCCAACAGGGTCTCGTTCAATAGTTCTACTTGTTCACAAACACACACACACCATTCAACAGAAAACTGTCCTCCCTCCCTACTTGTTTTTTTTTTTCTTCTTCTATGAGACAGTCAGGGTAAGATAATAATACGGTTGTGGTGATGGGTCTTACCTGTGGCTCTGAGTGGACTGAGGAGGAGTAGTGGGAACCAGAGCAGGACCCTCCACCTGCACAGACAAGGACTCTGTGGTTGCATCATTACAGCCTCAATCCAACACCAGGTCTCAATCACAGCCCCTAGCCCTGGATCTAGAACCTTCCTTAGCACAGCTCCATGCTCCGGGCCCAGTCCCAGCCTCTCATACCACAACCCCTGGCCTGGAACAGAGGAAGATAAGTGTGGCAACATAAGAGTGATTTTGTTGTTAAACAACAAATCGTTTTGCCACTGATCAATGCTAGGCTATCTGTGGCTAGCTAGCCGTATTAACATGTCTGTCACTGAGCAATGCTAAGCTAACTACGACTAGATAGCTGTCTTTATTTTCATTGTTGTAACTTAAGTGAGTGATGCTAGGCTAACTATGGCAAGCTATATGTCTGTATTTACATAGGCAAGCTGTCATTGAGCGGTGATAGGAAGGCTACAACTAACTGACACAGTGGCCATTGAGCAAAGCTAAGCTAACTATGGCTAGCCAGCTGTCTGTATTGACAAGGCTGCCACTGAAAAATGCTTGGTTAACTATGGCTAGCTTGCTGTCTGTTTTATCATGGTGGTCACTTTGACTAAACGATGCTAGGCTAACTACCTAGCTTTCTGTATTGACATTACTTGATTGACTGTGGGCTTGTTCCCTCTATATCCCTCACCTTTTCACATTACACTTTATTCAGTGGCTAATGTTAGAATTGGGCACATTGGAATTCCTGGTCCTGCTTTTAACTGATCAAGTTAAGGTCTTTACTGAATCTGTAATTAATGTTTAGTTGGATGGAGATAATCTCTAAGGGTCAGGACTTTAACACACTTATACACACTTGCATGCACACACATACAACACAGACACACACACAAGTAAGTGGGATTTTCTTCAGCTTTCCCTGTCTGACAAACCACCTCACTTCTAACCCCCCCTTTCACCCCACCTCACCCCTGCTCTCCCCCACCTCAGCCCTCCCTGAACCCCTCCCCTGCTTGACTCTGAGACCGACAACCACCCTTCACCCTTCCTATAAACCTCCCTCTCTCCACTGACACAGCAGTACCTTTTAGATGTAAATGGGCTATTGCCAGGTAAGTGATTGAGAGTCACGTAAGGTTGACTCTGAGACCAACAACCACCCTTCACCCTTCCTATAACCCTCCCTCTCTCCACTGACACAGCAGTACCTTTTAGATGTAAATGGGCTATTGCCAGGTAAGTGATTGAGAGTCACGTAAGGTTGACTCTGAGACCAACAACCACCCTTCACCCTTCCTATAACCCTCCCTCTCTCCACTGACACAGCAGTACCTTCTAGATGTGAATGGGCTATTGCCAGGTAAGTGATTGAGAGTCACATAAGGTGACAAATCAGGTCAGGATAAACAACATTGTCAGATCTGTAGAGTATTTAAAGATACATATCCATTCCTGGAGTCTAAATAATGAATCCTGTCTCTTGGCTGTGCTGCCAACAAACCTCCTTCCATGGGGCCTAGTTCTGGTTCCTGTCAGGGTTGGGGATCACTCCATTCCATCTCAATTCCAACAAATAAAGCATCCATGAGTAAATTTGAAATCACGCTGAAATGACAGTCCCATTCCATTTAATTCAGATCATTCATCTCTCCTAATAAGGGCCCATTCTCTAGTCTACTCGCCTTCTGAGAACCTAGAAACACAACCAGTAATACACACAATGTACCAGCAATACCATCCCGTTACCCAACCACACACACACACACACACACACACACACACACACACACACACACACACACACACACACAGACACGCACGCACGCACGCACGCACGCACGCACGCACGCACGCACGCACGCACGCACGCACACACACACACACACACACACACACACACACACACACAATGCATAGTCACTTTACCCCTACCTACATGTACAAATTACCTCGACTAACCTGTACCGGTACCCCCTGTATATAGCCTCGTTATTGTTATCTAATTTTATTGTGTTACTTTTTATTTCCATTTTTTACTTTATTTTATTTAGTAAATATTTTATTAACCTTATTTCTTACTTATTTCTTTACAATTGGCTCATTCATCCCCCTCCTCTCCCCTGTAACTATTCCCCAGGTCGTTGCTGCAACTGAGAACGTGTTCTCAGTCAACTTACCTGGTAAAATAACGGTAAAATAAATAAATAAATAAAATAACTGCATTGTTGGTTAAGGGCTTGTAAGTAACCATTTCACGGTAAGGTCTACACATGTTGAATTCGGTGCATGTGACAAAACAAATTTGATTTGATTTTGATGAACTCAAAAATATTACCCTGCACACACACACAAGCACGCACACACACACACACACACACACATAATTTTCCTTGCTTTACTATCCTTGTGGGGACTTTTGGGGTTTTCCGGTACCCACAAGGATAATAATACAAGCCCCTCCCCCCACACACACATACAGACACACCACCTTTACTTGTGCTGACTGACCTTTCGGTGTTAGATCATCTGTGGGTTATGTTCTTAATGCCTAGAGAATACAACATATCTGCTAGACGGACTGTAGGAACACATATACATACACAGCCTTCCAAGCTGACCCAGGGAGCGTGTCCTCACAGCAATAAGCACACACTAAGAAACATAAGCACAGATACACAAGCAAACACCACCAAACGTACAGAAAGAAACACGGACGCAAACACACACAGCACTTGAACTCTCTCACACACACCAGACAGCAGCTTAAAAGGTATTTCCTGAGGATAACTGTCGGCTCAGGGGGAGGGATTTACCTGGTGACAGTCCGATAACCAAACAGAGTACTTCGAGAGCACTAGAAAGATCATACTAGAACAGCATGGAGGTTAAAGACAGGAGTCAAATCTCACCTGACTGCCCCATTTGCCTTCCTGCACACACACCTCTGGGATCCCTGGTGGTTGAATATGTTTTCATCAGGCATTACAGGTCCGGGTTGTGGTGTGGATATAAAGATGTGGCTGATTAAGCCTATCGATGATCTAGTTACAGTGGAGGCAAGGGACACACGTCTTATTAGGGTGTTGTTTGAGCCAGTGTGCGAGTGCGTCAGATGTTCAAGCTTTAGAGAGAACATGCTCTTCACTAATCAGGCTTGACAAGGGATTACCAATCAAACATAGGCTTTTAACCATGACACCCCCGCCCACTTCTCCACACACACACACACACACACACACACACACACACACACACACACACACACACACACACACACACACACACACACACACACACACACACACACACACACACACACACACACACACACACACACACACACACACACACACACACACACACACACACACACACCAGACCCAGAGAGAGAGAGGCAGAGAGTAAAGACTCTTTCTATTTCTCTCTCTCTCAATTCAATTCAATGGGCTTCATTGGCATGTGAAACATACTGTATGTTTACATTGCCAAAGCAAGTTAAATAGATAATAAACAAAATGAAATAAACAATAAAAAATTAACAGTAAACAAGTTTCAAAGGGATAGAGACATTTCAAATGTCATATTAAGGCTATGCACAGTGTTGTAACGATGTGCAAATAGTTAAAGTACAAAAGGGAAAATAAATAAACATGCACATCGGTTGTATTTACAATGGTGTTTGTTTATCACTGGTTGCCCTTTTCTTGTGTCAACAGGCCACAAATCTTGCTTCTGTGATGGCACACTGATATTTCATCTAATAGATATGGGAGTTTATCAAAATTGGATTTGGTTTTGAATTGTTTGTGGGTCTGTGTAATCTGAGAGAAATATGTGTCCCTAGTATCGTCATACATTTGGCATGAGGTTAGGAACTGCAGCTCAGTTTCCACCTTATTTTGTGGGCAGACCCACACCAGAGCTGAAGACCGGCTTAAAACTAGTTGGCTCATGGAGGTCTTGTCTAGGATGTGGTTGTGGCTGCCTGGTTGGTCAGGTAGACTCACAGCTTTCAGGTGTGGGAATGAACAAGCAGGAAGTCTGAACTGAAAGATAATGGTGGAAGATGACCTAAGGGAAGTAACTTAATTTACATGTAGGATGGACTCATATGCTGTATGTGTATAAAGACAGAGCCAGTGCTCTGTGAAAGTGTGTGTGGTCCACGGACCATCCCGGCTTCTGATATTTTGTATTAAAAGCCTATATTGAATTCACAAGTTCTTGTAAGTGTTATATTTTGAAACGATTATCCACGACAAGTGTTTCCCATTTATCTCTTAAATGTAAGCATCTGCCTCTGGCGCTAAAGGTTGCACGTTCAAATCTACTGATAGAAAGTTTTTTTTGTTTTTTTTCTGAGCCTATCCCAAACCTTAACCCTTACCTTAACCATTAATTTCTTAACTTAACACTAACCTTAAAAATTCAGAGTTAATGCCTAAACTTATCCTTAAACACTTTGAAATTTGACGTTTGAGAAACATGGATGAACAACTAATTCTGATGTCAGACTGTGATATCTTGTTGGTTGAGGTGTCATTTGATGTTTCTATCTCTCATATAGGCTTAAAGGGTGTCATGTGATATTTTTCTCTTCACTATGGCTGCGGTTCAAACTCATAAAAGACACACCCTCGTCCACTTACCCTCGCCTTATGCCCTTGGGGAAATCCCCTTCACCATCTTGGAGTGCGGTCCAAATAATTAGCCAAGCAAGGGAAATTTGCAACATAAGCTCCTCAGCCCTCGTTTTTTAGTCGAGTTTGCGAGTGTACAATTATGTTCACTCCGGGGCCTGAAACTCCCCATAATTCAATTTGCGACAATTGTACATCTGCTAAGAAAAGACAGCCCAAAATTAAAACCCCAAAGTCAATATGGAGTCAACATACAAGGGGGGTGTCAATGTAAATAGTCCAGGTGTCCATTTGATTAATTGTTCAGCAGTTATGGCTTGGGAGTAGAAGCTGTTAAGGAGCCTTCTAGTCCACTTGCCGTGCAGTAGCATAGAGAACAGTATGACTTAGATGACTGGAGTCTTTAACAATTTTGGGGGCTTTCCTCTGACACTGCCTAGTATATAGGTCCTGGATGGCAGGAAGCTTGGCCCCAGTGATGTACTGGGCCATATGCAGTACCCTCTGTAGCACCTTACGTTCAGATGCCAAGCTGTTGCCATACCAGGCAGTGATGCAACCGGTCAGGATGCTCTCGATGGTGCAGCTGTAGAACTTTTTGAGGATCTGGGGACCCATGCCAAATCTTTTCAGTCTCCTTAGGAGAAAAGGTGTTGCCATGCCCTCTTCATGACTGTCTTAGTGTGATTGGACCATGATAATTCATTGGTGATGTGGACACCAAGGAACTTGAAACTCTTGACCCGCTCCACAGCAGCCCCGTCGATGTTAACGGGGGCCTGTTCCTGCCTTTTCCTGTAGTCCACGATCAGCCCGTTTGTCTTGCTCACATTGAGGGAGAGGTTGCTGTCCTGGCACGACACTACCAGTTCTCTGACCTTCACCCTATAGGCTGTCTCATCATTGTCGATAATCAGGCCTACCACTGTTGTGTCACCAGCAAACTTAATGATGGTGTTAGAGTCATGTTTGGACACACAGTCATGGGTGAACAAGGAGTACAGTAGGGGACTAAGCACACACCCCTGAGGGACCCCAGTGTTGAGGATCAGTGTGGCAGACATGTTGTTGCCTACCCTTACCACCTGAGGGCGGCCCGTCAGGAAGTCCAGGATCCAGTTGCAGAGGGAGGTGTTTAGTCCCAGGGTCCTTAGCTTAGTGATGAGCTTTGTGGGCACTACGGTGTTGAACACTGAGCTGTAGTCAATGAACAGCATTCTCACATAGGGGTTCCTTTTGTCCAGGTGGGAAAGGGCAGTGTGGAGTGCAATTGAGATTGCGTCATCTGTGGATCTGTGTGAGCGGTATGCAAATTGGAGTTGGTCTAGGGTATCCAGGATGATGGTGTTGATGTGAGCCATGACCAGCCTTTCAAAGCACTTCATGGCAGTGTGGAGTGCGATTGAGATTGCATCATCTACGGATTTGTGTGAGTGGTATGCGAATTGGAGTGGGTCTAGGGTATCCAGGATGATGCTGTTGATGTCAGCCATGACCAGCCTTTCAAAGAACTTCATGGCTACCGTGAGTGCTACGGGGCGGTAATAATTTTGCCAGGTTATCTTCGTTTCCTTGGGCACAGGGACTGTGGTGGTCTGCTTGAAACATTTAGCTATTACAGACTCGGTCATGGAGAGGTTGAAAATGTCAGTGAAGACACTTGCCAGTTGGTCCGCGCATGCTTTGAGTACACGTCCTGGTAATCCGTTTGGCCCATGCCTTTGTGAATGTTGACCTGTTTAAAAGTCTTGCTCAAATCGGCTACCGAAAGCGTTATCACACAGTCGTCTGGAACAGCTGGTGTTCTCATGCATGCTTCAGTGTTGCTTGCCTCGAAGCGAGCTTAAAAGGCGTTTTGCTCATCTGGTAAGCTCACGTCACTGGGCAGCTCGTGGCTGGGTTAACCTTTGTAGTCCGGAATAGTTTTCAAGCCCTGCCACATCCAACGAGCATCAGAGCCGGTGTAGTAGGATTCTATCTTAAAGCGTCTGAATTAGTGTCCCACTCCTTGAAATTGGCAGCTCTAGCATTTAGCTCGATGTGGATATCATAAGGTACTCTACCGGAGTGTGTGTGTGTGTCAGGGAGGGTCGACTGACACGCCTCAGAATGCCCCTGACCTCACTGCACCACACCACTCCCAGGGACCTGTTGCTGAAACAACTGTAACAGTACACACACGCCACACACACGCACTCAGGAATACACACACATAAATACAGCATACAATTCTCAGCAGATCCTCTCAAACTCTGTCAGGTTGGATAGGGAGCGTTGCTGCATAGCTATTTTCAGGTCTCTCCAGAGATGTTCAAGTCCGGGCTCTGGGCCACTCAACGACATTCAGAGACTTGTCCTGAAGCCACTCATGCGTTGTCTTGGCTGTGTGCTTAGGTTCTTTGTCCTATTAGAAGGTAAACCTTCGCCCCAGTCTGAGGTCCTGAGCGCTTGGGAGCAGGTTTTCATCAAGGATCTCTCTGTACTTTGCTCTGTTCATCTTTGCCTCGATCCTGACTAGAGAATCTTGTTTCTCATGGTCTGAGAATAAGGACCGATGCTGGAGATGAGAAGCAGGTACAGGGAGTTAAACATTTAATGAGGAACAGACAGGTAGCAGGACAGGAACAGCGTCAGCACACTAGTAAACAAGGACATATGACAATCAATGCAGAAGCAGAGAACAGAGCGGGGAACAAGACAGATATAGGGGAGGTAATGACAGAGGAGATTGAGTCCAGGTGAGTCCAATGATCTCAGACGCACGTGACGAGGGGAAGGCAGGTGTGCGTAATAATGGCGGCAGGAGTGCTTAATGCTGGGGAGCCTAGCGCCTTCGAGTGCCAGGGAGGGGGAGCGAGAACAGGTGTGACACAGAGTCTTTAGGTGCCCTTTGGCATACTCCAAGCGGATGTGCCTTTTACAAAGGAGTGGCTTCCGTCTGGCCACTCTACCATAAAGGCCTGATTGGTGGAGTGCTGCAGAGAGGATTGTCCTTAAGGAAGGTTGTCCCATCTCCACAGAGGAACTCTAGAGCTCTGTCAGAGTGACCATCGGGTTCTTGGTCACTTCCCTGACCTTGGCCCTTCTCCCCCAATTGCTCAGTTTGGGAGGGCGGCCAGCACTAGGAAGAGTCTTTGTGGTTCCAAACTTCTTCCATTTAAGAATGATGGAAGACACTGTGTTCTTGGGGACTGTCAATGCTGCATAATTGTTTCAGTACCCTTCCCCAGATCTGTGCCTCAACACAATCCTGTATCGGAGTTCTACAGACAATTCCTTCGGCCTCATGGCTTGGTTTTAGCTCTGACATGCACTGTCAACTGTGGGAACTTATATAGACAGGTGTGTGCCTTTCCAAAATCATGTCCAATCAATTGAATTTACCACAGGTGAACTCCAATCAAGTTGTAGAAACAACTCAAGTATGATCAATGGAAACAGGATGCACAAGAGCTCATTTTCGACTCTCATAGCAAAGGGTCTGAATACTTATGTAAATAAGGTATTTCTGTTTTTGTGGGGTACTGTATGGGGTACTGTGTGTAGATTGCTGAGGAAATGTTTTTATCTAATGAATTTTAAAATAAGGCTGTAATGTAACAAATTGTGGAAGAAGGAAAGGGGTCTGAATACTTTACGAAGGCACTATATAGTGTCCATGTCTATGTAACCATGTCAATAAAATTGACATCCTACAGTAGCTCAAGGTATGTGTGACTGTCCCAAAGGATCTTAATTTGAGTAATTTTACTACAGCAGGAAAATAATCCTACAGCAACAGGAAATGTGAATTATTATATGGATTATAATTAATGGACATTTATGTAGCGGTTGAAACACTTTTCGTAAGGGAAAATCAAGTATGACATTTCTAAGTGGAAATTACAAACTTCAGAACCATTTTTAAACCTCAAATGTGTGTGCACCTGTTCATTTACATGCGTGCATACATGTACCTGTGTGTCAAGATTTTGATTGTGTGACTTAATTTGTTTTCCTGCAACAGGATGGTCAAATTAAGATCCTACATCTGTGTGTGTTTCAGGCTGTCTGTATGAGGGTTGGGTGTGGGCCAACGGGGAGTCTTGGGGTGATGTGTCTGACCCGTGTGAAGTGTATGCGTGTCATTCTATGTTATGTGTTTCTATGTTGGGTTCATTGCATTAGCCTGATATGGTTCTCAATCAGGGGCAGGTGTTTTACGTTTCCTCTGATTGAGAACCATATTAAGGTAGGCTGTCCTCACTGTTTGTTTGTGGGTGATTGTTGCTGTGTCTGTGTTTGTTCACCACACGGTACTGTTTCGTTTCGTTCGTTCGTTCGTTTGTTCCTGTTCGTGCGTTCATTGTTTTATGTGTTCTCAAGTTCAGGTCTGTTAACGTCGTTTATTATTTTGTAGTTTGTTCAAGTGTATTTTCGTCTTCGTTATTATTATAAAAATGATGATGTATTCAACCCACGCTGCGTTTTGGTCCGATCCTTGCTCCTCTTCAGACGAGGAGGAGGACGAGCGTCACAGTTATTAACATGTTGTTACTCCACTACATCCCAGGAGCTTTTACTGTAGAAACCCTGTTGTATCCACAGGGAATTATTGGAATATATTTGAATACATGATTTTTCCTTGTTACTTAATGTGTAATGTAACATGTGTTATGCCGGACACAGACTGGCAATATTGGTCACATTCCCTCTGCCATTTCACAACAAATAAAGATGACTGTCCAATATGTGGTTTCTGTGCGTGTTTTAATACTTTATACAGGCCAGGGGAACTACTTGCTCCTAGGTGAGACCAGTAACATGGTCAGGTGTCACCTGTCTGACTTAGGCTGGCAGACAACTTTCGGTATTGTTGCCTGGTAACCTAATCCGGCTGTTGTCGGGGCGACTGACGTAATAATGGCGATAGTGTGTATAATTCATCAGTCTACAGCGTAAACATGGAGCAGGTAAGACACTATGGCTGGCTGATAATATTTATTTTCTTCAGTACTGTCTTATTAGTATTGTGTTTGTGTAATGTGTGATGTGTACTGTGTGTGTGATCTCTCCAGGGAGTGATGGAGCAGTGTGTGGCTGGTCTGTACCAGTCTTTAGGTCGTTCTCTTGGAGGACAGCTCTCTCCTCAGGATGTGTGTGTTCTGTTCCACAAGGTGTTCCGTCTACACACTGGCTTGGAGGATGCACACACAGCTATAAAGAAGGTGACACACACAAACAAACACCCAGCGATAATGAAGTTAGAAGTACACACAAACAAACACCCAGCGATAATGAAGTTAGAAGTACACACAAACAAACACCCAGCGATAATGAAGTTAGAAGTACACACAAACAAACACCCAGCGATAATGAAGTTAGAAGTACACACAAACAAACACCCAGCGATAATGAAGTTAGAAGTACACACAAACAAACACTCAGCGATAATGAAGTTAGAAGTACACACAAACACTCTTTCTGTTTCTCCTCCTCTCTAAATTCAATTAGCCTGGTTGACATCTCTGTTCAGCTATTACATTCCACTCCTTGCCACTCCTGTCTTTGGCAAATTAAAGAAGTGACAACCCACTGGGCACAGACCATCAATTCAACGTCTATTCTACGTTGGTTAAACGCAATTTCATTGAACTTACATGGAAACAACGTTGATTCAACCAGTATGTGACCAGTGGAAAGGAGTGGAATGTTAGCTAAAATGACTGGTACCCAGACAAAAATTATATAGGTTTGACAGGCAAATATGTGTTACTATTGCCAAGCTGTATTGTTTAAACCTCTTCCCTTGCCTCACTCAGGTTGCAGGGGGTGACGAGAGTTGGTCCTGCAGTGATGGAAAGGTTTTAGAAGTTCTCCTTGAGATGGAAAGAGAGAGAGAAAGGAGAGATGAGGTATAGTAGCTATCACAGCTCTGTGTGTATGTGTGTGGGGTGGAGGGGGGTGATGTCTGTGTATTACACCTGGGTTCAAATACAATTCAAATTCTTAATGTTTGAGCTTAAAAAACTTTGAATGAGGTTTGTTTCTGAACCCTGATTCTACAGATCTACTGGGACCTTCAGTTGCTCAACACAGGAAAACTCAGAGACCTGTACCACACAGACACACACACCACAGACACACATACAAGAGACACGCACAACATACACCTCAACCAAGACCTGTACCACACCACCAGTCACGCTCAGTACGACAGAGACACACAGAACATACCCACAGAGAAAGAAAAGGGAAAGGAGAGAAAAGAGGGAGGAGTGTGTGAGTGGAGACTGAGGAGAGCAGTTAGACAGCGCTGGGCCAGGTAAGCTGTTAGTTTGTAAGACTCTCTCTGTCTCCCTCCCGCTCTCTTTCTCTCCCTTTATCTGTCTGCCCCCCTCTCTCATATATGTGTGTGTGTGTCTGTCCCCAGACTGGTGCAGGAGGGTGTGTGTGGAGCCCTGCCGTCTTTAAGCGGTGGTTGGAGGTCAGGGGTGAGAAGTCAGGCATTGGGGTGTGTCTCTCTGTCAGAGCTACTCCTACTGGTAGGAGTGAAGTATGATGCCGTCACACACATACTCTTCACAGAGATGCTGCAGGAACACCATGGTGAGAGACACACACACACACACACACACACACACACACACACACACACACACACACACACACACACACACACACACACACACACACACACACACACACACACACACACACACACACACACAGTACATCACATTTGTATACTCAGTACATATCATCATGTTTGTGATATTACAGGGCTGGTTGCCTGGAGGACACTGTTGCCATGGGAGCGTGAGGAGAGGGAGGCGGAGCTAGGTTTGCTATGGGAGGAGACTCAGGAGTCAGGTGACATGCTGAGTCTGTCTGACCTACCTGGAGCCTTCAGGATATACAGGTAACACACATACTTAGGATAGTTTTGGGCTGTGCACAACAAAGATGCACACTGAGTTTATTTTGAGGAGTGATCTAATTGATCGGCAAACCTGAGGATGAGCAGGTATATGTGCAGCAGATGGCTATGCCTCTGACCAGGTGATGATATGATTGACAGGTGCAGTGAGGGTGTGTCCCTGAGGGGCTGTCCTGATTGGGTGAAACCCAGGGAGCAGTCTTGGTCGGCCATCTCTCTCCTCACTGAAATACACACCAGCCTTGAGCACGAGACAAACACTCTCACTGCCCTGGCCAAGAGGTACAAACACATAGACACACACACACCAATTCCACAATAACAGCCCTGACGAGAGGCAAGCACAACATTTTCCAGGTCCTGCAATAAGCCAATTACAACCTTGACTGTCAGATCGTGTCCTTCTTCCCCTGCAGACTGGACAGGGAAACCCTGCAGTTGATGGGTCTGTATGCCAGCCTGGCCACCATCAGAGCTCAGAGGGAGACACTGTCCTATGGTGCACTGCTGGCTGCCAGACAGGACTGGGAGACATGGTGAGGCCTTCATGACAACCACAATGGGAATAAATCTCTGACTTTAATGTGTCAATGATTTCCTACATCTGCCTTGTTTCCAGGCCTAGGATTATAGGGTCCTGCAGGAGAGATCAGGCCCTGCTCTGGCTGCAGGAGGAGGAGAAGGAGGAGGAGGAGGAGGAAGAGGAAGAAGAGGAATCCTCTGTCTTTGAACAACAGGTTATGTCTAGCATCTGTCAGTAACACTGCGGTTGCCTCTTTGTTTTACTGTTATATGCACCCCTTCCGCCCCTCTCAGCTACTGGAGTTTGACCTCTAGCCTCTGACCTCTGACCAGGTGTTGCTGAGGTGTCTGGTACTGAATCAGGAGCGGGAGAGAAAGTGTCTGCTGAGGCTGCTGCACGGGAACTCTCCAGACAAGCTACAGGGCCCAGGAGAGCAGAAGTCACCTACAGAGGGTCAGTCTGTATATCAAATATAGCTAAATGACTGCTTTTATCTATCTGGATCTCTGCTATTATCTGTAATGTAATCAGTGATGTCCAGTAACCAGTTGTGTGACTGTGATCTGTGAGGTGTTGTGTTAGCAGAGTGGGTCCAGCAAAGGGAGAGGGCGCTGAGAGCGGGGTGTATGAGGAGGCTGAGACACACACACCCCTTCCTGCTGACTCAGGCCCAAACACATGCCCAGCTCCAGTCCTGTCTTCAGCCCCAAACCCTGCCAGCACAGGGCCCTGCCCAGCCCCAGTCCCAACCACAATCCTCCCTCCAGCACCAGTCCCAGTGGGAAGGCTGTGCTCTGGTCCTGCTGGTTGAGCTGATGGATCTCCAGGAGGCCCAGGTCTCTGCAGTGCTGTTAACTCTACTGGACAGGGTCAGTCACAACACTGTGTTAAAATCAAAGCAACTTTCCATTGTGGCTACACTGGCAGTTCTATTTGGTTCACCATTTGAAGTGTGTGTGTGTGTGTGTGTGTGTGTGTGTGTGTGTGTGTGTGTGTGTGTGTGTGTGTGTGTGTGTGTGTGTGTGTGTGTGTGTGTGTGTGTGTGTGTGTGTGTGTGTGTGTGTGTGTGTGTGTGTGTGTGTGTGTGTGTGTGTGTGTGTGTGTGTGTGCGCGCATTGCGTCTGTGTCCAGGGTGAACAGCGCCTGCTGACCCTGATAGAAGAGTATGAGTCTGAACTCAGAGAGCCTCGTCTCTCCTGCTTGCTCACACTCCTCACCTCTAACCCCTGCCTGACCTCGGACCCCAACACACTACTGACTGCTGTTGACCCCTGCCTGGGGCCTTCTGACTCAATCTCAGTCCAGATCAACTCCTCAGCCTCCCCGCCCACAGACCTGACCAGAGGTGACACAGAACAACAACACACAGGGGACCTCTGCACAGGTAATACACAGACACACAGATCATTAAAAATGACACATCACATATTGTGTGTATGTGTGTCTCCAGGCTGTGGGACGGCCCTGGCTCCAGAGGACCTGCCCTATCTGGAGATCCTGTGTGTTTCAGACACCATCCACTCCCTCGACACACACCACACACCCTCTGCCTCCAATGGATTCTCTGCAGAGCGAGAGGTGTGTGAGGGACGAGAGGCGAGAGAGGGCAGCCACAGAAAGACTCCTCAGAGCTATGAGAAGCAGGGTTCTCTCATCACTCTGGCCTGGAGCAAACCACCGGATGGAGACACTGAGCAGCAGACAGGAACAGTAAGATATGCTACATTACCTCACACACAGATCTAGGATCAGAAACACTACCACACACCAGACCTGGCATAACTATAGTTTTAACTATGCTTAATGGAAAGTAACTATTTTTCCAGGGGAACAAATAGATCCCAAAGAATGACTACTTTTCAAAATTATTTGAATACAGATTTGAGAAAGCAACAACATTTTCAAAATATCTGAATACAGATCTCAGCAAGAGACTACTTTTCTGAAACTATTGGGTTGATTGCCTTCAACTAATGGCAGGGCTGTATCTGGAACGGCATGTTGAAGATAGAAATATCTGAAAGTCATATTTGATCAACACAATGCATTTCTATCTGAACTTTCTGTAACTGTCCATTCTCCTGAATGTCCATTGCCCCACGTGTACATAATCAAGTCAAATAAGTTGTGACGCTCAACTACTGTATGACTCTATCAACATGCCACTGAATCTGTCGAAAGCTGCAATGCATTTGATCATTTCGTAAAATACTTCAGAGTAATTCAAAAGCCAATTGCAAACAATGCAAACAGCAAGTTGGATGCTTACAGAGCAAATTATACGATTGTTAAATCAACACTGAAATTGTGGAGTCTGTGGACCCATATAGGCACTGAAACAGTGTTAAAATTAACACATTGCTTAGTGTAAAGTTTTATTTAAATATTTCCCAGAGTGCCTTGCCTTGTATATATAGTGCATGTATATTGATTGATTGATTAATCTTATGCGACACAAAGATAAATAGAATACTTTTTTCTAAACAAATCCAATCAAGTTAGTTAGATTTTTTTGCAGCCCTTATTGAAATGTTTGTTTCAGTTTAAATGCCTTAGGTAATTATAATCCATACATTTAGCTCGTGTGGCCATGAGATAGGGGTAAAATGGTGTACAGGGAAAAAAATAGTAATCGGAAGCTGAGGCTTTCTGAAAGCTTTGGTGCTTTCACCAAATTGTGCTGAAAAACGGTTATTTTGTCGGTGCTTCGTTATCTATTCACAATGCACATTAGAGACATCTGCTGATCAGCAATAAATAGCAGCGTGTGATCATTTCAAAAATATATTTTTAATCCATTTCATTATAATACAGTGGCACACCGGTAAATCATTGCCATTAGTAACCTATAGTCGGTTTGCATCTTACATTATGCTTCCCTTTTTCACCTTCAAGTTGATTATGTTTCAAAAACTGAATCTATAACATTATTTAGGATGCTTAAGACAAAAGCGTATACTATACTAAATAAAAAGAATACTTGAACAACAGTGCAGGCAAAACCATTTTCAAACTAGTGTGCCTTCAACGAGATTCAACCTTATACCTTTCACGTCCCTGAATGTTCCACACAGTCCCCTACTCTACCTGCTATGCTACCGGTCAGGTGAAACTTTATATACAAAATCCTAACTCTATTTGTTAGTACAGTGTCCAGTGGAGGACAGTGTCTGAAAGCAGCTTGGAATGGTAAAAAGCAGTGAAACCACGGCAAAATCAGTGGGATCCCCTTCACCATCTTGGAGTGCGGTCCAAATGATTAGCCAAGCAAGGGAAATTTGCAACATAAGCTCCTCAACCCTCGTTTTTAGTCGGCTTTGCGAGTGTACAATTATGTTCACTCCGGGGCCTGAATCTCCCCATAATTCAATTTGTGACGATTGTACATCCGCTAAGAAAAGTCAGCGAAGTGTATACTCGTCAGACGTCATGATACGTCATCAGAAGTGTCTTCTTAATTTGAAGGCTGAGAGGATAGGGTGTGTATTTTAAGTGTTTGGACTAGTATGAAAAAGCATGTGATCAAATGAAGCTTTGTATGTTATTGATGACGTACTTCTGATAAAGCGATTTCGACACATCCCTCATAGCTCCGGTATCAAATGTAACATCACTAGAAAAAAATGAGAAAAATGGAACATACAATTAGTAAATATGGAATGGGAGAATGAAACAAGCCTTCTGGAAGATCTAATGAAGGAGAACATGGTGGATAGGGAAAAAAGTTGAAAATTAAAACATGTTTTGAGTGAATATGGAGTGGTGGATCACACAGAACTTTTAGAAAAGCTACAGAAGGAAATTGAACTTGACCAGAGTGAGGATGAATCAATTGTGGTGGCAGGTGCGGTGAAGACCGCCAAGTTTGAGCCTCGTCCTTATGATGAGAAAGATTATTCTGGCCCAGTGGGAGTAAGATTTTTGGAGAGAAGGTATCGTTGCCTTGTGGCAGATCCATATGTGGTGTCAGGCTGGGTGGAGAAGATGTTGGGTTGATGAAAGTGACTCGAAATGTAATTGTGTTGATGTTTTGCGTTTCTGCCGTTCAAAGGGAGCGTGCGCTCCGTGCCATGCGACTGGGGTCAAGAACTGTGTCTGCGGTCCAAACACTTAAAAGACACATCCTCGTCCACTTACCCCCGCCTTAAGCCCTTGGGGGAATCCCCGTCGCCATCTTGGAGGGCGGTCTAAATGGTTAGCCAAGCAAGGGAAGTTTGCAACGTAATCCCCTCAGCCCTCGTTTTTAGTCGGCTTTGCGAGTGTACAATTATGTTCACTCCGGGCCCGAAACTCCCCATAATTCAATTTGCGACGATTGTACATCCGCTAACAAAAGTCTGCGAAAACTTAAAAACAACATCAATGGAGAAGTGAACATACAAGTGTAAGTAAAAACGAATGCAAATAAGTTAGAAATTGTGCTACTAATGCACATGACGGCACAAACACGTCTCATAAAATGTAAATATGTTTTTGTTTGGTTAGCTTTTGGAAATTGTAGAAATAAAACATTTCCTTCTTCAGAAGTTCCGGCTAGGCAGGCTAACGTTAGGTAACTAATTAATTTGCTACCTATCATACAGTAGGTGTATATTAATAATTATATATTTAATATAAGTAGACATGCACTCATAATTGACTGTAGCCATATAAAGCACCCACAAGCTACCAGTGGCTGAAAACACAATCATCGCGGGATGAATGGGTGACGAATTTCCGGCCAAGGGTGGTCCATTTAAAAATCCTTCTTTCCTCACTCGCCCCTTGCCCTGCAAGTGTATACGCGTCAGACGTTATGATACCCAGTCAAAACTGTTCGCTGCTCTGGCACCCCAATGGTGGAACAAACTCCCTCACGATGCCAGGACAGCGGAGTCAATCACCACCTTCCGGAGACACCTGAAACCCCACCTCTTCAAGGAATACCTAGGATAAAGCAATCCTTCTGCCCCCCCCCCCCCCCCCCCCCCTTAAAAGATCTAGATGCACTATTGTAAAGTGGCTGTTCCACTGGATGTCATAAGGTGAATGCACAAATTTGTAAGTCGCTCTGGAGAAGAGCGTCTGCTAAATGACTTAAATGTAAATGTAAATGATACTTCATCAGAAGTGTCCACTTAATTTGAGCTTTGGACCACAACCTGTGACTTGCTTTCCTATCTGGAGCAGGGCACGGTTGAAAGTAGTGGTAAGTGGAGTGGCGTTAAGTATTGAGGAGGATCAACTGAAGTTGAAGATTCCCGGTGTGACTCTCGGTGTTGGGTGCAATGCAGACCCAGTGGAGAGCGTGGTGAAACAGAGAAGACACTGTCTGTACTACTGAGTTTTTCCATTACAGATTACAGTGTTTCAGTGGTTAAATTTATGGTCATGTGGCAGTAGTGTGCAAGAGGGAGATTCCTAGATGTGAGAAGTGTGCAGGAGGACTTGAGACAATGGAATGTGTATTATCGGTGGAAAAAGATGTGTGTGTAAACTGTATGAGTACCCATGGTGCTGGTTGTCAATTGTACCGCAGAGATGGAATATAAATCACAGAGGATAGATGTTGTGGTGGCAGCTGCAGAGAAGTACTTGGGTGTACAAGGTTTTACTGCATTACATTTATACGATGTTTTGAACAATAGAGTCCCGTTCTCCCAGGCTGCTGGCCTGGAGTAGGATCAGGTAGGACCAAAGTAGTTGAATAGTGGTGAGGTTTTAATGGGTGCAGGTTTAGTTGGTAGGGCAGTTTTTCTCAACACATAATGAATTCATACTACAGAATAGTAGGCAGGAAAATACAGTAGTTGGCGCCATGCACCTTTAATATTTGTTTGCAGACCATCATAATACCAAAGAAGAACAATTCATACAATTTATGTAATAACCTCATTATTATGGAATTATAAAGAAATTTATTGTGTCATGACGTGGCGCTCTTTGGGTATAGCGTGCCTTCCCCCTCTCTCTCGCCTACACTCAGGCTGCTGTTATCTCAGGTCGTAAATTCCTGGAGGAGACTCTCCTCATGGCCAGACAGTATATAGAGAGAAAAGGTTTCACAGGAGAACGGAACCTCTTCTCCAGCATAGAACTTGAGGACTTAACCATGTACATGTTTTGTAGAAGGTGTACACGGTCGGGGAAGAATCCAGCTACGACCGGTCCATTTCGTTTAATGTTTGTGAAACTAATGAGAGACAATACAGCAACATTACCATAACCCTGTTTATACAAGAGTCTCAGTTTTGAGGCTTGCATCTAATTGTTGTATAAAATGAATGTAAAATGAATGAGTAAAGATGAAACTATTTGTGAAATTATGTAATGTGATTTTAAACTGTTTAATGAAGGAAACTCCAATTCCCTTGAGTTTAACTAAATCATTGGCCGGCCCCATGAGCACAGACATTAATCTGGCGTCATGGGACAGCCCCTTTCTGCTCTTCCGAATATAACCCCCACCGTAGGAATTTATCTTCAGACCATGCTTCTTTCACTTACGAGAGGGCTAAGGTTTGAGTAGAGACCATGCTTCTCTCAATTACGAGAGGGCTAAGTTTTGAGTAGAGACCATGCTTCTCTCAATTACGAGAGGGCTAAGGTTTGAGTAGAGACCATCTTACCTTGATAACCACGAGAGGGCTAAGGTTTCAGACGTTTGCTGAATTCTTAACCATACCACGTGGTTCAACTCTGAGACTATCGAACCGACAGAATAAGAACAAATCTTTGATACTAATTACTTGTCTGCAGCTAGGATTTCGGTACCATTGAACGCAAAGACCGACAACCGCCGAAACATCTATCTATAACAACATTTATGAATGTTACTCTGAACTATCCATTCTAACCACAGCAGAGAGAGAGAGAGGACGGACAAACTCTCCAACAGAAACAAACTTTCCAACAGAGATCACGACAACACACTGAGCGTAAATATATATATATATTGATTGCAATTATTCCTGAATGTTGGAGCGTTCATGTACAAAGGATTAGCATTTCAATTGTTATAATTATCAACTTTGTAGTGTCTTTTAACTTTCGCGCCCTCCTGAGTCCCTTTGTCTAACAAACCGCCATGCCGGTTTAGCCCACTAGGGAACATTCCCCTATCATTTCCTTGTAACCATATCTACTTATTTGTTTTGTGCATTTCTGTGATTATTTAGTTAGTAAATAAATGATTTAAGACAATTGATGTATGGATGACTCATAGTGAAGACTGGGTTCATGCAGATAACCAACAATTTATGATGTTTGGAATGAGACTAACGTGAGGTAAAGAAGATTTCATTAATTAGAAGACTAATTGATCAGATATTAAAATATATTAGGAAAATCATAACTTTGTAATCTGAATATTTTTCTCGGTGCCCCGACTTCCTAGTTAATTACAGTTACATGATTAATTTAGTTTAATCACGTAATAATAATTACAGAGAATTTTGTATAAAAATAAGTCTTCAGTGTAATGATGCCAAAGACACGACACTAGCTAAATCCTATGTAACAACAATGTTGCTATTGTTATGATCAAAAAATTACTACAGATGTATAAGAAATTGATGTCAGTGTTACTGTATTACCGTATCTCTCACTTATTTTGAAAATATGTTGTCATTTTGAAGCTGCAAACGTGGTCTAGTCTAATGTTGAGGTGATTCAATGTACCTCAAGTATTTAATTTTAGCTATAGTTTATATCAAGATTCATATATAAGAACCCTCCAAACCATATGCTTATGATAATATATTTAGACTAATTCAACTAGTGTCTTCAGAAAGTATTCATACCCCTTGACTTATTCCAAATGTTGTTGTGTTACAGCCTGAATTCAAAATGTATTACATTCACATTGACTCACCCATCTACGCACAATACCCCATAATGACAAAGTGAAAACATGTTTTTAGAAATCTTAGCAAATGTATTGAAAACGAAGGTGAAGTTTCACCTTCCAACAGGACAACAACCCTGAGCACACAGCCAAGACAACACAGGAGTGGATTTGGGACAAGTCTCTGAATGTCCTTGAGTGGCTCAGCCAGAGCCCAGACTTTAACCCAATCTAACATCTCTGTAGAGACCTGAAAATAGCTGTGCAGCGACGCTCCCCATCCAACCTGACAGAGCTTGAGAGGATCTGCAGAGAAGAATAAGAGAAATACCCAACAAGACTGGAGGCTGTAATCGCTGCCAAAGGTGCTTCAAAGTACTGAGTAAAGGGTCTAAATACTTTTTTTTCATTTGTAATAAATTTGCAAAAACGTATAGAAAACCTGTTTTTGCTTTTTCATTATGGGGTATTGTGTATAGATTGATGAGGGGGGAAAACAATTGAATCCATTTTAGAATAGAGCTGTAACATAACAAAATGTGGAAAAAGTCAACGGGTCTGAATACTTTCCGAATGCACTGTATATAAACTATATTTGGCCCAGGTCCGTCTCACACACAGATCTAGGATCAGAAACACTGTCACACAGAGATCTGAACTGTGTATTCTTTGTGTTGTGGTTCTGTAGGTCATGTCTACTGCAACAGAGCAACAAGAGGAAGTGGGTGAGGTGAGTGTGCACTGTGACACACACAACACCCCCGGATACACACACTATGACGCACCTGGACACAAACACTACAACGAAACAACCAGAGACACAGACCAGGTGAAGGTGTTGGACTCGTCTCTGTCACAGTACAGCTCTGAGGTTGAACAGCTCTTACCACCTACAGACCAGCACCCCACCACGGGCCAGGTAGTCTATGTTAGTCTCTCTAAGATTCCGTCTGGCTCTCAGATTCCATGTGGCACTCTTAAGATTCTGTTTGGCTCGCCAATGTTCCATCTGGCTCACTAAGGTTCAGATTATAACTGTGATGACTGTGTGTGTTGCAGAAGGAGTTGGTGATGGAGCAGTCAGAGAAGGCAGAAACACTTTCTAATGTGCCCACACACACACCTATCACACACACTCTGCCCCCTGAGCACACACACACTGAGGAGCCTCCAACATGGGGCAGAGCCCAGCAGGAGGCTGAGAGAAGGCGCGGAAGTCCACCTGTCGATGAGGAACACACTGATGACCTCACTGCTTTGGGAGCCAATGGAAGTGCTTACCCGCACTCTGTGGGAGGGGAGAGGGAGGACATGACAGAGCTCTGGGCCCTGAGTAGACCTGCACCCCTTACATCAGCCCAGGAGACCCTCAACACCCCACACACTACTCTAGAGGGAGACCGAACAATGGAGGGAGAGAAAACAATGGGGAGTGTGATGGAGAGAGAGAGGACATTGGAGCCGGTCTCTATGATGGAGAGAGAGAAAACGATGCGCAGCTTGGTGGACCTGCAGAGGAAGGTGGAGCAGAAACAACAGCGAGACAGAGAGAGACAATTACTGAGGGTGAGACAACTACTGAGAGTGAGACGAGGGGGGGGGGGGGTGATCAAGAGAAGGGAGAGAAAGAAGGAATGGAATAGACAGGGACAACTACTGAGGGTGTGTGAGAGAGCAAGAGCGATGTACAGAGGGGGGGTTTAGAAAGAAAGGCACAGAACAAAGGAAAAAAAATATTATAAAAGAGAGATGTCACTAAGGCATGTGACTACTTCCTGTGTGTCAGGTCCAGGAGCGGCTGTCAATCATTCAGAACAAGAAGTCCCAGGAAGACCTGATGGGCCTCAGACAGACTGACAGACTCCGACACCTCACGCATAACCTGCCCCAGGTGACAAACACACACATAACCACATGTAATATACCCCATTGTCAAGCATTGGAGGGGGTGTGTGATTCTGGACTGTGTGTTTCTGTCAGGCGGATAAGAGCCAGCAGAAGACAGTGGTCAGAGAGAGACTGGAGCAGCTGAGGAGAGAACGCTCCTATGTCATGCAGTCCAAGCGAGACAGGTAACACACACACACACAATATGTAAGAGATACAGTTAACTAACCAGACTGGTGTCAAGTTCCACCTTTCACTCGTTCTTTATTCCCATCTCTTTCCCTTTTGCTCTCCCTCCTCCCAGGAATACAGCAGGCTTCAAGGAGCTGCTGGGTCCAGTGAGACTCCACAGTGCAGAGACAGACGACACTGCTGACTCACTTAGGCTAGCCACCAGCACAAGCTAATTATGCTATTATGCTACACATCTGTCTCACTAGAAATCTGATAAGTATTTGCTGGTTAAAGTCCCGCCCCGGCTGTTCCCCCCTCAATCTGTCATTCACTACACTACTACCCACCCTGTTTACAAGCCACATTAGCCAGTTCTGGCTTATTCTGTCATTGGCTTATACTGTAGCCTGATGGTAAGTGGATGAACACAAAAACAGAGCTGATGGTGACAGTTTATTATACAGTTTAATTGTCATCCTAACAAAAAATGAGCATCATCAACAATAATAACATCATTTACTAAATAAAGCCCCTGTCTGTAGCGTGTCCCTCCAGTGGCCTATATAGCATATATACAGTGACAGTCAGATGACTACATCTCTACAGTTTAAAGTAGCCTCCTATCCACTCCATCTGTACTGATCTGACAGAACGACATGAGAAAGGAAATCCATGTGTGGCCTAGTAACACCATGCTGCTTTCACCTGGATCATGTTCAATAGTGCACACTAATGCAAAATGTTGAAACAGGAAATTATTGTTTTTCCAGGTAGTGTTCCAAAACATTTGTGCCAACTGACCATGACCATGCTGTCTTGTCCCATCAGTGCAGATGAAGAACAGGAATTTGGATAGGAGGGAAGGAGGCAACTGTAGAGTATTGAGATGTGACCGTGCACAGGGGCTGGGCTTGGTATTTACAGAGCTAAGGGAATGGAAGTTGAGATGGCATGTGTGACAGTTGTACTGGCATGGAAAGTTGTGTATAATGCACAGGTCAGAGGTTAGGGGTCAGGGGCTAAATGTTACATGGTCAAGGTGGGAGAGAAGTTCAACACATTCAAATGTTTTTATCTTTAATTGAACATAAAACGAGGTCTCCACTCACACTGGCGATACACACAGAACACACACCGCTATGAGCAGAGAAGCCAGAACATTCTACAGCAGCTCACACACACCCAGCTACTAAATCACACACACACACACTCAGTTTAGAGTATGCTACTCAAGACACAAGCTCTGTGGTCACACGCACGCATGCGCAAAAGCACAATCCTCACAGAAGAGAAACATGTTTTTTTTTCTGACAAAGGTAAATAAGCCTAAAGATTCAAGCTATTTGATTGGTGGAGAGAAATCTGAACCAGGTAGTCCCGAGGTGCCTCAGCGATGGGAGACGTTTGAGCTTACAGGAAGCAATACAATAGCTTTCTGTGTGGCACAGCAGGCCACCGTGTAGACCAGGGGCTATGGTAGGTCTGTGTTAAATGTGTTTTCAGCATGCGCTGGTGTGTGACTAAGACTAGACTACGACACTGAAGCCTGTTAGAAGATAAATTAATAATTTCACTAGACAATATTTTCATTTTGTACACAAGGTTCCCAAATGACAATGTTTCCAGACAGATGTAGAGCCTACAAACATAAGATGTCAAATGGCCATTAAACACCCATCACAGCCTGCTGACCACACTCAAACACTGATTGGCTGATGGAGGAATGAAGAGGGTGGAGGGTCCTGATGGGACCTGGGGGAGGGGCAGTGGAGGGGTGCCCTTCCCTCCGAGTACTCAACAGATGGGCACACAGACCAGCGAGAGAAGGGTGTGTATGTATTCAGTCTACTGGTGGGCACACTGTACCCCTGGGCCATGTGGTCCACCCTCCTCATCAGAGCTGTCGTTGTAAGCCTCTCTCCTGGCCCCCGCTGACCCCTGACCTCTGACCTCACAGTCCTGGAGGTCAACCTCTTCCGCCTCCGATGAGATAACTGGAACCTCTGCACGCCCAGGCAGCAGATCCTCCAACTCCTAAAAATACAGGCAAAACACACATTCTGCATATCTCAGTACCAGGTTAACCGGTAATAGCCGTCTTTTGGATGATACAAAAATGTAATCGGTATATAGGTTAATTTGCATAATTTAGTGTAATTAAATTGGCGGTGTATTTTTGTTAGTTTCAAGATTATTATTTACACACGCACAGCATACAGATACAGAGCCAAGTTTATGCAGAAAATTGGACAGACAGTGCAAGAGCTGCTGCTACAGCTCCTGTTGCTGCTGGAGTGAAACATGCTTTTATAAGCCCAATCATTGCACAACAATTCTAAATGAATTCATGTGTTAAAAACTGTTTTGATAGCCACCATTACAAATAGGTACTATTTTTATTTCTCAACTGGTAATTGAAGTGCACTTCCCATTCAAGTGCATATACAGTGCCTTCAGAAAGTACTCACATGCTAACTTTTTCCACATTTTGTTGTGTTATAGACTGAATCACCTTTGTTAAGTGATTGTTTGACAATCAGATGAAAACATCATGACTGGTTGTGTTTATGCCACGTTAAAAGGCATTTGCCGCATGTCCATAGGGCTAGAGGAAGCTAACAGGATGACTACACCGCGAGCGTTGCAAAATAAATTTTGAAATCTATGTTATTCAATTATTGCACCCACACCGCTTGCGTGCGCCAACGAGCATCTGTGTTGTCAAGGGCTAAAATAGAAAGCCATTCTATTTCTGATGCAGATTGCGCTGCAAGTCCTGCCTCTCCCATCTCCTCATTGGTTTATAGAAGCAGGTACCCACGTGCCATCTCCTCATTGGTTATACCCATGTGGGTGACTGAAAGACGAACGAGGTCAGTGGCAGTAATGCACCTAATTTATGAAAGTTACCAATATAAAGTCAAGTCAAGAGAAGAAAAAGCCTGGAAGGAAGAGAGATGACTAAAAGCGAGTCGGTTGACCGTTTTATATGTGGATTAATTGTCGGAGTAGAGGACCTTTAACATTTCAGGTAAAATAACAACTCAATGTTTATATTCCAGGACAAATTAGCTAGCAACAGCAAGCTAGCTAAATAGGACAAATTAGCTAGCAAGTGCAAGCTAACTAGCTAAATTGCCATAAATGTTAAATGCTTTTTGACCTGTCCCCAAATTCATATAATTGGTTCAGAGTTTGTTTTGATATTTTAACCTGCGTGTCGTGATCTCGTTTGGTGTGGGGACACAATAAATGTATGCACGATGGCGCACGCGCGCAGCCGGTTTGGGTTCCGTGTAAGCGTTCCCTAAGGTAAATTGAATTAAAATTGCCAAAATGATATCGCCTAATTAGCTTACTACTGCCTATACATAAATTAATTAAATCATTCAAAACAGGCAACTCAAAATAGACTACTACAACAGAAAGCATGATACGGCCACAGAGGATCATTAGCTTAAAAAAAGAAAAAGACGAAGAAGCTGGATTGCTTCATCGCATAACCTGAATTTGGAAGGGCCCGCAATTTGGGCAGCGCACGCTGCAAATACCAAATAGAGGATGATGGCATTGCGACTCAGTGAAAAGCAGAGACCCACCCTGGCATATCGCAATATTTAAAAATACAATTGCGGAAAAACTATTTGGAAAGCAAATGGCTATTGATGTAAAGAGATGGCAATGAAAAGCTTCCAATCTGTCTTTTAGTTATCAAAATTCTTAACTTAATTGAGCGAACAGTAGCATGTCATATTGGCACTAGCGGAGAACATCTGCCATTTTCCCTCCCGGTGAGTGCGTATATTCACCATCTTTGTCATTGGGTCAGCGCCACTTGTTTGTTTTTGGACAATAATTTCCTCAATATTGAGGACAATAACAACCCAATATTGTTAATCAACCAGGTTGTCATTGAAATACTTATAAAGCAGCCTTACGTTAATGCCAATGCTGTTTTCTATGCATGTTTTCACTTAATACTTTGGGATACTGGTGCTGTGTCGGAGTTGGAGTAAAAAGCTGTATTTGTCAGATTTGATGAATATATAAATGTTGGGAAAGAAGACCTGTAAAACAAATCTGTTTGGTTTAAATGTATACTTAGGCTATTGTAACAAGGCATATGCCAGCATTGTTGGCTAGACTTTCATGGCAATGGCCATTAGAGTTCACTTTTCTACGTATGAGCCCTGGTTAGAGTCCCTATTGCAGCTTTCACTTTATTCCGCTACATTGGTGGCAGCGTTGGGATCACCTCCAGCTCACATCTAGTTATGTGATCTAGAGGTGGGAAGCATTCGGTTTTTCAACATTGTTGGGTGTAATTACATTGATATATCTAGTGAACAATGGATAAGCAACAATGGGAGTGACAAATAGAAGTAGTCACTACAGGTGTGATCAAGCCTTACATCCAAGTTGCCTGAAGCTGAATGGAAAGTGCTATGCTCTGACCAGTTATTCAGAAGAAAATCCTCTGACGGTCAAATTTGCTTAAGTTAACTTATCAGTGTGGACCCAAAACAAACACATTCTACACATTTACAAACTACCTGTTTAAAGTGTAATTATAACCATGGTGATCTTTTGTTACTAAAACTTATATCTAATAACCTGACGATGATCCACATCATATGAGCAGACAAATAATGTAAGCTTGTTATGCAGCAAAACACAACTATCCTTTTTTTAGGATGCAAACCAGTAATATGAATCACTGTTGATCCATCCTGTTCTGATCTAATGGATGTAGGATTTTCTACGTCCTAGAATCGAGGCCTTTCACAGTCATGAAGGACATTGGCTCTTCTTGATTCTCATTGACAGTGAAAACACACATCATTGACAGAAAAACTTGAATTGCTGCATCTCCTTGTGTTGTTATCCTCCGGTAGCTGGCTAGCTAGCTAAAATTGGGCCTTTCCTAAATTAGCCTTGGATGGAGATAGTGATTTGGACTTGTGGTTTTGCTTAATTCTATGTACTGGCCAATGATTATAACGGCTATTCTGATCCAACCATTAATTCATACATTGTTGTGCCCCTGGCCCGAGAGGATGGAGGTTCAATATGTAGCTAGATAAGATAATTATTTTATAAAGACTTCCATATAACATTGAAACCTATTTCACTCATGTTCTATTCAAATTATTTTTTTTAGCCTAGGCCTACTGGTTGTATGAATTTGGGATCTATCGCCCCACAACTGTCCCAGAGTCTGTTTGGGATAGGCCATTTCTTTCTCGCACAGAATGACAAGCTGACCAATAGAAAAAGTAAACTGTTCTACTATGGGGGATAGTAGATTGACACAGACTAGTGATTTTGCTGTTCATTACTCGTCTTATTGTGCATCGGAATTCGGTAAGAAGGATGCACATAGTTGCATCCTCGACTTGTTCTGTTAAAATGAATTACCATAATCTAAATGTGATTTCTGTCATTCTGAGCACTGTGGGTGGACGGCCTAATTAGGTTATGCACCCAATGCATATGGGACTGGTAAATTTCTCAAATGTACGATATATAAAAATTCTGCCAGTCAAATGTCCGGCGGCGCTACATTTTCCTAACGGAAACCCTGCTCAGTACGATCATGTAGAGAAAGTGATGGTTGAGACAATGTGTGATGTCCTGGACTGTGAACTACATGGTTGGACACCTTAGGCAGGCCAGTTGGTTCTTAGAGGTACTTACAGAGAGTTTCTCAGGACTGATCCAGTTGTTTTCAGGGAACTGGATGTCAAACTTGATGAACAGATCTCCCTTCTCAAATGGGTTCCTGTACTGAGGCATCCCCTCTCCCTTCACCACCCGTATACAACCTGACACAAACACACACAATCATCAATTTAATGATACAGGTCGGACCAAATAGATATATACTTGAGGTGATGTGTGTGTTTTACCTGGCTCTATAACCTTGCCGGGGGGATATTTGACAGCAAGCTGGCGTCCGTCAAGGTGTGTGACTGCTAGTTGGAAGCCACACAGAGCCTCCACCAGGCCGATACGCTGCGTCATGTGAAGGTCATGGCCGTCACGACGGAACCCCTGCAGTACACACACACACTTAACACTTTCTCAGCACTTTGAACTGCTCTGAATGACAAGTGGGCGAGAGTTTCAGGAATGTCTCAAACTCAGAAGGTGTGAATTGAGGGCCATCTTCATGGAGGAATCTAAGGAATTTCCAAACACATCATTTGAAGAGGTTTCCAGTAGTTTGTTTAGGTCTTCAAGTACTCTCTGCTACAATGTGTGTGTGAGAGTGTGTATATTACCTCATGCTCCTTCTCCTGTAGGACCAGTAGTATGTCTCCAGGCTCAGTGCCTGGGGCCTGGTCAGCCTCTCCTGTGAAGCTGATCTTCTGGCCGTGTTTCATGCCTTTATCAACATGGACCTCCAACAGCTTGGTCTCCTTGTTCACCTTACGACCCTCACACTTCTTACAACGGTCCTTCTCACTGATGACCTCCCCTATACAAAAACATCAAAGGGATTAGTTTCCTATAAAAAAATGTGTTTCAAAAGTGTATTCATAAAATTGCAGAGTATGTGAATGTGTGTGTGTTTTCCTACCCTCTCCGTTGCAGTCTGTGCAGACTGACTGCATCTGTTGGACCATGCCAGGAGCCAGCTGTCTGATCATGATCCTCATGCCTCTCCCTCTGCAGGCCACGCACTTCTGCACCGCCCCCGCCTTACCCCCCGCACTGGAGACAGACCAAAGTGAGGAGAGTAAAGTATCACATTAAACAATATAGCTCATGTTAAAGATGTGATTTATTTCAAAAAGTGGAGTAGCTCAGCAACTACTAACATTGATTTTCACATTAAATACATTCTTTAAAAGTGTGTAAACTCACCCATTGCAGGAAGCACACAGGACATTTTTGCTGAGCTGTAGTTTGGTTGTTTTACCATTGTAGAGGTCTTCCAGTGATACTCTGTGTTAGAAAGGTAGGCAGGGTTAGGTAAGGCATAACCAACAATGTCTGGATGGAAGACTAGAGAAGTGAAGGGAGAGTAACTGTCACTCACTTGAGGGGGTGCACCATGTCCTCTCCTCTCCTGCGTCCCCCGTTGCGTCCTCCCCCTCCACGTCCCTGCCCCCCCATAAAGCCAAACAGCCCCCCTCCAAAGATGTGGGAGAAGATGTCGTCCATGCCAGCCCCTCCACCACCTCCCTCCCGCAGCCCCTGCTCTCCATAGCGATCATACAGCTCCTTCTTCTCTGGATTGGTCAGCACCTCATATGCAAAACTGATCTCCTTAAACTGGGAGAAAAGGGGTGAACCATTAGGGACCTGCCATTCTTTATCATAACTACCTCCCACAGACATTCTACAACCTCAGGTGTTGTAGAATCTGCATGAACTGTTTACTTTAAATCTGCATGAACAATCACCACATGCAGTTGTCTCACAGATACTCCTCTCCCAATGCAATAATCTAACGTGGTTTACTTTCCTCTCCTCCCTCATCTGCACTGATGTTACACAGGTCAGTTGAGAGATGCAGAACATGCTGGTTGGGAATTAGCTTTCACCTGCCAGTTATCTCAAGTCAGTGCTGTATATGAAGCAGATGAGACCAAGAGAGAGAAGGAGCCTCTACAGAATAGCCAGGTGCACTCCTGCTCTAGAGAGGAGGCCATTTGACTAATACCAAAGTCAATTAATACCCATCTTAGTTACTGCTCAATATAGATAGGCCTGTGTAATGGTACTACCATGGCTGGTGATCGTGATGTGGCGTGATTAGCGTGTTATGATTCGTTGTGTGCTGTGTCACATGTTGTGTGTATAACCACCTCTCTCTTACCTTGTCCCCGGCATCTGGGTTCTTATCAGGGTGGTACTCTTTGGCCAACTTGCGGTATGCCTGCACACAAAAGAAACAACTACTTCAGTTACTGTCTCTGGGCTGTTTATAGGGCCAAAATGTTTCTAACTGCGTAGCTATACACTGCTGCTGCCGCGAGACCAAGACTTTGTGAATCTGAAAATCTTCCAGCTAGCTAATAGTCGAACCAGAAATTCTGATCGTATGTACTAACCGGCTAGCTAACACATAGCCTAACTAGTACGTCTATGGTTCTACGCTGACAGATTTGTTTCCTCACGCTAACGTTAAGCCAGCTAGCCACTGCAGCTAACTTCGAGCAGCAATCTGCAGCGCATCGTCTAGCAACGATCTGACTGTCTGGGATAACGAATGTTACTTTCTATGCATTAAGGAAGGCCTAACGTTAGTTTCCCATGTATAAAATACATCTAGCCAACTTCCTAACAGCTAACTAACTGTCTAGCTACATTAGATCGAGTTGTCAATCAGAGAAAGACATAGCTAGCTTTTCATTATATCAATTATTTTCTCCAGAAATATCCGCTGTCTAACTCGCAAGGCTAGTTAGCTTAGCATCTGAACAGTGTTGGCAAGGCCACACCAACCCAGTTTTGCTGTCTAATTAATCACCAAAATGTCTGTGTAGGCACTGTGGTGTTGTTCTTTTTTTAACAATAATAACACCTGTCACGTACCTTCTTTAGCTCGTTTTCGGAAGCGGAGGGTGAAACTCCGAGGATGTCGTACAGCTTGGTATCCACAACGTTGGCCATAATGCTATCTATCTAGGGCTACACACAGAGAAAGACCTGCGGAATTGCGGATGAAAGGAAACGAGAGAAGACAAGCCGGGTGGAAACGTCATACGCAATGCGTCAATTTGGGTCAGCGCGCTGTCAGTCAGCTGATATGCTCCAGAGAGATAGCAGAGATGATGAGAGTCATGACGTACCGTTAGCTACAAACATACATATGTATCTGTATAACATTATCTCTAGGCTAACAGTTACAGCTTTGGATAACGTCTGCTTGTCAATTTTGGAAGTATCCTCCTGACTGTGTGACCCAGTTATCATTTTTACTAATCTCCTATTAACAATAATCCGTTAGGGCGGGGGCATACATATAGCAGTGTGAAAGCTATGGTTTAATGGTGCCACCCATATTTTTGTGAATTGTAATAGTCAGCACAATCTCTACTCTTTACCACAACGATAAATCACAAGTGCCCGTAGCTACCTTTTACTTTTGCGCGTTCCCGTAACAGTGTCCGCCATTTTGATTAAAAAAAATATGACAGCATCCTTGTCTGTCTTGCTGCAATCTTGAGGGTAAAAGCGACAATTAATTTACTGGCGCTGGGATTGATTGTACTATACACGGGTGGAAGGGTCCGGCAGCCTCTTGTGAGCTGTCAAAGAAACACTCGCCAGATTACTGACATATTTGGTTGATGGGGCGTGCAGCTCCAGTTGACTGGCTTGGAATATAAACAAACTGCTCAACTAGCTACTATAGCAGACTGACACTGACGCCCTGGAGCTAAATGACAAGGTAGGTGCTTGTCGTAGCTGTGCCATAGCAAGATTGCAATAATCAGCCTGGCTAACTATATACGCAGTCTAATTAGCTATCTAGCTAACAACATCCTACTAGCTAATATGGTCAGACATATTTGACAGTCATTGGCAGCTAGCTAGCCACCTTGCTACGCAGCACAGTTTCCTAATCTTGAAGATTAGGAGAGTCAGAGATGTGTGTATGTGCTGGAACACACTGATTCTGTCTCCCTTTTTATCACTTTTTCGGGTTGCAGACCGTTTATCAGTGTGTGTGCGCCAATGGTGTGTGTGTAATCGTCCATGCAGATGACCATTCCTTCCTGGGTCTATGAGACAAATGACTGAAGAGGTCTGACCAAGGACACACATTAATTAGGTAAACACTCACACACATTCGCACTTAAAGGTGCAATCTAACCTATATCTATTTCACCAAAGGTTTAAAGTGCTTCCTCTGTAAACTGAGGGGGGGGGGGATGTCTGGCTGTGTGTAATCGTCCATGCAGATGACCATTCCTTCCTGGGTCTTTGAGACAAATGACTGAAGAGGTCTGACCAAGGACACACATTACACATTACCCCCCCCCCCCCCCCCCCCCCCCCAATTCAAGCCCCCTCCTCCCATCCTTCTTGAGTAAGACCGTGGGGAACGAACCTCTCACACTCCAGACCGAGCAGGAAATGTAAAGTTGCAAAACCTTTGATACACAGTTGGCGAGGATGACTTTCTATTCACTCTTTCTCCTTGCAGCTGCAGCCATGTTCTGGAAGTTTGACCTGCACATGGCATCCCAGCTGGAGGCCCTGCTGGAGAAGGATGATGTCACGCTCACTGAGCTCATGGAGGAGGAGGACGTACTGCAGGAGTGCAAGGCCCAGAACCGCAGGTTATCCTTCAGCATTAACATCTGCCATAGAAAGCACACTGTTTATTAGCATTAGTTTGAGCATTTTGAATAGGAAATGGTGTCATGCTAATGAGTGTCTCTTCACTCCTCTCTGGGCCCAAGGCTGCTTGTCTTCCTGTCCCAGGACACCTGCATGCAGGAGCTGCTGCACCTCATCACCACAGAGCCCCCTGCTGGCCTGGAAGAAACAAGACGTTTTAAGTGAGTGGACTAGGGATCATCAACTAGATTCAGCCACGGGCCGAATTGTTTCTCGAGCGGGTGGTTGGGGGGCAGGAACATAATTACAAATAATTTATAGATGGCAAATTGACCGCAAGAAGCCCAAACAGAGATAACATTTGACTAAAACATAATCATTTCAAACCTTGCTTACTTTTGTATATGATCACATCTCTCTATTATGCGTGGGAATACTTGAGAACTGATTTCCAAAATTAAATCACTTGGAGGTGATTTCCTGGTGTTTTTAGTCTTATGTCCAACAATTAAAAAATCTATTAGTTATTATTTTTGCTCAGAAAACTTTGGGGGCCAAGAGGAGTAGAGAGACACACACTGTCAGTCAGTCAGTCAGTGGGATACTATGCTGAGTGTGTGTGTGTGTTCCAGGCACCCTAACATAGCGTGTGAGCTGCTGACGAGTGATGTGGGGGTGATAAATGATAAGCTCGGTGGAGAGAAGCCCCTGCTGGATACCCTGTACTCTTTCCTGGAGCAGCCCCCTCCCCTCAACCCCCTTCTTGCGTCCTTCTTCAGCAAGACCATCGGAAACCTCATCACACGCAAGACCGAACAGGTACAGTAACACCAACTCTCACACAGTTGATCATTTTATTCTGGTTGTGTTGTAGTTTCATTGTGGCGGTGATTCATTTTCTGCAGAAGAAGGAAGGTTTCCTCTCTACTGTAGAGCCCTATAAAATCTGTGTTGTGGAAAATGCGCACGGAATCCAGACATTAAAACAGAATTCAAAAATATTCAAAGTGTATTGCACTTAGTAGGAAATCAACTAAATGTATTGATCTTATTAGAAAATGCATCAGTTATTCGTATTTTCCGGCAACTTTCTGAAATGGCGTGTGTGTGTGTGTGCGCGCACCAGGACTTCCGTTAGCCGGCTACTGGCCGTAAAACATTTTTTATTTTTTATTGATAAGCCGATAAATTGGTACCGTCCAATTGCCCGGGAGAAGAAAAAAATCCTATTGCGAAATAAAACTTATTCATCATTGCTTAACATTTTTTTTATATCTATATAGTACCAGTGAAAAGTTTGGACACACCTACTCATTCCAGTGTTTTTCTTTATTTGTATTATTTTCTACATTGTAGATTAATAGTGAAGACATCAAAAGACATATGAAATAACACAAATGGAATCATGTAGTAACCAAAAAAGTGTTAAACAAATCAAATTATATTTGAGATTCTTCAAAGTAGCCACCCTTTGCCTTGATGACAGCTTTGCACACTCTTGGCAAAGTTGTCATCAAAGCAAGGATGGCTACTTGAAAATATATTTTGATTTGTTTAATACTTTTTTTGGTTACTACATGATTCCATTTGTGTTATTTCATAGTTTTGATGTCTTAACTATTATTGTACAGTGTAAAAATAAATAAAAACCCTTGAATGAGTAGTTGTGTCCAAACTTTTGACTGGTATGTAGCCTAGTCCTACAGGTTATATGATTTTGGGAACTATTGTCCCACAACTGACCCAGAGTGGTCTCCTGATGTGTTTTAAGCATCGTTATGGACTTAGAACATCCGATTTTGTTGTTTTTCTATAAAAAGTTTGATTTTGAGAGGGAAAAATGGAAACCTCGGAAAAACTAAACTGAATGAGTCAAAAATAAAACAGATTTTATAGGGCCCTACTTGGGTAGATAATATTGGTTGTAATCATTTTGTTGTATGATGTTGTTGTAGCCTATATTGTTGTATGGTCATTTATTTTGGTCTTTAGATGATCTGGTTAACAGGTGGTTGTGTTGTGGTCTCTGTAGGTCATCTCCTTTCTGCGTGGAAAGGAGGGTTTCCTGGGTCTGGTCCTGAATCACATCAACACATCAGCCATGATGGACCTCCTGCTACGCCTCATCAGCTGTGTAGAGCCTGCTCCTCTCAGACAGGACACACTCAACGTATGACACATACACACACACACACACATCCTCAGTGTGTGGTAAAGTATGTAATAGTGTGTGTTTGTGTTCCCTCTGCAGTGGTTAAATGAAGAGCAGCTGGTCCAGAGGCTTATAGAGCTCATCCACCCTGGGAAAGATGAGGAGGTAAGACCGACACACACACACACTCTACTGATGACTAGAGAGTGCTGTCAGCGGGGTAACTCCAGCCGTGTGTGTGTTTCAGAAACAGTCAAATGCATCCCAGACTGTGTGTGACATCATCCGTCTGAGCAGAGACCAGGCCAATCAACTCCAAGAGAACTCTGAGGCTGACCCTCTGCTTGCCGTGCTGGAGTCGTAAGTCACACTTACACACACACACACACACACACACACACACACACACACACACACACACACACACACACACACACACCTGTAATATCCTCTGCCCTGTGTGTTCCTGCAGGCAGGAGTGTGTGGGTCAGCTGCTAGACAACATGTTTGTGGGAGAGAGGACAGAGAGCTGTATCATCTGTGGAACTCAAATCCTTCTAACCTTACTGGAAATCAGGAGGCCAGGGTGGGTGTTCTATTCTTGCATACTTAAAAAGTCTGGTGCTCGCCAGCTTGCAGTCCTAAAAAAGGGAAATGAGTTAGCATCTTCTACCGCTGTTTCTGGTTCATTCCCATGGGGGAAATTAATGGGGTTTTGGGATATATGCAGAAAGTAAGGTCTGAGTTAACCCAGGCTTAGGAAATCGTATACGTTTTGTTCTATGAGATAATATCAGTCCGTTAAAATGAGCCTTATGAAGCCTTTACATACTTGTTTTGATGACATAAATGCTTCAAAATTTAAAAAAAAACTATCAGAATTCCAAAGATTGCCGAAGTCATGATGGAAAATGTTTTCTGGGGATGTGATGTATTACACGGAACCCAAATCGAATCATGCGCCATCGTGCATAAATGTATTTTGTCCCTCCACACCAAACACGATCACGACACGCAGGTTAAAATATCACAACAAACTCTGAACCAATTACATTAATTTGGGGACAGGTCGAAAAGCATTAAACATTTATGGCAATTTAGCTAGCTAGCTTGCACTTGCTAGCTAATTTGTCCTATTTAGCTAGCTTGCTGTTGCTGCCTAATTTGTCCTGGAATATAAACATTGAGTTGTTATTTTACCTGAAATGCACAAGGTCCTCTACTCCGACAATTAAACCACACATAAAACGGTCAACCAAATCGTTTCTAGTCATCTCTCCTCCTTCTAGGCTTTTTCTTCTCTTGACTTTATATTGCGAATGGCAACTTTCATAAATTAGGTGCATTACCGCCACTGACCTCGTTCGTCTTTCAGTCACCCACGTGGGTATAACCAATGAGGAGATGGCACGTGGGTACCTGCTTCTGTAAACCAATGAGGAGATGGGAGAGGCAGGACTAGCAGCGCAATCTGCATCACAAATAGAACTGACTTCTATTTTAGCCCTTGGTAACGCAGACGCTCGTTGGCGCGCAAGCAGTGTGGGTGCAATAATTGAATAATATCGATTTCTACATTTATTTTTGCAACGCTCGCGGTGTAGTCAGCCTGTTATGGAGGACCCGGCAAGCCAGTCTATTCCCTATAATGTAAACTCCAACAGAAATAACTTCAAATAATTTGCACTCATGACTACTGGATTGAATGTAATTTTCTGCCAATTTACAAGCAGATACTTAATTAATTAATTGTTACCAATCAACTTGCAAGGTTGCTAGCCAACTAGCTTGCTAACTTTAGCCCTAATAGTTTACTAACGTTTGCCCTACCAGCCTGCTATCGTTACATTAGCACTGCAATAGTCAGCCAGTTGTTATCAATACCTAGCGTACAGCTACATTAAAGTACATTTAAGTTTTGGAAATGCATAAAGCCATCTAACCAGTTTTCAAAGAATGTTAGCTATATGCAGTTAACTTAGCCAGCAAGCTAGCCAGCCAGCTAATGTTAGCTATTTAGCCAACTAGCATAGCCAACCACGCCTAACACAATTTAAACATAACCGCAGATTAAAAGCAAAGAGATCTACAGATTGAAGTGTTTGGCCCATCCCATGGTAAAACTTTTCAGAGTGCAAGCTGATTTGGCTACCAAAGCGAGGTGTAGGTGGGCGTTTCGCTGGGCCGAGGGAGAGTCAGGGAAATCCAATAGGTATATAGTGAGAAAAATATAAAATAGATAGATTCCAGAAGTCAGTCAACTAGCGTGATAGCACTAAACCAAGGTGGGGAAAAGTTACAAAACTCTCGTAGCCTACTTCACAGAGAACATGCTGAATAGTTGACAAAACAAACAGGAGAACAGATTAAAGAACGGATACTACACAATTAGAGCAAGCAGGTATGATTTTTCTATTTTGTTTTGAGCCTACGGCAAGAAGGCACCAGAGCCTGCCATGCTAATGGGTTCCCACTAGATAACCGCCACAAAGTTCGTAAAGAGCACGGGGATGCCGCAGGTGCCCCATTTGTATATCACACCTCTTGATCAGTGGATTGTAGCTCACCACCGCCAACACTTGGTCTGGAATGTAATTACGTGCTAGCATAGCTAGTGGCTAACGTTAGCCAGCTTGAGCTAGCTGCCGAGCTAGCATACGAACTAGGCAGCACAGAATAGATTTTCCATGTGACGTTGAGAAATAGTGCATTGTGGGTTGTTTAGAAGATATCCGGAAATAATGTATTAAATATGTAATGACCCAAAAACAAAACCATGTTTGTACTTATAGCTAACCAGATCGTGACTACAACTAAGTTACTAAGTCTTTGACCACACCGTGTTGTTACATTGGCGAGCAAAAACTCATGCTTCCTACCCTTTAAACCTGTGTTTACCACAGACCTTATTTTCAGAGTTTATCCAATGGGAAAGTAAATGGGAAAGTTGTGACTGATCTAGATGCTTATCTAAAGATACTTATCTTACCTGTGTGTGTGTGTTCCAGGGTAGAGGGTATGTTGGATGTGTGTGTTCAGGGACATGAGAGGTGTGTCAACAGTAGCATCCTGCAGGCCATCCAACCCCACCTCACACACTACCACCAACTACTGCTGGATCCGCCCAGGGTAAACTTGCACACGCACGCAAACACACACCTTCAACATACACACATCCTGTAGTCTCTGACTTAGTCACCCATACAGTCTTGCACTGTTATGCCATGTATAGTGTCAGAGCTGTAATGTCAACTATTCAACACATCATAAAACTCAATGTCGTGTGTTTGTAGGTGACCCCCATGCTTACCAGTCTAGGTGTGTTGGAGGTGCCACTGGGTAACTGTCGTCTCCATGTGGCCAGGCTGATGGCCTCTCTGCTACAGACCACAAACACCAGTTATTACATCTGTTGTAACAACACCATTTATAACAACACCGTCACACTGGAGCTCTGCAGACTCAACACCATAAACATTCTACTGGTCAGTACACACACACACACACACACACACACCATGTCCTGGTTTGTATACACCTTTACCTCTTTTATCCGTTAACCTGTTTTTGTTGTGTGTTGCAGGACCTGTTCTTTAAGTACACCTGGAACAACTTCCTGCACTTCCAAGTGGAGCTGTGTGTGGCAGCCATCCTCAGCCACTCTGCACAGGAGCAGAGACCCCTGGTTACCCAGGAAAATCCCAGGCTTCAGCAGGAGCCCCAGGAGAAGCAGGACTCGCCTGGCCCCACACTCCCACTGCCCTCTGTTCCTCCCGACATCTCCACACACAACCCACTGGTGACCCATGTACGTGTCTGTCTGTCTCTGTCTCTCTCTGTCTCTGCCTGCCTGTGTGTCTCAGTAACATTCTCTCTCTCTCTCCATCTGTAGTTGTTTCAGGACTGTCGTCTGTTTCAGAGGATATTGGAGGCCTGGGAGGAGAATGATAAGATGCAGTAAGATACTTAAAACTGTTAAACAGATAGCAATTCAGCTGTTTTTGAACCTGTTTTGTCATCTGTGATTGGTGTATCACTAGTATAGTGTGTTAACGTTCATAAATATAATTGTGTGTGTTACATATTGGCACGAACGTGTATGTTCTCAGGGCGGAGGGGGGCATGAGGAGAGGCTACATGGGTCACCTGACTAGGATCGCCAACACTGTAGTCTGTAGCATGGAGAAAGGACCACTACACAGCCAGATCAGCAGCCTTATTACAGGTAGGACTGTGTGGATTACTTAGGGACACAACAAACCTATTGTAGAATAACTGTCTGTGTGTGAAGCTGTCTTTACTGTGACTGTGTGTTGCAGAGCTGCTTGTGGATTGCAAGGGGCGCTGGGAGATCTTTGTAGACCAGGCCCTGACAGAGATCAACAGGAAGAACACTGTAGACCTGGTATACACACATACATACATACACACACACACATACACACACACATACATACACAAGTAAAACCCCTGGCCTTGTGTGTTCCAGGTGTCTCACAACCTGCGCTCCTCCAGTGAAGACGATGACAGACAGAGTCCCTTCCCCAAAGAGTTGTCACTGCAACAGGTAGACACACACGCATGTATTTACATGTATTTCCAGATAGTCATCTACTGCTCCTACTCTGTCATGGTAGTTACCATAATCCAGTTCTGTTTTCAATGTCTGCTGTCTTTCAGACATTCTCAGACTACCAGATCCAGCAGATCACTGCTAACTTTGTGGATCAGTTCGGCTTCAATGACGACGAGTTCTCAGAACACGGCGACAACATCAAGTAAGACACACACACACACACACACACACACACACACACACACACACACACACACACACACACACACACACACACACACACACACACACACACACACACACACACACACAGCATCAAGTAAGTCCTCTAAGTGGTTCTGACCTGATTGTGTGTATGTTGTGTGCGGCAGTGCCACCTTTGACCGGATCGCAGAGATTAACTTCAACGTGGACACAGAGGACACTGTGAGTGACAGAGTCCATAGCCTCTCTCCTAGGAGCTTCCATTTTAAATTCACTGTCTGAGTCATTACGTAGACTGGTCAACGAGTACAGTTGTGCAGGGATCTATACGCATACATTGTGGTGTGTGTGCATGCATGTGCAGGCTAAGACTGCAGCATTTGAGGCCTGCACTAAGGAGAAGATCCAGTCGTTTGATGACAACGAAGAGGAAGATATCTGGGAGGAGAGAGAGATTAACTACACTACACACACCAAGTCTAGGACCAGGTATACAAACACACACACATTCACACACTTAGATTAACAATACGACACACCAGGAACAGAATACGACACACCTGGTCCAGGTCCAGAATACGACACACCAGGTCCAGAATACGACACACCAGGACCAGAATACGACACACCAGGTCCAGAATACGGCACACCAGGACCAGAATACGACACACCAGGTCCAGAATACGACACACCAGGTCCAGAATACGACACACCAGGTCCAGAATACGACACACCAGGTCCAGAATACGACACACCAGGTCCAGAATACGACACACCAGGTCCAGAATACGACACACCAGGTCCAGAATACGACACACCAGGTCCAGAATACGACACACCAGGTCCAGAATACGACACACCAGGACCAGAATACGACACACCAGGACCAGAATACGACACACCAGGTCCAGAATACGACACACCAGGTCCAGAATACGACACACCAGGTCCAGAATACGACACACCAGGTCCAGAATACGACACACCAGGTCCAGAATACGACACACCAGGACCAGAATACGACACACCAGGACCAGAATACGACACACCAGGTCCAGAATACGACACACCAGGTCCAGAATACGGCACACCAGGTCCAGAATACGGCACACCAGGACCAGAATACGACACACCTGGTCCAGGACCAGAATACGACACACACGGGACCAGGTACACATACAACACTCTCTGTCTTGCTCTCTCAGGTTTGGGGGGTCGCGGACGTCTGTTGGAGCGGCTCAGAGTGATGGGGTGAGCGATACTGCTGATAGCTCAACAGGTTCTGAAACAGAGGAGTGGGAGGTGCCTAGTGAGGTCACAGGTCAGACGAAACACAGCAAGAACATCAGCCAGACTGAGAACATCAGCCAGACTGAGAACATCAGCCAGACTGAGAACATCAGCCAGACTGAGAACATCAGCCAGACTGAGAACATCAGCCAGACTGAGAACATCAGCCAGACTGAGACTGCACAGAGTAAGGATGACTATTTGAACACAGGTCTGCTTGTGTGTGGGTATTCAATGTGTTTTTGTTCATGGGGTGTTTTTGTGGTTGTATGTGTTTATCACTTTCTTTAGTTGTTTGTTGCTGTGGTAGTCGATGCGTATGTTTCTGGTTCTTCTTGTTTTGTTTGTGTGTGTCTGGTCCTCAGCTCTGAGTTACATTTATTCCTCAGGCCCTGGCTGGGCGGCTAGTTTCGGGGAGGTGAACTCTAAGGACCCCTCTCCTGGAGTGGGTGTGGATCCATGGGCTAACCCCACCCCCAAGTCTGGAGTGGGCGTAGACCCATGGGGTAGCCCTGCCCCCACACCTGGAGTGGGCGTAGACCCATGGGGTAGCCCCACCTCTAAATCAGGGGTGGGCATAGACCCATGGGGTAGCCCCACCCCCAAGTCCGAAGTGGGCGTAGACTCATGGGACAGCCCTGCCCCCAAGTCAGAAGTGGGCGTGGATGCATGGGGCAGCCCCGCCCCCCAACCCATAACTGCAGAGAAGGGCTGGGCCAAGTTCACTGACTTTCAGCCCTTCTGCTGGTGAGTGTAGCCACATTTCAGTCTGTCTTTATGAACATTCTGCTGCTCATGTATAAGTTTATATTCGTGTGTGTGTGTGTGTGTATTCAGTTCAGAAACAGGTCCGAGGTGCACTTCTCCAGTAGACTCAGAGATCTGTGGGTTAGACAAAACAAAACCCAGCCAGGACAAGAACTGTAAGTCTGTGTGTGTTCTCCCTGCATGGCGTGTGTAACCGTGTGTGTTCAATTTGCAAAGTGTGTGTGTGTGTGTGTGTGTGTGTGTGTGTGTGTGTGTGTGTGTGTGTGTGAAATAAACGTGTGTGTGTGTTTTCTCTGCAGCTTGTGTGTGGAGTGTGTGTGTGGCGAGGAAGGCTCCCCTGGTAGCATCAGACAGCTCTTCATCAGGAGGCTCAGAAAGTGATGAAGAGGACAAGACTGAATCTGTTACTATGGAGACGGTATCCAAGGAAATTGTTACTACAGAGACCGTTGTCACAACCGCCGGACGGGAGACCATCAGACTTAGGATGGACGCCAAGAACGAGAGAGCTGTCTTCACCAGGTACACACACACACACATTCTCTTCTCAGTCGTGCAGTATATTCCTTTCCCTGCCTTACTGTCCAGTGTCCTCACCACACCACTCCTCTCATCTTACCTTCTCTCTTTTCCTCTCTCCTTCCCTCCCTCCCACTTTCCAAATCTGTCCTCCCTCCTCTTCTCCTAATTTCTTGTCTTGCCCTCTTCCACTCCTCTTCTCTTCCCTCCACTCCCACATTCCCTTCCATCTTCTCTCCTGCACTTCTGAATTTCCTCTCCTCCTCTCCAGAGTGTTTCATCCTGCAGTCAGAGGGTATGTAGTGTATGAGGTCTCTAGCCATTGAGTGTGTTGCCTTTGGAGTTGTATTGGCTTGGGAGTGTTACAGAGTGTATAACACTTTGCAGAGCAAAACCCAATGGAAACATAGCCACAGATGACATCTGCTAACAAAAAAAAGACAGGTTTTTATTGTCGCATATACCAGATAGGTGAAATGTATTGTTTTAAAGTGTTGGGCATAGTAGTACCGCGCCCCTGGAGCAAATTAGGGTTAAATGCCTTGCTTAAGGGAACATCAACAGATTTTTCACCTTGTTGGCTCAGGTATTCGAACCAGCGACCTTTCGGTTACTGGCTCAACGCTCAAATCGCTAGGCTACCTGCCACCCTATTAGCAGTGAATTGACTTCAATTCTGCTGCAAGACATTGAGCTTTGTGTCAGCTGCATGATAACTAACTGTATGTTTTTGACCTCTGACCTTTGGCTGGGCATCCCTACATTCCTCTCTGACCTTATGACTATGCCTCTCTACTCTAGGTCTATGCTGAGTTCTGATGGGTCTACTAGAGGCAAATCCAAAAGCGCTCAAATCCTATATAGTGCACTACTTTTGGTCAGAACCACATAGGGCTGCCACATACAGTGCATTCGAAAAGTATTCAGACCCCTTCACTTTCCACATTTTGTTACGTTACAGCCTTATTCTAAAATTGATGAAGAAATTGTTTATTTAATCCATCTACACACAATACCCCGTAATGACAAGGCAAAAACAGGTTTTTAGAAATACCTTATTTACATTAATATTCAGACCCTTTGCTATGAGACTTGAAATTGAGCTCAGGTACATCCTGTTTCCATCTATCATCCTTGAGATGTTTCTACAACTTGGAGTCCACCTGTGGTAAATTCAATTGATTGGACATGATTTTGGAAAGGCACACATCTGTCTATATAAGGTCCCACAGTTGACAGTGCATGTCAGAGCAAAAACCAAGCCATGAAGTCGAAGGAATTGTCTGTAGAGCTCAGAGACGGGATTGTGTCGAGGCACAGATCTGGGAAAGTGTACCAAAATATTTCTGCAGCATTAAAGGTCCCCAAGAACACAGTGGCCTCCATTATTCCTAAATGGAAGAAGATTGGAACCAGCAAGACTCTTCCTAGAGCTGGCCGCCCGGCCAAACTGAGCAATCGGGGGAGAAGGGCCTTGGTCAGGGAGGGGACCAAGAACCCGATGGTCACTCTGACAGAGCTCCGGAGTTCCTCTGTGGAGATGGGAGAACCTTCCAGGAGGACAACTTACTCTGCAGCACTCCACCAATCAGGCTATTAAGGTAGAGTGGCTAGGCACATGACAACCTGTTTGTGTTTTCTAAAAGGCACCTAAAGACTCAGACCATGAGAAACAAGATTCTTTTTTCAGTTGCAAAGACTGGGAGACTAGTCAGGATCGAGGCAAAGATGAACGGAGCAAAGTACAGAGATCCTTGATGAAAACCTGCTCCAGAGCTTTCAGCAACTCAGACTGGGGCGAAGGTTCGCCTTCCAACAGGACAACGACACTAAACACAAAGCCAAGACAACGCAGTAGGGGCTTCGGGACAAGTCTCTGAATGTCGTTGAGTGGCCCAGCCAGAGCTCGAAATTTAACCCGAGCGAACATCTCTGGAGAGACCTGGAAATAGCTGTGCAGTGATGCTCCCCATCCAACCTGACAGTGCTTGAGAGGATCTTCAGGGAAGAATCAGAGATACTCCCCAAATACAGGTGTGCCAAGCTTGTAGCGTCATACCCAAGATTTTTATAAATTTGCAAAAATGTATTTTTTTCTTTTTTTTAAATAACGTTTTTCCTCTGTCATTATAGGGTATTGTGTGTAGATTGAGGGGGGAAAACAATTGAATACATTTTAGAATAAGGCTGTAACATAACAAAATGTGGAAAAGTCAAAGGGTCTGAATACTTTCAGAATGCACTGTAGGGATCTGGCCAATAATAGTGCCCTATACAGGGAAGAGGGTGTGATTTGAGACACAGCCAATATGTTATTACTTATGTCTTTCTACTCTTACAGTGAGGCTGACATGAGAGAGAAAGAAAAGATGAAGGAGAAAGAGAGGGTGATGGGTGGAGGAGACCCTCTCAATGCCACCGCTGCTCCCCTCAAAATTCGGCCTGCCACCGTCACAAAGTAAGTGTGTATCTGTGTCTCTGTCTTGTGTACCTGCTTCTTCACTGACACCATCACCTCCACTCTCCCCACAGAGACACACCATCCTTGGCAAACGGACCGGCCTAGTACTACGGTAAAATGACACACACATACACACTCCATTCCCTAGCAAACTCTAACACACTCCACTTCCCAACAACACTCCATGCCATGCAACGTCTTGTATCGTGAGGAGTGCTGCCCTGTCATAGGTCTGTGTCTAGGACATCTACGGTGGCTGAGAGAGTCAGAAAGCAGAAGAGAAAGCCATTCCGGAAGCCAAACCACAGCTCCTAAACACAACAGTTTATAAACAGATTCATGTGATGTTTGTCCCTGCCCTTCTGCTGTAGTCTCTCCTACACACCTATCACCACACTGCGACGTGTGTGTGAGATCCAGCTTTATGTAGTGTTGTTAGTTCTTGACTCAGCCGGATTTTTTTACACTTTAAGTTGAGAAGACGCTCCATTCCCGCTGTAGTCACATCATCAGCGCAGAGTAAAGTCTGAGGCCTGGGGAGCAGGGGAAGGAGTAGTCAGTACTGACTGTAAGATCTTCAAAGACAAAGTGTGTTCCTAGTTTTTATTTATTTGACTCAATCATTTCAGCATAGAAAATCCAGCCTGATTATGAAAATCCTCCACTGTCTTTCTCTCTGTGTGGACTATTACAGGTAGTGAAAATATTGATTCCGTCTGTTCTTTCTCTTTGTGTGTATGTGTGGGAGATTTGGAATATATATTCTCAGGTTAAAAGAGCAGTTCTGTGGATGTGATGAAAGCACACCTGTGTGACGTCACACACAGCATGATTATTCACACACACAAGACACACACAAAGCGTGAGGCATACACACACTCCACTGCGTGAGTGTATACACACACACAAACACAGAGTTTGCGCAGACAGAAGCACTCACACCCTTCCATATCACCCCTCCACAGAGCTGTGTAAATGTAATATTGTGACCGTTGAACCTTTTATTAGGTTGTGGTATAATGTAAACGTATTATAATGTAAACAGTATATATATATATATATAAACACGTATCTATTTTTGGTATCAATTCAGATGTATCGGAAAGCGGATGTTTAGCAGGTTGGTGTGTGTGTGTGTGTTTATAATGTTGAAATGAGGCAATAATGACATCTGTGTTATGGTTTTTACCTCAGCATCAGACCCTGAAACCCTGCTACATGCTTCCTCCTGGTGGGTGTGTGGTTGAGTGGGTGTGTGGGTGGGTGGGTACATGTATGTATATGTTTAGTGTATTGGAAATGTTTTCCATATACAATTCCTCATGCTATATCATCTTATCAGTATCTAAAGCGCTCTCTCTCCCTTCTCTCATTTAGAGCATGTCATTCAGGTATGACTTAGTGAAGTTAGTTTCTGTTGTTGTGTGGTTTTATGTTTAAAGCACTTTGTGATGGTGGGCAGAACCACCAAGGGCTTTTACTCACAGCTGAGGAAGAGAGGTTTGAGGAAGAGAGGAATCAGTAAGTTATTACAAAATCTTAATAATATTTATGTGATATGACGATTTGATCCACCTATTGTGATGCCAAAGTGTGCTAGAGACTAATGAAACTGGCTAGATTTGGGACAGGGAGAGGGATCCACCCTGATTCAGGGTCTGATAAAGCTAACCAGAGTTGCGTCATACCTTCACCCCAATACCACACACTGCATCTGACCCATATCACACCACACACTGCATCTGACCACCCATACCACACCACACACTGCATCTGACCACCCATACCACACCACACACTGCATCTGACCACCCATACCACACCACACACTGCATCTGACCACCCATACCACACCACACACTGCATCTGACCACCCATACCACACCACACACTGCATCTGACCACCCATACCACACCACACACTGCATCTGACCACCCATACCACACCACACACTGCATCTGACCACCCATACCACACCACACACTGCATCTGACCACCCATACCACACCACACACTGCATCTGACCACCCATACCACACCACACACTGCATCTGACCACCCATACCACACCACACACTGCATCTGACCACCCATACCACACCACACACTGCATCTGACCACCCATACCACACCACACACTGCATCTGACCACCCATACCACACCACACACTGCATCTGACCACCCATACCACACCACACACTGCATCTGACCACCCATACCACACCACACACTGCATCTGACCACCCATACCACACCACACACTGCATCTGACCACCCATACCACACCACACACTGCATCTGACCACCCATACCACACCACACACTGCATCTGACCACCCATACCACACCACACACTGCATCTGACCACCCATACCACACCACACACTGCATCTGACCACCCATACCACACCACACACTGCATCTGACCACCCATACCACACCACACACTGCATCTGACCACCCATACCACACCACACACTGCATCTGACCACCCATACCACACCACACACTGCATCTGACCACCCATACCACACCACACACTGCATCTGACCACCCATACCACACCACACACTGCATCTGACCACCCATACCACACCACACACTGCATCTGACCACCCATACCACACCACACACTGCATCTGACCACCCATACCACACCACACACTGCATCTGACCACCCATACCACACACTGCATCTGACCACCCATACCACACACTGCATCTGACCACCCATACCACACACTGCATCTGACCACCCATACCACACACTGCATCTGACCACCCATACCACACACTGCATCTGACCACCCATACCACACACTGCATCTGACCACCCATACCACACACTGCATCTGACCACCCATACCACACACTGCATCTGACCACCCATACCACACACTGCATCTGACCACCCACACCACACACTGCATCTGACCACCCACACCACACACTGCATCTGACCACCCACACCACACACTGCATCTGACCACCCACACCACACACTGCATCTGACCACCCACACCACACACTGCATCTGACCACCCACACCACACACTGCATCTGACCACCCACACCACACACTGCATCTGACCACCCACACCACACACTGCATCTGACCACCCACACCACACACTGCATCTGACCACCCACACCACACACTGCATCTGACCACCCACACCACACACTGCATCTGACGCATACCACACCACCTGACCCATACCACATCACACACTGCATCTGACCCATACAACACCACACACTGCATCTGACCCAAACGTGTGTGTGCTCTCTGTAGTCGGAGGCCTTTTATAAAGGGTTCTGATGCTGGCGGTTCCTTTTCTGTATATGTAATTGTGTGTGTTACTGTTGTCAAACCTAGCCTGTAAATTCAGATATCAAACTAATAAATATGTCAACCATCAACACTGGGCTCCCATGCGCTTAAATTATACATACAGCAGCCAACACAGAGTGGAGGAGGGAGGGGGTGGAGTAGAGATGGAGGGAGGGGGTGGAGTAGAGATGGAGGGAGGGGGTGGAGTAGAGATGGAGGGAGGGGGTGGAGTAGAGATGGAGGGAGGGGGTGGAGTAGAGATGGAGGGAGGGGGTGGAGTAGAGATGGAGGGAGGGGGTGGAGTAGAGATGGAGAGAGGGGGTGGAGTAGAGATGGAGAGAGGGGGTGGAGTAGAGATGGAGAGAGGGGGTGGAGTAGAGATGGAGAGAGGGGGTGGAGTAGAGATGGAGAGAGGGGGTGGAGTAGAGATGGAGAGAGGGGGTGGAGTAGAGATGGAGAGAGGGGGTGGAGTAGAGATTTTTTAAATTTAAATTAATCTTTATTTAACTAGACAAGTCAGTTAAGAACAAATTATTATTTACAATGACGGCCTACCAGGGAACAGTGGGTTAACTGCCTTGTTCAGGGGCAGAATGACAGATTTTTACCTTGTCAGCTCGGGGATTCGATCCAGCAACTCTTCGGTTACTGGCCCAACGCTCTGACCACGAGGCTACCTAGTGCAGGGAGATGGTGGGAGGGGTGGAGTAGAGATGGAGGGGGAGGAGTAGAGAGCTCTTGGCTCAGTAAATATGTTTGTGGAGAAACCTGCCTGTCCACCTCACAGAGGAGGAGTCTAGGGGCGTGGGACACAGACAAAGAACAGACACACACACACACTAACACGAGGAGGGAGCAGAGGACTTTTCAGTGGATTTTACACTTGTGGAATATAATTCATACTTGGAGCTTTGCTGGAGGAGGTCTGTGTGTTAGTGTGTAGTATAGTGTACCTACATTAGTGTGTTTTGTATGAGTGAATGTGAGAGCATGTGTGAGTGTGTTATGTTGTGTGTGTAACAGCCCGGCCCCGGATGGAAAGGGTTGTCGCTGGCTACTCCGAGGTCTTAGCTCCCAGCCATGGGGGGCTGCCAGAGTCACCCCTCTGCTGCGGATACACAAATAGTACCCCAGCCCTCTGATGTCAACAAACTGTAAGTATCTCTCCCCTTCCTCTCTCTCAATCTATCCATTCCCTCCATCTCCTCGCTCTCTTTTCCCCCCTTCCCTCTCTCATTGTTCTATGCTAGTTCAGATTAGACTGGGTTTGTGAGTAGGGCTGGTAGTAGGTTGAACAGTTAGTTAGAACTCAAAAGATCTGAACTGAGGTGGATAGAGCGAGAGAAGTAGGAACTGGGAAAGAGAGAGACGGCTGCTGGACATGGTAAACTGAGGAATGTTCTCTTTATAAGGACGTGTGTGTGGCACATATTTGTCTGATAACATCAACGGATATAGATTCCTTGACTGAGGCAAAAAGCAGGAACGATGGGATTGTGGTTTAAACAGTGTTTAAGAAGAGATGGTGTGTGCTTTAAAAAATGTCATGAATATATAGATGGCTTGTGTGTCTTTTTGAACAGAGCCAGTTATGCTGGACTTACTGTTTGCTTCGTCCACAGAGTGCAGTGAAACGTTAACACACACACACACGAGTGAGAGAGCAGGTTCACAGTGGATTCTGTTTACCTATAAACACACCACCTACTTTGGATTCATTTGTGTGTGTGTGTGTGTGTGTGTGTGTGTGTGTACAGGTGGTTGGTAGAGAGTGTAGTCTAAATAAAAGGACAATTGTGTAGAGTAGACTAGGGAGGAAGTTTAGTTGACAGTTCCCTCAGCGTGGTAAAACCAGCCTGATCGCTGTGTTCACTATATTGATTCCCAGTGTGACCTTCCTTCTGTCTGTACCATCCCCAGATGCTGTTTAAAAGCAATTATGAAGATTCCTACATACTTTGTCCTGACCTTACCCTTTAACCCTAACCTCCCTCTGTCATCGTTCACTTGCTCTCGCTGGCTTTCTCTGTCTCTCTCTTTCTCCTGTGGACAAAGGCCATGCTGTTTTGCCAATAGGACACACACACCAAGGCAACCCCAGCAGGGACTGAAACTCCTCATAGAGAACAGAATGTGTCTGTTATCAGTGTAACAAGGTCACACACACACACACACACACACACACACACACACACACACACACACACACACACAGATATCAAGGTTGAAAGTATTTTCGTTGCTTTCACTTCACTGACTGTGTGGTGATATAGTCAGTGGAAAACATTGACAGTGTAGTGTAGTACATTGTAAAACTTGGACCTGCTTTGCATGAAGTCAAATCTCTCTGGCTCCAGTCCCTGGTTTAGACTCTCTAGGACAGAGACATTGACCAATATCACAATACATTTAATGTGTCTGTGGTTATAATGCATTATAACAAGTATTACCCCTCTCACTTTATCATCTCCTCAGACCACCCCTCCTCAACTCTGATTTGTTATGCCGAACAGATGCTTCCGTAACGACCAGACACACAGCTCTTTAATCTCATTACACAGGTGCATAATTAATTCGCTTTAGCACCCATGAGCACCGGAGATAACCAAGCTAGCACATTTACACTGAACAAAAATTGAAACGCAACATGCACCAATTTCAAAGATTTTACTGAGTTACAGTTCATATGAGGAAATCAGTCAATTTACATGAATTCATTAGACCCTAATATATGCATTTCACATGACTGGGAATACAGATCTGCATCTGTTGGTCACAGATACCTTAAAAAAAAAGGTATGGGTGTGGATCAGAAACCCAGTCAATATCTGCCTCATGCAGCGCGACACATCTCCTTCGCATAGAGTTGATCAGGTTATTGGTTGTGGAATGTTGGACTGGATATTGGCAGGAACTGGAACACACTGTTGTACACGTTGATCCAGAGCATCCCAAACATGCTCAATGGGTGACATGTCTGAACTGGGACATTTTCAGCTTCCAGGAATTGTGTACAGATCCTTGCGACATGGGGCTGTGCATTATCATGCTGAAACATGAGGTGACGGCGGCGGATGAATGGCACAACAATAGGCCTTCGGATCTCAACACGGTATCTCTGTGCATTGAAATTGCTATTGATAAAATACAATTGTGTTCGTTGTCCGTAGCTTATGCCTGTCCATACCATAACACCCCTGCCACCATGGGGCAGTCTGTTCACAATGTTGACATCAGCAGACCGCTCGCCTACATAACGCCATTCACACTGTCTGCCATCTGCCCGGTGCAGTTGAAACCCGGGATTCATCCGTGAAAGAGCACACTTCTCCAGCGTGCCAGTGGCTATCGAAGGGTGAGCATAAGCTAGCAGTGTTATTAAAAGTATAATTGAAATCTTCAGTGAAAGTTAAGGAAGTTATTTAAAAACCTTCAAAAAACAATAATTTCCATTGTCGGTAATGATGCCGAACTGCAATCAGCACAAGACCCTGGTGAGGACGACAAGCACGCAAATGAGATTCCCTGTTTCTGACAGTTTGTGCAGAAATTCTTCGGTTGTGCAAACCAACAGATTCATCAGCTGTCAGGGTGACTGCTCTGAGATGATCCCGCAGGGGGAAAAGTCGGATGTGGAAGTCCTGGGCTGGCGTGGTTACACGTGGTCTGCAGTTGTGAGGCCGGTTGGACATACTGCCAAATTCTCTTAAAGGACGTTGGAGGTGGTTTATGGTAGTTAAATGAAATAATCTGCCAACAGTTCTGGTGGACATTTCTGCAGTCAGCATGCCAATTGCACCCTCCCTCAAAACTAGAGACATCTATGTCGTTGTGTTGTGATAAAACTGCACATTTTAGAGTGCCTATTATTGTCTCCAGCACAAGGTGCATCTGTTTAATCAGTTTCTTGATATGCCACACATGTCTGGTGGATGGATTATCTTGGCAAAGGAGAAAAGCTCACCAACGGGTGTAAACAAATTTGTGCACAACATTTGAGAGAAATAAGCTTTTTGTGTGTATGGAACCTTTCTGGGATCTTTTATTTCAGTTCATGAAACACGGGACCAACACTTTACATGCGTTTATATTTTTGGTCACTGTAGGTCCTTGGAAGTTGTGACAGAGAACGTTTTTGGTTTCCCACTGGTCTGGTAACGAAGCCATAAGTTTCCTGACCGTTAAAACAACTTTTTATTTAGACATTCTGAGACCAGGAGTGAAAATGTTGCTTGTTCTGGGAGTACATTTTTTAGTTTGCAGGGAGGTTCTGAGATTGTTTTATGAACATTCTGAGAATGGAAATGATTGTTTATTTGAACATTTTTAAATTACTTTCTGTCACGATCGTCGTAACATTGAAGAGAGGAGGACCAAGGCGCAGCGTGATAACAATGCATTCTTCTTTTAATGAAACGAAGAACACTTGACAAACTAACAAAACAACAAACGAACGAACGTGACGCTATAAACAAATAGTGCTGACACAAACACTACACATAGACAATCACCCACGAACTACCTAATGAATATGGCTGCCTAAATATGGTTCCCAATCAGAGACAACTGTAGACAGCTGTCTCTAATTGAGAACCAATCTAGGCAACCATAGACATACATACACCTAGACTAGACACTGCCCCATAAACATACAAAACCCCTAGACAATACAAAAAACACATACATCCCCCATGTCACACCCTGACCTAGCTAAAATAATAAAGAAAAAAAGATAACTAAGGCCAGGGCCTGACACTTTCACTGAAGGTTTCAATAAGACTTTTAATGACACTGCTAGCTTAGGTTAACTGTTTTGAACACAGATAGGACATTGAAATTAATTTGCTTAGGCATTTTATTGTGGCACAGCGTCAGTGAGATTCGCACTTATGATCTTGTATTCTCTATCCGTTGAACTAGTCCACTGCACCACCGGGATGGCGCTAGTGTGTTTCTTTTTAATTTTTATATTCATTCAAAGTTTTATTTATTAATTTTAGTCTATTCAAACAGACCCCATTTCAAAGTGCGGCCAATACACCTGAACAAGATAGAGAATAGACAGTTTTGTTGACACTGAGAACGGAATGTATATATTTTTTAATAACATTCTTAGAACATTCTTTGAACGTTACTAATGTTGTGTGGGTTTTATGTAACAATAACCAATAGAACTATGAGGAAACCTGTAGGAAACGTTATGCTGAAGTACTGAAATTCCCACAGAAGAACGTTGTTTCTTAATGTTCTCTGAACTATTTGAGAACATTCCCCAATGTCAAACCAGTTAGAGAACGTTCCTTGAACGTTACCAAAATTGACAAATCTAACCATGTTTGAATTTTAAGGTAAAAGTAATGAAATACCACAAAAAAAATATTTTTGGGTCAAATTCCTTAAATGTGCTGAGAATGTTCCAAACCAAGCAACTATCCTGCACAATTCCCAGAAAGTTGTGGGATGGTTGTGTACAAAATAACCATGGGATAACCATGCTCTCACCAAGCTCTAAGAAACATATGGTTCTAATTGGTTTTCAGAACGTTATGTGCTACCTGGGAAGAGACTGCAGCAACAGCTGTGTGTGTGCATATAGTAAACCATATAGTCCAGACTGCAAACTATGCATTCTGATGTCTGCAGCTGGAGCAGTGAAACATGGACATTTAAATACTGAGAGACACACTCACACTTTAACTGTGTGTGTTGTATTGTTTAGGGGAGATAATAACAATGAGCTGGTGTTGGAGGAGCGTCCCTATCTGCAGCAGCAGTATATCTCTGAGAGGATCACACACACCAACATGACCGCCCTCACTGCCCTGCCACCCGGACTGGACCAGGCTGAGTGGCTCGCCAGCAACAGTCAGTACACACACACACACACACACACACACACACACACACACACACACACACACACACACACACACACACACACACACACACACACACACACACACACACACACACACACACACACACACGTAAGCATGCTCACACACACAAAAACCACACAAGACCAGACATTGGGAATTCAGAAATGGGAGCCCTATTTGGGAGTGTTAGGATTAGGGTTAAACCAGGGTTAAACATAAAGTGAGTTAGGGTTATGCCAAGATTAGAGTTAGAGTTGTGGTTGAGGTTACGGTTGAACCGGGATGTAGACATGAAGCTAGGGTTGGAATTGAACCAGGATGTGGACATGAAGATACGGTTACTTTAGGGTTATGCTAAAATAAGAGTTAGGGTTAATTTGGTATATCCCTAATCCCAATATTGCATTACTATAACCTAAACTGTTTCTCTCTCCCACTCTCCAGCGGTAGCGTTCTTTAAGCATATTAACCTGTTCTCCAGTGCCCTTTCTGAGTTATGTACTCCTACCACCTGTCCTACAGCCTGCGGACCAGATAACACGTAAGTCACACTCAAACACACACACGTACGTACGTTAATATTCACACTCATACAGGCACACCCTTCTGCTCCCTCAATGTGTCTGTGTGTAGAGTGTATATATGGACAGACGATCAGGGGAAGAAGTTGAGGTGTTCCGCTCCTCTCTACTTTGACTATACCATGTCCTACATCCAAGACCTACTGACAGATGAAGACGTCTTCCCCACCAGAGCAGGTACACACACACACACACACACACACACACACACACACACACACACACACACACACACACACACACACACACACACACACACACACACACACACACACACACACACACACACACACACACACACAGTAAATGAACACAAGTGCTGCAGACATTCACTGCCCTACTGATCATCAACCAATGACTACAACATAACAAACCAACTAATCTATCAGTCAATAAAATACTCAACCCTTCTCCCCTTTCATTCCCTCTCCCCCACTACCTTACACATCATCCTCTGCATCCTCACTATTTCCCTTCCCTCTCTTATCCCCAACACCTCTCTACATCCTATCCATCTCATTTCTTCTCTCCTCCCCTCCTTCCATCACCAGGGTCAGTGTTCCCAGCAGGTTTTGTGTTCTTGGTCAAGAAGGTGTTTCTGCTGTTGTTCCGTGTTCTGGCTCATATCTACTGGAGTCACTACAGAGAGGCCCTGGTTCTGGGACTACACCCCCACCTCAACACATTGTTCATACACCTCACACACTTCAGCCTTCAACACAACCTGCTGGAAGCAGAACACACACAACCTCTACAGGACCTGATCATTGCTCTGGGACAGTACAGCCTCACCTGACACACACACAAATGTACCTTCACAGATATACACACACACACACACCCACAGCTTCAATGAATTTAGAGAGACAGACTCAGCGACTCTGTTGTATAAACTGTGAGTTAACCTTTGAATGCAGTGGGCTAAATCAGGGTCACTTGGTAGTCTTAAGAAAATCTACTTTGAAACAAAAGTATACAACTCACACATGGGCTTAAAAAAAAGAAGACACCTGTACCATGTCAGATATAGAGTTGAAATGTATTCAATTTTGAATTTACATCCCAATAGACTTTATATACTGTACATCACAGAAGACTGAAATATAACGAAACTGTTTGACATAGAAACACCAGATTTTCTGCATTTAAAAAAATCCTGTTTATTAATTATAAAAAAATATGAATAACATTCTACCAACGAGGCCACTAGGTTGTTTGACTGCAGGAAAAGGTTACGTAAGAAGAGGATATGTATTGCTTTTTATGCTTTTGCATGTGATATGTATAATAGATAATATATGTTATGAAGATGGTGTTATTAAACTGAGGTCAAATGAATTTCAACGGTCATGTATACTGTAGGTCAACTATTATGCTCTCCTTCAAATCAAATTTTATTAGTCACATGCACCGAATACAACAGGTGTAGACCTCACAGTGAAATGCTTACTTAGTACTTGAAAATACTGATAAAACAGGAGCCTGTCCTTTAAGACAATTCCTAATGGTACAAGTAAAGTATGCTATAATTCATTAAACTATTACCCGACTACAGGCTGCTATCAGGAACCAGTCCCTGAATGGGTACAGACAAAAAAATATAATAAACATTTTCTACCTACATTTTCTTCTAATGCAGTTAAAAAAATGATTTTCTTAAATGGATAAGAAATAAAATTATCAAGTAATTAAAGAACAGCAGTAAAATAACAATAGCGAGACTGTATACTGGAAAACCTACCCTTATGTTCAATTCGGCTACACACAAGTTATGTTCCAGGTTAATACAGTAAGTACAGTCACAGAAAGCACAGTTTCCCTTAAATGTTGCTGAGAATGTCTTCTTTCAGATGCTCTTTTCCCTGGGTTAATAGCCCCAACCTTTAAATAGAGCCAAATGTTTGATGCATGTCAAAGTCATAAATCCGTCAGATCGTCCGTGATCCAACGTCATAAGTCAACATTTGTCAAAACTTAGTTTCAGCTCAAATTCAGATCAGTGTTGCTCAGCCTCTGAACATCATAGGGAAATCCTTCTCATATCTATGTGGTCGGCGAGGTTGCACCATTCCAGTGCAGCTTGTTTCTAGGACACTCCACTCAAATGTTATATAGACTAAGGTCAAGGTCAAATTGTGGGGGTCAAATTGACCCAGAACATCATGGATGTCACTTTTCTTGTACCATGTAGTGATTTATTTTATTTATTTTTATTATGTGTTTTATAGAAAGTTCAAGGGTCAAATTGCAGGTCAATTTGACTCCAGATCAGTGTTGTTCAGCGTCTGAGTATCATAGGGATATCATTCCTGTGCAGAAAGCAGCTTATTTCTAGGACACACCGTTCAAAATGTATATAGACTAAGGTCAAATTGCGGGTCAAATTGACCCAGAACATCACTTTTCTTGTACCGTGTAGTGATTTATTTTATTATGCATTTTACAAGTTTGAGACCAGTAGCTAAGAGAGTATATGAAGGGTCATGGTGAAAAAATTAAGTAAAACTGTAGGCCTCTTTGAGTAATAAAAAAGTTAAATTGAACATAAGGGAAGAGATGTTACTGAAAAAAGTTATATGAACATACACGTCTTTAAAAGTTATATGAACATACACGTCTTTAAAAGTTATATGAACATACACGTCTTTAAAAGTTATATGAACATACACGTCTTTAAAAGTTATATGAACATACACGTCTTAAAAGGGGCAATTCAGAACCAAAATATGCGCACATAAATAGAACTTAATTCCTTTTTCATGCACTTTCCTGTCTGTGCGCATTCTGACCTTGAACTTTGGGGAAATGCATGTACCAGCCAGCTATTCGTTTGGGTTGGAGATTGCAAAAATGGACGTGTGGCAGAGGTGTCTACGGATATGCGTATTCTGACCTTGACTTAATTCCACCAGCTTTATGTGTGAGAAAACCATTAATAAGTTTGAGCAACCTGTCAGGTTCCAAGTGGGAAAATAGCTACTTAATTTTTTCCTTTTAATTACCAAACTGAATACTGCCGTTTAACCTTTGTGCACTCTCGAATGTTAATTATATGCTCCGACTTCCACTATTTTCCATTTGTAGCCTATCATGTTAAATATTGTCCACTATCCACCATCAGTAATACAAGTTCCGAGTTTTAATACCCACATAACTAATTTTAGTATTAGTACCCTTCAATTTGTAGCCTGCATTTTGAGGGAGGGAGGGAGGGAGTAGGAGAGAGGATGCAAGGAATCAAGGGAAGAATGCATCTCATGTCTTAATAGGACATTCTGGTTTGAACAGAAGTAAAACATTGATCTCCAACAACCTCCAGCTGTATTGCGGTTTAACGGAACCATCTACGGGGAAAAGGTGCAGGGATCTTAGACTTCCTTATAGAAAGCTGAGACGCCCAACCCGGGTGTGAACATGGCAGAGCGATGGTTCCAGAGGAGAACAGAGAGGATGACACAGTGGACCCTCAGGGGTTCTGTGAGAGAGCTGTGTGAAAGTGAGGCTTCATGCTGATATCATACTGTTCTGCTCTGTTATACAAACATTCCAAATCAGCTTGGCTTTGAAACAATCCATTCTGATATAAGTCTAAAATGTTTAATGTTTTTCTAATTCAGCAAAAAAATATCCAGACATTATTAGAACAACTGCAAAAGAAGCTGGAGAAATCTAACGACCTAGATGTGCCTGTTTCTTTTCCGGAGTCTGCTGGATTCTCCGTGAAACACATTGTGTATAGCTAGTATACCATAACTGTTACAAACATATTATGGTACTACAATGCATTTTTAAACAGAGAAGACGGACCGTCTGACCGCATACAGCTTTACACATGGTCCTCATACTGTCCCGATATTATGAGCATTCTTTGTACAAATTTCAAGGTGAGAAAATAATACTAAAATCACAGAAGCATGCTATAGTAGCACTATAGTAAAACGGATAGGTCCTTTATCTTAACACTGTTATAGCTAAGTTGACAAACGTATTTACATGGCACAAGGTCAGTGAAAGAGCCAGACCAAACCCTGGGTATAGGGGCTCAGTGAATGAGTGGAATGTGAACAGGTGGGTCAGTGCACCAAAGGAGATGCTGTAGAAGTACAGAGTACCGGCCGGCCAATCCAGATAGACACCTACTCTGTTGGTGCGGGATGAGTGGACAGGTAAGATGGTTTTATGATAATTGTGCCAGAAAGTATGTCATCAGAGCACTCCAGACACTAGGACTTGTTGTTGAGTCCAATCACTAGCTTCCCCTGTCCTGCTTATTGTTCTACATGCCACCCCTATATCAACCCTCTTCCCCCTCCACTCTACCTCCCAGTAACAGCGTTCAGTCAGACCCTCTCTACACAGCACTTGTGACCATTCCTCAAACTTCTCTGGGTGATCAGGATACAGCTGTTCCTTTTTTTCCCCCATGTCACGTTTCTGTTCTCCTTAGACCGAATCAGATACCTGTATGCTGTGTTTAGGTCCAATGTGAGCTTGCAAGCATATGTTGGACAGGATGAAATCAATTGTAAAAACCATTGCAAACCATTAATATTGCATTCTTGACAATTTCATTTTACAGTCGTGACTTACATTTCAAGTGCCCAGCTTTGATCTGTCATTTTCTATTGTGGTCCACACTATATAAATAACAGAGGAACATATTAGTGATATTTTCTTCATAAAACAAAAATCACACACAAGCTAGGTTGGTTACAGATTTTCATGCAAATATATTTTTAAAAATGCATAAAAAGAAAATGTGCATTTTCCCACCAGAGATGTGTTTCCATCAAATTGACTTGTTGGGGTTAAAAGGCTGTGTGTGATGACATAATTCAAAAAAATATATATTTTGCATTTAAATTCCCATGTACCGAATAAAAAATACAAGTTAAATGGGTTTCCATCTCATTTTCAACTCTACTGATGGTTTTCTCACAACCAAATGTTGCGTTATATAGCGAGTGTGCCCACTCTGGTATTGGCACGTGCACTCTAGCCAACAGCTTGCAGATACAGTGCGGGCAGGGTGCGAATTACAGGGGAGCCAGAGGGCGCTCAGCTACCCTGAATGAGACCTAGCTCCCTTAAATGCAGCTAAAGTCTAACCTTGGAGGGGTCTCTAAATAATGCTAATTTAACCATTCTCCTATTTGTTTAAAATGCAGTGGTAAATATGTTTTACAGTGGTAAATATTGAAATAAAAGCTTCCAAATGAAACAAACACCCACACCACTCTGTCGTAGAAATAAATAGCTTGAACTATATGGCTGCACAAACAATCTCCCTGTCCATGGCGCTGTCCACTCAGGTTTGCTGAATTTCAGGTCTCAGCTGAGGTCTCATAGATTTTCTTTTGTACTTGCTAATTTCCCCCCCAAAATTGCCATGCAACCTTGATAAAAATAGCCTTAGTTGCAATACATGAGATTTATCATTGTTTGCGTTTGTCCGTCAGCTGTTTAGATGGCTCATTGCTTTGTTTTTTAGGTGCGAGCGGGTATTGGTGTTCTCTGTGCTGTCTGTGGCCAGAAGTAGTAGACCATTTATTTTCTATCTATATTTGTTTTATTTTTTGGATAAGCTGATGATGGTCGCCAATATCACTAGACAACTAGCCTACAGCTAGACCCAAATGCGCATCTAATACATCCAATATTAATGAAAGTAGGACTATAGTTCTCCTTTGGTTAGAAGCATTCCATTTAGCAATAGAAGCCTACATTATTTTGGATTTGTGTGCCCATGAGAACTGTTTTCATGGCGAAATACAGTGCATTTTACGAGATCTCCAAGATCCAGGAATTGTACAGGGTTTAAGTTCAATGTTCTAATTAAATAGGTAAATGCCTAATATAGACAAATAACACTGTCATTCATGTCATTAATGTAAGGGAAAAGAGGTAGTGTTTAATGTCACACGATCTGTGAAGACTCCAATCATTCAATTCATGAATTATGGACAACTCATGAACTAGGGTGTAAACAACATGTTTTGATTCAACTCCTACCTGTGTATCAGTGGAGGCTGCTGGAGGCTGCTAATAGCTGGAATGGAGTCAATGGAGTGATATCAACCATCAAACATGTGGTTGATATCATTCCATTGACTCCATTCCAGCCATTATTATGAGCCATCCTCCCCTCAGCAGCCTCCACTGCTGTGTATTATATTGAATGTAGGCTACCTGTTCTGCATGTGTTCATGTGTGTAAAATTGTCTCGGCTGAGAGGGTAGACTACCGGCAGTGGTGTAGGCCTTGTGGAGGGTAAACAACTAAACGCAGTTTACCCACCTTTTTCAGAAAAATGCATTGAAAGAATAGGGACTGTTTATTTTTTCACTGCGACCAGCAATCAGTTTAGCCACCTATTTTCTTACCTCTACATAACTGGCTACGGTAGACCTATTTGAAGTTCATGGTAATAGGCCTACACATTGTAACCTAATCTAGTAAATTGATTGTGTTTTTCCCGCGACAGTTTCAGCCCTATTTCAGGTGTCCCGACTTATCAGGCTACAAAAAAGGTACATTTGTAAGCAAGACACATCAATTAATGTAGGCCTAATCAATGGAAATCGCTGAATGACATTAGGCACACTTTCTGGTGTTTTGTCAACAGATTTCTATTTCCATTCATCAAAAGGCACGAGTATACATGCATTGCACTGCTTGGATTATTTTGGAGTGGACGAGCATGCCTACTTTTTGAAGTGATTTGTTTGAAAATCAGATGAAGGCATCATGACTGGTTGTGTTCATGCCACACTAAGAGTAACGTTTTGTGTGGACAGTGGAGATTATTTGTTTATAGAACGTGATAACACTCAACAGTGAACCTTTATATATTCTTACAGGACTACAAGGCCAGTAGGCCTACTGTGGCATATTGTACTTTATTGAAGAAACACTGCCTGAATTGGAAAGAAATTTGGTAGGGAGAGTAATTTTGTATTATTTGGAAGTCGTTATCTTAAAGGGATACATTAGGGATTTTGGCAATGAGACTCTTTATCTACAGTACTTCCCCAGAGTCAGATAAACTCGTGGTTACCATTGTTATGTCTGGGTGCAGTTTGAAGGAAGTTGCTAACTAGCGCAATGGTTAACTAGCGTTAGCATGCTAGCAGATATCCATAGACTTCCAGTCATTGCACTAAAGCTAGTTAGCATTGGCTCAGAAAACTAACATCCTTCATATTGGACACAGAGACATAAAAACAGTATCCATGAGCTCATCTGACTCTGAGAAAGTCGATAAAGGGCCTCATTGCCAAAATCCTAAAGTATTCCTTTAACCAAAGCAACCAATGCAAGGTGCTTTGTTTTATATTGATATTTAAATTGTCTATCACAAGTTGCTGTATTCCATATCACTTTCATTTATAATGTGGTAATTAATTAAAAGTTGGTCTTCAATAACTATTTTCACAAGAGTAACCTTGATTTAGGCATAATTTGGCTTAGTAATTGTCTGCAATTAAACAACCTTGTTAGCTAACTAAATCCTAGTAATTAACATATTTCAAGTCTAATCGTTTTATTTCAGTTGGAATATGTCACATTCTTCCATTTATCTTTTTGATGTTTCTATTTTGTTCTAACCGACTTGCCAAAACTATAGTTTGTTAACAAGAAATTTGTGGAGTGGTTGAAAAACGAGTTTTAATGACTCCAACCTAAGTGTATGTAAACCTCCAACTTCAACTGTAGATGAGGCTAAATGTAAGAGTACAGCCATTACGAATTATGTGTGGCAGAAGAGGTGGAACAGTGAGCCCAAGTGCTGGGATTTATATGCCCTACAAATAAAGTTTGGTTGACCAAGATTCAAAGGTCAGATTAGGAAGGAAGAGGGGGTGTTTGCTCAGTTGTGCCTAGGACATTGTACATTGAACTCATTCTGGTTGGCAAGCATGTGAATGGTTTGTGTGCGGAGTGTATTGTTGATGGCAGTACCAGTATGTGGAAGAGGGGAAAATATTGATACGTAGGGTTTAATGCTGGGCTCCTTTTTTAATTGTTCTTAGTTGTACAGGATTAGGTAGGAGGGTTTAGTTTTTCTTAATGTTAGTTATTTTTTTTGTTTAAAGTCCAAACTGAAATAGCTAACTATCCTTACCTTAACATAATAGCTAGTTAGGTAACTGTTGGCGAGTAAATGACTGGGACGATTACCATGGAAGTAATGGTTGAGTCCAACTCAATGGATGGCAAATTCGACTCTCTGTTATATCAACTTTGGAACGAGTAATAGCTACCCGGTCTGTTTGTTGAGAACACTCTAACGCAGTTAACATTTTCAATTCTGATTTCTTAATTGTGATTTTTTTCATTACAAATGAATAAATCCTTTGGTGGCATCCCATAGTGGTGGCATCCCATATAATCTGGCGGTCAGACAGTTTTTAATGGTCATTATGAATTAAGACGCTTTATGTTGGTGTTAACTTTATTTTGGCAGTTACATGCAGCAGCAGGCTGCACAGAAAATGGAACAGGCGGATAGGGGAAACATGACATTGATGTAAATGACATGTTACAGGTTATTGTGATGGGCTGTCGCTGTTAAGTAGCTCTCTGTAACCCTGGAGGGACATCCATCTGTAGTAAGCGAAACACCTGGTGCGTTGGCAAATTCATTGACAACTTCGGCTTTAGTTTATATAGAGTGGCTAGGACCTGTTATTCTGAAATGGGTGCGAGAAGGTGAAGTTCGTAATGTGGCTCGAGCACTTTCACTGAGAGGCTGAATTTTTTTCTTCTTCTTAAAACTGAAGAATGGGCGCATATCCGCAGCTATAAATGTAGGCCCAACCTTTTGCTCTTGTAATTTCTTTGGACCGGTCAGAATCAGCTGCAAATAGCTGCTCGACAGCAGAGGGGAGACAAAGTTGTGCTGTTATTGCGTTTTCGTCTTGTTCTGGTGGTATGAATACTGGGGTGGTGTCAGCGTAAATGTGTCAACATGTTTGTGTTGTTGGCAGCTGTATAGGCTATTCTCGTTGAGCAGTGGCGACAAACTCTGTCTGTCCATCTCCATTGTAATCTACTGGGAAGACTAAATGTTCCCAAACTGTAGATTTAAACGACAGAGAATCCTCCTGGTTTATCGACCCCACTACTTACCGCTGTACAGAACTAGTTCCCGGCTGCGCCTCTCAAACGGATAGTTTGAAATGCAGCAATTAAGATTATAATTTTGATTACAAAGTGAGGATAGGATCTAGTTGTTTTAACGGAATAGCCTTAAATGTTTTTATCATCTCTGATTTTCTCAAGAGGCATACAAAGCAGCGTAGGCATAGCCTATAGGCCTAGTGTTTTTATTTTGTAAATATTTTTTTATGTATATTTTCTGGTTCAGAGGGCCCTTACCGAATGGTTCAGTACAAATACGTGTACCAGTACACCCCTACAAGGTATGACACAAGGAATCATGTAGTACCCAAATAAGTGTTAAACAAATCCAAAATATATGATATATTTGAGATTCTTCAAATAGCCACCCTTTGCCTTGACAGCTTTGCACGCTCTTGGCATTCTCTCAACCGGCTTCACCTGGAATGCTTTTCCAACAATCTTGAAGGAGTTTCCACAGCATGAGCACTTGTTGGCTGCTTTTCCTTCACTCTGCGCACCAACTCATCCCAAACCATCTCAATTTGGTTGTTGTCGGGGATTGTGGAGGGCAGGTCATCTGATGCAGCACTCCATCACTTTCCTTGGTAAAATAGCCCTTACACAGCCCGGAAGTGTGTTGGGTAATTGTCCTGTTGAAAAACAAATGATAGTGGGACTAAGCGCAAACCAGATGGGATGGCGTATCGCTGCAGAATGCTGCAGTAGCCATGCTGGTTAAGTGTGCCTTGTATTCTAAATAAATCACAGACTGTGTCACCAGCAAAGCACCCACACACCATAACACCTCCTCCTCCATGCTTTACGGTGGGAAATACACATGCAGAGATCATCCGTTCACCCACACAGCGTCTCACAAAGACACAGCGGTTGGAACCCAAAATCTCCAATTTGGACTCCAGACCAAAGGACAGATTTCCACTGGTCTAATGTCCATTGCTTGTGTTTCTTGGCCCAAGCAAGTCTCTTATTATTATTGGTGCCCTTTAGTAGTCGTTTCTTTGCAGCAATTCAACCACGAAGGCCTGATTCACGCAGTCTCCTCTGAACAGTTGATGTTGATGTTGAGATGTGTCTGTTACTTGAACTCTGTGAAGCATTTATTTGGGCTGCAATCTGAGGTGCAGTTAACTCTAATCAACTTAACCTCTGCAGCGGGGCTAACTCTGGGTCTTCCATTCCTATGGCGGTCCTCATGAGAGCCAGTTTAATCATAGCGCTTGATGGTTTTTGCGACTGCACTTCAAGAAACTTTCAAAGTTCTTGACATTTTCCATATTGACTGACCTTCATATCTTAAAGTAATGTTAGACTTTAATTTCTCTTTGCTTATCTGAGCTGTTCTTGCCATAATATGGACTTGGACTTTTACCAAATCGGGCTATCTTCTGTATACCACCCCTACCTTGTCACAACACAATGATTAGCTCAAACGCATTAAGGAGGAAAGAAATTCCACAAATTAATTTTTAGCAAGGCACACCTGTTAATTGAAATGCATTCCAGGTGACTACCTCATAAAGCTGGTTGAGAGAATGCCAAGAGTGTACAAAGCTGTCATCAAGGCAAAGGGTGGCTATTTGAAGAATCTCAAATATAAAATATATTTTAATTTGTTTAACATTTTTTTGTTTACTACATGATTCCTTATGTGTTATTTCATAGTTTTGATGTCTTCAATATTATTCTACAATATAGAAAATAGTCAAAATAAAGAAAAACCCTTGAATGAGTAGGTGTTCTAAAACTTTTGACCGGTAGTGTACATCAGGGATGGAGCGATAAATACACACAACCACATTAGAGAGACACGTACACAGGCCATGGGCATTGCGATACACTGAGTCTTAGGTGTACATCAGGGATAGAGAGAGATCCGTACACTGCTACCTGTGAGGCCCCACCAGGTAGGGCAGTGTGATGTGAGTTTGAGGACTCCGGAGGCGAACATCATTCTGAAAAGCAGCTAGCGGATCAACCTGAGGGTCACATGGTCATGCTCTCTGCCCCACAACCACCCTGGTACAGACTTCAATGGGGCATTGAGCACATACAGGAACCCTGTCTCCAGGAGAAGAAACTCCCTGGATACCAGGGATACCAGGGGAGGAGAGTGGAAAACAGAGAGAGCAAGGTGGAGAGTGTTAGAGACTGAGCATGCCCAGACAGGGTTGTTGTTGTAGTGATGTTTTCATCATGGTGTTAATATTACATTTTTTATTTAACTAGGCAAGTCAGTTAAGAACAAATTCGTATTTACAATGACGGCCTACCGGGGAACAGTTGGTTAACTGCCTTGTTCAGGGGCAGAACGACAGGTTTTTACCTTGTCAGCTCGGGGATTCGATCGAGCGACGTTGCGGTTACTGGCCCAACGCTCTAACCACTAGGATACCCGCCGCCCTATGTGGATGTTATCAATGTTGTACATTTTATACACTTTTTCTGAAAAAAATATTGTTAACCAAGACCAAAAAATGTTTACCTTTTGATGGGTAGGCGCCAGCCATCTCTGGCAACGTGGGTCACCACAGAGTGAAGGCAGTGATCTCTCAATAAATAGCCGTAACCTTGTTAATAATTACCTGCGGTAAACCAAAAATAATTTGAGGAGATGGAAACTCCATTTAAATCGTATTAATGCCAATTGTGTCTGTTGCCCATGCATCGTCAATGAGCCGCACGTTGTATTCTGGGCTATTTTGGGGCAAGGGGAGCTCTCCTTCAAGGAGTGAATGGGAGTCAATTGGGCGCTAGCTCAAAAACCCAACATTAGCATGTATTTTGTGAACAAGAAGTACAACATTACAAATATTTTCAGAGATGTAAGATAACTAACTTCTTCTCTGTAATGTCATATAGCTTTGGAATCGTGACATTACGTACTTTTGAGGAAAATAGATTTCTCGACTCATACTCTGATTTTGAAAGGGGATTGCGTGAAAATCAGCGTAGCAACCGTGTGATGCAGCATTACAACGTGAACTTAATTGGTCGACAGTCTGCTCGGTGGGGCGTTATACAGTCCTCCAGTCATTGCCCGATTGGATTCGTCTCTTATTTTCTCTAATATCTCTGGGTAAGCACACAAGCTTTACATGGGTACCCATACAGCCAAAAGAGTTCAAGAAGAAACTCACTCACTTTTGTACATCGCCTTGGCCCGTACAATTGACCTTATTTTAGCGCCCCAAAATGTAATACTTCCAGATCAACTGTAATGTCAATACCATTGTAAAGCACAATTTCTCCCCTTTCCATCAATATTAATGACATGACCTCCAAGCTGCCCATTTCTGCATAATTCAATGAGCTCCGTCTGGTCTTTTTAAAAATGGCAGGTGGGGAAGCGAAACTAATGCGTGGTAGTGAGAAGGAGAGGAGATGTGTGGGAAAACTGCTTTTTTTCACTCGGATCTGTCCAATTTATCACCTTATCGCCTCTAAAATGTAAATAAAACACTATAAAAAGTTTATATAATGTGTCATTAAATACCTATTTGAAGGTTTGTGTCGAATTTGAATCGGGTTTTAGGGCGGTGCTAAAGTGATCTTCAGAAGTAAATAGCGGCTTTGAGAGTCATGATCGCTTACAGTGATGACGCAAAAAATGACTAGGTATCCCCCCCTTATCCCCGTCACTGTCCATTTCTTGTTTTTAAACAATGCGAGAAGTGCTACACCTGGTGGAGAGAGATTGTAAGACATAAATAGTTGCTTTATGCGTGCTGTACGTTACGGCATGACACGTCACGATGTAACGGAGGGTCAGTTTTTTAAACTTTTCTCCAATACTACAGAGCCATTACCATGTTGATCAACACTTGAATAGAAACGTAGTTCACACCCCAAATTTTGAAGTCAGCACAGTCGTTACAGTCCCATTAGTTTTCTTTGGAGCCTCGTTTGAATGTCGCGGTTGCGCACATTTGTACGGAATGGGGTGAGTTTACATTACTTGAAGTTGTATGGAAGGAATCTGGAGAGGGTGGGAGGGTTTAGGATCCTGGGGCTCTGGTGTGACACATGGGCTGAGCATATTAACAGGGTAGTCCTCAAATGAGAAAAAAAATGAATGTGATGCGTTGCTTGTCAGGAATGTATTGGGGTGCAGATAGAATGGCAGTGATAATGATATATAAAGCGCTGTTAAGGTCATCACTGGGTTATGGAAGTATAGCATATGGATCAGCAGCTCAGACATCTTTTAAAAAGCTAGATTTAATGCAGGCCCAAGCCCTAAGAATATGTTGTGGAGTACTCAGGACCTCCCTGGTGGCAGCGATGCAGGTAGAGTTGGGAGAGACGTGGTTAAAGACGACAACAGCTAGCCATGACATATTGGGTAAATCTACAAGGACATAAGGCTACACAGCCTACAAAAAAAGGTAATTCTAGAGTGCAGGGAACATGAATGAAATCTGAATACAAGCTAGGCAATGGCATGGCGAGAGAGATTGGGTTATTTGGGAGGGCGTTTAGCCCCTCTGTGGTTCTTCCTGCTATCCCACCTTGGTTTCTCCCTCAGCCAGTGATACATCTAGGGTTGATTGAGAGGGTAAGATATGTTGAGGAAGGAGTAGATTCAGTTGTAAGTGAACATTTAAGGCCACAATACTATGCTTTCTTGAATATATTCACAGATGGACTCAAACAGGGAGGACAGGTGCAGCTTTTAATGTTCCTGAGTTTAAGGTGGCGGTGACAAAAAGAGAAATGGATCATTTATCTGTTTAATCAATGGAGTTGTTGGCCTTACTATTGGTTGCAGAGTGAGTGGAGGAGGTGAGGCCAGACAGAGTAGTCATCTGCTCGGACTCCTGTGCAGCACTGAGGAGCTTAAGTTAGTGTCTCAGAGCGACATGATGTACTGTATGAGGTTTTGCGGTGCTTGTATAGGGTGAAAAAAATTGGGGTATTTGTGATGTTCCTCATGTGGGAGTAGAGGGGAATGAGGATGTGGATGTTATTACCAAGCAGGCTCTTAAAACATCCTAATGTTGAGATGGAAATGTCTAATCAGTAAAGCAGCAGCCAAGGGGTTAATAAGAACAGTGGTTAAAAACAAATGGCAAGAGTTGTGGAACAGGGAGAAAAAGGCAAGACACCTGTACAAGATCCAGGAAAAGGTGGAGGCAGGGAGGTCCTCAGGCCGAGATAGTAGGAAAGTATAGTCACAAGACTGGGACACACAAGGCTCAATAGTACATTAAAATTGGTGGGGAAACAGACTGGGAGGTGTTATTATTGTCAGGAGGTGGAGACAGTGGAATATTTTCTATTTCAGTGCCAGAAATATGAGGGAAAGGGAGCGATTGTTATTAGATTTGAGGAGTAATGAGGTAATGAAGAGCCAGGATTAAGTGAACTGCTGGGGAAATCTTCAGGGGATGTAGTATTTAATTATGTATTTTGTTTCCTTAGGGAGACGAGAATATTGGATAGCATTTAGATCTTCACAGAAGAAGTAGCTTTACGTGGGTAGAACTCATTGCCAACAGTGACCATAGCATTGTGACGCAGAACAGTGGGCTGAGAATAGAACATTCGGAAGGCGAGTTGGTACCATGGTGCTCAATAGGAGCTGGCAAGGTGAAAAATCCTGTTTTTTCAGGATTTTGCATACAGTAATTTTATGAAACTGGGCTCCATGGTGGATGCAATGTCATGTGTCCAGTCTATTCGGCTTGGTATCCACTAGATTCGACAGCCCAAATTGTCTAGAACGTAAAAATTAATAACAAATTAGCTTATTGGTCTTAATTTAAAAATTAACAATTATATTTTAGAAATAGATACATTTTAGAAATATGCAGGGTTTATGACTGTGGCTATGGAATCTAGTGATGACCCTCCATCTCATCCCTTGGCAGTAGTGCTGTAGATTACTTTATTACTGACCTCAACCCATAGTCTCTCAGAGCGTTCTAAATTAGCCCACTGACACCCCTATCAGATCACAGCAAAATCACAGTCTACTTGAACAGAGCAATACTTAAATCACGAGGCATCAAAGCCAAAGGAACTGCATAATAATAAGAAATGCTATAGATGGAAGGAAAGTGGTATAGAAACATACCAAAAAACACAATTAGGCAACAACAAATTCAATCCCTTCTAGACAACTTCCTGGACAAAACGTTTCACTGTAATAGTGAAGGCGTAACTTGACAGTAGAAAACCTAAACAGTATATTTGACCTCTCAGCTTCCCTATCAAATCAAAAAAATTAAAGCAGACAACCTAAGAAAATTAACAATGACAAAAGGTTTGATGACAAAAGAATAAAAATAAATAAGAAATTGAGAAACCCTTCCAACCAAAAACAAATATTATAGACCCAGAAAATCTGAGCCTTCAATATGGTGAATCACTAAAATACAGAAATACACTATGGAAAAAGGAGGAACAGCACATCAGAAATCAGCTCAATGTAATTGAAGAATCCATAGAATCAAACCACTTCTGCAAAAATTGGAGCACACTAAACAAACAAGAGTTATCTATCCAAAATGGTGATGTATGGATAAACCACTTCTCCTATTTTTTGGCTCTATAACAAAGAACAAACAGCAAAAACATATACATGATCAAATACAAATTTTGAATCAACTATTAAAGACTACCAGAACCAACTGAATTCTCCAATTACATTGAATGAACTACAGGACAAAATACAAACCCTCCGACCCAAAAGGCCTGTGCTGTTGATGGTATCCTAAATGAAATGATAAAATATACAGACCACAAATTCCAATTGGCTTTACTTAAACTTTTTAACATCATCCTCAGCTCTGGCATTTCCCCCAATATTTGGAATCAAGGACTGACCCCAATAACTACTGTGGGATATGCCTCAACAGCAACCGTGGGAAAATCCTCTGCATTATCATTAACAGCATACTCATACATTTCCTCAGTGAAAACAATGTACTGAGAAAATGTCAAATTGGCTTTTTACCAAATTATTGTACGACAGACCATGTATTAACCATGCACACCCTAATTGACAAAAAAACAAAGGCAAAGTCTTCTCATGCTTTGTTGATTTAAAAAAAACTTGACTCAATTTGGCATGAGGGTCTGCGATACAAATTGATGGAAAGCGGTGTTGGGGGAAAAACATACAACATTATAAAATCCATGTACACAAACAACAAGTGTGCGGTTAAAATTGCCAAAAAACAACATTTCTTTCCACAGGGTCGTGGGGTAAGACAGGGATGCAGCTTGAGCCCAACTCTCTTCAACATCGACATACTGTATATATCAACGAATTGGCGATAATGAACTTCCCAGTATGGCTTTACTGCCATACAATAACTCGACAGTCTGCAGCATCTGACTAGAATCTGAAGTCAAATGTCTACTGTTTGCTGATGATCTGGTGCTTCTGTCCACAACCAAGGAGGGCCTACAGCAGCACCTAGATCTTCTGCAAAGATACTGCCAGACCTGGGCCCTGACAGTAAATCGCAGTAGGACAAAAATAATGGTGTTCCAAAAAAGGTCCAGTTGCCAGGACCACGAATACAAATTCCATCTACACACCGTTGCCCTAGAGCACACAAAAACTATACAGTTGAAGTCGGAAGTTTACATACACTTAGGTTGGAGTCATTAAAACTCGTTTTTCAACCACTCCACAAATTTCTTGTTAACTAACTATAGTTTTTAGGACAAGTCGGTTAGGACATCTACTTTGTGCATGACACAAGTCACTTTTCCAACAATTGTTTACAGACAGATTATTTCAATCATAATTCACTGTATCACAATTCCAGTGGGTCAGAAGTTTACATACACTAAGTTGACTGTGCCTTGGAAAATTCTAGAAAATGATGTACCTGTGGAAGTATTTCAAGGCCTGCCTTCAAACTCAGTGCCTCTTTGCTTAACATCATGGGAAAATCTAAAGAAATCAGGCAAGACCTCAGACAAAAAATTGTAGACCTTCACAAGTCTGGTTCGTCCTTGGGAGCAATTTCCAAACGCCTGAAGGTACCACGTTCATTTATACAAACAATAGTACGCAAGTATAAACACCATGGGACCACGCAGCCGTCATACCACTCAGGAAGGAGACACGTTCGGTCTCCTAGAGATGAACGTACTTTGGTGCGAAAAGTGCAAATGAATCTCAGAACAGCAGCAAAGGACCTTGTGAATATGCTGGAGGAAACGGGTACAAAAGTATCTATATCCACAGTAAAACGAGTCCTATATCGACAGAACCTGAAAGGCCAATCAGCAAGGAAGAGGCCACTGCTCCAAAACCGCCATAAGAAAGCCAGACTACGGTTTGCATCTGCACATGGGGGACAAAGATCGATTGGAGTAATGTCCTCTGGTCTGATGAAACAAAAATAGAACTGTTTGGCCATAATGACCATCGTTATGTTTGAAGGAAAAAGGGGGAGGCTTGCAAGCCGAAGAATACCATCCCAACCGTGAAGCATGGGGGTGGCAGTATCATGTTGTGGGGGTGCTTTGCTGCAGGAGGGATTGGTGCACTTCACAAAATAGATGGCATCATGAGGGAGGAAAATTATGTGGATATATTGAAGCAACATTTCAAGACATCAGTCAGGAAGTTAAAGCTTGGTCGCAAATGGGTCTTCCAAATGGACAATGATCCCAAGCATACTTCCAAAGTTGTGGCAAAATGGCTTAAGGACAACAAAGTCAAGGTATTGGAGTGGCCATCACAAAGCCCTGACCTCAATCCTATAGAAAATGTGTGGGCAAAACTGAAAAAGCGTGTGCGAGAAATGAGGCCTACAAACCTGACTCAGTTACACCAGCTCTGTCAGGAGGAATGGGCCAAACTTCCCCCAACTTATTGTGGGAAGCTTGTGGAATGCTACCAGAAACGTTTGACTCAAGTTAAACAATTTAAAGGCAATGCTATACAAATACTAAATACTAGACTTCAACTGTACGTACCTCGGTCTAAATATCAGCACCACAGGTATCTTCCACAAAGCTGTGAACAATCTGAGAGACAAGGCAAGAATGGCCTTTTACGCCATCAAAAAGAAACATCAAATTTGACATACCAGTTAGGACCTGTCAAAAAATACTTGAATCAATTATAGAACCCATTGCCCTTTATGGTTGTGAGGTCTGGGGTCCGCTCACCATAGAATAATTCACAAATTGGGACAAACACCAAATTGAGACTCTGCAGAATATATAAAAATATCCTCTGTGTACAAGGTAAAACACCAAATAATGCATGTAGAGCAGAATTGGGCCGATAGCCGCCAATATCAAAATCCAGAAAAGAACTGTTAAATTCTACAACCACCTAAAAGGAAGTGATGCCCAGACCTAAAATTAAGGAAAGCTTTGACTATGTAAAGACTCAGTGAGCATAGCCTTGCTATTGAGAGAGGCTGCCGACGGCAGACCTGGCTCCCAAAAGAAGACAGGCTATGTGCACACTGCCCACAAAATGAGTTGGAAACTGAGCTGCACTTCCTAACCTACTGCCAAATGTATGACCACAATAGACAGATATTTCCCCTCAGATTAAACACTCACAAAGAATTAGAAAACAAATCAAATGTTGATAACTGCCCATATATATTGGGTGAAATACCATAGTGTGCCATCACAGCATCTAGATACCACAACAATCATAGCGAACTGGTTAGAAAGCAATGACTGTATGCTAGAAAGCTATCCTACCTAAAATGGGACAGCTAGCTTGATAGCTCATCTGGTATGTGCAGGTAGAGGGAGACAATGGCGAACATGTAGATGAGAGCCATGCGCCAGAGGAACAGGCGGCGCGGCAGAGTGATACAGCCCATGTCTGCGCTGTGTGGAGCCCTTTACTGGGTGTCTCCTCTCCATTTACATTACATTTACATTTAAGTCATTTAGCAGACGCTCTTATCCAGAGCGACTTACAAATCCTCTGCTCCTGCAACAGGGACCATCAATAGGCTACTGTAGCGGGACTGGAAGACAAGCACTGAGATGGAGACCATTCTAATGCGGTGTTCACATGCATACAAACTAGGAAACTCGGAAATGTCCGACATGCTACCTGGTTGAATGCGGCACGTGTACGAGGAGACTAGAGGTCGACCGATTAATCGGAATGGCCGATTCATTTTCATAACAATCGGAAATCGGTAATTTTGGGCGCAGATTTTGCAGAATTAAAAAAAAAAAATCTTTTTTTTTTTTTTACACCTTTATTTAACTAGGCAAGTCAGTTAAGAACACATTCTTATTTTCAATGACGGCCTATGAACAGTGGGTTAACTGCCTTGTTCAGGGGAAGAACGACAGATTTTTACCTTGTCAGCTCAGGGATTCAATCTTGCAACCTTACAGTTAACTAGTCCAACGCTCTAACCACCTGCCTCACGAGGAGCCCGCCTGTTACGCGAATGAAGTAAGAAGCCAAGGTAAGTTGCTAGCTAGCATTAAACTTATCTTATAAAAAACAATCAATCAATCATAATCACTAGTTATAACTACACATGGTTGATGATATTACTAGTTTATCTAGCGTGTTCTGCGTTGCATATAATCGATGCAGTGCGCATTTGCAAAAAAGGACTGTCGTTGCTCCAACGTGTACCTAGCCATAATTATGACATAACATTGAAGGTTGTGCAATGTAACAGGAATATTTAGACTTATGGATGCCACCCGTTAGATAAAATACGGAACAGTTACGTTTCACTGAAAGAATAAATGTTTTGTTTTCGAGATGATAGTTTCCGGATTCAACCATATTAATAACCTAAGGCTCATATTTCTATGTGTTATGTTATAATTAAGTCTATGATTTGATAGAGCAGTCTGACTGAGCGATGGTGGGCACCAGCATGCTCGTAAGCATTCATTTCGAACAGCACTTTCGTGCTTTTTGCCAGCAGCTCTGCTGTTATGAATTCAAGCCTATGAACTCCCGAGATTAGGCTGGTGTAACCGATGTGAAATGGCTAGCTAGTTAGCGGGGTGCGCGCTAATAGCGTTTCAAACGTCACTCGCTCTGAGACTTGGAGTAGTTGTTCCCCTTGCTCTGCATGGGTAACGCTGCTTCGAGGGTGGCTGTTGTCGATGTGTTCCTGGTTCGAGCCCAGGTAGCAGCGAGGAGAGGGATGGAAGCTATACTGTTACACTGGCAATACTAAATTGCCTATAAGAACATCCAATAGTCAAAGGTATATGAAATACAAATCGTAGAGAGAGAAATAGTCCTATAATAACTACAACATAAAACTTCTTACCTGGGAATATTGAAGACTCATGTTAAAAGGAACCACCAGCTTTCATATGTTCTCATGTTCTGAGCAAGGAACTTAAACTTTAGCTTTCTTACATGGCACATATTGCACTTTTACTTTCTTCTCCAACACTTTGTTTTTGCATCATTTAAACCAAATTGAACATGTTTTATTATTTATTTGAGGCTAAATATATTTAATTGATGTATTATATTAAGTTAAAATAAGTGTTCATTCAGTATTGTTGTAATTGTCATTATTACAAATCGGCATCTGATTTTTTGGTCCCCCAATAATCGGTATCGGCGTTGAAAAATCATAATCTGTCGACCTCTAGTAGAGACACGTCGCTACAGGTGGATGAAAATGTTCAGCGGGAAAGGAAAAGACTGCAGCACATGCGCAGGATAGACACCCTAAACCCAGTTTCTAAACCCAGAGGCGCAACATCACGAGACTCCCGGGAACATTTACGAAAAAGACCAGGCCGTGGTCTGGGGTTAGAGAAGTCAACGAGATAAGTGAAACATTCTTCCTTATTTGTAAATTTTCTCGAAATCTAAAGGAACAACTTAGATTGGAGCCAATATCTTCAGTAGTTGAACATGTTATCACTCCAACCCCGTGAAAGTGACACACTGACATGTTTCATTTTAGTCAAACTATACATCGAAGGTGTGTCTGATTTGACAACCTGCACAGGTCGAACTGCGCATAGGCATGAGCTTAGCTAGCCAACGTCCCCATGACATCGCCTACAACTTGATCAGGGATTTATATTGGAGAAGCAGTTCCTGCCCATCTTCATACTGTACCGTCTTAGCCCTAAATCACGTAGCTCTGGTCCTGAGCTTGACGTTATACGTGCGGCCTCAAACACCAAACTTGTCTTTTCTCGTTTACAAATGAATCATGATTTCAAAGCAATGTTATCTGCTTTGACATTGAGGCAGGAACAGGCACTGGCAAGCTGTTTTTCACTGTATCAAATTACATTTTATTCATCACATGCCTCGTAAACAACAGGTGTAGACTAACAGTAAAATAGTTACGGCCCTTTCCAACAATGCAAAGGGAAAGAAAACAGAAATAATAGAAAAGTAGTAACACGTAATAATAAATACACAATGAGTAGCGATAACGTGTCTATATACATGGGGTACCAGCACCGATTCGATGTGCGAAGGCATGATGCAATTGAGGCAGATATGTACATATAACTAGGAATAAAGTGACTAGTCAACAGGACTAGTTTAGTTTATTGTGCAGGACTGATCATCTCAGGCAACGAGCAGACAGACAGTCATGGCAATAACAGATACATGCAGACACTAAGCAACAAAGTCTATGTATGTATGTACGTACATTCAAGTCCTACAGCGAAAGAGAGACTGGTTATATTCATTAACAGTAGAACAGATCACTGTACCCTTACTTCTCTTACACCATATAAATCAAACTTCCAGAATTTCATTAGACTTGACGAATATAATTTTACATTATAAAAATACTAAAATCTGATTGTAGCACACATTTACACAAACACAAGTAGCATCTCAACAATGAACAAAAATGTGTCATCGCAATTAGTTTTGTTTTCCAGCATTTACATGATCGTTAAAGACAGGAGAGTTCAGTAGTATGGAGACCTGGAAGGCTGCAGTCATGACAGCCAGGAGGATGGCAGGAGGCTGTCCACAGGGCATGTGTGTTAGCCCAAATATCGTCTGACAGACAATTAAAACACTTATTTCTACAATTTTGTTCTCTACCATGGCCATCTACAGTAGTGACTACCCTGTACGGAGCGGTCTATCAATAAATACCATGTCTGCTTTAGCATGGCCGGCTAGTGACTGCTGAGACTGGATGGAGAGGGATAGCTTCAACCATGTTTTGGAATGTCTATTATATCAAAAACAGAGAGAAATGACAGACTGCCTCCCTAAATGGCTTCTGTAGAGTAACTCAATGGACAATGAGAGACAATTTCTCCAACTTGTCAACTGTGTGTTTGTTTGTGTGTGTAATTTGTGGGGTCCTACCTAACCTTAAGACATTCCATCTGTTTAAGGCAGACACAAATCACGATTATTTGGATTGCTAGACTCAAGTGTGTGTCATGTGGTCCCGTCAGCTCCAGTGCCGCTGGTCTGTCTGCTGGTCAACAGAGGGGGTATGGCCTCTTGGTCTGATTCTCTGATGAAGATAACAGCATCACCACTAACATTAATCAGACACTGAGCCTGGAGAGAGAGAGACCAAGAGGGAGAGAAACCGAGAGAGAGAGAGAGAGAGAGAGGGGGGGGGGGGGGGAGGACAGACATGAGGTTCTTTAACCTGTTGGTTCTTTGAGAAAATCTTGTAATGCTATAGGCCTCCAGTTCTTTAACTAACAGAGCAAATTAACAGTGTGTTTTTGTACCTGGTTCTTGTTGGGGTTTTCCATGAAGACACACTCCTTCATGCTGTATGACACTAAGGCGTTGCCCCCCAGAGCTGCTACATGGGCACGGACCATGGCAAACACCTCCGCTATGAAGGAATGGAGGAAGCCACTTACACCCCCCTCCTAACACACACACACACACACACACACACACACACACACACACACGTAAATATGAAATATGCTAACCATTGCGATATCACTGCTATGAGCGAGCAGAGGAACCGACTACGCACACCACAGAAACATGTAAAAATGTCCTATTCATCCCCGATGACATCTTCAGGAATCTATCACACAGACATGTGTATGCGTGTACCTCTCGTAGTGACGTGGTCTCCCTAATGAAGAACATGTTGATGATTCCTAAGTATTTCACAATGCGCGTCCCAGGAAGGAAGGACAGAGGAGTCATCTTCACCACAGTAACAGGGGCACCGCACGGCAACGACCTGGTGGAGCGTAGCGACCGGGACCGCCCCTCTGGGAGAGGACTGCAGCGCTCTGAAGACGAGACTGGAGGAGGGGTGGTGGGGGGAGAGAAAAGGAGTGAGAAAAAACAACAGGAATGGATGGCAATAACAGACTCAGCCTTTAGATGGCGCTAAATAGAATAGCAGACATGATGGGCTATGAGCTGGAAGAAAATGGATGCAGAGTGTGGAATTTGAATATAAACTATAAGCTGTGTGTGTATGTGAGCATGTGTGCACAGTAGGACAGCATGGTGACAGTATAATCACAATGATGAAAGCGTAAGCTGCCAGGCAGTGACAGACAAACAGCCATACAGCCTCAACATTGGCCAGGCCTCAGCCACGTGTATGTATTTACAGTGCCTTCAGAAAATATTCATACCACTTAACTTATTCAACATTTTGTTGTTATAGCCGGATTCAAAACTGATTAAATACAACAACAACAAAAAATCACCCATCTACACACAATACCCCATCATTTGCAAATGTATTGAAAATGATATACAGCATAAGTATTCACATCCCTTTGCTATGACACTCCAAATTGAGCTCAAGTGCATCGAATTTCCTTTGATCATCCTTGAGATTTCACTACAACTTGATTGGAGTCCACCTGTGGCCAATTTAATTGTTTAAACATGATTTAGAAACAAACACTATTTACACAGTTGACAGCGCACGACAGAGCAGAAACTATACCATGAAGTCCAAGGAACTGTCCGTAGATCTCCGAGATATATGCCTCATCACAAATTTATCTGGGGAAGGGTATAAAACAATTTCTAGAGTGTTGAAAGTTTCCAAGAGCACAGTGGTCTCCATCGTTGAGAAATGGAAAAGCAGGAACAACGAATGGAGCCAAATACAGAGTGCAAACGACCTTGGAATGTAAATCTTCGCCCCAGTCTAACAGGACAGTGACCCCAAGCACACAGCCAAAGCAACGCTGCAATGGCTTCAGAACAAGAATGTGAGTCGTTGAGTGGCTCAGCCAAAGCCCAAACTTGAATCCCATTGAAAATCTGTGGAGACTTAAAGATTGCTGTTCACCGCCGCTCTCCATGTAACTTATGAGCGCTTGAGAACATCTGTAAGGAAGAATGGGATAAAATTCCCAAATTCAGATGTGCAAAGCTGATCCAGACATACCCAAGACGACTCAAAGCTGTAATCGCCACCATAGGTGCTTCTACAAAGTATTGACTCAGGGGTGTGAATACTGAGATATCTGTATTTTATTTTCAATAGATTTTCTAAAAATTTCTGAAAACATGTTTTCACCATGTCATTATGGGGTATTGTATATAGATGAATGGGGGGGGGGGGGATTATTTAATACATGTTGAATTCAGGCTGTAACAAAATTTGAAATAAGTCAAGGGGTATGAATACTTTCTGAAGGCACTGTACCTGTGTGTGGGTGTGAGAGTCCCTATGTGCGGTTTTTTGAATTAGCGTGTGTGTGTGTGTATGATCGATACAGAACAGAAACACAAGGCAGTCTGCTAAGCAGAATGATTGAAACAAGCCAGAGTGTGAAAGATGTTCCATCTTTTAACATAGTGAATGACGCTTCAATCAGACCAGGAACCTTCACAGACAATTTGAACAACATTAAGTCTGCATCTCAAATCACTCCCCAGTTAGTGCATTACACAGGGATCTGCCATATGGCTCTGATCCGAAGTAGTGCATTATAAAAGGGGATACAGTATGATTTGAGATGGGTTGTGACATTTAAACCCAGTTAATTATGCTAGTTATTATCACAGTTTATGAAAGTTTATTTACGTAGTGCAGAAATATCAAAATGCATTTCCCCCAGTCAACAGCTTTAGTGGGACATTTTAAGTGCGTTTTAAGCATGTTTTAAGATACTCTTTGACGTTTACTTCCTCCATGTCAGTCACTATTGCGAGTCAGAGGTTATCCACTGGCTGTTGGTTGGCTATCCCTCTGAGGGGCGGGGCTTCAACTTTCACACTCTAGCTAAACAGCTAGAGACGCTCCACCCCCCAGCGGCATGCGGGGAGGGATGTGTGCGTGTGTACCAGAGTGTGCTAGCAACTGTGTCCTCCTACTTGTCTTAACTGATCCTCGTCTTATGGTGTGAGCTTTCAGCCTAAGCAGCTCTAGCCAGGTGCTGCATCTGTCTGCAAAGGAACCGTAATCAACCGAGGGAGCTGGAGAAAAACACACACACACCACATACATGCACGCACACACAGACCCCACGTACACATGCACACAGACAGAACACAACATCCACACCGCATACATGCGCGCGTGCACACACACACACACACACCACGTACCGAAAACCGCATACATACATGACATAACATAATACAGACGCACATAAAGAAAAGAACACGGGACAAAATAAAAAATGTAAGGATGAGAACTTAAAACAGGACCGTGGTAGCCATGGCAGCAGGTAGGGGGTGGGATGGGGTGGGGTGTGGGGGGGGGGCCTACCTCGAGACGAGTGGACCATGGCACTCTCAGGAACACCTGTCGACACACACACACACAACATGATCCACCGCCAGGTGTGTTGACTCTTCAGACACTTCCTTTCCTACGTTCTATTCCCTAGTCCTACTACCTGGTCCTATACCCACATCTTGTTCCCTAGTCCTAAATCCCATCTTCTAGTCTTGGTTGATGTGGAAGGCAGCCATTTTAGTTCAACCCCTCCTCTCTCTCCAGACCAATGACGAGCAGGATTGTTTCTCTTCTAGACATACAGACAGAGCTGCAGGTCTAAAATACCTGAAAGAAGATTTACCTGGGCATACTGTTACAGTATTTACCTGGTGATACAGTCTCAGGTGGTAAATTCACATTTAACACAACCACCACAGAACACATTGAAAAAGACAGAACACTATGGGTTAAGGGAGCTTCAAGGGTGAGAGGTTACAGGTAGTTAGGGGGTTTCTGATGTTATGACTGCTAAGGGATAGTTATTGGAGGTTAAAGGTTAGGCGGTTGTTAGTGGTTAAGGTTATAGGTTATAAGGGGTAAGGTGTGGTGTTGTACCTGAAGGCTTGGCTGAAGGCTGGTTGTTGGAGATGGTTGACTCTCCACACAGCTCCATAGAAAACTGGAGCTGCTCCTCATTCTCACCACTCCCTGGAAAACAAACAAACACACAGAGTTCAATCTCTTTCCCCCCTCAACCCACCCGAGTATACCAACTCAAGTAGAGGGTCTTATCTCTTCAGCTCGCCATAACTCCAGAACCTTCTCTAAGCCTTGACATATAGGCTTTCAGAATACTGACCCCTGGTGAGAGCCCTGTCTGCTGCCTGCTGAGTCTCCTTGTCAAAACTCATGGCTACGGCTGTCACCGCCACCTGGAGGGGAGAGGGGATGTGAGAAAATGAGAGAGAATGAAACTCTTTTTACCTTGTTGCTATCATTTAATGACACAAATGTAAAATAAAGATACTGACCAAAACTAAGTTAAGATGGACAAGATAGGAGAGGTGTGCTCAGGTATGTATGTCCTCTCACCTGTATGAGTTCTTCTTCTGGTACAGCTACAGTGAAGTTCAGATGGCAAAGACAGCAGGGGATCATGGAACGCAGCTTAAAGTATAGACTCTACACACACAGACAAATAAAAAGCAGACAGATCAATTTAATATGGAAGTAAGAGGAACACCAACGCCTAACCCGTGCTTCCCTCTTGTGTGTGGTCTTACTTTGAGCAAGTTCTCACAGAGGTCAGTGAAGATCTTGTTGAGGCCCTGGTTGGTCAGATTGGCATTACTGAGTCTGTAGACCCGGACAGATGTAAACATCTTGGGAAGAATGGAAGAGAATGAGTAAGATATTATAAATCGCGAAATAAGTAGTAGTCGTCGTCGTCGTAGTGTTTCAGTGTGCTAGTCTGACCTGTAGTCCTGAAGTCCAGTTGTGAATCCCAGGCATGACCTCCGTGTTACAGCTGTAGAACCCTGGAGAGAGACAGACGGATGGACGGACATGGTGAAAGAGCAGAGTTGAATAGAAAATACAATTTCTAGTAGAACAGTGTGTATACCTGCAGGTATGGGGGCATCAGTAAGTAGGGATTGGATGTCCTCTACTGCATCAGTGTCATCAATCTGAAGACAGGAGAAGAAATGCATTAACACACCACATCCTATACTATGCCCACACACTACAATTTACACATCCAACATAACACACCCACCCTACAGTACACACACACACCCACCCTACAGTACACACATACACACCCTACAGTAGAGGACACCCAGCCAGCCATACCTCCAGTACAAAGGCATCCTTCTTGCCGTGGGACAGGTCTAGTTCGGACAGCTCATCTGAACTCTCAGAGGTAGACCTGAACAGTCTGCTGGACCGCTGTCTGTCAGGGATAGGAGACCCCACCACCTCCTCTATACACTCCTACAACAAGAGCAATAAAAACAACACAACAATAGGTGTGTGTGTGGCTCCGACCAACCCTGTCCAGGTTGTGAGCCGCTGAGTTAGTCACAGTCCCATAGCAACACCATCAGTTCAAACCACAAAATAAGTAGCTACTTCCATATCACATCCAATTCACCCACACCCAAGAAGGCACTATCATCAGAGTAAGTTTTATATTAGTTAATAGCACACACAACTATTTAGTGGAGGGAGGAAATGTGAGAAGACTCTTCAGGGGCTGGGTTAACGCAGAATTTAGCTTTTTTCACTCCGAAAATTTCAGATAAAATATCTTGCTGCGTTTTTTAAATGCAGATCTAAAATGCTTCTTATTGTAAATTCTGCTTCAATCATGGTTTGCGCCAAATCATCATTGGAAGAGGACAAATTTCATGCTTTAGTTCCACTTCTCCACTCAGATGAAATATCTTTGCTCTAGTCATTGGATCACCAGACAGAGCTCTGACTGGTGTAGGTTACTTTTCCCAAGTACTTTCCTCCGGTGTAGTTTTTCTCCAGTAATAAGTTAAAATGCAAACAAAACATAAGGAAATGTAGCTGGCTACATTCTTTCTGTGATAAACATTAGAAATATGATGGCCATGCATCGTTTTTGCTAAAAGAAAATACCTTGCTTTTGAATTGTAAGCTAATTTACATGTGTTAATGCTAGCCAAGTAGCATTGCACTGCTGTTGTCATCTGATAAACTATTTTCTGCCATATCTGTTGCACTAATGTATTTTGTGATAAGAAAAACTATAGCCCCTTGAAAATGCATGAGCATACAAGCTGTGTTCTTGAGTGTACTATCATTGAGCTCTGATTCTAGACTGTACTTAGCGTTGTGATTCTAGGGTGTATGCATTTCCGTAGATCTGTGATTCTGGACTGTACTCATACAGCTGTAATTGTAGGACTAGTCATATTGTGATTCTAGAGTATTGTACTCATATAGAGGTTTAATTCTTGAAAAGCTGTAGTTCTCATACAGAGCTGTGATTCCAGAGTATTGTACTCATAGAGGTTTAATTCTTGAAAGGCTGTAGTTCTCATACAGAGCTGTGATTCCAGAGTATTGTACTCATAGAGGTTTAATTCTTGAAGGGCCGTAGTTCTCATACAGAGCTGTGATTCTAGAGGGTGTTGTACTCATACAGAGTTGATTAATAGAGAGGGTAGTGTGGCATGCATCACTAATTGGGCATGCTCAGTACCGTATTCAGGCCGGTGAATGCCTCAGGGTCCAACGTAAATAACTTCTTAACAACCAGAGAAAGACAGGAGATAACTATCACTTTCATATTTACACAGAATTACACCTACACACATATGGCTGTGTGTGTGTGTGTCTCACCGGGGGGTGTATGTTGTAGAGCTCCTTGTTCTTGGCGATGGTGTCATCGATGCGTTTCTGTATGGTGGAGATGTGTTGGTCGTAGCTCAGGTCACTGGGGGTCTTACCAGCTATCTGGATACCACCTGGAGCTGGCAGCGCTGACAGGTACACACCCGTTGCAGACTGGACACACATACACGACACACACACACGTCAAAGAGAGGGATACACACACCCGTCAGATACACACCTTGTAGAAGACTGGAGGAGAGGTAGGCACGCACGCACGCACGCACGCACACCACACACACACAGACTTACAGCTAGTCCCAGAAGCATGTTTTCTCCCACACTGATCTGAATGCGGAGTCCAAACAGAGCATTCATGGAGCGCAGTTTGAGTTTGTTCATCAGCTGTGTGTGGAGCTCATACTCCATGAAGGGGAGGAGGTTAGAGATGGATGTAGCATTCACCTCCCCTTGGGCCTTCTTCTTCGTTCGACACAACCTGCAATATAACATCATTTTACACACCTCCCTGGACCACCTTCCTCATACGAAACAACATAATAAACATAGAAACGTCCCTTTTTCAGGACCCTGTCTTTCAAAGATAATTCGGAAGAATCCCAATAACTTCACAGATCTTCATTGTAAAGGGTTTAAACACGGTTTCCCATGCTTTCCAAACAATTAATGAACATGCACCTCTAGAACGGTCGTTAAGACACTAACAGCTTACAGACGGTAAGCAATTAAGGTCACAGTTATTATTTAGGACACTAAAGAGGCCTTTCTACCGACTCTGAAAAACACAAAAAGAAAGATCCCCATGGTCCCTGCTCATCTGCGTGAATGTGCCTTAGGCATGCTGCAAGGAGGCATGAGGACTACAGATGTTGCCAGGGCAATAAATTGCAATGTCCGTACTGTGAGACGCCTAAGACAGCGCTACAGGGACGGCTGATCATCCTCGCAGTGGCAGGCCACGTGTAACAATACCTGTACAGGATCGGTACATCCGAACATCACACCTGCGGGACAAGTACAGGATGGCAACAACAACTGCCCGAGTTACACCAGGAACGCACAATCCCTCCATCAGTGCTCAGACTGTCCGCGATAGGCTGAACTGAGGGCTTGTAGGCCTGTTGTAAGGCAGGTCGTCACCAGACATCACCGTCAACAACATCGCCTATGGGCACAAACCCACCGTCGCTGGAACAGGACTGGCAAAAAGTGCTCTTCACTGACGAGTTGCGGTTTTGTCTCAACAGGGGTGATGGTCAGATTCGCGTTTATCGCCGAAGGAATGAGTGTTACACCGAGGCCTGTACTCTGGAGCGGGATCGATTTAGAGGGTCCGTCATGGTCTGGGACGGTGTGTCGTAGCATCATCGAACTGAGCTTGTTGTCATTGCAGGCAATCTCTACGCTGTGAATTACAGGGAAGATATCCTCCTCCCTCATGTGGTACCCTTCCTGCAAGACAGGAAGGGTGAAGAGCCTGGATCTCAATCCCATTGAGCAAGTCTGGGACCTGTTGGATCGGAGGGTGAGGGCTAGATTCCCCCCAGAAATGTCCAGGAACTTGCAGGTGCCTTGGTGGAAGTGGGGTAACATCTCACAGTAAGATAGTAAATCTGGTGCAGTCTATGAGGAGATGCACTGCAGTACTTAATGCAGCTGGTGGCCACACCAGATACTGACTGTTACTTTTACATTTTGACCGACCCCCCCCCCCCCCCTTTGTTCAGGGACACATTATTCAATTTCTGTTAATCACATGTCTGTGAAACTTGTTCAGTTTATGTCTCAGTTGTTGAATCTTGTTATGTTCATACAAATATTTACACATGAAACACTGAAAATAAACGCAGTTGACAGTGAGAGGACGTTTCTTTTTTTGCTGAGTTTATTACCCACACATAGACAGGATATATGGTGGTAGTGTGTGTATGTTACCTGGCCTGTATGAGGCAGCCCTTCCCAGTAACCTCAGCCTCAGCAGGTAGGTCTATGGTAGTAAAGAGCACATCAGGGACCTTCTGTCTCCTACAGTGGTAGCAGTATGTAAGCTGAGCTGGGAACGGCATGTTGAACTCATCATACGGGATGTGAACAAACCCGCAGCTAGGGGGCGACGCATCCTCAAACCTGGAATACACACACACACACACACACACACACACACACACACACACGCAGCTCAGAAAGACTGCTAGAACACCATTTTTTTTTTTCATTCAATTAATCCAATTCATTCAGAATACCACTCTACATTTAGAAGCAATCAATGACTAGGTTAGTCCAAAACCTCCCGGCCACTCAAATCTTCTCACACCTACACTTACACCCATCCAGCAGTGTGTGTGTGTGTGTGTTCCTACCCCAGCCAGGTTGAGCTAACTTCCCCCTCGCCCCTCTCCGACCCCACCATGCCGGGGTGTGGTTGCCGTGATAACCTGTGGTCGCTGCCGCCGATGTCCAGACAGCCCTCACGCATGAATCTGGGATTCAACATGGCCGCCGTGCCAGATGCAGACAGGATACACACCTCCTCACTGTGGGAACAGGAGGGAGGGGAGAGGGAGGAGAAGAGAGGGTGGAGAGAGAGATGGTGGATAACTTTAGATCCACATAACTTTCTTTCCCTATAATGCACTAACAGACTTTGAAATACAGCTTTGGTCTTTGTATTGTGTGAGTATGGTGAGTATGGTGTGTGAGTATGGTGAGTATGGTGTGTATGGTGTGTGTATGGTGTGTGTGTGTATGGTGTGTGTGTGTATGGTGTGTGTGTGTGTGTGTGTATGGTGTGTGTGTGTGTGTGTGTGTGTGTGTGTGTGTGTGTGTGTGTGTGTGTGTATGGTGTGTGTGTGTGTGTGTGTATGGTGTGTGTGTGTGTGTGTGTATGGTGTGTGTGTGTGTGTGTGTATGGTGTGTGTGTGTGTGTGTATGGTGTGTGTGTGTGTGTGTATGGTGTGTGTGTGTGTGTGTATGGTGTGTGTATGGTGTGTGTGTGTGTGTGTATGGTGTGTGTATGGTGTGTGTGTGTGTGTGTGTGTGTGTGTGTGTGTGTGTGTGTGTGTGTGTGTGTGTGTGTGTGTGTGTGTGTGTGTGTGTGTGTGTGTGTGCGCAGTGTACCAGATGCTGGTGCTCTCGCTGTATCCCACCACAGCGTGGCAACCCAGGGCTTTTGCATGAGACTTGATCTCCTGACGAATCTCCTCCCACCACGCGTCCCTCGTCTCTGGCTCGTCTGCAACACAAACACACATAACGTCATACACAGCAACACAGACACACACACACACACAGCGACACAGGCACACACACACTGGCTGGATACCAGACTGTCTACCAGAAACTAGCGACAGTCAGAAATTAGCTGACTATCAGAAACTAAAACCTATTAGAAACCTGCAACTTTTAGAAACTTACTGACCATCAGTGGTGACTATTAGAAACTAGAAGTATCGAAACTAGCGATTACCAGAAAATAAGAAGCAACAGAGAATCAACTGACACTTTTTTTTTGCTGATTGTGTTAAAATGGTGCATCATAGCAAGCAGATACCACTTAACCAACTGTCAGTTCGTAACACAGTGAACATGATGTTGATGACGATGATGAACATAATGAAGATGTTTAGTTAGTGTCTGGGCTGTTCTCCTCTCATAGCATCATCTCCAGGCCAGCCAATCACAGGAAGACAGGAATGTAGGGTGGCGTCCTAACCCCCTACATCTCCTTAACTTCATTCCCATAAAGTATTGTGTTCAGTAGTTCACACCAAATCAAAAAAATATATAATAATAAAAAAAATTAAAACAAATAGGAGTATTCGTATTGGACAAGTTCCTTCCTGTTTCAAAATATTATCTACAGTTTGAGGATCCTGAACAAGACCCTGGCCTCACATAAGAGCAGGCAAGGAGGAGAAGAGGCCCTTCTCAGAGCCTTCATCATACTCAAATGAGGGACACCTGGTGTAGGCTGAACCATGGTCCTTAAAAATAACCATGGGTCCACTCTGTACCTCCTGGGACAGGCCACATGCTCAAATAGAGATAGAGACGATAGAGAGGGAAGAAGGTAGAGAGAAAGAGGAAAACGGAGACACAGGGAGGAAGGAAGGACGTGAGATGGATGGATAAATGGCTCAGGCATAACAGACCCAGAGCAGAGCAGGGTCCTCTCTAAAAGAAGCAGCATGTCTCACAGGTACGCTCACATCCCCACGCATGGGCAGAGGGCCATATTCATTCATCACAGAGCTTGAACCAACACAGCCCTCTAACTACACTACTCCCTGTATCGCACTCCCTCCATTCTTGTACCCCCCTCCATCCTCTTGTCTCTTCCCTCCTCCCAGCATGAATACAGCCCAGTGGATCCAGGGATGATGCACATGCCCAGTCTGTCTCAGTTTTAACCTGGACAGGCTTCTTAGAGGAGCATTACTGAAGCGCAGGGAGAACGTTAGGGATGCAATGTGTCACACACTGCTGTAGCAGCTTGGGATGGTGGGCTAGCCAAGGGGGAAGAGGGGGGGGGGGGGGGGGGGGCTTAGCGCATGCTCAGCACACACACATACACAGAGACTAGGAGAGGAGGATGGCAGCTCAGTGAAAGAAACAGAGCTTTAGTTTAGAGCTTTAACTAGATGCTTGCAGATACCCATATTTGTGTGCCTGGGTGGGTGGGTGGGTGGGTGTGTTTCAGTGAGCTACCATGTCTCCAGTGTGTGAGACCAGTAGAAGGAGGGAGGTACCTGCAGCGACACTATTCCAGTCTAGCAGTTTGTAAGAGCGTGTGTTACCCAACACTGGGCCAGAACAACACACACCATTAGTACAGAAAGAGAGAGGAAAAAGAGAAGATACAAACTACAACACAACAGCACCACAGTAATTGCAGACACAGACCACTGAGTCAATACCAGAGTCTAGCAGAGAGAGAAGGAGAGAAAGAAATCAAGAAAGAGAGAGAGAAGCAAGAACAAGGTAGAGAGAAAAGCAGATATGGTGAGAAGAATGATCAAAGAGATGCTGTGGAATTAGAAAAGCAGGGAGAGAGGTATAGGCTAAAGAGAGGAGAGAAAGAGAAGAGGCATTCACTAGCAGATAGCTCTACAGTCTAAGGCAGGGGTATGAAACATACAGGGGGGGACCAATCCGGCACGCAGGTAGTTTGAGTAATAAAACATTTATACACAGACACTGAGTATACAAAACATTAAGAACACCTGCTCTTTTCATGACAGACTGACCAGGGGAATCCAGGTGAAGGCTATGATCCCTTACTGATGTCCCTTAATAATGTTCCCTTAAAGGGTAGAGCGAATGCCTGGTACACTCTGGAATTATCAGAAGTCATTCATAAAATAAATGATGCCTGGAACACAGGCTTTAGGCCTGGACTGGCAAGTTATTAAACTGAGGAATCTTTGTGTAAGAGAAATCAGAAAGGCTAAACATGATTATTATGTAACAGCCATTTCAGATTGTAATGGGAACACGGCTAAATTGTGGAAAACTGTCAAATCCCTGAAGGGTTCTACTTCCTCCTCTCTGCCACAACAAATTAATGTACTTTTAAAAAATGCTGTCATTTTATTTCAGCGGGCTCTCTTTTGGAAAGAACTTCTAAGCCTATTCATAATTATATTGGGCTGGATGTTAATAGGGGAAACACCCTGAACGATCAGAGAAATTATAGTCAAAGCTTTTCTTTTAGGCTATTTACCGAAAAAGATGTCCTGGAAGCTTTGCTAGCAATAGAGAAGAACTCCACAGGGCCCGACTAACCGGATCCCGGTCTGCTTAAGTGTGCAGCACCCATCATTGTTGGCTTAATAAACACAAAAGTTTATTTAATACTGGTATCAGGAAATATTCCAAAAGCATGGAAATCAGCTCGTGCTGCCACTCCATAAGGGCAGGGATAGTAGTGATCTTAATCATTGTCACCCCATTTCAAGGCGTCCTTATCTAGCTACGATTCTTGAAACCTTGGTAAATTTACAACTTTGATCTTTTTTATCTGACAAATGTATTTTGAATGTAAATCAATTGGGGTTTAGGCCTGGGCATAGCACTATTACAGCAACCACTTTAGTTATTAATGATCTTGTCCATGCTTTTGACACTAAAATTAAGTGTGTTGCTTTGTTTGTGGACCTGTCAAAAGCTTTTGATACTGCTATTTCATTGTTGTCCTCAATAGGCCTGAGCTCTGACGCCTGTTCATGGTTAGCTAGCTAGCGAACGTTACGGATGTAAACCATTTGCATTCTCAGAAACCCTACCTGCGGGGTTAGCTTTAGCTACATGCAGAAATATACTGCAGCTATGACAATGTTTGTATTGGATGGTGGTAGTATGAGTTGGGATTATGCCAGTTCATTGTTAGCTAGCTAGCTACAGTACATGTCTAAACAAAACACTTAGCCAGATGATTACATGACCCATCATGTTAGCCAGGTGTGTCTGGGGGTGATTAAGGCCATCTATTGTATTTCATGGACATGTGTACACATCTAGACAGTAGTGACCCATCCACTTAACTAGATGTGGCTGGGAGGTTGATTATAGCATTTCCTTCACATGACCCATTAATTTAGACAAGTGTGTCAGGTAACCGTCATGTAATAATGATAAAATATTTGTATCTGGAAACTTTCTGTTTTTGATATTGCTACTATGCAAGTAACCATTTTACTGTACTGTTTACACCTTCTGTATCCTGTGCATGTGACAAATCAACTTTTTTTTTTATATATATAGTGTGTGTTTACCAGATACTAATTTGAAGAACAACATGACCTGCACCAAAGTCAGTTGAGGATATAGGCCAAGGACTAGGCCAAGGATATAGGATATAGGCCAAGGATATAGGCCAAGGACTGTATTTTTACCTGGAGTTTTTCCTTATTGTTGGTTACTACTTTCACCGCTTTTAGTCTTGAAATCTTTGGTTGTTTACTAAACTAATCACTATGTTTAGCAAATGGCCTCACATGTAAATCTTTAAAGAGATGGGAGGGCCTAAGGCTTAAGAGGGTGTAAACAATGCTGAATGGGTGTAGACAAAGAAAGTTCAAGGACATTTTCTCAAAAATGGGGTTACAAATTAATCAACATTCAAAGCAGAATTACTTTCCCATTGTTCTTCAACTGCAGTGTATGATATACCATTTTCTAGCTGAGTCTCTACTTTAATCCAATGTGAAAAACACATTTTCAAATTTTACAACATAAGACCGAATCGAGGCGGTCGGTCGGTCAAATACGCAGATGATACTACTATGTATGCCCAAACTGTGGCCACAAAGTTCGAAGCACAGAATCATCTAGAATGCAAGTGTATGCTGTAGCGTTAAGACTTCCCTTCACTGGAACTAAGGGGCCTAGCCAGAACCATGAAAAACAGCCCCAGACCATTATTCCTCCTCCACCAAACATTACAGTTGGCACTATGCATAGGGGCAGGTAGCGTTCTCCAGGCATCCGCCAAACCCAGATATGTTCGTCAGTTGGTGAAGCATGATTCATCACTCCAGAGAAGGTGTTTCCACTGCTTCAGAGTCCAATGGCGGCGAGTTTTACACCACTCCAGCCGAAGCTTGGCATTGCGCATGGTGATCTTAGGCTTGTGTGCGGCCATGGAAACCCACTTCATGAAGCTCCTGACGAACAGTTGTTGTGCCGACGTTGCTTCCAGAGGCAGTTTGGAACTCGCTAGTGAGTGTTGCAACTAGGGTTGCACATTTTAGGTAATATTCAGAGGTCAAAACTTTCCGTGGAAATTAACGGGAATATATGGGAATGAATACTGATACCATTTAAGATGTTTTTTTTGCATTGGATATATTTACCATATCATATGGAGACATACACCTTTTACCTTATCATAAGTAGACATAATTGCAAATGATTAAATCCTTCCAATAGAAATTTAAAAAACAATTTAGTTACGAATTGAACTTCAATTAAGAGTTGACTCTTCACATGGGATGATTTTATTTAAAAATATATATATATTACCTTTAACTGGGCAAGACGGCCTAGGAACAGTGGGTTAACTTCTTAATAGGGGGCGCTGTTTTCACTTTGGGAAAAAATCGTGCCCAAATGAAACGGCCTCGTACTCTGTTCTAGATCATACGATATGCATATTATTATTACTATTGGATAGAAAACACTCTGAAGTTTCTAAAACTGTTTGAATTATATCTGTGAGTATAACAGGACTCATTTGGCAGAAAACTTCCAAACAGGAAATGTTTGGGTGTCTGTGTAAGGCCTATTCAATTGCCTTATATTTATGGATCTGTATGCACTTCATACGCCTTCCACTAGATGTCAACAGGCAGTAGAATGTTGAATGGGGTGTCTAGCTTGATGTGAGACCGAATGAGAGCTTTTGTAGTGACAGGTCCGCCTAATTGGCAGTATTTTGCTGCGCACTAGAGAGCACCATATTCTTTTCTGAAATGCGTTAGGTAGACACAACGAAATGATCCGTCTTGGACGTTATTGGATACATATGAGAAAGACATCATAAAGATGGATTTTCAACTGAGTTTGACCAGTTTATTCGACGTTTGTGACTTTTGGAATTTTTCGTTCCATGCGCCAAGAGTTCATGGACATGTGTACTCCACCATGCTAGCCAAAGTTGCTAATGGAAATGGACATTCTAAAACAAAAGAACGATTTATTCTGGAACTAGGACTCCTTGCACTACATTCTGATGGGAGATCATCAAAGATAAGAGAATATTTATGATGTTATTTCGTATTTTTGTGGAATATGTTGGCTCCAACATGGCGGAGAATGGCTGGGCGCTGTCTCAGATTATTGCATGCTGTACTTTGTACTAAAGTAATTTTTTAAAATCTAACACAGCGGTTGCATTAAGAACCAGTGTATTTTTTAGCAAAGTTTATGTTGAGTTTTTTGGTTAGATTACGTGACTGTCCAAAAATCATCTGATGAAGTTGTTCAAAGGTTAGTGATTAATTTTATCTCTATTTGTGAGATAAAAAAAAAATGGCGTTGTGTGTTTGGCTATTGTGGTGAGCTAACATAAATATATAGTGTTTTCGCTGTAAAACATTTAAAAAAAATCGGAAATGTTGGCTGGATTCACAAGATGTTTATCTTTCATTTGCTGTATTGGACTTGTGATTTCATGAAATTATATTATATGATATCCCTGTGGCGCTAGGCTAGTCAGCTTTTTTGATGAGGATGATCCCAGATCCGGGAGGGGGGGGGGGGGGGGGGGGGGGGGGGGTGGTCGATAGAGGTCTTAACTGCCTTGTTCAGGGGCAGAACAACAGATTTTTACCTTGTCAGCTCAGGGATTCTATCTTGCAACTTTTCGGTAACTAGTCCAATACTCTAACCACTAGGCTACCTGCCGCCCCGATTTCACTGAATAAAGGGAATATTGAATGATCCCCAATGCTCCATCGCATCTCCCAAAAACGTTTTCAACATACATCTGTATGTCTAGAAATTAATGCTTTGGTTGTCTTCCTCTCAGGCTTCCATGTCTTCTCCCTGGACGACCTCAATGTCCACCTCTTGAACATCAGACTCTGAGGCCTCATCTTCACTGTCACTTTCCAACCTTGTTGAGGATGGCTTGTTGTCAGGCTCAAAAAGCCTCAAATTTGCCCGGATGGCCACCAATCTTTTAACCCTTGTATTGGTGTGTTCCCAAACAAGGACCAGTTGCGCTCTGAGGCGGCTGATGTTGGTGGGATTTGGAGGATGGAGGCGGCAACAGGAGAAAGAGCCTGATCCACAAAGTCCCTTCCACCAGGTGGCTGATGAGATATGTTGGTACGACTGCCATATTGCATCTCCATCCCAAAGCCCTTGCTTGGAAGTGCAATTCGCCAGACTGCCAAGGACCTTGCCCTCATCCAGGCCAAGGTGGCAAGACACAGTACTGATGACACCATAGGCCTTGTTGATCTCTGCACCAGACAGGATGCTCTTGCCAGCATAGTTGGGGTCCAACATGTAAGCTGTGGCGTGTATGGGCTTCAGGCAGAAGTCTTTACGCTTTTTGATGCTTTTCAGAACTGCAGTTTCCAGTGAAGTGGGCAGGGCAGTACAGATTTCTTCTCTTACATCTGCAAGCAGAGTCTGAGCATCAGACAGGATGGCATTGTCTCCCTCCATCCGTGCAATGGCTACTGCTATAGGTTTCAGGAGTTTCAGGCTGCTTACCACTCTCTCCCAAAATACATCATCCAGGAGGATCCTCTTGATGGGGCTGTCCATATCGGCAGACTGTGATATGGCCATTTCTTGGAGAGACTTCCTCTCCAAAAGACTGTCAAACATGATGACAACACCACCCCAACGGGTGTTGCTGGGCAGCTTCAATGTGGTGCTCTTATTCTTCTCATTTTGCTTGGTGAGAAGAATTACTGCTATAACTTGATGACCCTTCACATACCTAACCATTTCCTTGGCTGTCTTGTAGAGTGTATCCATTGTTTTCAGTGCCATGATGTCCTTGAGGAGCAGATTCAATGCATGACCAGCACAGCCAACAGGTGTGATGTGAGGGTAGGAATCCTCCACTTTAGACCAAGCAGGCTTCATATTCGCAGCATTGTCTATCACTAGTGCAAATACCTTCTGTGGTCCAAGGTCATTGATGACTGCCTTCAGCTCATCTGCAATGTAGAGACCGGTGTGTCTGTGCTCTTGTAGAATACTGGTTGATGGGTTGAGATGTAGTTAATTATTCCTTGCCCACAAACATTCGACCACCCATCAGAGATGATCGCAATACAGTCTGCTTTCTCTATGATTTGCTTGACCTTCACTTGAACTCTGTTGAACTCTGCATCCAGCAAATTAGTAGATAGAGCATGTCTGGTTGGAGGGGTGTATGCTGGGCGAAGAACATTCAGAAATCTCTTCCAATACACATTGTCTGTGAGCATCAGAGGTGAACCAGTTGCATACACAGCTCGAGCAAGACATCAGCATTTCTCTGACTACGTTCCACCATTGAGTCAAAAAACCTTCTGATTCCAGGAGGACCATGAGCTGTTGCTATAGATAAGGTGTCTGATTCATGAATTTCACCTCGAATAGAAGTAGAGGGACTTTTGTCATAGGTTGCTTGTTGTGAGCGCTGAGGGAACTTTATGCAGTTGGCCAGATGATTCTGCATCTTTGTTGCATTGTTCACATATGATTTGGCACGGTATTTGCAAATGTACACAGCTTTTCTTTCTACATTAGCTCGAGTGAAATGGCTCCACACATTAGATAGTGCCCGTGGCATTTTCCATTAAAGATTAGGGAAAAAATGAATACAAATTTAATTAAATACAATTCCATGTACAGATAAATAGTTAAGCAGTTAGATTTTGTAAGATAAATGTTTTAAAATGAAACATGTATGGAAACAGGTGACTTCACACTCAGTTAGCAGGCTCAAGCAAGCTAAAACCCACATGGTAGCACAAACTAACTAGCAGAAATTGTTAACAAGTTAGAAATGATTTAAACACACTTTGCTGTAGGCTACTAGTTAACAAAAAAATAATGTCATAGAAAATATATTCACCCCACCTAGTATTGTGATCAAAACTTACCAGAAAGCATGTAGTCCTTGGCTCAGACAGTGTAGTAGTGTGCTCAAAAGCATCTCATTAGCGTGCAAGATCTTGAGAATCAGCTGTTTATGTGATGGAAGAATGCACTGTGCATGCGGAGGGTTGCAATTCCATTAAATTGGGGATATTTTAACCAAAATATGCCACAAGACCTAGAATTGCCTTGTGTATCCCACAAAAAAGGTTCACTGTTATAAGCTAACTTTTTAAATGAAATTCCCAAAATTCCCAGGCTTAACTTCCCATAGAAAATTTCCCGGATATATCTTAGAAAGTTTCCGACCCTTTGCAACCCTAGTTGCAACCGAGGACAGACGAGTTCTGTGAGCTTGTGTGCCCTACCAATTCACGATTGAGCCGTTGTTGCTCCTAGACGTTTCCACTTCACAATAACAGCACTTACAGTTGACCGGGGCAGCTCTAGCAGGGCAGAAATTACGAACTGACTTGATGGAAAGGTGGCATCGTATGACGTTGAAAGTCACTGAACTCTTCAGTAAGGTCATTCTACTGTCTATGGAGATTGCATGGCTGTGTGCTCAATTTTATACACCTGTCAGCTCTACATCCCAGGAGAGAGGGAGGTTTAGCTTGTCAGCCAGCAGAAACTAACTTTTCTCCTAACCATGTAACATCTAACACTACACCACACCAGACAGACAGCTCAGATGACACTTTACTGGGTGTAAAGTCAGCTACCAAATCATAGGAATCCGACAGGACAGATAACTTCTCTTCCACTGTATTTCACCTTTTTTTCCGATGATGACCATCTACCACTCCCACTGTAATCAGACAAACAAGGCCCGAAAAGGCCCATATACTAACTCTAAAACTACCTGGCAAACGTCACATTGTCCTGCAATCAGCGTTGTTTTTAGCCTGTTACAACAGATACATGTGGATTTGATAACTTTTCAGAAACGCACATAGAATCACTTGAAAAGTGAAATATACTTGACGTGTAAAAAGACGCTTTATCAGCGCATGCTCGCTGAGGTTTTATTAATTAGTGGGTCCATCTCTAGTAAGGCTTTAGAACAGGATGACAGAATGAGGCAGAGAAAAGTGTAGAGTGTATAGGTAGTACAGTGGTTGCTCAACTCAAAGTTCTGCAATTATGCTGCGGGACAGAGGTAATTTGTGGTTTAGTACGGTACCCTGCGTCACTACTTCATTGCTCCAGACCAGCGCATGGGGGAGATAGAGCATGGATTATGCTTTTGGGTACCAAGGCGCTACTGTGTCTCTAACTGACAATGAATGGGGCGGCATAAGCCAAAATAGAAACTGATAATTGTGCACGACTTCAGTATTACTTACTAAAACTGTTGTTACACTAAGGTTTTTATTCTAAGAGAAACAGACTACAATTAGTGTGTGGAAATGTTAGGATTATTTCGCTCTTACTGTAGTACTGTAGCCTACTCCCAACCGGTCTCATTGTACAGTGGTCTAAAACACTGCATCGCAGTGCAAGCTGTGTTGCTACAGATGCCAGCCGTGACCGGGAGACCCATGACGTGACGGTAGGCTTTTGGTTTCTCTCCCTCTAAAAACAGAAATAAATCATTCTAAATAACAAACTGGCTATATTTACAAATTAGTAACAATGCCTCACCCCATATTCAAGAATGGCCTTTCTCGCTCATTTTACATTATTTGAAAACAAAGTAATCTCCAAAATGTATTTTTTTTTTTAAATAAAGCGATTAATAATAATAATTTAGCAGAGTGGCGCATAATGGAATTTCCTTGCAGTTCTCCAGCTGAATCCACTGAAATAGCGGTGGGCGCACGAGGTTCAAGGCACGAGGGCAGGGGGCACGGGATGGGCCGCAGAGCCGGACACAGAAGACGGACCTAGCCCATGGGGAAGGGAGGAGGTTGTTTTCTCCAGTAGATTTTCCATTCCTACTGAATGCCCTAATCTGCTCACTTAAATGAATAGAGATCCTGGTCACGGTGCTACAGTATGTTACAGCATAATCAAAATGAGGACAATCGCAGATTGTCGTGGAATTATTCAGTCAATAATAATTCTAAAATACCAGAGCATGTGCGTTCAAATAGAATTTTATTACATAACATAACACAAGCCGAGCTGATTCATGAAACAACTGTCTTCCCAATCTTGGCACAGACTTCTTATACCTTTGTACTCCTTACGTCATACTGATAGTAACTCCTCTTAATGGTTCATCCCCTCTGGCATTTAGCCACCATTACCTTATTGCCTTGCACTAAGTTTAGTTTCATATTAGGGCATGGAACCTGTAGAGCCACAGAAATAGTTCATGCATGTAGGACCATAGTAACAGACCTTGGCACTCTACAGAAATAACCATACATGTCATACTGCTAACTCCTCTGAAAAGGACACCTGCAGACTGGAAAAGGACCAAGAGGTGAAACCATAGCAACAGTACATAGTTGGCCATAACCCAGTTACAGGAATCACCAGTTGTGTCTAAACCCCAGACAGGTGCATGTCTAATGGTGTCTAATGACCCAGAGCACATATAGAGTGCACTAGTTTTGCTGGCTCCTTCTGAAATAAATAATTGACACATATGTACTGAAAAATTCATAATACGATCTACTGTATACTTCTAGCTTATTGTAAACTGAAAGTCACACCTTTCCAGTTCTCATCCCGCCCCAAACTCCACCCTTAACACAGTTACCATTCAAAAACGAGCTGTTTATCTAAAAAGAAAAAGACATTGCGACCAAAGAGAACAGATGAAATGGACATCCTTTTCATCAAGCCAGCTTCTTTCTATGGTGCCATCTGTTCCAGGGTTAGGACCGTAACCACGAGAGGACTTGAAAATGAGCCCGAGCTGAGAGGATCACCAAAACTAAAAGGTATTTTGGTTTCAGTGTATTTTCTTCAAAAATTAATTGTATATAGCCTATCAATGTGTAGGAATACTGTGTTATAAAATTTATGATTAAATAAAGGTTAAATAAAAATGATTGTGTACTAAAAATGTGAATGGTTTTTGCAGAGCATACAAAGAACCATCCAACAATCATCCGTGGAGATCAGTGGACAAAGGGCTGGACAACGGGCCGCACCGATTATTATGGCTTTATTCAGATTACAATCGCTCGCTTTTGTTTTTTTGAAAACAAAATCATCTCCAAAATATTGTTATATATTATCAAGTTGATGGCACAGTCCTATAGCCTCGGCACCTACATAAAGCTGAGTGACTCACTCATTCAGGGCTTTGGATCAGAATAAATAAGTACCAACATTCTTTCTGATAGTCTTTAATAAAGAAATGTTTTGGTTATCCTAACCTGGACACCATGTACAGTATTATAATAGCCCATTATGGGCTGTTAGCAGGACAACATACCTTAACCAACACCTCTCTTTATTTTTTATACTTTGTGGATGGGGTCTCCTGAGTGGGGTCTCCCGAGTGGCACAGATGCAGGTTCGATACCCGTGCCGGTCGCCACCGGGAGACCCATATGTAATTATTGGAGGCAACATGAGTCTCACTCAAGAGGTGTAGGTCTTATTTATTTAAATAGGATTTGATGCAATAGTCTACCCGCTGTGGTCAACTATTTTAGCAGGCATGGGTACTGGTCTTGATAAATCAATTAGATTTTTATTTTCACAGAATCTCAGTTTAGGTATTGGTTAGACTACAATTATACAATTAGGGTGTGGAAACGTTATGCTCTTAGTACTGTAGCCTACTCCCGACCGTCACGTTGTATAGCGCCATATTTTCCGTTCCATCTAAAAACTCAACGGACACTGAAAGCTTAACCTGTCTGGGAACGGGGTTCTCTCGCCAACAGCCAATGAAATTGCAGGGCGCCAAATTCAATCAACAGAAATCTCATAAATCAAATTTCTCAAACATACAAGTATTAGGCACCATTTTAAAGATCAAATTCTCATTAATCCAGCCACAGTGTCTGATTTCAAAAAGGCTTTACAGCAAAAGCTCCACAAATGATTATGTTAGGTCACCACCAAGTCACAGAAAAACACAGCAATTTTTCCAGACAAAAAGAGTTGTCACAAAAAGCAGAAATAGAGATCAAATTAATCAATAACCATTGATGATCTTCATCAGATGACACTCATAGGACTTCATGTTACACAATACATGTATGTTTTGTTCGATAAAGTGAATATGTATATCCAAAAATTTCATTTTACATTGACGTGTTATGTTCAGTAGTTCCAAAAAATGAGGTGATTTTGCAGAGAGCCACATCAATTCACAGAAATACTCATAATAAACATTGATAATAGATACAACTATTACATATGGAACTTTAGATAAACCTCTCCTTAATGCAACCGCTGTGTCAGATTTCAAAAAAACTTGACGGAAAAAGCATAATCTGAGTACGGCACTCAGAGCCCAAAACAGCCAAAGAAATATCCGCCATATTGTGCAGTCAACATTAGTCAGAAATAGCATTATAAATATTCACTTACCTTTGATGATCTTCATCAGAATGCACTCCCAGGAATCCCAGTTCCACAATAAATGTTTGATTTGTTCGATAAAGTTCATAATTTATGTCCAAACACCCTTTTGTTAGGGCGTTTAGTAAACAAATCGAAACTCACGAGCCGCGGGCAAGTCCAGCGGAAATGTCGGACGAAAATTCCCAAAAATTATATTACTGGTAGTAGAAACATATCAAACGATGTATAGAATCAATCTGTAGGGTGTTTATTTCATAAATGTTCAATAATGTCCCAACCGGAGAATTCCTCTGTCTGTAGAAAAGCCATGGAACGAAAGCTACTTCTCACATGAACGAGCGTCAAGAGTTTGCGGCACTCTGCCAGACCACTGACTCAAAGAGCCCTTATGAGCCCCTCCTTTACAGTAGAAGCCTCAAACAAGTTTCTAAAGACGGTTGACATCTAATGGAAGCCTTAGGAAGTGCAAAATGACCCCACAGACACTGTGTATTCAATATGCCAAGCTTTGAAAAACTACAAACCTCAGATTTCCCACTTCCTGGTTGGATTTTTCTCAGGTTTTCGCCTGCCATATGAGTTCCGTTATACCCCCTATACAGACATCATTCAAACAGTTTTAGAAATTTCAGAGTGTTTTCTATCCAAATCTACTAATACTATGCATATTAGCAACTGGGACTGAGTAGCAGGCAGTTTACTCTGGGCATGCTTTTCATCTGTTGGTAACAGTAACAGTAAAGACAACCAATCCCCTCCTGGTTCAAGAGCCCTGCTGTCTAATATTTGTTTCTGCAGCAAACCATTTGTGATAGTTGTACAACTTTATGAGCTGGGGTGTCTGTCCTTGCATTAGTTTATGTTCGCTTGCGCATCTTAGCATTTAGCTAGCATCCGCTATGGGAATTCGCTAGTACTTTGTTAGCATTATTATTTATTTTTACTTTTGGAAAAAAATAGCGCCCCCTTCTGTGCACTGCCAGTAATACCGTAAACCCCGGTTTGGTACAGTAATAGTAATTAGGTATGAAAACCTGGATACCGCCCAACCCTAATTAACTCTAGCTGACTAACACACTGATCCCACTATGTGTGACACACCCCTCACCCATTGGGTGAGCGGGTCATGTCATAAACATGATCGAACTAGCCTGGAAACTACAGTGCAACATGTAATACAACATGTGTTTTCCTATAGCCAGGACGGTGCATTCTTGTGGAACTCACCGGGGTTGTGTATGCGGTCCAGCAGCTTGACCGAGCGGGTGCTGACCACGCCCCCGACGTGAACCAAGAAGCCAGGGGGGAAACAGGTCAACGTGAAGATGGGGAACTCCTGAAAAGATACAAATAGGGTCAGTTACAATAAAAGTCAGGTTAGGAGTCAGGGTTCAAACCTGTCTCCGGGACATCTGGTTACAAGGGAAACAGTAGAATTAAGGATTGGCATGCTCAACCCTGTCTTCTTCAACCAATAACATGCAGGGTTGTAAGGGCATAAGATAGAAGAGAAAAACCCATACTGACTTATAGTCTCTGCCCACACATATATACAGTGCCTTCGGAAAGTATTCAGACCCCTTGACTTTTTCAAAAAAAATTTAGGTTAAAGCCTTATTCTAAAATGAATTATTTTTTTCCCTCATCAATCTACACAGAATACCCAAAATGACAAAGCAAAAACAATTTTTTAGAAATGTTTATTAAAAATTAAATGTACATAAGTACTCAGACCCTTTACTCAGTACTTTGCTAAAGCACCTTTGGCAGTGATTACAGCCTTGAGTCTTCTTGGGTATGACGCTACAAGCTTGGCACAATTCTATTTGGGGAGTTTCTCCCATTCTTCTCTGCAGATCTTTCCATGTTCTGTCAGGTTGGATGGGGAGCATTGCTGCACAGCTGTCCTTCAGGTCTCTCCAAAGATGTTCGATCGGGTTCAAGTCCGGGTTTTGGCTGGGCCACTCAGACTTGTCCCGAAGTCACTCCTGCGTTGTCTTGGCTGTGTGCTTAGGGTCGTTGTCATATTGGAAGGTGAACCTTCACCCCAGGCTGAGGTACTCAGCGCTCTGGAGCAGGTTTTCATCAAGGATCACTCTGTATTTGCTCTGTTCATCTTTCCCTCGATCCTGACTAGTCTCCCAGTCCCTGCCGCTGAAAGACATCCCCAAAGCATGATACTGCCATCACCATGTTTCACCGTAGGGATGGTGCCAGATTTCTTCCAGACTTGACGCTTGGCATTCAGGCCAAAGAATTCAATCTTGGTTTCATCAGACTAGAGAATCTTGTTTCTCATGGTCTGAGTCTTTAGGTGCCATTTGGCAAACTCCAAGTGGGATGTCATGTGCCTTTTACTGAGGAGTGGCATCCATCTGGCCACTCTACCATAAAGGCCTGTTTGGTGGAGTGCTGCAGAGATGGTTGTCCTTCTGAAAGGTTCTCCCATCTCCCTCGAGGAACTCTAGAACTCTTACAGAGTGACTATCGTGTTCTTTGTCACCTCCCTGACCAAGGCCCTTCTACCCCGATTGCTCTGTTTGGCCGGGCGGCCAGCTCTAGGAAGAGTCTTCGTTGTTCCAAGCTTCTTCCACTTTAAGAATTATGGTGGCCACTGTGTTCTTGGGAACCTTCAATGCTGCAGAAATGTTTTGGTACCCTTCACCAGATCTGTGCCGACACAATCCTGTCTCGGATCTTTATAGACAATTCCTACAACCTCATGGCTTGGTTTTTGCTCTGACATGCACTGTCAACTGTGGGACCTTATACAGACAGATGTGTGCCTTTACAAATCATGTCCAATCAATTGATTGGGGGAGGTGACCAAGAACCGGATGGTCACTCTGACAGAGCTCCAGAGTTCCTCTGTGGAGATGGGAGGACCTTCCAGAAGGACAACCATCTCTGCAGCACTCCACCAAACAGGCATTTATGGTAGAGTGGCCAGATAGAAGCCACTCAGTAAAAGGCACAACAGCCCGCTTGGACTTTGCCAAAAGACATCTAAAGGACTCTTAATGGGAGAAACTCCCAAATACAGGTGTGCCAAGCTTGTAGTGTCATACCCAAGAAGACTTGAGGCTACAATCGCTGCCAAAGGTGCTTCAACAAAGTACTGAGTAAAGGTTCTGAATACTTATGTAAATATACATATTTTTTCATACGTTTGCAAAAAAATCTAAAAAACAGTTTTTGCTTCGTCATTATGGAGTAAATGTGTGTAGATTGATGAAGTAAAAAATAATACATTTCAGAATAAGGCTGTAACGTAACAAAATGTGGAAAAAGTCATGGTGTCTGAATACTTTCCGAATGCACTGTAAGGAGAGGATACCACTGTAAACTGTTGAGAAGCAGTGCAACTAAAGACTAAAACACCGGAGCAGAACTCAGGCAGGAAAGAGAGGTTTGCTAGAAGCATCCAGAATAAACACTGTGTGTGTGTGTGTGTCATACCCTGGTGTTTACAAATATACCAGAGGATGAGGCTCCCTGAGAGGAAGGAGTGGTCAAGAAGATGGAGAGACGGAACATTATTCACTCTAACATAATCATACTTCACCCTCACAAACTCTTCACAATTCACCCTTTCACACAGCTAAATGCAGTGCAGTGTGTGTCCGGTGTGTGTGCTTACCCTCTGCTCCAGAGCTGATTGGGTATGTTGTCTGAGGAGGGTCTTCAGAGGCCCAGCCTCTTTTCCAACGCTGCCCCCACTCCCCATCCCTGATAGGACGAGAGAACAACACTTCACCAATCACATCGCTTCATCACAGAAAGCTGGCATTCGTTGACAACCACAAGTATGTAAGTAGCCTTGCACGAGCCTTAGCTTGTGCGAGCTGGAACACCTCGACAACCATGCAAATCCCAGATGAATAGTGTCCCTTAGACTACTAAGCTAATATCTACATAGCATGTATCATACACCTTTGTTAATGACAACATTCCCATAAATCTACCTGTGAGGATAGAGAAAGTTCACATAGCTGCTTTACTATCCCCTCTGTACACTACAGCATACTACGCCACCATAGAGACTTGCAAATGGGGGTGATTGTGTGGGGTCTGGACATGCCTTAAACCACACATTGGGGTAGAGAAACATGGGCAGGGGGTCACTCCAGGGCAGTTAGTATCGGGGCCAGAGACCAGCAGGGATGAACATTTCACCCAGGTTAAGTGGGGTAAAGTTTGAGAGGAGCACATGTATGGCTGTTAGAGGTTGTAGATACCGTTTGTAAAAGGTGTTTTAGTGCTTCATGACTTCTGAACTCTGTGCCCTACCAGTGACTTTAATAAAGGCTATTTAAGTGTAACAAGTGTTATAAGGGGTGTTGTTGGGCTTCATGACTCCTGCAGGCTGTTAGTGTTAGAGACAGTTATAGACCTTCATAACTGTCCTACCGGAGGCCGCCAGCATCAGCTCTTCACTGAATGATACAGTCTTTCTCAACACAGACCCCTCTGATTGGACAGAGGGAAGAGGGGGTGGGGTGTAGGCTCTGAGGGCAGACCCAATGCTGCACAGGATTAGCCCAGAGGAAGGAAGGGACGGGGAATCGAAGGAGGGGGTGAGGGAACTGGGACAGAGGAAGACCCCAGGACGAGACACAAACCTCTCTGCAGAGAAAGAGGTGAAGAGAGAGAGAAAGAGAGAGAGGCAGGAGGTAGGGAGACAGAAAACAAGGATAAAAACAAGAAAACAGCAAGAAAAGCAGAAAAGAAAGAGACAGTGGAGGAGAGTCACATGATTTGAAATCTGACAGGGAAAAAAAGGAAGGGACATAAAACTCCTTTAGGAAGAAAAGAGTTGGGGAAGAAAGGAAGTGAGGGGGATCAAAGGGTTTATTTCCACCAGTAGGGGGAGCCATGTCCTGTGCGGGTTATTATGTGGTAACACCAGAACTCTATGGTCAACAGCTGTTGTCAGTGTGATTCTAACAAAATGACTTGAAATAAATCAAAACAATGAACTGGGATAGCAAAATAAACAACACAGTGAGTTTCTGAGTGGGGATGAGGAAAGGTGCAGAGAGGGGAGGAGAGGGTGAGGTCTTACCAATCCTGGGTGTCAGACTGAGGTCTGTGTCTGAGGAGGAGGACTGGCGACTGCATGGCTTGGATGGAGAGAAGGGAGGAGGAGAGGAGGAAGGAAGGGTTCTGAGAGGCGTGGGGGGGCCGGAGAGGGGATGGGGGGGGTCCTCACTGAACACGGGCCTGCCAGGAGAACACACACACCCATCAGTCAGTGTGGGTGTGGTGTGGAGAGATGCTTTGCTGATAGATGTATGTGAAGTGTGTGGAGTGCAAATTACTTGGCCGTGGAACAGAAAGCCAAGCACATGAAGCGTAAGCACAGTGTTTCCCTTAGATTAATTTAGCAGCAGTGGGGGCCACCGCTGCTAAAGCATTGCCGCCACTCCAAAACATCTGACTAAAATAGGTGCTTCAACAAAGTACTGAGTAAAGGGCATGGCCGATTTAATTAGGGCCGATTTCAAGTTTTCATAACAAATCGGAAAATCGGCATTTCTGGACACATTTTTGGATTCTAATTAAGTCTATGATTTGATAGAGCAGTCTGACTGAGCGGTGGTAGGCAGCAGCAGGCTCGTAAACATTCATTCAAACAGCACTTTCCTGCGTTTGCCAGCAGCTCTTCGCTGTGCTTCAAGCATTGTGCGATTTATGACTACAAGCCTATCAACTACCGAGATTAGGCTGGCAATACTATGGTGCGAATAAGAAAATCCAATAGTCAAAGGTATATTAAATACAAAATGATAGAGGGAGAAATAGTCAGATAATTCCTATAATAACTACAACCTAAAACTTCTTCACTGGGAATATTCTAGACTCATGTTAAAAGGAACCACCAGCTTTCATGTTCTGAGCAAGGAACTTAAACGTTAGGTTTTTTACATGGCACATATTGCACGTTTACTTTCTTCTCCAACACTGTGGTTTTGCATTATTATAACCAAATTGAACATGTTTCATTATTTATTTGAGACTAAGTTGATTTTATTTACATATTATATTAAGTTCAAATAAAAGTGTTCATTGTTCATTCAGTATAGTTGTAATTGTCATCATTACAAATATATATATAAAAATCGTCCGATTAATCGGTATCAGCTTTTTTTGGTCCTCGAAATATCGGTATCGGCGTTGAAAAACCATAATCGGTCGACCTCTAGTCTGAATTACTTATGTAAATGTGATATTTAAGTAAAAATAAATAATACATTTAAAAAAATTCTAAAACCTGTTTTTGCTTCGCCATTATGGAGTATTATGTGTAGATTGATGGGAGGGAAAACTATTTAAACAATTGTAAAATAAGGCTGCAACGTAACAAAATGTGGAAAGAGTCAAGGGGTCTGAATAGTTTCCAAATGCACTGTATATATAGTACCAGTCCAAAGTTTGAACACACCTACTCAATTAAGGGTTTTTCTCAAGTTAGACTATTTCTACATTGTAGAACACTAATGAAGACATCAAAACCATGAAATAACACATATGGAATCATGTAGTACCCAAAAATGTGTTAAACAAATCAAAATATATTGTGAATGAGATTCTTCAAAGTAGCCACCCTTTGCCTTGATGACAGCTTTGAACACTTGGCAATTCTCTCAACCAGCCTCATGATGAAAATTTCAATGTGAACAGTTCCTATTTGGGTAAACCAAAATGTTTTTATATGTAGGTATCAGTATTTTGTCTCCCCCATACCCCAACTTCTTATCTTGCCAAATTTTTAAGGAGTTTTGTTTACACACCTCCTTGACGGTATACATTTTCCATACCTGGAATGCATGGATTTTTACAAATTATCTTTGAAAGACAGGGTCCTGAAAAAGGGACGTTTCTTTTTTTGCTGAGTTTACTACAAGGACACCAATAATAAGAAGAGACTGGCTTGGGCCAAGAAACACGAGCAATATGGACATGAGACCAGTGGAAATCTGTCCTTTGGTCCAAGAAATCTCAAATTTGGACTTCGGGTTCCAACCGCCGTGTCTTGGTGAGACACAGAGTAGGTGAACGGAAGATCTCTGCATGTGTGTTTCCCACTGTAATGAATGGGGGGAGGAAGTGTGATGGTGCTTTGCTGGTGACACTGTCTGATTTATTTAGAATTCAAGGCACACTTAACCAGCATGGCTACAACAGCATTCTGCAGTGATACGCCATCCCATCTGGTTTGCGCTTAGTGGGACTATCATTTGTTTTCAACAGGACAATGACCCAAACACACCTCCAGGCTGTGTAAGGGAAATTTGACCAAGAAGGAGAGTGATGGAGTGCTGCATCAGATAACCTGGCCTCCACAATCATCTGACCTCAACCCAATTGAGATGGTTTGGAATAAGTGACAAGGGAAAACATATGTGGGATCTCCTTCAAGACTGTGGGAAAAGCATTTCAGGTGCAGCTGGTTGAAAGAATGCCAAGTATGTGAACATTTTTGTTCTTTTTTAATTTAACCTTTATTTAACCTAGACAAGTCAATTCTTATTTACAATGACGGTCTACACCGGCCAAACCCAGACGACTCTGAGCCAATTGTGCGCCCCCTATGGGACTCCCAATCACGGCCGGTGGTGATACAGCCTGGATCAAGACAAAGGGTGGCTACTTTGAAGAATCTAAAATATATTTTGATTTGTTGAACACTTTTTTGGTGACTACATGATTCCATGTGTTATTTCACTGTTTTGATGTCTCCACTATTATTCTACAATATAGAAAATAGTAAAAATAAAGAAAAACTCTTGAATGAGTAGGTGTGTACAAACTTTTGACTGGTACTGGTACTGTGTGTGTGTGTGTGTGTGTGTGTGTGTGTGTGTGTGTGTGTGTGTGTGTGTGTGTCTGTGTCTGTGTCTGTGTCTGTGTCTGTGTCTGTGTCTGTGTCTGTGTCTGTGTGTATATATATATATATATATATATATATATATATATAATTTATTTTAAAAAAATGGGGGGGTGTAAACTTTTCAGTGTAAACTTAAATGACTAAAACCAGATAAAGTTTAGAAAGATAATGGACCTATATACACTGAACAAAAATACAAATGCAACAATTTCAAATGTCACGGAGTTAATGTTCATATAAGGAAATCAGTTAATTTAAATAAATTCATTAGGCCCTAATCTATGGATTTCTGCACTGTCGGAACTACAAGCACAAGCATTTTGCTACACTCGCATTAATATCTGCTAACCTATGTGTATGTGACCAATACAATTGGATGACTGGGAATATAGATATACACCTGTTGGTTAAAAAAATAAAATAATTAAAAGTAGGGGCGTGGATCAGAAAACCAGTCAGTATCTGGTTCAACCACCATTTGCCTCATGCAGTGCAACACATCTCCTTCACATAGAGTTGATCAGGTTGTTGATTGCGGCCTGTAGAATGTTGTCCCACTCCTCTTCAATGGCTGTGCAAAGTTGCTGGATATTGACGGGAACTGGAACACGCCGTCGTTCGAGTCGATCCAGAGCATTCCAAACATGCTCAATGCCTGCCCATACCATAACCTCACCACCACCATGAGGCATTCTGTTCACATCAGCAAACCGCTCGCCCACACAACGGTACAGTTGAAACCGGGATTTATCCTTGAAGAGCACACTTCTCCTGAGTGCCAGTTGCCATTGAAGCATTTGCCCACTGAAGTCTGTTACGACACCGAACTGCAGTTGGGTCAAGACCATGGTGAGGAGGACAAGCACGCAGATGAGCTTCCCTGAGACTGTTTTTGACAGTTTGTGCAGAAATTCTTCAGTTGTGCAAACCCACAATTTCATCAGCTGTCCAGGTGGCTGGTCTCAGATGATCCCACAGGTGAAGAAGCCGGATGTAGAGGTCCTGGGCTAGTTACACTTGGTCTACGGAGGCCAGTTAGATGTACTGCCCAATTCTCTAAAACAAACATCCAATTCTCTGGCAACAGCTCTGGTGGACATTCCTGCAGTTAACATGTCATAATACGCCCTCTCAAAACTTTAGACATCTGTGGCATTGTGTTGTGTGACAAAACTAAACATTTCGAGTGGTCCCAGCACAAGGTTCACCTGTGTAACGAGCATGCCATTTAATCAGTTTCTTGATATTCCACATCTTTCAGGTGGATGGATTATCTTGTCAAAGGAGAATTACTCACTAACAGGGATGTATACAAATTGGTGCACAAAATGTGAGAGAAATAAGCTTTTTGTGCATATGTAACATTTCTGTGATCTGTTATTTCAGCTGATGAAACATGGGACCAACACTTTACATGTAGCGTTGATATTTATATTTAATCATTTATTTTACCCACTTTTCGCCCCAATTTTGTGGGATCCAATTGGTAGTTACAGTCTTGTCTCATCGTTGCAACTCCCGTACGGACTCAGGAGAGGCGAAGGTTGAGAGCCGTGCGTCTTCCGAAACACAACCCAACCAAGCCGCACTGCTTCTTGACACAATGCCCACTTAAGCTGGAAGCCAGCTGCACCAAGCCCGACGACCGTGTCAGCGTGCACTGCGCCCGGTCCGCCACAGGAGTCACTAGTGCGCGATGGGACAAGGACATCCCTGCCGGCCAAACCCTCCCCTAGCCAATTGTGCACCGCCCCATGGGTCTCCCGGTCACGTCCGGCTGCGACAGAGTCTGTACTCGAATCCAGAATCTCTAGTGGCACAGCTAGCACTGTGATGCAGTGGCTTAGACCACTGCGCCACTCGGAAGGACTCGTTGATATTTTTGTTCAGTATATTTTTTTATATATAAGATTATCTTTCAGAACTAACAGCCAGGGAGAAACTAAATTACCAAATTTACATGGCATGGGGCCCCCATTGATTTAGTTATAACGTTTAAGTGACTCAGCATAAGAACACGGCACAAGCCATGGCAAAATGTGTAGAATTGCAGGAAATTTGCTTTAAAACAGCAACAGTTTGTCTCTGCGGCCAAGAGGGCTTCTAAAATCTTGGGTCGGGGACCGCACCATTGGCCACGCCCACTAACACACGTTTGCAACACCCACCACTTAAGCACCATTGTGATCCAGAAAAAAAACTTTACCACCGCTGCTGAAAAAAATTCTACGGAAAACACTGGTAAACAGAAACACAGATACTATATGTCCAACTGAGGAGGAAAGCACGGCAGAAACACACACACACAACATGGGCCATACCAACACAACACCAAAGGAATGAGCAGTTTCTTGTAGTGGAATTTTCAATTCACTTCCAGAATAGACTGAATTGAAATGGAATTGAGCCCAACAGGCTCCTGAGTGACTGCGCCTTGGAGACAAATAAAGTTGACTAAACTAAAACTGGACTAAGAGGGGTGCTGAGGAAAGGTGGAAGGGATGGATCTGCTTGGGTGGGTATCTAATGTCTAACAGTGGGAGTGGCTCTGCCTGTAGGGGCTCTATGATTGGCTGAGGGGGACACAGGAAGAGTTTGGGGCTGTGGATGTCACCATCTTCTCATCTAATGGCAAGGAAGAAGGGGCTCTCTGGGTTACTTTTTATTTTAGGAAGGGGGTGGTAATTATCTCTCTCGTTTCTCTGTCCCTTGCTCTTTTGCTCTGGCTTTCCCTTTCCCCCCCTTTACCTCTGTCTCCTTACCTCTCTTTAATAATCTCTCCCTCCCTCTCTATGTACCAGTGAAGACCCATGTAGGAACACAGAAGTTCTGGGACAATATTTCTCTCCCTCAATCCCCTTCTCTCTCTTTCTCACTCTGAATCAGCCTTCCTCTTTCCCTCCCTCCCTCACTCTCCCTCTTTTTCTCTGTCCGTACCAGTGAAGACCAGAGTAGGGACAGAGACAGAGAAGTTCTGGGAGTGGGACAGTCTCTGAGAGTTGCAGGTTGAGTGGACAGGGCTGTTGTGGGTGGAGCGACATCCGTGGGCCAGAGGAGACCTGAACCATTCACCACGCAGAGACGGACAGAGTGGACGAATCCAAACGCACACAGCAAGAGAAGAGCCAATCCGTGTGCAGCAAAGGTAGAGAAGAAGAGAAACACAACACACCACAACATTGCAGCAAAGAAAAATAGAGTACAACAAAAGACAAGACAAAATATGAGGTTCTCTACCCCTCCTTTTGCATTTTAACATGCACCTACATGCTGTAGCTCCTTTCATCCCTCCCCTCCATCCATTCCCTTTTCCATTCCTCTCTGACCGTGCACTAGCAGTAACAAGCTCATGCACAGCCCTCAGACATATAACTCATCTAGAACTCACTAGAGAACAGAGAGAGAGGGAGGCTGTACAGGGAGGGGGGCTGTGTGTATGTCCCAGATAAGGAATGTAGCCATGTCACATGATTATAATACACAAACACTAGGGCTGGGCAATACAGCCAAAATATCATATCACAATATTTTTTCCAATTTATTTTACGGTATGACTATTTTATGTTTTTGAATAATAAAATAACTTTATATGCTTGATGAGTGGTTAATGACATTAGGGTGGCAACACAAATAAAGTGATTTCAATGGGGCTTTCTCCACTCTGTTTCATACTGTTAAATCCAACCTCAAACTAAAAAACATTTAATCAATTTCAGCATTTCCACACTGTGCCACGCAAGGCAGCATGATACGGGCAAAGAATCTAAGACTAGTTAATTGGTGAACTGTTGGAATCATGGAAATATAATTATTATTGTAATTAAATAGTTGGAATATAGTGGGAAGCACAATGAATACATAGTTGTTTGAACGAATGAATAAGCCAGGGAGGAATTATTGACAGATGACCATAATTGTAATGTTACATTACATGGTGTCTTACCTCATGTAGCTAGCTAGCTAACATATTTATGCTTTGCCTATTCTTCTTTGATTTAGAATATACCGTAGCACAAACAACATGCTTGCTCTGACTGAGTACATTTAGCAAGCTAGCTAGCCTACTAACTAGTGATCAGCATTAGCGGCTAACTCCCTAAGAAATTACAAACTAGCAGACAGTAAGATACACAAACTAATAGTGTACTTATAGAACGCTTGTGGAAAGTAGCATGTCACCAACATCTTGTTGCATCTATCTGACCATGCAGACTGAACAGCATAAAAGTGCTTGTGACTCAGTGGTCGAGCAACTGCTCTTTCATGTGACAGGGGTCAGAGCTTGGTGTGGAAAGCAGCATGCAGCTGGACGATAGGTGAAAGACGACTCAAGTAGCAAACGGAGCAAACTATAAAAACTGACATCACAAGCCCCAGATTTCCGTATCACATTTAACAACCAAAGTATTGAAATACCATTATAGGAGGGTAAAGAAAAAATCCAAACCGGTCCGTGCATCAATACCGCCCTGCCCTAAAACAGACCAAAATGTTGAGAGCTCCAAAAACACAAACAGGAGTCAGTACAATGGCAGGAGACAGACACTCTCTCCCTCTCTCGCATGCACACACAGGCTCCATGCTCATGCGATTATTCAATACTCACTCTCTGCTGTCCTTGGAAGGAGAGTTGCAGGCATTGGATGCGGGGGCGGTGTTGGGGAGTGTGTGTGTGTTGGTGTGTGTGGTGGTGTTGGGAGCCATCCCAGGGCTGAGTTTGTCCAGAGTGCAGGCGGTGCCGATGGCTCGGACCACCAGACCTGACTCTCCCTCCAGATCAAAGCACTGCAGGTACCCCACCACCGCATTACCACCCATCTCCAACACTTTCAGACCTATCTTCCGCTGCAGCTCACCTACACACAAACACAGAAGAAGAGAAGGTTTAATTTAATGGAGTGGCTGCGGTTCTGGATTTTCTGGAAACCTGATTTGCCATGGCTAAGGATACAGAGATTTCTGTTCTTGCACAGGATTTTATTTTACGTAGCTGCTGCTCAGTGCTCCGCTGCCGCTTCCCTGTCCTTGATCGGCAATGAACGCCTTTGTCTGGTGTAGCCTTCAAATTTCCATGCCTCAGTAGGCAATTAAGCATAAGCGCGATTCCATGGTCCTTTTTCAGGAGGGGAGTTAGGCTACATGTTGTACACAAAAAATATGAACATGTTTGTACAAACTCGCAGATTGTTTTTTGCCTCAATGCAAAACTCAAGTGGGGTCTAATTAGGGATGTAATGTTATTTTTTTATCAACATTGCAAACATTGGCTAAGCAGGATGCAGACAGGCAGTCAAAGTAGTAGTGTTCTTTTTCAGCAACTCTGACTAATGGATACAATACGGCAGCAACTACAAAGATTAGCCTACATCATCACACAAAACGCAGATTGTTTTTACTCCTATGTGATGTGTAGGGACTGTGTCCTGCTTGTGCACCTGCATTATCAGTTACAACAGTCTGACGGTTGTAGCCTTCATAACGGCCTTGAATGTTCCCTGGGTTTTGATGTAGTATGTATAGGGGTAAGGTGACTAAGCATTAGGACATATGATAAACAGAGTAGCAGTAGTGTATATGATGATTGTACGTGAGTGTGTGTAGAGTCAGTATAAATGTGTATGCATGTTATGTGTGAGCATCAGGTGTGTGCGTATACGCGCGTGCGAGTGAGTGTAGAGTCATGTGAGTTTGCATAGAGACACTAACCCACAAGGGTCAACTCCAATAATCAATGTAGCCATTTAGTTAACTTTTTAGCAGTCTTATGGCTTGGGGATAGAAGCTGTTCAGGAGCCTGTTGGGTGTCAGACTTGATCCACCCGTACCGCTTGCCTTGCGGAACCAGAGTAACAGTCTATGACTTGGGTGGCTGGAGTCATTTTTCCAGGCCTTCCTTTCACACCGCTTGATATAGAGGTCCTGGATGGCAGGGAACTCGGCCCCAGTGATGTACTGGGTTGTCCGCAACACTCTCTGTAGAGCCATGCGATCGAGGGTGGTGCAGTTGCCATAACAAGTAGCGATCCAGCCAATCAAGATGCTCTCAATGGTGCAGCAGTATAACATTTTGAGGATATGAGGGCTCATGCCAAACATTTTCAACCTCCTGAGGGGGAAGAGGCGTTGTCGCTCCTTCTTCACGACTGTGTGTGTGAACCATTTTAAGTCCTTAGTAATTTGGACACGAGGAACTTGAAACTCTTGACCCACCCCACTGCAGACCTGTCAATATGGATGGGAGCGTGCTCACTCCCCCCCCCCCCCCCCCCCCCCCCCCCCCCCCTTCCTGTAGTCCACGCTCAGCTCCTTGGTCTTACTGAAGTTGAGGGAGTGGTTGTTGTCCCGGCACCACACTGTCAGGTCACTGACCACCTCCCTGTAGGCGGTCTCATCGTCGCCGGTGATCAGGCCTACCGCCGTTGTGTCGTGCATGGCTACGCAGCCGTGGGAGTACAGGAGGGGACTAAGTACACACCCTTGTGGGGCCCCGGTGTTGAGGGTCAGCATGGCGGAGGTGATGTTGCCTACTCTCACCACCTGGATTCGGCCTGTCAAAGTCCAGGATCCTGTTGCAGAGGGAGATGTTCAGTCCCAAGGTCCTAAGCTTGATGATGGAGCTGATGTGTGCCATAACTAGCCTTTCAAAGCACTTCATGATTACAGATGTGAGTAATACAGAGCGGTAGTTATGGCATGAAGCCTTCGACCTCTTGGAAACAGGAATGATGGTGGTCAGTTTAAGACATGTAGGGATTACAAACTGGGAAAGTGGAAGTTGAAAATGACCGTGAATATGCCTGCCAGCTGTTCTGTGCATGCTCTGAGAACGCTCTGAGATACCTTCTGGCCCGTGGCCTTGCGAGTGTTGACCTGATCAAAGAACTTACTCATGTTGGCCTCGGAGAGCGAGATCAACAAGATGGCGCCGACAGACATGGTCGCCCTGTTTCTAGCTCCTAGCCAACTTTGAATACATTTTTCTATTTGCGCAGAAATAAATTTGCGTTATTACCTACAGCCTAAAATAACTTTTGGATATTAGATCGACGGTCACTCACCAGCATTTTTACTAGAAATGTGAATCTCCTGAATTATAATGTTTTACTCCCCCAAGGAGTCCACTCATCACTGGGGCTGCTCCAAGACGCCGTCGATGGAGAAGAGGAATAAAGAGTGGGCTTTTCATCCGACTCAGGAGGCGTGCATATTATCCACCGATTCGGAGTATATTACTCGCTAATGTTCAGTCCCTGGACAATAAAGTAGACGAATTCAAGGAGAGGATCTCCTTCCAGAGAGATATCAGGGACTAACATACTAGGCTTGAGCAATATACAGTTTATACCGTGTAAAGGGGTATTTTGAAATACCGATGGTATGAGGGGTTGGGGGTACCCCCGCCTCATGGGAGCTGCGTGCTACACCATTGCTTATAGCTAGCAATAAGTTAAGTATAAGTATAAGAAATCTAAAATGTGTCAAATAAATTATATCTAGCTCAGGGCTCCATCTGTGCATTTAATTTGCTTGCCAAGTGGCTAGATTTCAAGATCAAGCTTCTTGGTTACAGCAGATACATTAAATCACCTCCTGGATCAAGATCCCTGTTGCCTAAATTGTTCTATGTGTAAAAAAAATATTTCAAAAATAGCACCCCTTGTGTGCACATTCGGTAATACCGTATACCACGGTATAGTACAGCAACAGTATGATAATCATACTATCAGGATATCGGCCCAACCCTATAACATTCTCTTTCACAGAATCATGGCTCACTCCGGATATGCTGTCCCTGTCCATTCAGCCAGCGGGGTTCTCCATACATCATACAGACAGAAAGAAGTTAAGGTGGAGGTGTACGTTTCATGATTAACTACTCATGGTGTGACTCTGGTAGCGTACCGGAGCTCAAGTCCTTTTGTTATCCAGATCTGGAATACCCCACCATCAAATGCCAACCGCGTTACCTCCCGAGAGAATCATCTTCGGCCATCGTCACGGCCGTGTATATTCCCCCCAAGCTGACACCACGATGGCGCTCAAAGAACTACACTGGTCTATGTGAAAACTGGAAACTGTATATCCTGAGGCCATATTTATTGTAGCTGGGGACTTAATAAAGGAAATATGAGAAAAACGCTACGGAAATTTTAGCAACAGATCTCCTGTGCTACCCGCTCATCGAGCACTCTTGACCATTGCTACTGCCCCTCCGGGTCGGCTACAAGGCCCGACTCCATTCTACTCCTCCCTTCCTATAGGCAGAAATTTAAACAGGAAGTACCCGTGATAAGTATTGTTCAATGTTGGTCTGTCCAATCAAAATATATGCTTCAAGATTGTTTTGATAAAGTGGACTGGGATATGTTCCGGGTTGCCTCAGAATAGTATTTACGTATACAGAGACTTGGTGCCTGAGTTCATCAGGATGTGCATAGAGGATGTTGTTCCCACTGTGACGATTTTAACTTATCCAAACCAAAACTTGTGGATAGACGGCAGAATTTGCGCAAAACTTAAAGTGCAAACCACAGCATTTAACCACGGCAAGGTGACTGAGAACATGGAAGAGTACAAAACAGTCCAGCTATGCCCTCCATGAGACAATCAAACTGGCAAAATGACAGAACAGGGGCAAAGTGGAGTTGCAATTCAACGGCTCAGACAAGAGACGTACAGTGCATTTGGAAAGTATTGAGACCACTTGACTTATTCCTCATTTTGTTACAGCCTTATTCTACAATGGATTCAATTATTTTTTTCCCCTTATCAATCTACACACAATACCCCATGATAAAGCACACAGGTTTGTAGAAATGTTTGCAAATGTGTTAAAAATAAAAATGAAATATCACATTTACATAAGTATTCAGACCCTTTATTGGGTTCGTTGAAGCACCTTTGGCAGCAATTAAAGTCTTCTTGGGTATGACACTACAAGCTTGGCACACCTATATTTGGGGAGTTTCTCCCATTTTTCTGTGCAAATCCTCTCAAGCTCTGTCAGGTTGGATGGGGAGTGTCGCTGCACGGCTGTCCTTCAGGTCTCTCCAGAGATGTTCGATCAGGTTCAAGTCCGGGCTCTGGCTGGGCCACTCAAGGACATTCAGAGACTTGTCCCGAAGCCACTCCTGCTTTGTCTTGGCTGTGTGCTTACGATCGTTGTCCTATTGGAAGGTGAACATTCGCCTCAGGTTGAGATCCTGAGCGCTCTGGAGCAGGTTTTCATCAAGGATCTCTCTGTACTTTGCTCCATTAATCTTTCCCTCGATCCTGACTAGTCTCTCAGTCCATGCCGCTGAAAAACATCCCCACAGCATAATGCTTCCACCACCATGTTTCACCGTAGGGATGGTGCCAGGTTTCCTCCAGACGTGACGCTTGGCATTCAGGCCAAAGAGTTCAACCTTTGTTTCATCAGACCAGAGAATCCTTTAAGTGCCTTTTGGCAAACTCCAAGCAGGCCGTCATGTGCATTCTACTGAGGAGTGGCTTTCGTCTGGCCACTCTACCACAAAGGCCTGATTGGTGGAGTGCTGCAGAGGTGGTTGTCCTTCTGGAAGATGTGTGCCTTTCCAAAAAGTTCTAAAAACATGTTTTCACTTGGTCATTGTGGGTGAGGTAAATGGGTGAGAATAAATGTAATCAATTTTGAATTCAGGCTGTAACACAGCAAAATGTGGAATAAGTCAAGGGGTATGAATACTTTGAAGACACGAAAATATCCTCAAATAAAAAGGTGACATTCCTGTACTGTCGCCTCATAAAACATTTGATCTCATTCCCAAAATGCTGGAGTATAGAGACCAATTAAAAATTTTAGCTTCACTGAACAAATAAAAACACAGGGGAGTGTATACATAGAGTGTTTGATAGTGGTGTTATATACCAGACATGAGAGAGATGAGTCTCTGTCGGGCCTCGTTAGAAGCTCTGGGGGTTCTGATGCGGTCAATCCACTGGTACTCTGGGTCCTCGTTCACCACCAGCTCCTCAACAAAGCCATGGACCAGCGCCACGCGGTAACACCTCGGGATAGACGTTGCTAACACACAGAGACGTGCATAAACACACACATTATCGTAATTTCTTGTGACTAGACCTCATCTCTACTATAGTACAGCCCCATAGCGAACCAGACTCACTGCAGAAGAATTTGACACCGCAAGAGGACTGTCTGAAGCGGTTCAGGTCATTGAAGAGGTCCACCTTCACCAGAACATTAATCTCCCCTCTGATACCTACAAGAGAGGAGATCAACAGAAACATTACTACCAGTCAGAAACAGCATCTAACCCTAGAAACACCAACTCTTAAATAACACGTTACTGTCCTCTCTAACACCAGGAAGACAGGAACTACATCATCATGACCCAACGGACACAGTTAAAGAACAGCTTTTAATAAGGCAGTTTTTTTTTACAGCAGAGCAACAACATGCATTTACAGGCTGTTACACAGAGAACACTGTGTGTTCCTTTAGAGGCCTGGCTCTATATCTAACAAGTCCAACTGTGGCAATGCACCTTTTGATGGGGAAGTATATGACTGACATCCTTAGTGTCAGATGGGGAACTATATAACAGACTCAGTGTATAGCATGGTAGATAGGGAATTCTACAAGATCGTTCCATTTGACTGTGATCACTTTTTGACTTTTGATTTGAACGAAACTTTCCATACAAGATTATTTTTTTTTTTTAATGTATAAGCTTTTAAATTATATCAAACTCATCCGTAAAAATGTTCCAGTGATGAAGAACTGGAGGTCTCATGGTATGGTGTGCAAAATGGGTCAACTTAGAGAACCTCCATCTTCTGAATGTTTTGGCAATGAGGTGAAAAAAGTCACTTTCTGACCATGGGCAAATATATATTGAATGTTTCATACAAATCAAAAGGGGTTAGTCAGAAAGTGAATTAAATCAAATAGAATGACCCTATAAAAAACGCACCGTGTATAGTGTCGTAGATGGGGAACCATCCAGAGATGACAGTAGCAGCCTCGCAGGAGAGCAGAGGGTCGATGTCAATGTAGACCTTCCCTATTGCATCGTTGGCACTGTAAGTGTCATGGTCCAACACTGTGATTTGTAACGGCTCATCCTGCAAGTCCTCATCATCCACCTACAGGAAGGGTGACAAAGTTGAGGAAACAAGGATACAGGACTATCATGTTGACTGTAGCATATTTACACTGTAATCCAATGCCATTCACAAATACCTCCTGCAACCAATTTCACAAAGAAATAAGTCAAGCCATATCCAGACATTTTACCTCAAATTTGAACCACTCTGAGTTCCACTGTGGGTTAAGTGACTTGGGGAAGACGTCCGTTTTGAAAGTTGTGTTGCCAAACTTGACCTGTAAGAACATCAATGAAGAAGACAACAAGGCTAGGACTGCAGCACTGGAACACAGTATATACTGTACGTGTTGAAATGGTTGTAGGATTACGTTGACCTGATGTTTTTTCAGGATGCTCACCTCTACAAAGGCATCAGTGAGGTCGCTGGCTCTGTCCATGACAGGTAAGTGGCGCCCTGCCACAATCTTAGCTTTCAGCTTCCCCGGCATGATTCAGCTTTGTCTTAACCTGTTGGGGATGGGGGCGCTGTTTAGACTACTTATGCTAATTTGGCTAATTTTTTAAACGGCTTCCCACAAAATCCTTGATCGTACAATATGCATATTATTATTATTATTGGATAGAAAACAGTCTATAGTTTCTATAGGAGTTGAAATTTTGTCTCTAAGTGGAACAGAGCCCATTCTACAGCAATTTCCCTGACATGGAGTCAGATTTGAGAAATGTTGGCCACTGTTCTGAAGTCATTTAAAAGGGCACTGTCGTTGCTATGACTATACGGACACTTCTTACGTCTTCCCCTGGATGCCTTTACGTGATGACGATTCCAACGGGGTCGATTGCGCGTTCACAGGCCCTACAAATGAAAAAACCCTGAAGCTAGTCATTCTTTGGGAGCTGCGTCATGAGCCAAGAGGACACCGGCGCGCACTTGTTCCAAGCGTTAGTTTAGCCTGTTATATTTCTCCGGTCATCTTTTCACTCGTTATAGGAGTTAAAAACATCATAAGGTAGTTAATTTAAAGCGTTTTATAGCAATTTATATCCGTTTAGTGCGATTTTGGGACATTTATTTTTGCAACGATGTGAAAAGTTGGGCACGCTTTTCAGTTCATCCCGAACGCAGTTGACATTTCCACATGGCAAGAGGACAGCTTTCCACCAAAAGACGATTTCTCCCAAGAAAGGATCCTTTGCCCAAGATACTGATGGAAGAACAGCTCAAGGTAGGACATTTTTATTATGATAAATCGTGTTTCTGTCGAAACATTTTAGTGGCTTAGGACGCCATGTTTTTTGACGTAGCTTCGCTTGGCGCAAACTGTATTGAAAAGTAAGGATAAATTAAAAAATGTAATAACGCAATTGTATTAAGAATTAAATTGTCTATCAATCCCTGTCCACCCTGTATTTTTTAGTCTCGTTTATGAGTATTTATGTATAAGAGTAGATCACTGTCTAAGTGGCGCAAGGACATTTTCTGACCAACTGAGCTACATTTCACATTGTCTAACCATGATTTTGGGGGCTAAATATAAACATTTTCGATCAAACTGTATATGCATGTTGTAATGTGATGTTACAGGAGTGTCATCGGAAGAATTCTGAGAAGGTTAGTGAAAAAATTAATATCTTTTGGCGATGTTGACTTTTATCGCTCACTTTGGCTAGAATCAATGCTGGGCTGCTAATTGCTATGTGCTAAGCTAATATAACGATTTATTGTGTTTTCGCTGTAAGACACTTAGAAAATCTGAAATATTGTCTGTATTCACAGGATCTGTGTCTTTCGATTCGTGTATGCTGTGTATTTTTACGAAATGTTTGATGATTAGTAGTTAGGTAAACACGTTGCTCATTGTAATTATTCTAGTCCATTTGTGATGGTGGGTGCAATTGTAAACTATGAAGTCTACCTGAAATATGCACTTTTTTCTAACAAAACCTATCCCATACCATAAATATGTTATCAGACTGTCATCTAATGAGTTTTTTTGTTGGTTAGGGGCTATAAATATCTTAGTTTAGCCGAATTGGTGATGGCTACTGGTGTTGGTGGACAAATAAAAGATGGTGGATTATGCTAATGTGTTTTTAGGTAATAGATGTACATCTTTACATATTGTGTCTTCCCTGTAAAACATTTTAAAAATCGGAAATGTTGACTGGATTCACAAGATCTGTGTCTTTCATTAGCTGTATTGGACTTTAATGTGTGAAAGTTAAATATTTTTAAAAAATATTTTTTTTGAATTTCGCGGCACTGGTTTTTCAGTGGGGGGGGGGGGAGGTGCCGCTAGCGCCACGCTGATCCTAGACAGGTTAACCTGCAGATGCAAGAATTAAAAGGTAAATAATTTCATTATTATAATGCCTAAGTAAGAGGACGTCTGCACTCTTTTAAGATCCTTATTACTGAAGTGTCTGTTCCAGGTGCGTAAGAGTCAAAATAAGAATACTGGAAGAGATGGAGACCCGCACACTGTCAAAGAAGTGTTTACACCTTTCATTTATGCACTATGATTTGATGGGCACCATGACATTTTAATAAACATCTTATTTTGCATTCAAGTCCCAGTTTTGGATTCATTCTTTTTTTCGACAGTGCACAGGTCTCCATCTCTTCCATTATTAAAATGCCAACACGTGTACTGTTCACCTGTATTCATCAGACAATGATAAAAGATGAATTAATTAATGAGCTAACAAACCTAAGGTCCCACTGCAGTTGTGCTACTAAGAACGCTGACAGTCCTGTTTGGCACTGACATGGGCACGTGGTCATGTGACATAGGTTGCTGACAGTTAAAGAGTAGGAATAACTCGAAAAGTGAGGAGTAAAGAAGTCTCAAGGTATTGCTCACCTGAGATAGAGTACCTTACGATAAGGTGTAGACCACACTATCTATATTATTCGCAGCCGTCTATTTACCACCACAAACCGATGCTGGCACTAAGACCACACTCAACCAACTCTATAAGGCCATAAGAAAACAAGAAAATGCTCATCCAGAAGCGGCACTCCTAGTGGCTGGGGACTTTAATGCAGGCAAACTTAAATCAGTTTTACCAGCATGTCACATGTGCAACCAGAGAAAAAAAAAAACAACCTCTAAACCACCTTTACTCCACACATAGATATGCATACAAAGCTCTTCCCCGCCCTGCATTTGGCAAATCTGACCATAATTCTATCCTCCTGATTCCTGCTCACAAGCTTAAACTAAAGCAGGAAGTACCAGTGACTTTCACAATACGGAAGTGGTCAGATGACATGGATGCTACGCTACAGGACTGTTTTGATAGCATAGACTGGAATATGTTCCCGGGATTCATCCAATGGCATTGATGAGTATACCACCTCAGTCATCGGCTTCATCGATGACGTTGTCCCCTCAATGACCGTAAGTACATATCCCAACCAGAAGCCATGGATTACAGGCAACATCCGCAACCAATCTGGACGCTTATAAGAAATCCTGCTATGCCCTCAGACAAACCATAAAACAAACAAAACTTCAATACAGGATTAAGATTGAATCCTACTACACCAGCTCTGACGTTTGTCGGATGTGGCAAGGCTTGAAAACTATTAAGGACTACAAAGGGAAAGCCAGCCACGAACTGCCCAGTGACGCGAGCCTACCAGACGAGCTAAATGCCTATTATGCTCGCTTCGAGGCAAGTAACACTGAAGCATGCACGAGAGCACCAGCTGTTCTGGACGACTGTGTGATAACACTCTCGGTAGCCGATGTGAGCAAGACCTTTAAACAGGTCAACATTCACAAAGCCACGTGGCCAGACAGATTACCAGGACGTATACTCCGAGCATGTGCTGACCAACCGGCAAGTGTCTTCACTGACATTTTCAACCACTCCCTGACCGAGTCTGTAATACCTACTTCTTTCAAGCAGACCAAGGAAGTGAAGGTAATCTGCCTAAATGATTACCACCCTGTAGCACTCACGTAGGTAGCTATGAAGTGCTTTGAAAGGCTCGTCATGAATTACATTAACAGCACAGCAGTGCTGTTAATGTAATTCTAGGGCCTAGACCCACTCCAATTCGCATTCCAACCCAACAGATCCACAGATGATGCAATCTCAATTGCACTCCACACTGCCCTTTCCCACCTGGACAAAAGGAACACCTATGGGAGTATGCTGTTCATTGACTACAGCTCAGCGTTCAACACCATAGTGCCCAGGAAGCTCATCACTAAGCTAAGGACCCTGGGACTATATATATATATATATATATATATATAATTTTTTTTAATAATAATAATGACAATTACAACAATACTGAATGAACACTTATTTGAACTTAATAGAATACAGAAATAAAATCAATTTAGTCTCAAATAAATAATGAAACATGTTCAATTTGGTTTAAATAATGCAAAACCACAGTGTTGGAGAAGAAAGTAAAAGAGCAATATGTGCCATGTAAAACAGCTAACGTTTAAGTTCCTCGCTCAGAACATATGAAAGCTGGCGGTTCCTTTTAACATGAGTCTTCAATATTCCCAGTTAAGAAGTTTTAGGTTGTAGTTATTATGACACGTCGACTATTTCTCTCTATACCATTTGTATTTCATATACCTTTGACTATTGGATGTTCTTATAGGCACTAAAGTATTGCCAGCCTAATCTCGGGAGTTGATAGGCTTGAAGTCATAAACAGCGCTGTGCTTCAAGCATTGCGAAGATTTGCTGGCAAACGCAGGAAAGTGCTGTTTGAATGAATGCTTACGAGCCTGCTCCTGCCTATCACCGCTCAGTCAGACTGCTCTCTCAAATTTCAAATCATAGACTTAATTATAATAAACACACGAAATACGAGCCTTAGGTCATTACTATGGTAAAAACTGGAAACTATAATTTCGAAAACAAAACGTTTATTCTTTCAGTGAAATACGGAACCGTTCCATATTTTATTGAACGGGTGGCAACCCTAAGTCTAAATATTGCTGTTACATTGCACAACCTTCAATGTTATGTCATAATTATGTAAAATTCAGGCAAATTAATTATGGTCTTTGTTAGGAAGAAATGGCCTTCACACAGATCGCAACGAGCCAGGCAGCCCAAAGCGCTGCATATACCCTGACTCTGCTTGCACTGAACGCAAGAGAAGTGACACAAATTCTCTGGTTAATATTGCCTGCTAACATTAACTTTTTTTAACCTAATATGCAGGTTTAAAAATACATACTTGTGTATTGATTTTAAGAAAGGCATTTATGTTTAGGTACATTGGTGCAACGATTGTGCTTTCTTCGCAAATGCGCTTTTGTTCGCGAAGATGAAGTAGGCTGTGATTCGATGATAAATTAACAGGAACTGCATTGATTATATGCAACGCAGGACAAGCTAGTTAAACTAGTAATATCATAAACCATGTGTAGTTAACTAGTGACTATGTTAAGATAGTTTTTTTATAAGATAAGTTTAATGCTAGCCAGCAACTTACCTAGGCTACTTGCTGCACTCGCGTAACAGGTGGTCAGCCTGCCACGCAGTCTCCTCGTGGATTGCAATGTAATCGGCGCCCAAAAATGCTGATTACCGATTGTTATGAAAACTTGAAATCGGCCCTTAATTAAATCGGCCATGCCGATTAATCGATCGACCTCTAGACACAACAGTGGTAGGCCTGATCACTGATCACCAACCTCTCCCTCAGTGTGAGCAAGACAAAGGAGCTGATCGTGGACTACAGGAAAAGGTGGGCCGAACAAGCCCCCATTAACATCGCCGTCGCTGTAGTGGAGGGGGTCGAGAGTTAAGTTCCTTGGTGTCCACATCACCAACGAACTATCATGGTCCAAAGACACCAAGACAAAACATTTTGCCCCTCAGGAGACTGAAAAGATTTGGCATGAGTCCCCCAGATCTTAAAAAAATGTCTACAGCTGCACCATCAACAGCATCCTGACCGCATCACCGCCTGGTATGGCAACTGCTCGGCATCTGACCATAAGGCGCTACCGAGGGTAGTGCGTACGGGCCAATACATCACTGGGGCCAAGCTTCCTGCCATCCAGGACCTACTAAATAGGTGGTGTCAGAGGAAAGCCCATAAAATTGTCAGAGACTCCAGTCGCCCAAGTCATAGACCATTTTCTCTCTGCCTCCGCATGGCAAGCGGTACCGGAGCGCCAAGTCCAAGACCAAAAGGCTCCTTAACAGCTTCTACCTCCAAGCCATAAGACTGCTTAACAATTAATCAAATGGCCACCAGGCTATTTACATTGACATAACATTTTATTTCATTTGTAACTTTGCATTGGGACTTTTGACTTGTATACTAATGCAAATCTATATGTTACATGTAGTTAAGTTTATGCTACCCACCCTTTAAGACCAATAAGTAGGGTGTCCACCCACTCCGCTCAGAATGGGTGAAAAGGCGCTTTGGTGATGACATATCACTTCCTTATGTTATAAAACATTTTACCAAGACAAATATGATTATTAATGTTGTGAATTGTTCAGTGGGGTCTATGTTTAACATGTCATTAAGATAATATCCAAAGGTTTAGATTCCGTAAGCTAATACATCCGATAATAGGCACCAAGCTCTGTTGACAGCAGTACAGGTTTCGCGTAACAACTTTTGAGAACTTTATATTTTGTGGTCGTCGTCGTCTTTAAAGTTATTTCTGCAGGGTCGCAACGAGCTGAATTAAAGGTAAAATACTTTGAAAATAAAAAGCTTGGTATACGCTAGAGATGTAACGATTCACCTATACACATCGGTCCCTGATTAAAATGTTTAAGTGACTGCATCGGTCCACAGAGCCCAAAATCTATCTAAATGAAGCATGCATCAACAGGTTCAAAAGTTATGAATTGTTTTGCTCATATTAACGTTTTGCTCATATTACTTTCCTTCTACCTTCCGAAAATACCTAATCTTAACCTGTTTGGGCTGCAGGGGCAGTATTGAGTAGCCTGGATGAAAGGTGCCCATTTCAAACGGCCTCATACTCAATTCTTGCTCGTACAATATGCATATTATTATTACTATTGGATAGAAAACACTCTCTAGTTTCTAAAACCATTTGAATTATATCTGTGAGTAAAACAGAACTCATTTTGCAGCAAACTTCCTGACAGGAAGTGGAAAATCTGAAATCGATGCTCTGTTCTAGGGCCTGCCTATAAATGTCCTTGATATTTATTAGAATACATGCACTTCAAACGTCTTCGTCTTCACTAGATGTCGACAGGCAGTGAGAGAAGAAATGGAGTGTATAACTTGATCTGGGGTCGAATAAAAGCTCTTTGTATGACGTGTCACCAGTTTCCTGTTTTCTGGAGAGCGCGTGAAGGGACCTGGTTTTGCCTTCTGATAAGCTGTCGTTATAGAAGACTAATATCTCCGGCTTTGATTTTATTTGATACATGTGACAATATCATCGTAAAGTATGTTTTTTCAATATAGTTTTATTAGATTATTGAAATTTATTCGGGACGTTAGGCGTGTTGCGTTGTGTGCCTTTGTTCAGGAAGGAGAGCTTCGCGCTACTTTGCTAGCTTTCCGTGCTAATTGACTGGAGAAGAGGACATTCTAAATCCAAACAACGATTGTTCTGGACAAAGGACCCCTTGTACAACATTCTGATGGAAGATCGTCAAAAGTAGGACCCATTTTATGATGCTATTTCATATATCTGTCGAACATGTTGTACTAGTAGTTTGCGCCCAGATTTTGGGCACGCTCTCGCCATAACGTAAACTGCATATCGTAATGAAGTTATTTTTAGAATTCTAACACGGCGATTGCATTAAGAACTAGTGTATCTATCATTTCCTATACAACATGTATTTTTTAGTAACGTTCATGTATAGTTATTTGGTCAGAAGAAGTGAGTGTCAAAAATATCCGCACATTCTGGGAAAAAGATGCTACGTTAGCACAATGTATAACCACTGATTTCAGCTCTAAATATGCACATTTTCGAACAAAACATAAGTGTATGTATAACCTGATGTTATAGGACTATCATCTGATGAAGCTTATCAAGGTTAGTCAAAAATTATATATCTTTTGCTGGTTTGTTACGATCGCTAACTTTTGCTGCTGGGGAATGGCTTGTGTTTCTGGCTATTGTGGTAAGCTAATATAATGCTATATTGTGGTTTCGCTGTAAAACACTTAAAATCTGAAATATTGGCTGGAATCACAAGATGCCTGTCTTTCATTTGCTGTACACCATGTATTTTTCAGAAATGTTTTATGATGAGTATTTAGGTATTTGACGTTGGTGTCTGTAATTACACTGGCTGCTTCGGTGCCATTTCTGACGGTAGCTGTGATGGTAGCTGCAATGTAAAACTGATTTATAGCTCAAATATGCACATTTTTCGAACAAAACATAGATTTATTGAATAACATGTTATAAGACTGTCATCTGATGAAGTTGTTTCTTGGTTAGTTTGGTTGGTTGTTGGTTAGTTAGGTTGGTTTTGTGCATGCTACCTGTGCTGTGAAAAATGTCTGTCTTTTTTGTATTTGGTGGTGAGCTAACATAAATATACGTGGTGTTTCCGCTGTAAAACATTTTAAAAGTCGGACATGTTGGCTGTATTCACAAGATGTTTATCTTTCAAGTGCTGTATTGGACTTGTTAATGTGTGAAAGTTAAATATTTCAAAAAAATATATTTTGAATTTCGCGCCCTGCACTTGAGCTGGCTGTTGTCAAAAGTGTACCGACCTCGGGCTTGCAGCCAGGAGAAGTTTTAAGTGACAACTGATGTGTCCTCTCCTTCAGTATCGAACTAAGCATGTAACGGTTGACATTTTGATCTACAAGTAATGTTGCATGCCTAACAACCCCCAGGCAATATGAGCGGTGCGGAGCACCGGCGGAGAAACAATCTTCGCAAAATCAGTCGCTAGGAAATTCCTGAAAAAATATTAATTCGCTCGCGCGCTGTGCCCGGCGGCGTGGCACCTTCAGCACTCATATGCTAAAAACAGCTTACGCAATATTAGGCTTTATTTATACTGAACAAAAATATAAAACAACATGTAAAGTGTTGGTCCTATGTTTCATAAGCTGACATAAAAGATCCCAGTTCCGAGTTAGTTATTTTGAGCGCGACAGAAATCATGCTTGATTGACAGCATGGCCAATGTTGAATGTTAATCATTTTAAGCTTGGAAAAGAGACCCTTAAACCCAGAATTGGGACCACACAGCCACTCCACTGAATAGCAGGCTAGTGATCCCAGGCTGTATCACAACCGGCCGTGATCGGGAGTCCCATAGGATGGCGCACAATTGGTCCAGCGTCGTCCGGGTTAGACCGTCATTGGAAATAAGAGTTTGTTCTAGGGATGCACAATATAATTGGTGAACATATCGGAAACGGACAATATTAGCAATAAATGCCAACATCGGTATCGGCCCGATGTCTAGTGTAACGCCGATGTGCAAAACCGATGTCAACGCTGACATGCATACATATACAACGTAGGTACATGACGTAATGACGCCACGTAGAATTTTGCGCTACACATGCAACACAGCATTCCTAACCTAGCCCATAATGTCTGCTGTGTGGATCGAGCAGTCAACAAGTCGAGCAGTCATTTGAAAGAGCAAGGAAATTTCAGCGAGCCAACTCAAAGGCAAAATCCATTAACTCTAAGAAAATGGAATTCATTGCCCTTGACAATAAACCAATCTCTGTGGGTGATGTGTGCTTTCGTAACTGGTCGAGCACCGGTACACACTACCAAGTGAGCTATTTTTAAGATGTTGCCCTATAGTTGCCCTACTGAAATCAAAACAGACTGGCTCATCACACCCTTAATGGAGAGTATGCGGTCTATTGAGGGCGGACTACTCTCATATCTTTTGGTCCTGCCCCGCAATCGAAACTTACTGGGGAGAAATAAGATCTAACATTGGAAAAATAATGGGATTTGACATAGAACAAACATTCATTTCTTTGTACATGGGTGAAATACCAGATAACTTACACAATAGAGAAAAGTACCTCTTGAAGGTCCTACTGGCAGCCAGTAAAAAGGCTATCACTAGGAAATGGCTACAAAAAGACCCTCCCACAGTGACACAATGGATAGACATTGTAGAAGAAATACACCACATGGAGCGTATGACCTTTGCTTTAAGAACTCAACAGGAGAGAGGTCAGGAATACTGGGAGAAATGGGTTTCATACTTGGAAAAGGTCTAATTCAAAGATGCTAATGTAACTAATATGATGATATGATGTTGAAGGTATGAAGTGCACTGTAACTGCCAGATCATTTTTGTTCTTTTATTTTACTTTATTTGTACTTTCTTTGTGTTCCTACAATAAAAACAAAGTATAAAAAAAGAAAAAAAAGAAGTGCCTCTTTGAAAGTGATGCAGTAGGTTACAATTGGTGGAATCATGCCATATTTAGACTAGATCATGTTAAACAAGGTTGGACTGTGAAGCAATGGAATGGAGTATCAGTCTACTCGGTAACACTAACAGAACACAACTGTGAAGGTTCACACAAATATTAGCGTTGCAGCTCTTATCGCCAGACTGTGACTGTGTGAAATCCCCTCCCCAGTCAGCCTAGTGTGTGTATTGAGATTCATATTGCACTGTACAGCTTTACCTAAGGATTGGGGATCAATGAAATGGGGCTACTCAATACCCAAGCAATTTTTTCCCAACGTCCTCCTCAGAGTTACCAGACTCCAAAACATCCACGCAGTATTGTTTTTCCTCAGGAATAGTGTTCAATACACATAGTTTGACAATAGAGGTGGCTCAATTCTCAGTTGTTTCAGAGTCCCGCAATAAGAGCTACGATGCTAATGTTCTCTGGGTGTCACTGAGTAGACTGATACCCCATGTCATTGATCCACAATCCATAGGCAAGGCTGTACAGTGAAATAAGTATGCCCCCAACGCAATTTTAAAGTATAATACATCCAGACTGATTTCAACAGATTTGTCAAATAATCTCATTATTGTCTTTTGTTGATGATCCATTCAATTATGGCATAATTCTACTTTAAATATTCATTTACATCACTGTCAAAGACATACTTTATTTTGAAGGCTAACCACATAGTCCACTATTGTGACTAATCCTTATTGTGGCTAGCTTCACATAAATGTGTTCGACCACCATTAATCAAATAGGAACCGTCTTATAAATTAGGGTTATTTTAGATGATGACACATAGCTATATAGTTAGCTAGCTAACTATAGCTAGCTACTGAAACAGAGGTCGTTTTGCTATGTTTTTGGGGAAGAACATTGTTTGCATCCATGAGCTAGCTAGCTTTTATTATGACCAGCACTGTAGGTGTGCGAGACAACTTCACCAGCATCATAGCATACGTACCGATGAATCGTTGTGACATATGAAATACGAGTGAGTGTAATCAATGTGTAATAACTACGTAAAAAAATGATGAACGTGTTAAATTATTATGTGACGTGAAGTCATATTCAGGTCCTGATTGGTCAAATAGTGTTATTTGACATGTCTCTTTTTTGACATGCAAAGACCCAAACAGCGTTCCATATAAATCCTGGATGAGAATGAAACGACTAAACAAATGAACAACGAAACAGCAAGTAAGTGAAATAAATAGGTTTTGATTATGTTTTACTGGTAATGGGGACATACGTAAATGCCAACAAAATTACTTTCGGGTCAGTGTGGTGTGTGTAACCTTTATTTAACAAGGCAAGTCAGTTAAGAACAAATTCTTATTTACAATGACGGTCTACCCCGGCCAAACCCAGACGACGCTGGGCCAACTGTGCGCCGCCCTATGGGACTCCCAATCATGGCCGGATGTGATAAAGCCTGGATTCGAACCAGGAACTGTAGTGACGCCTCTTGCACTGAGATGCAGTGCCTCAGACCAGTCTAATCAAAGCTACTGTAGATATAACGTGATTTTAAGTAATTTTATCTGTGGCCAATGACCTTGAGCCTTCTTGGATGGGCACTTCTAATACAACTCTATGGCAGCACCCAAGGGACTTGAATTTTCGAGCTCTACCCTGAGATTTGGCAGTGAAGTAGTGTCCCCATTGAGTGACAGAACACTGAGCCAATCAAGGAGCAACTAGAGAACATTACCAACCCCTTCGCTCTGTATCTTCCACTGGCTCCCCCACAGAAATTACCTGCATTTTGGAGCTGCCTGACTCAAGAAAGCAAAAAAGAGACTATGTTTGTATGCGGCTTTATTAACTCAATGCCCTAAATAGGGTGAAAAATACCCTACATAATGCCTGTTTTTTAATAATTACTTCAAACTATGGCAAGCAGCTGGGACATATGGTAATAGTATGAAACTGGGCTCCATGGTGGATGCAATGAACTAGTTTTTATCAGAAAAGAACGCACACATGTTCATGTGTCCAGCCTACCAGTAGTTAGCTACAAGTTAGCTAGCATTACGGCATTGCAGTTGACAGTGACATGCGTAGATAGCTATGTCTGTGCGACTGGGTCGCCCCACAAAATTGACATCTGTTACAAACAGCATAGGTAGCTAATATATTAAGCAAGTTGGCTATCTATGTTATTAGACGTCATTGAGTGTCGTTACCAGGACTATGACTTACGAGAAAGTTGGGGACCCAGTAGCGTTTTTTCAGCTGGACATTGTTGACAGCCCGCGCGCCTGACCTCCGCCTCTCTCCCAATCATGACGGGAAGGTTATCCTCTCAAAGACCGGGTAGATGTGGCTAATATTCACTATTCGACGCTATATGGCCATTCACTGCTACAACTGGGTTACTTATGTTAAAATAATAATTTGCTAAGCTAATAAAAAAATACACATTGCTGTTAGCGTCCGGACTGTACGAATGGAAAATGCTAGCGCCTCGTCATTAACACTAAAAAGTAGTTCCGGGGCACGACGTTTCGGAATTTTTCACAATAAAAGTCCACTATTCTAGGTGCCAAATTAAAAGTGGGGTTGGGATTACTCACTAGGGCAGGGGTATTCAACTCTTACCCTCGAGGTCCGGAGCCTACTGGTTAGCTGTTCTACCTGATAATTATTTGTACACACAGGGGCGCATTTAGTGATTTGGAGGCCCCAATCAGAGGCCAGTCTGCAACAGTGCTTGAGGATTATTTTAATCTATGTTGAGGATGGCAGGGAAATCGTAGATTAAAACCCCATCGATTTTGTCTGTAGAGCACACTTCTGACAAAACAGAATTACGTTTTTTTTCTGCAATGTTGCAAATTAGCATATGGTAACATGTGTCCTTCCTGGTCTGAAAACAGTGATGGACATAGCAACAACACACATCATTCTTCTTCTTCTTTGGAATTTAACCCCCCCAATTTGACTATTATATATATATCGATTATACTTTGTGACACAAAATGGGAAAAGGTGAGAAAAAAATAAATAGAAAAAAACTTCCAACTAACCTTACACTTCAACTTCCAAATAACCTAAAACCCACTACCCCATTCCACTACTTTGACCGCATCTGCTCCTGCACCATCCAATCAAAATCTTGCTGCTGGGAGCCAGCGGACCATTCAAACTGGTTTTGCCATTCAAGAGAGGAGTGACAGCGATGTGACTTTGGAGGTATGCCAACGCGAGACTACTACTAACCTGACATATGGAATTGTTTTAAGATGGTCATACCAAGAAAAATGTAGCTTTTTGATTTTGAATTTGAGGACCCCTGGTAGGTATAAAATCAATATATATTTATTTTAAATGATTTGATGCAACATTGAATTTGGCCTTGGGCCTATTGGCCCATAGAAATGCATTGAATAACTGTTTCATACACGGAAAAAATGAGAGTACATTTTTTTATCAAAAGGAAGTATGTCTTGAAATGTCTGTCCTATATCTGAGAAGTATAAGAAAGCTCAGAAAAAAAAGGTTTTACCATGGAACTACCTGTATACCTTTGACATAGAAATGCCCTATTCAGTTCCATACATTTTTCAGCCCGGTACCGGGTTACCTTCAGATGAGTTCCGTGACACACGTTGGGGTCGTAGACAACATTTTTCCATAGAGGAGATGCTACGGACGTTTTCATGACCAGGCCGATTTTCGAGATGTCTCCAGGTTTGACATGCATTGCCTCCATCGCAGATGCAGAAGGCCGACATCGGCGGATGCAGTGGATTGAGACGCAGATATTCTAAATAAATCACCAGCAAAGCACACCCACAGCATCACACCTCCTCCTCCATGCTTCACGGTGTGAACCACACATGTGGAGATTATCCGTTCACATACTCTGCATCTCACAAAGACACAGCAGACAGACCAAAGGACATATTTCCACAGGTCTAATGTCCATTGCTCAGAAGAGACTGTGTGAATCAGGCCTTCATGGTGGAATTGCTGCAAAGAAACCACTACTAAAGGACACCAATTAGAAGAAGAGACTTGCTTGAGCCAAGAAACACGAGCAATGGACATTAGACCGGTGGAAATCTGTCCTTTGATCTGTAGAGTCCGAATTTGAGATGTTTGGCTCCAACCGCCGTGTCTTTGTGAGATGCAGAGTAGGTGGATGGATGATCTCCACAAGTGTGGTTCCAACCGTGAAGCATGGAGAAGGAGGTGTGATGGTGTACGGGTGCTTTGCTGGTGACACTGTCAGTGACTTATTTAGAATTAAAGGCACACTTAACCAGCATGGCTACCACAGCATACGGCAGCGATACAACATCCCATCTGGTATGCGCTTAGTGGGACTATCATGTTTTTCAACAGGACAATGACCCAAAACACACCTCCAGGTTGTGTAAGCGCTATTTGACCAAGAAGGAGAGTGATGGAGTGCTGCATCAGATGACCTGGCCTCCACATTCACCCGTTTGCTCAGTGTATGTGGTAACTCCTTCAAAACTGTTGGAAAAGCATTCCTCATGAAGCTGGTTGAGAGAATGCCAAGAGTGTGCAAAACTGACATCAAGGAAAAGGGTGGCTACTTTGAAGAATCTAAAATATTAAATATATTTTGATTTGTTTGACACTTTTTTGGTTACTACACGATTCCATGTGTGTTATTTCATAGTTTTGATGTCTTCACTGTGAGCCAAGCCACATTCTACAATGTAGAAAATATAAAATAAAATAAGAAATCCTTGAATGAGTAGGTGTCTCCAAACTTTTGACTGGTACTGTATGTATACAGTGCCTTCGGAAAGTATTCAGAGCCCTTCACTTTTTCCACATTTTGTTACGTTACAGCCTTATTCTAAAATTGATCAAATAAAATAAATCCTCAGAAATCTACACATAACACACCATAATGACGAAGTGAAAACAGTTTTTTGAAATTTTAGGCAATGGATTAAAAATTAAAAACAGAAATACCTTATTTACGTAATTATTCCGACCCTTTGCTATGAGACTTGAAATTGAGCAAAGGTGCATCCTGTTTCCATTGATCATCCTTGAGATGTTTCTACAACTTGATTGGAGTCCATCTGTGGGAAATTCAATTGATTGGACCTGATTTGGAAAGGCACACACCTGTCTATATAAGGTCCCACAGTTGACAGTGCATGTCAGAGCAAAAACCAAGCCATGAGGTTGAAGGAATTGTCCGTAGAGCGCCGAGACAGGATTGTGTCGAGGGACAGATCTGGGAAGGGTACCAAAAAATGTCTGTAGCGTTTAAGGTTCCCAAGAACACAGTGGCTTCCAACATTCTTAAATGGAAGAAGATTGGAACCACAAAGACTCTTCCTAGAGCTGGCTGCCCGGCCAAACTGAGCAATCGGGGGAAAAGGGTCTTGGTCAAAGAGGTGACCAAGAACACGATGGTCACTCTGACAGAGCTCTAGAGTTCCTCTGTGAATATGGGAGAACCTTCCAGAAGGACAACCATCTCTACAGCACTCCACCAATCAGGCCTTTATGGTAGAGTGGCCAGACGGAAGCCACTCCTCAGTAAAAGGCACATGACAGACCGCTTAGAGTTTGCCAGACCATGAGAAATAAGATTCTCTGGTCTGATGAAACCAAGATTGAACTCTGGCCTATTGCCAAGCGTCACATCTGGAGGAAACCGAACACCATCCCTACGGTGAAGCATGATGGTGGCAGTATCATGCTTTGGGGATATCTTTCAGCGGCAGGGACTGGGAGAATAGTAGGATTGAGGCAAAGATTAACGGCGCAAAGTACACAGAGATCGTTGATGAAAACCGTATACAGAGCGCTCAGGACCTCATACTGGGGCGACGGTTCACCTTCCAACAGGACAATGCAGGAGTGGCTTCGGGACAAGTCTCTGAATGTCCTTGAGTGGCCCAGCCAGAGCCCGGACTTAAAGCCGATCGAACATCTCTGAAGAGACCTGAATATAGCTGTGCAGCAACGCTCCCCTTCCAACCTGATAGAGCTTGAGAGGATCTGCAGAGAAGAATGGGGGAAACTCCCCTTAAACAGGTGTGCCAAGCTTGTAGTGTCATACGCAAGAAGATTCGAGGCTGTAATCGCTCCCAAAGGTACTTCAACAAAGTACTGAGTAAAGGGTCTGAATACTTATTTAACTGTGATATTTCAGTTTATTTTTACATTTGCTAAAATATCTAAAAACCTGTTTTTGCTTTGTCATTATGTGGTTTTGTGTGTAGATTGTTGAGGGGTATTTTTTTTAAACCACTTTAGAATAAGGTTGTAACGTAACAAAGTGGAAAAAGTCAAGGGGTCTGAATACTTTCGAATGGACTGTACAGACATAGACCTCTATACCAGGCGGTGTCAGAGGAAGGTCCTAAAAAGGGTCAAAGACTCTAGCCACCTAAATCATAGACTGTTCTCTCTGCTACCACATGGTAAGCGGTACCGGAGCGCCAAGTGTGGGACCAAAAGGTTCCTAAACAGCTTCTACCCACAAGCCATTAGACTGCTGAACATTTAATCAAATGCCTACCCAGACTATTTGCATTGATCCCCTTTTTTGTTGTTATTGCACTGACTCTCTTCCACTGGTTCTATGCGCACGCACGCACGCACGCACGCACGCACGCACGCACGCACGCACGCACGCACGCACGCACGCACGCACGCACGCACGCACGCACGCACGCACGCACGCACGCACGCACGCACGCACGCACGCACGCACGCACGCACGCACACACTTACTTGTTGGGCAAGCCTGGGCAGGTTGTGGAAGGCTTCTGAATAATCCTCCCCCATATCACCTCCAACCTGGAACACACAGATGAGGTAACTCCTTTTCTGTTTTTTGTGATAGGTGTGTATGGAAAAACTGGTATGTGACAAATTCTGCCTCCCACTCTCCCTTGCCCTCCACTCCAAACTCTCTCTCTCTCTATTCTTCTCCCCCTATCCTTACCGCTCTTTCTTGGGTAGGTCTTCTCTTGGGACTGTCCTCAATGGCAGGACTGAAACCTGCAGCAGAGAGAGAGGGAGAAATGTTGGGAAACAAACTGCCACTAAAATTAGGAGTATTTACAAGAAAGAAACAAACAAACAGACAGACACACACACTTTATCTCCTTGGTTCTAGTTCAAAGTTAAATCATAGATCTAACTCTAAACACACAATCAGCTGGTCATAACAATGGAAATGACACATACGAATCTGAACATACTGCGCACACACACACATGCACACTTCTCGCTTCCCGTACAACCCTCTACTGCTGATGTTCCAACAAGTGTCCTCTGCTTGATTCAGGGTCATGTTAACCCGCTGAGCTAAAGGCATCGGGTCTGGTTAACAACAACAGGCTTCTGGACTCAGAAACACTAGCCAGGCGTGTGCGCACACAAACAAACAATAAAAAGTATTTAGAGGGCAAGTTGGTTTGGATGATATCTATGAGGGTGCCCATGTTTACGGCTTTGGGGTGGTACCTGGTAGGTTCATTGATCATTTGTGTGAGATTGAGGGCATAAAGTTTAGATTGTAGGATGGCTGGGGTGTTAAGCATGTCCCAGTTTAGGTCACCTAGCAGCACGAGCTCCGAAGATAGATGGGGGGCAATCAGTTCACATATGGTGTCCAGAGCACAGCTGGGGGCAGAGGGTGGTCTTTAGCAGACGGCAACGGTGAGAGACTTGTTTTTAGAGAGGTGGATTTTTAAAAGTAGAAGTTCAAATTGTTTGGGTACAGACCTGGATAGTAGGACCGAACTCTGCAGGCTATCTCTGCAGTAGATTGCAACACCGCCCCCCTTGGCCGTTCTATCTTGTCTGAAAATGTTGTAGTTAGGGATGAAGATTTCAGAGTTTTTGGTGGTCTTCCTAAGCCAGGATTCAGACACGGCTAGGACATCCGGGTTGGCAGAGTGTGCTAAAGCAGTGAATAAAACAAACTTAGGGAGGAGGCTTCTAATGTTAACATGCATGAAACCAAGGGTATTACGGTTACAGAAGTCAACAAATGAGAGCGCCTGGGGAATAGGAGTGGAGCTAGGCACTGCAGGGCCAGGATTCACCTCTACATCGCCAGAAGAACAGAGGAGTAGGATAAGGGTATGGCTAAAAGCTATGAGAATTGGTTGTCTAGGACGTCCGGAACAGAGAGTAAAAGGAGCAGGTTTCTGGGGGCGTTAAAATAGCTTCAAGGTATAATGTACAGACAAAGGTATGGTAGGATGTGAATGCAGTGGAGGTAAACCTAGGCATTGAGTGATGAGAGAGATATTGTCTCTAGAAACATCATTGAAACCAGGTGATGTTATCGCATGTGTGGGTGGTGGAACTGAAAGGTTGGATAAGGTATAATGAGCAGGGCTAGAGGCTCTACAGTGAAATAAGCCAATAAACACTAACCAGAACAGCAATAGACAAGGCATATTTACATTAAGGAGAGGCATGCTTAGCTGAGTGATCACAAGGGTCCAGTGACTAGTGAGGTTGGTTGGGGTCACGGCGATTCAGACAGCTAGCCGGGCCATGGGTAGCAAGCTGGCAGAAGATGGAGGTCCGTTTTTAGCCACCTCGTGCGTTTCCGTCGGTAGATTAGTGGGGTTCCTTGTGGTAGAGGGGACCAATCCAATTGGCAAAATAGTTATAGTTATATGTCATTACAGGAAAATGGTCCAATTCACACACTTATCAAGAGAACACGTGGTCATCCCTACTGCCTCTAATCTGGTGGACTCACTAAATGCAAATGCTTAGTTTTTAAATGATGTCTAAGTGTTGGAGTGTGCCCCTGGCTATCCATAAAAAAAATACTGTCTGGTTTGCTTAATATAAGGATTGGAAAATTATTCAGATTTTTACTTTTGATACTTAAGTATATTTAAAACCAAATACTTTTAGACTTTTACTTAAGTAGTATTTTTTCTGGGTGACTTAAGTTTACTTTCTATTCATTTTCTATTAAGGTATATTTACTTTTACTAAAGTATTACAATTGGCTACTTTTTCCACCCTTTGTGACCCTGAAGAGGCAGATTGTGTTAATGCCGTAACAGGTTAGCGTCAATTCTTCATACATCATTATTTTTATGCTAGGTTGTAAGTGCATATGTTAGAAAATAAGAACCCTAACTCATGTAGCTCAATATTCAATTCATTCAGCAGGAATCTCTATTCCGTTACATTAATGTCAAAGAGCAGGTGAAAGCTAATATCTGGGCTCGGGCCTCCATCATGTTGCTTTAACCTGTCCTGCTTTCCCCTTCTTTCTCTCCAGCCATAGCATGTGATCTTCATCGGTTTACTTATTAATTGAGATGGAAACCAGGACACCGGTGTGTGTGTGTGTGTGTGTGTGACAGAAACAGGAAGTTGGTAATCCAATCAAAAGACGTGCACGCACTACGCCTGCTAGCTGGCTCCTGTGTAAAACTAGGGCCAGCCAGCAGGTGTACAATAGCCAACTCTAAAGCTGATTGGTTGACACTAAATGTTCATTTCCATTCACTTTAAGCTACAAACGCCCGCACTGTTGATTCTGAAGGCCTGAGGGCTGATTTTAGACCCCTGGCAACACATGATGGCTGAATATGATTGGATAAAAGATCTAACATAAAGACCAGCCCTCCAAATCTCAACCTGGGGCTGGACCAAGTAGTGCAACCAAGAGGGAAGCTATGAAATGAAGAGTATAACTCTTACTCTGGGGAATAATTTAATACATATTTGTGGGAAAATATATTTAAAAACAAATTATATTCTGATAATGTTTAGGCCAGCAGAGAAGGCCTTGCTGGCCCTGACGGCCTACCATTTTCCATATGCACAAAAAGCTTATTTCTCTCAAATGTTGTGCACAAATTTGTTTACATCCCTGTTAGTGAGCATTTCTCCTTTACCAAAAGAATCCATCCACCTGACAGGTGTGGCATAACAAGAAGCTGATTAAACAGCATGATCATTACCCATTTTCCACAAGGTGCCGGGGACAAAAAAAGGCCATTCTAAAATGTGCAGTTTTGTCACACAACACAATGCCACTGATGTCTCAAGTTTTTAGGTAGCGTGCAATTGGCATGCTGACTGCAGGAATGTCCACCAGAGCTGTTGCCAGACAATTTCTCTATAAGCTGCCTCCAATGTCGTTTTATAGAATTTGGCAGTACGTCCAACCGGCCTCACAATCACAAACCATGTGTATGGCATTGTGTGGGTGAGCGGTTTGCTGATGTCAACATTGTGAACAGAGTGCCCCATGGTGGTGGTGGGGTTATGGTTTGAGCAGGCAAAAGCTACATACAACAAAGACATTTATATTGTATCTATGGCATTTTGAATGCATAGCGATACCGTGACGAGATCCTGAGGCCTAATGTCATGCCATTCATCCGCTGACATCACCTCACGTGACAGCATGATAATGCACGGTTCCATGTCGCAAGGATCTGTACACAATTCCTGGAAGCTGAAAATGTCCCAGTTTTTCCATGGTCTGCATACTCACCTGACATGTCACCCATTGAGCATGTTTAGGATGCTCTGAAACGGCAGGTACCACAGCATATTCCAGTTCCCGCCAATATCCAGCAACTTCGCAAAGCCATTGAAGAGGAGTGGGACAACATTCCAAAGGCCACAATCAACAGCCTGATCAACTCTATGCGAAGGAGATGTGTCGCGCTGCACACCAGATACAGACTGGTTTTCTGACCACGCCTCTACCTTTTTTTTTTTTTACAGTATCTGTGACCAACAGATGCATATCTGTATTCCTAGTCATGTGAAATCCATAGATTAGGGCCTAATGAATTTATTTAAATTGACTGATTTCCTTATATGGGAAAGGAAAAGGGGTACCTAGTCAGTTGTACAACTGAATGCATCAACTGAAATGTGTCTTCCGCATTTAACCCTCTGAATCAGAGAGGTGCGGGGGGCTGCCTTAATCGACATCCACGTCTTCGGAATCCAGGGAACAGTGGGTTAACTATCTTGCTCAGGGGCAGAATGACTGATTTTTACCTTGTCAGCTCAGGGATTCGATCCAGCAACCTTTCAGTTACAGGCCCAACGCTCTAACCACTAGGCTACTATTTTCATTTTAAACGTGGCAAATAGTACTTAAATTAAAAAAAATATGCAAACTGGATTTTTGCATTACAGTTTGTCCGATTATGCGCACATAAACGGTCAAATAAATTGCGAATTAGCTATTGATTTATCCTTACCCAATTTACATTTTCAATTTAGTTTTGGCAGCTATATGCTTCCATACAATACAAGCTCTCAAGACTCTATTTAAAGTTTAAATGCAATGATCGTGAAAAGTGCTTCTTTTGATTTTACATGCATTTTCCTATATCTGGCTACTCTGACTAGGTTGTGCTAACGGATGTCTATTTACATTAAGGAAGCCTTATGAAGAAAGTTTAGAATTGTGAGTACAATTATATTTTTGTGAAAATGTATTATTTATCTAAAACAAGCACTTTCTTCTATCTGGATACTCTGGCTAGGCTGTAGATATACCATACATACTCAGATATGGTGAAAATTGATCATTCATAAAGATACATATTTTCCTTTAATGCGCTTGTATGGTATATACACGGGGTATATAAAGCATTAGGAACACCTGCTATTTCCTTGACATAGACTGACCAGGAGAATCCAGGTGAAAGCAATGCTCCATTGAGGTCACCCACTTCAAATCAGTGTAGGGGAGGTAGGGGGAAGAGAAGCAGTGGCATAAAGTATTTAAGTAAAAATATTTTAAAGTACTACTTAAGTTATTTGGGGTATCTGTACTTCACAATATATATTTAACAACTTTTACTTTACTACATTCCTAAGAAAATATTGTACTTTTTACTCCATACATTTTCCATGACACCCAAAAGTACTGGTTATATTTCAAATGCTTAGCAGGACAGGGAAATGGTCCAATTCACATACACTTCAAGAGAACATCCCTACTGCCTCTCATCTGGTGGACTCACTAAACAAAAATGCTTCGTTTGTAAATGACGTCCGAGTGTTGGTGTGTCCCTGGCTATCCTTGAATAAAAAAAATACTAGAAAATGGTGCCATCTGGTTTTCTTAATATAAAGGAATGTACAATTATTTTACTTAATACTTAAGTATATTTAAAACCATATACTTTTACTCAAGTAGTACTTTACTTGGTGACTTTTACATTAGTTATTTTTTATTAAGGTATCTTTACTTTTACTCAAGTAAGACAATTGTGTACTTTTTTCACCACTGGGGAGATGCATTTCTGAGAGAGCATTAGATGCATTTCTGATTTAACAGTTGGCCAAAGAAAGTTGTATTGTACAAAACATGTGGATACACAAAAACAAGAGTTTGAGTCATTTCTGTTTATTAGATCCTACAGTCAGAGAACTAACCGTAATGCTCCAATCAGAAAGACCCCCCCCCCCCCATCAACACACGCATTTGACACCTCAAACCCCACCCACTGACCAATCTCACTCCCTAGCTGCTCCGTCCTGTTCCAACACACTTGATTCTACAAACCAACTGCTCCACAGGACCGTGATTAGCTGAATCAGGTATTATTCTAGAGCCAGGTCCGCTGGTGCTGGATGCTGTAAGTCTGCATCTCAAATGACACCCATTATTTATATAGTGCACTACTTTATAGCAGCCTCCTCAGGTTAGACACAGGGCACTGGTCAAAAAGTTGGACATATGTCATCTACAGGGTATAGTGTGTGATTTGGGATGGAGCCATAGACTACAGTAAGACTATATATGTAATCTGACTAAACTTTATACTGGCTGAGTTCGACCAGGAGAAGCTGCTAGTTCATATCAGCTACTACTACACACACACACACACACTTTCCAGTCGTGAAGTAAATCAGCATCCCATTAAGAACAGTTAGAGAGAAATCATAAACCCAGGGTAAGAACATACAGTGTTTGAGAAGCAGAGAGCAATTGTTTAGTGAGCATGACTTCCGCTAGAGAGGGTGCTGCTACGGTCAGCAGACACAGTCACACACACACACAGGGAGCAGTCCCCAGGAATTGATTAGTTGGCCTTGGAAGGGGGAGGGGGTGATTACACACATCTAGTACTGGGCTTCCAACTCCATTAAGCAAAGAATTCTGAGCAGGGGCGTGCAGGGATGGGGCAGCCTGCTACATGCTAACCAGAGGGAGGGGAGGGGGACTCCTTTTAGCCACACCTCTGGAGTGCAGTCAGCTACAAAAGGCCCACCCAGCCAGCTAGCTGCCATGATGATAGCACACAGACACACAGGAGATACAGTCGAGCCATGGACACACATGCACTTCTCACACACACTAACACTTTCTCTCTTTAGAAACACAAATGTCTGAAGTTAAGTCTTCATGACAGACAGACTACCACAGCTGTCTCCAGCAGCCATTACTCCTGTCCTCCACTCTCCTCCACCTCCATCCCTCCTCCATTCTCCATCCCCTTGTCAGCCTCCTCCTGGTCATCACAGCAGAGAGAGCAAGAGAGATATTAATACAGTTTAGTTCAATGTTCAGAGGTGATGTAGCTTCATAGACAGGTTGGCTGACAACGTCATGAAAATGATGCGTCTATGGCCAGAAGGCGTGCGTTGTTATGATTCTGAATGGTCAGATAGCAACAATGACAAGCTGCTACCATGTAGGGAATTGTAGGTGGCTCGTTAATGATACCATGTCTTGTTTTTAGGTGTTTTGACTGATGTCATGTCTATGCTAATATGGTTAAAATAACAATATATTTGAGAGACATGTGCTCATAACGCAAATTTAAGTTTTCAATAAACATTTGGAAACTAAATATAGTTTGGATGTTGTCAGTCTTAGCCAACCCAGCATATTTTGCCACATAGTTGCACATAGTGTTGTCATGGTACCAGAATTGACTTCAATACCAGGTTTAGTATCACAATACTCGATACCACAGAAAAAAAACAAGACATATTAACCAAAGTCACAGAATGGCACTTGATCCAAACAGATAAACTCAGCTACTGCTCTGTTCAATCGTTGGGCACCTTTTGAGTTCAATATCATTACATGTGCATGTTTTGTTTTTTTCATCAACATTATTCAGACACAGCCATGTACAGTGCATTTGGAAAGTATTCAGACCACTTGACTTTATCTACATTTTGTTGCGTTGTTAAATAAATGTAATACATTTTAGATTGTATGTAAATAAGGCATCTGTTTTTTTATTTTCAATAAATTGGCAAAAAATTCAAAACCCTGTTTAAGCTTTGTCATTATGGGGTATTGTGTGTATATTGAGAGAAAAATATATATTTTATCCAATTTAGAATAAGGATGTAGCGTAACAAAATGTAGAAAAAGTAAATGGGTCTGAATGCTTTCCAAATGAATCAATTATACAATCAATTTGACTTGGTTTTTACCAACTACACAACGGTAATCATTTATTTGAATGGTAAATCTTGATTTACCCAGTTTATCAATAGAGATGTAGCCTAGGCCTATCCACAATACAGGTGAAGGCATTTTCAATAGGAGTGTGTACATGCACTGAGTTATTGAGCTTGTGTTGGCTGATTTCATGGGGCTAAGATGACAAACAACCTGCTTTCCTTCCATTTGGGACTTATTATACTGATCAACAACATTTGCATAGAAGTATCTTAATTTATAAATTACTAAGTGGAGCAGGCACGGTGCAAGCTATAATAAGGGGTCGACTGCGCTGACAGACAGGCTTGATCCGCGAGACACATGACAGAATTACTGAAAGTAACACATTCTAATACCATTTTTTTTACATTTTCATGTTCTAGTATTGAAAAAGTACCAAAGTTTTGGTATACCGTCAGTTTTGTTGATTAACTTCTTAATAGGGGGCGCTGTTTTCACTTTGGGGAAAAATTGTGCCCAAATTAAACAGCCTCGTACTCTGTTCTAGATCATACAATATGCATATTATTATTACCATTGGATAGAAAACACTGGGAGCAAACCTCCAAACAGGAAGTGAAAATTCTGAAAATGGGGCTCTGTGTCAGAGCCTGCCTATTCAACTGGCTTATATTTATGGATCTGTATGCACTTCATACACCTTCCACTAGATGTCAACAGGCAGTAGAATGTTGAATGGGGTGTCTAGCTTGATGTGAGACCGAATGAGCACTTTTGGAGTGACAGGTCCACTCTTGTCAGTATTCAACTACGCACCAGGGAACCTCGCATTGTCTTCTGAAATGCGTTACGTATACACGACGAAATGCTCCGGCTCTGATTTTATTGGATACATATGAGAAAAACATCAAAGTAGGATTTTCAACCGAGTTTGACCAGTTTATTGGGAATTTTTCGTTCCACGCGTAAAGATTTCTTGGACATGTGCCCTCCACATGGCTAGCCAAAGTTGCTAATTCGACAGAAGAAATGGACATTCTAAAACAAAACAACGATTTATTCTGGAACTAGGACTCCTTGCACAACATTCTGATGGAAGATCATCAAAAGTAAGAGAATATTTATGTTATTTCGTATTTGTGTGGTTTGTGTTGGCTCCAACAAGGCAGAGAATTGGTGAGCGCTGTCTCACAATATTGCATGCTGTATGTTGTACTAAAGATATATTTTTTAAATCTAACACAGCGGTTGCATTAAGAACCAGTGTATCTTTCATTTGCTGCACAGCATGTATTTTTTAGTAAAGTTTATGATGAGTTTTTTGGTTAGATTACGTGACTGTCCAAAATTTCTCTGGACAATTTGGTGCATCATGGCTACGTATTCACAATGTAAAACCAGGATTTGTAGCTCTAAATATGCACATTTTCGTACAAAACATAAATGTATTGTATAACATGATGTTATTAGACTGTCATCTGATGAAGTTGTTCAAAGGTTAGTGATTAATTTTATCTCTATTTGTGGATTTTGTGAAAGCTATCTTTCTGGTGAATAAATGGCGTTGTGTGTTTGGCTATTGTGGTGAGCTAATAAATATATATTGTGTTTTCGCTGTAAAACATTTTAAAAGTCGGAAATGATGGCTGGATTCACAAGATGTTTATCTTTCATTTGCTGTATTGGACTTGTGATTTCATGAAATTATATGATATCCCTGTCGCGCTAGGCTATGCTAGTCAGCTTTTTTGATGAGGAGGATCCCGGATCCGGGAGGGTGACTCGTTAGAGGTTATTAACAACCAACCTGTCTATAGGATGCTAAGTGTGAGTTAGTTTGCCCTCTGGTGGTTAATTTAGAGAACTACAACCTTGTTCTGTGTTTTCTTCAGTATTCCATCACCACTTACATTGGGGCCAGGGGAATTGTGTGGTGTGGAGGAACTAGGAAAAGTGTGTAGGGGCTAAGGGCTGTTTGTCTCACCTTAGCATCCCTCTCAGCAAACTTCTGGAACATGTTGGCATAGAGCCTCTTGTCCTTCTCATGCTGCTCCTTAACCTGTTTCTGGCACAGAGCCACCTGGAAGGGTAGAAAAAGACCCAGATCAGACAGACAGCAGGGAGAGATGGGACATCCAGAAGAGAGGGAAGTTTCGACTGAGGCACACAAAGACCATTCTAGTACATTACCTGGCTTTTGGCGGCCTTGTTGCTAGGATACAGTTGTATGACACGCTGGAAGTCTGCTCTCGCCCTATCAAACTCCTTCATGGCAAACAGCGCCTCCCCCCTCCGGAATAGAGCCTTTTCATTGGTCTCATCCAGCTCCAGGGCCTACACACATGAATGAGAGAGAGCAGAAACCATAGGTGAATAAGTGTGGCGTTAATATTCAGGTAGTCAGATATGTTCAGATACAGTCAGGTGTGTGTCTTCTGAGTGAGTGTACCTTGTCACAGTTGTTGAAAGTAGAGCTTGGTTCCTGTAGCTTGAGGAAGCACATGGCGAGGTTGAGGTGAGCAGCCAACCGCAGGGCCTGAGCCTTTTGCTCCTCCCCCTCGGGTAAACTCGATTCATTCTCCAGCCAGGACACAATCCTTTTATACTGGACAGACGCCTGGCGATACTTTCCCTCCTACAGACAAACACATATCATATTACTTCCTGTGTAAATCTGCACCGATGTTTGAAGCTACTTCTCTTCACACAAAGAAACGTTAATACACACCCACCTTGAAGTACTGTGTTCCCTTCTCCTTGACAATGATGCTCTGCTCCAGTTTCTCTGCTGAGTTCATTTCCCAGGATTCCTTGGCCTGGGGAACAGGAAATACTTTAGTCAGCCAGCTAGCATATCACCTCTCAGAACACCAGACACATCTAGGGAAATTTTCAGTAGGCAAAATGTGTGGATATGCCATGAATAAAATGCAGAAGGGATGTTTCTGGACAGGACCATCTAGTTGATATGGCTAAAGGATGAGGGGTCATACCTTCTCGAAGGTGGTCAGTTTGAGTTTGTACTGCAGAGTGGCTTCACCAGGAATATTGTACTTGCTGTTGCCTGTGTTTCCATAGCCATACCTTCACACACACACACACACACACACACACACACACACACACTTAGATATCCATACATACAGAGCACAGGGAGCTGCTGAGGGGAGAACAGCTCATAATGGCCAGAACGGCGCAAATGGAAAGGCATCAAACACATGGAAACCAAGTGTTTAATACCATTTCGCTCCAGTCATTAACACGAGCCCGTTCTCCACAATTAAGGTGCCACCAACCTCCTGTGACACAGAGTGCAGACAACTCGGCTAATATGCCCAGAGAACACACAATTAAACATTTCTCAAAACAACATAATATGCACACTAAGTTTGTAGTGAGTATTACTTGGGTTTGATGAAGAAGAGGGACTCCTCTCCCTGCTCCATAGCCGTCAGGGCTTTTTCCACTCCGCTTGGCAGACCCAGGCTCTCTCCATCTCCCAACTCAAACTTTAGCTCCCTCTTGTCAAACACCTTGCCCTCACAGCTGCCCTCCAAACACACTGCAGGGGAAAGAGAGGTAGGTGTGTGAGAGCTGGTAGGTCTTAGTTTGGTTTGTTCCTTATTGATGATGATACGTTTGTGTGCACGCTCGTACCTTCTACGGCAGCGCCTTCATTAGGCTTGGTGTATCCCTCTCCCTTAGTGATGATGCGACGGATGATTCCTCCATCCTCTCCCTCAGTGATGTCCTCCCCTCGAAACTCAAACAACTCCACCTAACACACAAAACATTCAATTTGAGCACTCTTACAAAGTCACACGTCAATGTCGGCACAGAATGTTTATCTCAAAAACACAACTTCTCAATCCCTGACAGAGGGTTACCTGGAAGACAAGTGTAGCGTTGGGGGGTATCTTCGGGGGGCTGCCAGCAGTGCCGTATGCATACTCTGGTTTACAGATCAGCTGGCTGATCTCTCCTACTTTCATAGTAGCCACTCCCAGGTCCCACGCCTTGATGACCTGGCCTACACACCCACACACACACAGTTATAGTAGCTACACCAAGGTCCATCACCTTGATCACCTGGCCTACACTAACAGACAGACACACACCTTTGCCCAGCTCAAAGGAAAACTTCTCTCCTCGTTCACGACTGGAGTCAAACAGGGTTCCATCCAGCAGTGTGCCAACATAGTGAACAAACACCTTGTCTCCAGTCATAGGCAGCTCTGTCCCTGTGCCTTCCTGCTTCACCAACTAGAGATCGAGGGGAGGGAGAGACTGAAGATTAGTTGTGCTGTAGCAATGCATGTGGCCTAGTACACTGAACAAAAATTCAACCTAACATGTAAAGTGTTGGTCCCATGTTTCATGAGCTGAAATAAAAGATCACAGAAATGTTCCAATACAGACAAAAAACGCTTATTTTTCTCTTATTTGTTTTACATTCCTGTTCATGAGCATTTCTCCTTTGCCAAGATAATCCACCCACCAGACAGGTGTGGAATATCAAGAAGCTGATTAAACAGTATGATCATTACACAGGTGCACCTTGTGCTGGGGGTCAATAAAAGGCCACTAAAATGTGCAGTTTTGTCACAACGCCACAGATGCTTCAAGTTGAGGGATCGTACAATTGGCATGCGGGCTGCTGGAATGTCCACCAGAGCTGTTGCAAGAGAATGTAATGTTCATTTCTCTACCATAAGCCATTAAATGTCATTCGAGAATTTGGCAGTATATCCAACCGGCATTCGAGAATTTGGCAGTACATCCAACCATGTTTGGGATGCTCTGGATTGACATTGTGTTCCAGTTTCAGCCAATATCCAGCAACTTCGCACAGCCTTTGAAGAGGAGCGGGCCAACATTTCACACACCACAATCAACAGCCTGATCAACTCTATGCAAAGGAAATGTGTAGCGCTACATGAGGAAAATAATGGTCACACCAGATACTGACTGTTTTCCTAGTCATGTGAAATCCATAGATTAGGGCATAATGAGTTTATTTCATAACTCAGTAAAGTCTGAAATTGTTGGTTGCGTTTATTTGTTTCCAATGGAATGCTGCATGGTTGTTACCAGAGGCAGTTGCAGCACCTTCTGTGTGTGGTGCATACCTTAGATATATTATTGTCTCGGCCGTAGGCCTTTATCATGGTGGCAAGGCATATGAACTTAAAGCTTCTAGATCTGCTGGCTATCGAAGATGGGGGTAGCTAGCCAGTTAGCTTGCTAACCATGTTAGTCAAACAGATATTTATCGCTGGCTAACGTTAGCAAACGGCAAAACCCAACGGTTGCCAATTCAGTCGTTGTACTGCGAAAAACCATCTAAGTAGTCTTAAGTTAACCTAGTTAACCAAATAACGAAAATAAAATGTTAAAAAATAGTTTAGGCTACTGTAGTTCTGGTAATATCATTCATTGCATTGGCTAGATAAGCGAGCAAGCCCACGTTAGCTAAGCTAGCTGACTAACTAACGTAGCTTTCTCAGTTACCTTTAAAACCCCTCCATCTTTCTTCTGCGTGATATCCTCTCCCTCCATCGGGATGTTGTTCTGTTCTTCGTTGGTCACCTCTTCAGCAGTCATAGCCCTGGAGCCCCTGGCCTGAAACAATTATGTCTGCTGACGTTTGCTAGCTAACAATACGGCTGGCTAGTAGGGCGCAAGCTAGCTATATAACTAACTATGGTTCGGAAAGGCCAGCTTCGCCACAAATCAGCTAGATCAAGAATCCGTTTGTCTTGTTAGCTATATTTAGCGCGAAATTATGCCGGATATCGACCGTTGTGCACCAGTCTCCAAACTGAATGTTTGCTATTGAGCTGCTTGGCTAATAAGTCAAGGAGTCCACGTTGCTGTGTTTGCTTAGTTCTAGCATCTGGAGGAAAAGCCGAGAACTTTCCAGATACGCAGCGATGAAAGGGGGGTGGCGGAATTGTCATCGTCGTGTGAAGCAAGTGACTCAATTGCCGTCTAATGAAACACACATAATGTACATTAGCTCACACATTGTTTTATGGTGTGATAAACACATGTATTGGGATCTTTTTTAAAACAATGTTTTATTTGGCGGAAATATGGCGTATTCAGGACAACTCGGAAACTTAAAATGTCGACTTGTAAACATTGTAGAAAGATGAGGCCCGAGTTTCCCAATTGGAAATGGTCAGAATCAACTAATATGAAGCTCTACGCAAATAACTTGCTTTAATTTTAACTCGGAGTTTTCGACTTGTCGTGAATAAACTCTCAAATAATCCTTTTTTTTTTTTCCAAATAAAAGCCCAGTCAGACCAGCGCTGTGTTCAAGACAATTTAGAACTCGGAAATGTCTGACTTGGAAACTAGTTGTAGGAAGATGAGGTTTGGAAACTTGGAAACGATCAGAATCAACCAATAGGAAGCTCTATGCTCATTTTAACTCAGAGGTTCTGAATTTCAGGGTAGTCTTTAACATTTATTTTTTTATTTCACCTTTATTTAACCAGGTAGGCTAGTTGAGAACAAGTTCTCATTTGCAACTGCGACCTGGTCAAGATAAAGCATAGCAGTGTGAACAGACAACAACACAGAGTTACACATGGAGTAAACAATAAACAAGTCAATAACATGGTAGAAAAAAGAGAATCTATATACAATGTGTGCAAAAGGCATGAGGTAGGCAATAAATCGAATAATTACAATTTAGCAGATTAACACTGGAGTGGTAAATCATCAGATGATCATGTGCAAGAAGAGATACTGGTGTGCAAAAGAGCAGAAAAGTAAATAAATAAAAGCAGTATGGGGGTGAGGTAGGTAAATTGGGTGGGTAGTTTACAGATGGACTATGTACAGCTGCAGCGATCGGTTAGCTGCTCGGATAGCAGATTTTTAAAGTTGTTGAGGGAGATAAAAGTCTCCAACTTCAGAGATTTTTGCAATTCGTTCCAGTCGCAGGCAGCAGAGAACTGGAAGGAAAGGCGTCCAAATGAGGTTTTGGCTTTAGGGATGATCAGTGAGATACACCTGCTGGAGCGCGTGCTACGGGTGGGTGTAGCCATCGTGACCAGTGAACTGAGATAAGGCGGCACTTTACCTAGCATAGCCTTGTAGATGACCTGGAGCCAGTGGGTCTGACGACGAACATGTAGCGAGGGCCAGCCGACTAGGGCGTACAGGTCGCAGTGGTGGTTCGTATAAGGTGCTTTAGTAACAAAACGGATGGCACTGTGATAAACTGCATCTAGTTTGCTGAGTAGAGTATTGGAAGCTATTTTGTAGATGACATCGCCGAAGTCGAGGATCGGTAGGATAGTCAGTTTTACTAGGGTAAGTTTGGCGGCGTGAGTGAAGGAGGCTTTGTTCCGGAATAGAAAGCCGACTCTAGATTTGATTTTGGATTGGAGATGTTTGATATGAGTCTGGAAGGAGAGTTTGCAGTCTAGCCAGACACCTAGGTACTTATAGATGTCCACATATTCTAGGTCGGAACCGTCCAGGGTGGTGATGCTAGTCGGGCGTGCGGGTGCAGGCAGCGAACGGTTGAAAAGCATGCATTTGGTTTTACTAGCGTTTAAGAGCAGTTGGAGGCCACGGAAGGAGTGTTGTATGGCATTGAAGCTCGTTTGGAGGTTAAATAGCACAGTGTCCAGGGAAGGGCCGGAAGTATACAGAATGGTGTCGTCTGCGTAGAGGTGGATCAGGGAATCGCCCGCAGCAAGAGCAACATCATTGATGTATACAGAGAAAAGAGTCGGCCCGAGAATTGAACCCTGTGGTACCCCCATAGAGACTGCCAGAGGACCGGACAACATGCCCTCCGATTTGACACACTGAACTCTGTCTGCAAAGTAGTTGGTGAACCAGGCAAGGCAGTCATTAGAAAAACCGAGGCTATTGAGTCTGCCGATAAGAATATGGTGATTGACAGAGTCGAAAGCCTTGGCCAGGTCGATGAAGACGGCTGCACAGTAATGTCTTTTATCGATGGCGGTTATGATATCGTTTAGTACCTTGAGCGTGGCTGAGGTGCACCCGTGACCGGCTCGGAAACCGGATTGCACAGCGGAGAAGGTACGGTGGGATTCGAGATGGTCAGTGATCTGTTTGTTGACTTGGCTTTCGAAGACCTTAGCTAGGCAGGGCAGGATGGATATAGGTCTGTAACAGTTTGGGTCCAGGGTGTCTCCCCCTTTGAAGAGGGGGATGACAGCGGCAGCTTTCCAATCCTTGGGGATCTCAGATGATACGAAGGAGAGGTTGAACAGGCTGGTAATAAGGGGTGCGACAATGGCGGCGGACAGTTTCAGAAATAGTGGGTCCAGATTGTCAAGCCCAGCTGATTTGTATGGGTCCAGGTTTTCCAGCTCTTTCAGAACATCTGCTATCTGGATATGGGTAAAGGAGAAGCTGGGGAGGCTTGGGCGAGTAGCAGCGGGGGGGGGGGCGGGGCTGTTGGCCAAGGTTGGAGTCGCCAGGTGGAAGGCATGGCCAGCCATTGAGAAATGTTTGTTGAAGTTTTCGATTATCACGGACTTATCAGTGGTGACCGTGTTATCTAGCCTCAGTGCAGTGGGCAGCTGGGAGGAGGTGCTCTTGTTTTCCATGGACTTTACAGTATCCCAGAACTTTTTGGAGTTAGAGCTACAGGATGCAAATTTCTGCTTGAAAAAGCTGGCCTTTGCTTTCCTGACTGACTTGGTTCCTGACTTCCCTGAACAGTTGCATATCGCGGGGGCTCTTCGATGCTATTGCAGTTCGCCACAGGATGTTTTTGTGCTGGTCGAGGGCAGTCAGGTCTGGAGTGAACCAAGGGCTATATCTGTTCTTGGTTCTGCATTTTTTGAACGGAGCATGCTTGTCTAATATGGTGAGGAAGTAACTTTTAAAGAATGACCAGGCATCCTCAACTGACGGGATGAGGTCAATATCCTTCCAGGGTACCTGGGCCAGGTCGATTAGAAAGGCCTGCTCGCAGAAGTGTTTTAGGGAGCGTTTGACAGTGATGAGGGGTGGTCGTTTGACCATGCACCCGTGGCGGATACAGGCAATGAGGCAGTGATCGCTGAGATCTTGATTGAAGACAGCAGAGGTGTATTTGGAGGGCAAGTTGGTCAGAATAATGTCTATTAGGGTGCCCTTGTTTACGGATTTAGGGTTGTACCTGGTGGGTTCCTTGATGATTTGTGTGAGATTGAGGGCATCAAGCTTAGATTGTAGGACTGCCGGGGTGTTAAGCATATCCCAGTTTAGGTCACCTAACAGAACAAACTCTGAAGCTAGATGGGGAGCAATCAATTCACAGATGGTGTCCAGGGCACAGCTGGGAGCTGAGGGGGGTCGGTAGCAGGTGGCAACAGTGAGAGACTTATTTCTGGAGAGATTAATTTTTAAAATTAGAAGTTTGAACTGTTTGGGCATAGACTTGGAAAGTATGACAGAACTTTGCAGGCTATCTCTGCAGTAGATTGCAACTCCTCCCCCTTTGGCAGTTCTATCTTGACGGAAAGTGTTATAGTTGGGTATGGAAATCTCAGAGTTTTTGGTGGCCTTCCTAAGCCAGGATTCAGACACGGCAAGGACATCAGGGTTGGCAGAGTGTGCTAAAGCGGTGAGTAAGGCAAACTTAGGGAGGAGGCTTCTGATGTTGACATGCATGAGGCCAAGGCTTTTTCGATCACAGAAGTCAACAAATGAGGGTGACTGGGGACATGCAGGGCCTGGGTTTACCTCCACATCACCCGGGGAACAGAGGAGTAGTAGGATGAGGGTGCGGCTAAAGGCTATCAAAACTGGTCGCCTAGAGCGTTGGGGACAAGGAATAAAAGGAGCAGATTTATGGGCGTGGTAGAATAGATTCTGGGCATAATGTGCAGACCAGGGTATGGTGGGGCACGGGTACAGCGGAGGCAAGCCCAGGCACTGGGTGATGATAAGAGAGGTTGTATCTCTGGACATGCTGGTCTCAATGGGTGAGGTCACCGCATGTGTGGGGGGTGGGACAAAGGAGGTATCAGAGGTACGGAGAGTGGAACTACGGGGTCCATTGCAAACCAAAACAATGATAACTAGCCTGAACAACAGTATGCAAGGCATATTGATATTTGAGAGAGACATACAATAAGGCATAAAGTGATTGCAGGTCATGATTGGGAGAGCTAGCTAAAACAACAGGTGAGATAACAGCAGCTAGTCAGCTAACACAGCAACAGAAGGTAAAATGGCGACGACTAGGCAGAGAGGGTCGGATTAACTACACACAGATCCTGAGTTAAGGCACAGAGCCGACAGATAAAACACAAATAAACAGAATGGAGTACCATGAATTAATGGACAGTCAAGCAGGCATCAGCTATGTAGCCAAGTGATCATAGTGTCCAGGGGGCAGCCGTAGATGGAGCAGTGAGGCCTCCACTAAGCTAGCACGCGTTTAAAGTTAGTAGCCCGGCGGGTGGTCTGCTCAGACAGAGGGGGTCTGCTCAGACGGAGGCCGGTTGAGGGCACCGGTTGAGGGCACGTCTGCAGACCAGACATGGTCGTGTCGACAGAGAATCCAAGCCGGATAGCGATGGCGAAAGAGAGGTTGTGAATTGTAGAATTGTGTTTGCTAACTGGTGCTAGCTTCCTGGCTGCGCTAGCTGCAAGATAAGCTAGCAGTTAGCAGACCGGGGCAGGCAAGTTAGCCTTTGGGGGACGTCGCGATGGGGGGGGAAGTCTGTTTTTGCCTCTTCGTGCGGTGACGTCGATAGACCAGTCGTGGAATTATCAGGGTTCCAGGTAGCACTAGGTAGCTAACAGGCCTAGTAGGTTAGCAGGATGGGCCTTCAGTGGGCGTCACGCCTGCGGGGCCTGTTGGAGTCCTCGGGCAGATTATGTCGGTATTCCAGTCGTAGAGGATCGGCGGGGTTCCGTGCTCCGTACCGGCAGTAAAGGGGTCCGGATATTGTAGCCCAGGAGTGGGCTTCAGTGGTAGCACAGGAGCCCTAGCCGGGCTAGCTTCAGGCTAATTGGTGCTTGCTCCGGGAGGTAAACGCTAGCCAGGAGTGGTCACCCGGGATTGTGGTTAGCTAGTTGCGAAGATCCAGATGAAAATGTTCAGAGTTTGCGGTAGGAATCCGGGGATATGGAGAGAAATAGGTCCGTTATGCTCTGGTTTTAGTCACGTTGTTCGAACTAGCGAGAGCTTTCCGAGCTAAAGGTTAGCTGATGACCGCTAGCAATGGTTTGCTAACTGATAGCTGGTAGGCAGTTAGCTGGCTATCTTCAGTAGATGGATTCCAGATCAGAAGTAAATAGAAATACTTTAGAAAAAAGCAGATCCACGCCACATTGGGTGAGGCGGGTTGCAGGAGAGTATTTAGAAGTTGAGGTTTAAGAAAGTATTTTTAAAAGATATGCGAAGAAAAAGATGTAAAAAGATATATACAAGGGACACGGGACACGACAGGACAAAGACGTCTACACTGCTACGCCAGCTTGGATACTATGAGGTCTGAGCATAGATGATAGAGAAAGAGACATATATCACTGGCAAAAAGAAATCTAGTCAAGGTGGTTGAACAGGGAAGGGAAAATTGAGCATGTTCGCGTGGATCACTTTGTCAAGACCAGGAGAGAATGACTGCCCCCTCTCTTTGAAGACACTGAAGTTAAAGGCCGACCGCAGTACTGCATGCATGTTTCTAATACAATACTGGTACCAATAATTGCTTCTAATACACCACATGTATCTCCTTGAACTGATTATTTAGAAAATGCACACGGGGACACTTAAAGTCAATCTTAAATGGAACACATTGTTTATTATCAGTTAACTGGAGAGGTTCCAACAAACTTGATGCACCATAGTGAACGTCTGTCAGGAGCTCTAACGGGGCAGTCCCGTTAGATCGCTTATATACAGACAAGTTATAATTGCATGATTTAGCTTATTTATAATTCATTCATCATTAATGTTTGCTTAATTCATAAGAACTAACCAATACTGGGTCATGCATATGACAGACCAACACCTCACAAGGCCTTTTCCTTGCTGAGATATTGACACTGAGATATCTTTCGTCCTCAAAACAAGGGTCTGGGCATACTGCCAAATTGCAGATATTGATAGTGAGGATACGCTTAGTCAGTCACTTGCATGAACACAGAAAACAGTTATTAGAAAAGCACATGAATAGAGCACAGAAATGGATTATTAGAAAAGCACAAAAACAAACATTTCCATCACATTATCCATAGTGCTGGAGATCAGAGGTGTCTGGTGTGAGAATGGCAGATTGAGTAGTGCAGAAAGTGTCGTATGCTTAGGCAGTGAAGAGAGTAGTAGAGGAAGATGGGTTCAGGGTGAGGGATCCTAAGAGGGTCCCAATGAGTAGGCCGAGGCCAATAGAGTGATAGGAATAACATGTGCTTCAGCAAGTTTTTTTTTGGGGGGGGGGGGGCATTCATGGCAATGGTTGTCAATTGTACCGCAGGAATGGAACACAATTCAGAGGATAGATGGGGTGGCAGCTGCAGAGAAGTACTTGGGTGTACAAGATTTTACTGCAGAAGACTTACACAATGTTTTGAATGATAGTGTCCCGTCCTCCCAGGCTGCTTGCGTGTAGTAGGATCTGATAGGGCCAAAGTAGTGGAATTGTGGTGAGGTTTTAATGGGTGCAGGGTTAGTTGGTTGGGCAACTTTTTCACAAAGTGTAATGAATTCCTCTCCAAGGCAATTAGCAATTTAGTACTGGGAGGTGTGCCCCTGTTTTCTCAGCGGCAGCGGGCTCGTCGCAAAACTAAGACTGTCGCCGAAACTAAGACTGCCGAAAGGAAGCCTCCACACCACACTCTCACTTTAGCATCTTACCTAGTTATTTTCACATCATCTCATTTTGTTATTTTGTAGCTTTGGCAACTATGTGTGTGTTTTCTATACCTGTTCGCTCCTCTCCCTGTAGGCTTTACAGACGCTCCCCACCCCTTGGCTGCAACCCTTTTAATTTAGTGTAGCCTGCCTACACAACCCATGTGGAATTCCTGGTCTCTGGCAGCGTTTGGAACTGCCGATCTGCAGTCAAGAATGCAGAGTTCATCTCGGCCTATGCTGCCCTTCAGTCCCTTTACTTTTTTGGCCCTGACGGAGACATGGATCACCCCAGAGAACACCGCTACTCCAGCTGCTCTTTCTTCATCTGACCATGTTTTTTCTCATGGTCCGAGAGCATCTGGTGGTGGCACACTGCTACTCATTTCTCCTAAGTGGAGATTTTCTCTTTTCTCCCTCTCTCACCTGTCCATCTCCTCATTTGAATTCCATGCTGTCACTGTCACTTGTCCACTCAAGCTTAACATTGTTGTCATCTGTTGTCCACCAGGTGTCCTTAGAGAGTTCTTCAATGAGCTTGACACCTTGATAAGCTAATTTCCTGACGATGGCTCACTGCTCTTCGTACTTGGTGACTTCAATGCCAGTTGGCAGTATGCATTTAGGCAGGTAGCATTCTCCTGGCATCCGCTAAACCCAGATTAGTCCGTCGGACTGCCAGATGGTGAAGCGTGATTCATCACTCCAGAGAATGCGTTTCCACTGCTCCAGAGTCCAATGGAGGCCAGCGTTACACCACTTCAGCTGACACTTGGCATTGCGCATGGTGATCTTGGGCTTGTGTGTGGCTGCTCGGCCATGGAAACCCATTTCATGAAGTTCCAGACGAACAGTTCTTGTTCTGATGTTGCTTCCAGAGGCAGTTTGGAATTCGGTAGTGACAGTTGTAACCTAGGACAGACGATTTTTATGCGCTACATGCTTCAGCATTGGCAGTTCCTTTCTGTGAGCTTGTGTGGCCTACCACTTCGCTACTGAGCCATTGTTGTTCCTAGATGTTTCCAATTCACAATAACAGCACTTACAGTTGAGCGGGGCAGCTCTTGCAGGGCAGACATTTGACAAACTGACTTGTTCGAAAGGTGGCATCCTATGACGGTGTCACGTTGAAAGTTACTGAGCTCTTCAGTAAGGCCATTCTACTGCCAATATTTGTCTATGGAGATTGCATGGCTGTGTGCTCGATTTTATACACCTGTCAACAACAGGTGTGACTGCAATAGCCAAATCCACTAATTTGAAGGGGTGTTGACAGACTTTTGTATATACTGTATAGTGTATCTTAAATATTCCCACAGCACCCCCCTCGCACCACCTCCCAAAATAAAAAATACTTTTGTGAACTAACACTCACATGTTACTTTTTCCCCCCTTACAGCTCTGACTTGGCTGATAGCTACTTTATTGAGGAAAAATGTACTTACTGTGATATGTGGTTGCCCCAACTAGCTCTCTTAAGATGAATGCACTAACTGTAAGTCTCTCTGGATAAGAGGGTCTGCTAAATGACAAAAATGAATTTCATACTACAGAATAGTTGGCTGCATGCACCTATACTATTTGTTGCGGCCCACCATAATACACAATAATATATTTTTAAGTTTGCTGTTATTTTTGCATCAGGTGACAGAAATCTAAATTCACTACCAGCGCTTTGAAAAGTTTATTTAATTATACTTTCTTTTGGATATATTATCTCACATTCCTACTGCCAAGAGGACCAACCACACGGACAACCAGTAAAGTATGTTAAAATACTTTTATTCAACATTCTGGCTTATAAGTGGACATTTTCCAAACAAATGTATGGCATTAATCTCAGACTGTGAACCAGAGGTATCACAGTCTCGTTCAAATATTTTTTATTGAACACACACAGGAATGGTGTATAGGTATGAAAGGCAGGTATACAATTTTTAACTAAACATAAAAGAGCAGACAGAAATAAAAAGACCCAGAGTTCTGGGTACAAAACAAATATTACAAAACAAGACATACAGAACAAGGACAGGTAGAAAGAGGGTAGGTGTCACCCCCCACTTATTCCCCCCCTTTATCCCTCCCCCGCTTCTTCCCCCCCTTTATCCCTTCCCCTTATTCCCCTCCCGACTGCTCGGGTGGCGGTGCCAGCACATGCTGCCCAAAGGTGGATTAAAATATTACAATTGAGAGTGCGTTAAAAAGTACAAATTCCCAGCGCCGAATGGTCCAAGTAAGAGAGGAAAGGCTGCCAGATTTGATCAAATGTTGATAATTTATTGTTCAGAATATATCTAATCCTTTCTAAGTGTACAGTGTTTGCCAATTCGCTGAGCCATAATTTGGTAGTGGGCGCTTCCTTCTTTTTCCAAAACAACAAGATTAGTTTTTTTGCCGAAATGAGACTGTAAGAGATGAGTTGTTTTTGGGGGTTGGTTAATCCGTTTAGGGAATCAGACACTCCCAGGATTATCAGAAGCGGGTCTGGGTCAATTGAAGTCTCCAGAAATTCAGAGAGGATCCTAAAAATTTCACACCAGTAACCATACAATCTAGAGCATAGGACAAAGCAGTGGAGTAGTGTACCCTGTGCAGCCTGACAATTATCACACATAGGGGATGTATCAGGAAATATCCTATGCAGTTTTGTTTTGGAATAGTGTAATCTGTGTAATACCTTTAATTGTATGAGACGATGTCTGGAGTTAATGGAGCAGGTGTGGATATACTCCAAGCCATCTTTCCAATCTGCCACCGAAATGTCAGTCCCTAGTTCTTCCTCCCATTTTGCCTTAATGGCATCTGTAGAAGGTGTGCTAACCGATTGAAAAGCATCATATAGCCTCCCGGGTGGCGCAGTGGTCTAGGACACTGCATCGCAGTGCTAACTGCGCCACCGGAGTCTCTGGGTTCGCGCCCAGGCTCTGTCGCAGCCGGCCGCGACCGGGAGGTCCGTGGGGCGACGCACAATTGGCATAGCGTCGTCCGGGGTAGGGAGGGTTTGGCCGGTAGGGATATCCTTGTCTCATCGCGCTCCAGCGACTCCTGTGGCGGGCCGGGCGCAGTGCGCGCCAGCCAAGGGGGCCAGGTACACGGTGTTTCCTCCGACACATTGGTGCGGCTGGCTTCCGGGTTGGAGGCGCGCTGTGTTAAGAAGCAGTACGGCTGGTTGGGTTGTGCTTCAGAGGACGCATGGCTTTCGACCTTCGTCTCTCCCGAGCCCGTACGGGAGTTGTAGCGATGAGACAAGGTAGTAATTACTAGCGATTGGACACCACGAAAAATTGGGGAGAAAATGGGATAAAAAAAAAAAAATTAAATTAAAAAAGAAAAAAAAAGAAAAGCATCATATAAACGAGATATCAGTTTGTCTGAGGTGGGGGATGTTTTTATGCATCCGTCAAACATGGAAGGCTTAGCGTTCCCAAATGTTGGGAGGTGTTTCCTAACATAGTCTCTGATTTGTAGGTATCTGAAAAAGTTACTTCTGGGAAGATTATAAGTTTCCCTCAGCAACTCAAAGGAAGCAAAGGTCCCTTCTATATATAAATCCCCTATGGTACTTATCCCCAGCTCTCCCCATTGCTCAAAGGTGTTATCAAGGTTGGAGGGGTTCCTGGCAACAGGGAGCATGAATGACATTGGTCTAAGCTCAAAGTGGGTTTTAATTTGCTTCCAGATTCGGACTGTGCTATGTATAATAGGATTGTTATGATAAAGTGACCTCTCCAGATTGACAGGCGACAAAATCACAGCACCAATAGAGAAGGGGTGACACTCCTCCCGCTCCATACTAAGCCAGCTGGGTGACGGACGTGCGTCATCCAGCAAAAACGTAACAGCGCGGAGGTTAGCGGCCCAGTAATAAAATATAAAATTTGGGAGAGACAATCCTCCTTCCATTTTGGATTTGCAGAGGTGTTTTTTACCTATCCTGTGTGTTTTATAATCCCAGATGAAAGGATTGATAATTGAGTCCAGTTGTTTATGAAAAGATTTAGGTATGAATACTGGGATGTTCTGGTATAGGTAGAGCAGTTGTGGGAGGAAGACCATTTTAATGGCATTAATTCTTCCGAGCAGAGAAATTGGGAGTTCTCCAAAATTGTATGTTTGTCTTGAGTTTTTGCATCAGAGAGGGGAAATTCTCTTTAAATAGTAAGGAGTATTGTTTGGTAACTACAATTCCTAGATAGGTAAATTTTTCTGAAGATAACTTAACTGGAAGATGTTCTAGCCAGGAGGTGTTTTGTAACCGTATGGGCATTAATTCACTCTTGTTCCAATTTATTCTGTATCCCGAGAAGGTACCAAACAAATTAATCACATCAAGAATAGCTGGAATACTAGCTTGGGGTTCTGTTACATAGAGGAGAATGTCATCTGCGTATAGGGAAATCTTATTTAGAGTATCTTTAGTATTATAGCCGTGTATTGCTGCATCAGATCTAATCGCCTGAGCGAGAGGTTCAATGATTAGGGCGAAGAGCATAGGCGACAGCGCACAACCCTGCCCTGTCTCTCTGTAGAGGTTAAATCGGGGCGACAATGATTGGTTAGTGAGTATTCTCGCACAGGGGTTCCTATATAAAAGCTGGATCCAATTTATGAACCCATCTCCAATATTAAATTTCTGTAGGACTTTGAATAGATAGGACCACTCAACTTGGTCAAAAGCCTTCTCGGAGTCAAGAGATATAACGGCAAGGTCCACGTTTGGTAACCTCTGAGAATACATAATGTTGAAGAGGCGCCTGAGATTGAAGAATGAGTTTCTGTTCGGGAGAAAGCCGGTCTGGTGCGAATGGACCAGTTTGCCAATTAAAGTGCTAAGCCTGTTAGCCAGGGTTTTTGCTAAAATCTTTTGGTCTGTATTGAGGGATATTGGTCAGTATGACCCTACCTCTTCCGGATCTTTACCCTTCTTATGTATAACTGTAATGAATGCTTCATCCAAAGTAGATGGGAGAGCTCCATCCTCTCCGGCCTGAACCAACATTTTGTGCAGGTAGGGAGAGAGCATGTTGCTGAATGTTTTATAGAATTCACCAGGGTATCCATCTGGGCCCGGGGTCTTGCCACTCTTTAGAGTTTTGATTGTTTCTCGAATTTCTTCAAGAGATATTTCCTTTTTCAGGAAGTTAGAATCTTCCTGGTTCAGGGCAGGAAGATTACAGTCCTCCAAAAAGTTAATAATAATTAAGGGGTTAGGATCTGCTTTAGATGTATATAGAGTCTCATAAAACTGACGGAATCTGTCATTGATGTCTTTGGGGGAAGAGAGTAATTCCCCAGATGCAGATTTAACTTTGTGAATCATTCGGTCACTCACATTTTTTCGAAGTTGTCTGGCGAGTAATTTGTGTGGTTTGTCCCCAAACTCAAAATATTTTTGCTTGGCGTAGAGAAAAGATTTAGCAATTTTAGCTGAGAGAATCTGATTATATTCAAATTTTAAAGAGGTAATTTTTTTATGTTTCTCCATAGATGGATGTCTAGCATTCTCCCTATCCAGTAAGTGAATTTGTCCCTCCAATTATACCAATTTTCCCCTGTTTTGCCTACTCCTGGCAGTCTGATAGGAGATGATACAGCCTCTCAAATAAGCCTTAAGTGTTTCCCACAGTAATGCTGGGGAAGTCTCTGTGTTGTCGTTGGTATCAAAGAAAAATTTAATTTGGTCTTTAAGATGTTCACAGAATGTTGGTTCTGTGAGGAGCTGAGGATTTAACCTCCAGACCCTCTCGTTTGGTACAATATCACCCAATCTCAGGGAGAAGGTGAGTGGACTGTGGTCCGAGATTATAATATCATGATACTTCACTTTACAGGTATAGGGGAGTAGTTTAGCATCAACCAAAAAGTAGTCAATTTGAGTATAAACATTGTGAACATGAGAGTAAAAGGAGTATTCCCTACCCGTAGGGTTAGTGATCCTCCATATATCAAATAAGTTAGAATTCTTTATGTAGGTATTCAAGAATTCACTTGAATAGGAGGTGGGGGTTCGCCGGGTAGAGGATCTGTCCAAATATTGGTCTAGCACACAGTTAAGGTCCCCTCCAATGATGAGGTTAGTATGGGAGATATCTGGAATCAGGGCAAGGACTCTTTTGAAAAAAGAGGGGTTATCAATGTTTGGCCCATAGATATTTAGTAGAGTTACAGAAGTAGAGTGGATCTCTCCTATTACGATCACATAACGACCCTCTTTATCCACAATAGTGGTTTTATGTAGAAAGGGAATTCCTTTCCGTACCAGAATCGCTGTGCCTCTCGTTTTGGCAGAGAAGTTAGAGTGATACACTTGCCCCACCCACCTACATTTAAGTCTGCTATGAGAATTATTTTTCAGATGGGTTTCTTGCAAAAATATAATATCAGACGAGAGTGCTTTCAAGTGGGCTAGGACCTTGCCTCTCTTTTTTTTTTTTGGGGGGGGGTGGTTCAGCTTAATATTGCGGAAAGAATGTTGCTTCCAATGTAATTGTCTGCATCATTTCCAATCCCCCATATTTTTTTGGGTAAATATATATATCCATTCACGTATGCATACATATACACATATATACATACACATACCTACATAGACATACATACTTTTTTTAAAGAGTATACCTTTATTATTATTCCCCGCAAACCCTACCACCGATCCCCCAATTGGAGTAAACTGATAAACATTTCTGTTTTTACCTTCAATTTATACATCTTATACACATTTTACAGACAGTCTACTTTATAATAGTTCTCTCTTGTTTGTTCTTAGTCCTTCCTCTATTTCTGTTGTCCATCCAGTTTGATTTCCACTTGTAACTGTGCTATTTCACAATAGCTCCGCACCTATACACATTTCACAGATCCCGTATGCCCTACATTGTTTATCTTGTTATTAGTCCCACCCTTCAGCTCCACTCAACCTTTCCCATCTATCTTCCAACATCATCCATTTCGGATTTTTATTTGCCATATATTTTTCAACTGTGCTGTGATGCTTCACAAAAGATTTGAATCTTCCTATTCTCGTAGCTTCCACGGATTGTAAATTAAAAATAAACATTTTTGCTAAAATAATTATTATATTATTGATTGATTGACTATGGCTTTTCAGATCCCCCAGTATTGCTATCTGTAGCGTTAGTTCTACGCAAATGTTGCAATTCTTCAACCATTCCTGGACCTGTGACCAAAAACGAGCTACATGCGGACAATACCAAAATAAATGGTCTAATGACTCTGCCTCCTCACAGCAGAATCTACAGAGCTGGGAAGATTGTATCCCCCATATATATAACATTCTATTAGTTGCAAGAATTTTGTACAATAATTTAAATTGAAAAATTCGAAGTTTTGAATCCGGCGTTGTTTTGCGTATCAATCCATAAACCATGTGCCATGGAATGGGTACATCGAAAATCTCTTCCCAACTATTTTGCAATTTATATGGCACAGCTGTAAGTTTTTTGGTCCTTAAATTAAATTGGTATATGTTTTTATTTATCACACTTTTCTTTAACCATTTATGTTCTTTAATATAAGGCCGACATACAAGTTCCTTACTTTTATCCCCTTCCACCTGCCTCTTCCATTTTTGTGGTAATGCTGCAATTAATTGGTTGTAATTTTGGGTAGAGCAGACATTTCCATATGTCTGTGTTAGCTGCATGTGTGACATTACTCCACCAGTCCTATTTATGATATCATTCACAAAAATTATACCTTTTTTAAACATTTCTTCGATAAATACAGTTTTTTTATCTATTACTATGTTTGAATTTAACCACAAGATTTGTTGTACTATTTGTTCCGTCCTTTCAGGTGGATTAAACTGAAATTGCAACCAACTTTCTAAGGCTTGTTTAAAAAAGAAAGATATTTTGGAGATGATTTCCTTTTCAAGCAACCGAAAGTGAGCAGGTGTAATCTGAATAAAGGGAAAAAGGCCCTTCTTAAACATAGGATGAGACATTCGTACCAATCTACTAGAGAACCAGTTTGGATTTAAGTATAACTTTTGTATGACCGATGCCTTTAGTGAGAGGTCTAATGCTTTAATATTTAATAATTTCTGCCCTCCGAATTCATATTCGTTATATAAATAGGCCCTTTTAATTTTATCTGGCTTGCCGTTCCAAATAAAATTGAATATTTTTTGTTCATATAATTTAAAAAGCAGGTCACTAGGTGTAGGCAAAACCATAAGCAAATAGGTAAACTGTGATATGATTAAAGAGTTAATCAGGGTGATTTTCCCACAAATAGACAGGTATTTTCCTTTCCATGGTAGCAAGATCTTATCTATTTTTGCTAACTTTCTATAAAAATTTATTGGAGTGAGATCATTTCTTTCTTTTGGGATTTGTATACCGAGTATGTCCACATCACCGTCAGACCATTTAATTGGTAAACTACATGGCAATGTAAAATGTGTATTTTTTTGTGATCCAATACGTAATATGGTACATTTATCATAATTTGTTTTTAATCCAGAGAGGATAGCAAATGTATCTAGATCCTCTAAGAGGCCGTGGAGAGATTCTAGTTGTGGTTTTAAAAGAAAACATGAATCATCAGCGTACAATGACACCTTAGTTTTTAGGCCCTGGATTTCTAATCCCTTAATATTAATGTTTGATCTAATTTTAACAGCTAACATTTCGATGGCAATAATAAATAGATATGCCGATAGTGGACAACCTTGTTTTACTCCTCTAGATAGTTTAAAACTTTCTGAGATGTAGCCATTATTTACTATTTTACACCTAGGGTTACTATACATAATTTTTACCCATTTTATAAGAGATTCCCCAAAATTGAAATATTCTAGGCATTTATATATAAACTCCAGTCGTACTTTATCAAAGGCCTTTTCAAAATCAGCTATGAAAACCAGGCCTGGTGTCCCCGATATTTCATAGTGTTCCATTGTTTCCAGTACTTGCCTTATATTATCTCCAATGTATCGTCCATGTAAAAAACCTGTCTGATTAGGATGAATAATATCTGACAAAACTTTTTTTATTCTATGCGCCAAGCATTTTGCTAGGATTTTTGTATCACAACACTGAAGTGTAAGAGGTCTCCAATTTTTTAAATGGACTGGATCTTTATATACAGGTATCCCTCGTTTATCGCGGGGGTTACGTTCCGAAAATGACCCGCGATAAGTGAAATCCGCGAAATAGAATTTTTTTTTTTTTTTACAATTAGCAACTATTACATGTATACAAATACAGTGACTCACGTGTAGGCCGTTTCACTGCTCTTCAGAGCGTTTCGTCGACATTATGGGTTTAGGAGATGTTCGAAATTACAAGATAATTTGGCCAACTTAATGTAAATTTGCCAAGCTGTTTTATGTACGTACACATAACTGCACGAGACGACAAAATGATAGCACAATTCGTAGCATGTTTTGATACAAGAAGCGGGAGTGAGTTTTTAGCGAATCAGAATGCAGAGCACAATGCACCAAAAAAAAAAATGCATTATTATCAAAAATGCATTATGAAAATCCGCGAAATAGCGAATCCGCGATAAGTGAACCGCGAAGTGGCGAGGGATCACTGTATACCACTTGGGTCCTGTTTCAGTAATAATGATATCACACCTTCTTGTTGCGTGTCTGATAATCTATCATTTATATAGGAGTGGTTAAAACAAGCTAATAATGGTCCTTTGAGTATATAAAAAAAATGTTTGTATACTTCCACTGGTATGCCATCCAGTCCTGGAGTTTTCCCATCCTTAAAGGCCCCAATTGCATCAAGTAGTTCCTCCTCTGTAATTAGGCCTTCACATGAGTCTTTCTGTACAGATGTTAATTTTACATTATTCTTAGGGAAAAAATCCATACAATTAGTTTCAGTTAGTGGAGATGGAGGAGCCTGAAACGAAAATATATTCTTAAAGTACTTTACTTCCTCTTTCAAAATATCATTTGGTGAATCATGCGTGACTCCATCATTTGTAACAAGTTTTAATACGTTTTTTTTGGTAGCATTTCTATATTGAAGATTGAAAAAGAATTTGGTGCATTTTTCCCCATATTCCATCCAGTTCGCTTTATTTTTGTAATATATTACACTGGATCTTTCTTGAATAAGTTCCTCCATTTCTTTTTGTTTTTCCTCTAACTTATTCTGTGCCTCTATGGTACCGTTTTTATTGTTATCTAACTGTACTGTTAGTCCTTCAATTTCCTTTGTTAATATGGACTCTTTTGATCGAAATTGCTTTTGTTTTATAGATGAGTATTGAATTGCATGGCCTCTAAAGGCACACTTAAAAATGTCCCATACAATATGGGGATCTGCTGTACCTATGTTATGTCTAAAAAAGTCATTTATAAACTCTTCTGTCCTAGTTCTAAACAATTTATCATCTAGTAGGCTTTGATTAAATTTCCAATATCCTCGCCGACGTGGAAATTCTGTAAGAGTAATATATATGCCAATTATGTGATGGTCCGACCGCATTCTGTCCCCTATCAAACACTTTTTAACTTTTGGTGCCAGAGAGAATGATATAAGAAAGTAGTCAAGGCGACTAGCTTGATTAAGCCTCCGCCATGTATATCTCACTAGGTCAGGGTATTTAAGTCTCCATATATCCACTAATTCCAATATATCCATGACATTCCTGATTTCCTTAATAAGTGCCTGAGGGTGATAGTTTGTAGTGTGATTTCCTTTCCGGTCCATAGAGGTATTTAAGACCGTATTAAAATCTCCCACTATAATAATAGAGTCTAGTGTTGCTTGTAGAGTTGATACATTCTCATATATATTGTCAAAGAAGCTTGGATCATCATTATTCGGACCGTATAGGTTAATAAGCCATATATGTTTATTGTCCAATAACATATTTAAAATAATCCATCTACCTTGAGGATCTGTTTGGACAAGTTGCACATTTGGATCAAAGTTATTATTAATTAAAACCATCACCCCTTTTGAATTTCTTTGCCCATGGGAGAAATATATTTTGCCCCCCCAGTTCTTTTTCCACAAAACTTCATCTAAAACTGTCGAATGGGTTTCCTGTAAACAGCAGATATTATAATCCTTCTCTTTTAGCCAGGTAAATACTGATCGTCTTTTCTTATTATCTGCTAAGCCATTACAATTGTAACTGGCTATACTTATTTTACCACTTACCATAATGAGACACACCTTTCAATTATTTTTATCAAAATATATGTTTGTAAACGTCCTATTAAAAAGTAACATAATGATTGAGTGTCTATATAGTTGTACCATGACATTTGCATCTCCACTAAGCAAACCTCCAATTGGTCCCCACTATTCCACCCGCCCCATCTCGAGTTGGGTTGTCATCCCAATGCCCGGCAGACCACCCCCGACCCCCCGCATCGCACAGCCCCGGACCGACTGGGATCCATCCTTCGAAAAGTGCACACAGCACCATCCACCGAACCGAAGCAGATCCATTGCCAAATGCATTTCCATCGCCCTCACCTCGATTTTTATTACATATTGCTGTGAATCATCCTCTATAGTCCCTAACATCTTTTACTTCTTCCTTCGCAACAGTTGTGGGATACACACATACACCCACACACATTCAGCCCTTACCCCCACACAACCATAAGCTCACCCTCTCAACAATTGCACCATCCCAGAGCCCAACTCAAGATGGGTCATGATTTACAAATGTACTTGCAGTTGCAGCTGCATGAGAAGGCCTGCAAGACCGCGCAAAAAATGAGCATAAATGTAGAGATTTATTTACCATTGTCACATCCTAGATGATGGAGGTCAAATGTACACCTTCTTCCTGAAACACCCACAATACGGTCATCCATTTTGACCATGTTCCCAAGCATCTCCATGCAGTCCGATTGGTTTCGTGCCACCAGGGCCACAATAATATACCCCCTCTCTGAATGTCCGAGTGTGACCCCCTCCCCATGGGTTACTGCAGCTAGTGTTGCCAGCACTGCCACTGCCTGGGTGGGGGCACCCCACCGGAATCCCCACCGGCTAGGTACAAGGTCGTCAAGGTTCTCATTAGCAGCTTTGAGAATTTCCTTGTTTATTATGCTCTCCCTTTAGGGGGCTTTGGCTTTGCAGGACCAACCCTGCCAAGCAGGCTCAGAATCTTGAGGGGGCAGTGCTGCTCATGGTCCCTGTCCTCATTTTGGCTGCATACAGACCGTTTACAGCATGCACATAAAACAGTTAGGGACTTCTCCTTAGTATCTGGGCCATTCATGTGGGTGTCTAGGGTATAGGGCCATGGACCGTACCATTAAAATAGGATAATAAATAATTTGATATAATTTATTTTAAAAATGTAGTTCCCCATGATAGGACAATAAATAAATAAGACATATAATTCATTATAAAAGTATATCCATCATTTGAACAACATTGAAAGCCCTCTCATACCCGGCCCACAGCAATACACTGGCTCTGGGATATGCAACTATTTCATTACTCACTCACTCAACTTTCCAAACATAACAAATAAAAATAAACACACACCACACCATCCACACATACTGTGCCTTCTGTTTACTTAGTTTTTATCTTCACTATGTAGAAATAGTGCTTGTGTTCAATTAGTTATATGTGAAGATTTATAGAAAAGCTATATTTTGTATTGTATTGTTACAATCAGTAACCAGGCTTGAATTGTGTTTATTTTCCTCATCTATGAGAACTTTGTAATTTTTAAAATAACCATGGAGTAATCTTTGTGTCTCTGAACAACTGGTTATCAATATATAGTTTATCCACAACGAGAGCTACTCGTTTCGCTTTTAATCTATTTTCTTTGAAAATTGGATACAGAACTTTGCGCCGTTCTGCAATTTCTTTCGGAAACTGATCATTCATGCCAATTTTGGTCCCAGCAAGTCTTTTACCCAGGCTTTTAACCATTATTTTATCTTTAAATGAAGCAAATTTGGCAACGATTGGGCGTTCGTACCTCTGCCCTCTCTGTCCGAGGCGGTGTACACGTTCAAGTTGGATCTTATCGATAACTTCGGTGGAATCTGAAGCGCTGCAAAAAGGAACTCTCTAACTACAGATTCAGGAACCTCTCCTTCTTTCTCTTGGATACCTGTAAGTACCAAATTCTCTCTCATGGATCTAGTTTGTATGTCCAGTAAGCATTCTTTCAGAACGTTGTTCTCCTTTTTAAATTCATTCATTTCGGTT